>NC_058338.1:3606291-4227362 GCF_905475395.1 Chrysoperla carnea | reverse complement strand
TCAGTTGGATTGAGAGTAAAGCGTTATTTGGACACCCAAAATTACACGAGGGTTACGAAAAAGATCAATATATTAGTTATTGGAATAGGTAAGAATCCTAACAATTAAACTAAATGGGTTTCATGAATTTTTCACACCTGCTTTTTGATGTTTATAAATATATTTGAAATTTGTTTCAGATTTGGTACCGGATTGATAATTTATTGGTTTGGTTATTTAGAAACAATCGTAAATCCATTAGAAAAACGATTTATAATTAGTGATCGATTTCCGGATAATATTACTCATATGGATCCGAAAAGTATTGAAGTTGATTTAAATAAAACTGTTTAAAATTATTTTGACTTTTATTGAGTGTTAACGCAAAGATACCTAAAGATCTAAAAACATTAATTGATATACAGGGTGGACCATTTTAATTATGGCTAATAGCTCGTTTTGTAGTTATAGCATGCTTCTTAAATTATAAATTTTCTTTACAACTGCATCTCTATTTATCCATTTCCTTCCAATTCATCTATCGTAGTGATTTTTTCTAAATCTATAAGCACAGGACCGGATTAAGCATATCGGGGCCTATAGTCAATGCAATTTTGTGGGACTTTTCTCGTACAAATGCTTCCGTTAGCCTGAAATGGGCCTCAACAGATCCACCGATGCTGAGTGGCTGCTATTAAATTACCATGTATCAGAACCGTTACTAGAGTTACCGAAAACCCCAGACAACAAAATATTTTTGGTCTTTTTGACATTATTAAACGTCATATTTAGCATATTATGTTTTTTAACATTTCGTCGTCTTTTACGAATAAAGTTTGAAGTGAAATCAAAGGTGAATTTATGAACTTTCCCTGGGTACTATCCAAACATTATGGTATTAAACATATTCTGAAAGTTGATTATAAATCATAATGGTCATAGAAAAACCAAAACATTGGACTACAAAATGTTATGTTCGGCAAATGGTTCCTTACAGTGTCTTACACTCATTTAAACCTAAAAAACGAGTCATTTACACGGATAGCGTAGCTACTTCCTTGCAAAGAAGAACTGATTATCAAAGTACATCAAAACAAGCCAGCGAGTATTCCTGTGGTCCATACTCTATACGAAAATTATCTCAAGATCCTTGGAATACACAAAATAAGTTTCAAAATCAGTTAAACCATCCGAAAAACATAAAAATATCAGAAAAAAATAATTCGGGATCGCTACCACAGTCAGCGATTAATGATAAACTATTTCTGTACCAATTACAAAAACTTTATGACACACCTTGTGAAAGTAGAAAAAAAGTTTTACAATCACAATCTGATCACAAATTATATCGGGATAAAAACGACGTTGCCAAAAATTATTGTTCATACTGTAAAATACAATCTCGTTTGAC
Organism: Chrysoperla carnea; assembly: GCF_905475395.1. Lineage (NCBI taxonomy): Eukaryota > Metazoa > Arthropoda > Insecta > Neuroptera > Chrysopidae > Chrysoperla > Chrysoperla carnea. The sequence goes on along the minus strand of NC_058338.1, from coordinate 4,225,972 downwards.
TAAGAAAAAATTTTCGTCTCGAATGCTTGAAAAGAAGAAAGTTTTACATAAGAAAATTCATAAACCTGTTTCGAAAGTTCTGAAAGATAACAGCAGTCAAACAGAAAATACATTTTGTCCTTGCAGTATATCGAATTCAATTAATGGTAAATTTTCAAAAATTTGTATAAAATATAAAGCGAAGACGCTTTATTGAGGGTAATAATTTCTGTAATCTGAGGCGCTTTTTGTTACTCAATATCCGTTTTCGCTTTTTCACTCAAACATATATATTCTTAATCCTAGCTATAGATTCTTGTTTTAGAAATATGTTGTCCCGAATATTTCGATTCATTGTCTTTTTTAAAATCCCTCAATCCGAAGATTTTGAAAGCAATATTTCAAGCACAACATAAAAATTGTAACCAGGATTATCAATCTTCCAAATTTGTTGATTTAAAAAATCTAATGCACACTTCGAAATGTGATTCTGGGTTAACGAAAATCTTATTTAAAAATTCTGGTCTTCACCAAAAAACAAACGAAAATATAATGTATAAAGAAAAAATTGAAAGCCAAGAATACACAAAAAAATCACAGATATTTTTGAGTTCAGTTGCAACGAATACAATTAATAATAATAGCCTTTTTAAAGAATTTTCATTGAAAGCCAATGTATTGATACAAACTTCATCTATATTAAAAAAAGATGCAACAACTTCCATTTGTAAAATTACATCGAGATCAAAAACACATCTTCCAAAACTTAGAGCACAAAAACAATTGAAAATTCATTATGTTAAGTCGAATATTACAACTTCACATGAAAATTTATCAGATTTGAAATATTATTACAACTTACCTGCATTAAAACGTAATTTAAGAAATGAATTAATAGATAGCGATCGAATTCTTCCGAAAGAAAAATCTAGTTTTTATGAGAAATCAAAATTGTTAATTTCTTTAACTAGCATACTTAAAGAAAATCATTTAAAATTAAATGATTATATTAATGAATTAAAACACCATCTAACAGAGTCCGAATCACTTGAGAGAACCATAGATAATATAGTAGAAAGAACTGAAAAGTATCCATCAACACTCTCCTCTAAACACTCTTCTAATTGTCAGATTTCCGCAAATATTTTACGAAAATCACATAGTATGACGTCTATCGACAGTCATATTAATAAAATTTGTTCGAACGAAAATGAATGTGAATTTTTTCACTTTTTACGAGAATATGCGAATATAATTGCAAATAGAACAAAAAAACCAGAAAACGTTAATCCTGTTAATTTATTACAACGGCGAATTGAAATAAATAAAAATATGAAGAAACAAAATTCTGATAATTTAAGTAAAATCGAATTTACTCTTTCTGATTCGAAGACATTAATTAAAAAAATTGAACTGTTAGTGAGGCAATTGAAAGAATTACAAAATTCTGCCAAAACACATTTGAATAAAAATGATAAATTATTCTTGAAAAATTTTAAAACATCTCGTGAGATGAATTTAAATGTCCCAAATGCATCATTAGATAAAAATCATCACTTAATAGTGGAAGAAATTTTTGTAAATCCTAAAACTATTATACAAAATGAATCTGAACAAGAATTAAGATATGTCTCAATGTGATAAAAAATATAAAGTCTTAATTCCAAAAAAATAACTTGTATTCATTTCTCGTAATACAATTTCTTTCCAGTAAGAGCACTGAACCGTGCCCGCAGTGTATTGGGATCTGACAAAAGGAGGCATGACACCTGGTTGTCAAAGTAGAAACTAGTTTCAAGTTACAGCTTTAAGTGTTGAGCATTGAAAAGTTATTTTTAAAATTTGTCACTTTATGTCAGCCATGTTGTTTTAGCCCCGCTCATATGCCAGATCCCAATACCAGAACGCAGCCTTAGCATACACGTTTTTCTATCTAGTTCAATATTTTCGGAATTATTATTTTTAGATGTAATGCAAATAATCAATTTTGTACTGGATCACTAAACTGACACAGACTGTACTACTTGACCGTGGTACTACTGTACATATGGTAATTTGGTAAAAGTGATGTGTGAAACAAAAATGGTTGCTGATTGCTTTTATAAAAGTGAATAAAAATTCAATAAAAGTGTTTTCAAAGAATAAATTTTATCAAAAAATTTATTTAAAAAAAGACTAAATTCAAATATATATAAGAGAATATTAAATAAATCTGACAGATATGGATTCGTATAGCAGTAAAAGGTTTCGTGATTATCATAGCCGTTCAAAGTCACCAGGTAAATAATTTGCTCCAATTTTCTTAAGAATACAAATTATACAATATTTCTAATGTTCTAAAAATTATTATTGTGGAAAAATCAATTCTTATATCAATTTTTCGCTAATATGTGTATTGGCAATGAAAGCCAAGAGTTGATCGAATTGGCCCTTTTGTTAATAAATAACGGTAAAAATTGTCGGATTACGAAAATACAATTAATTATATCAACAAAAATAAAATAAATGACAAGAATATTGATATTTTAATAATGTTGTGTTTATGAATTTTGATACTGTTGTGTTTTTTATTTTCTATCAAGGCAAAATATTAAATAAAATAAAACTTAAATAATCGTACTATATAAGAAGACATGGTAAAAAGGGTCGCAAGGACCATACTCTATCATAGCTCTATTTACACAAACTAATAATGGATAAAAATTTTCTGATAGTTCAGTATACGAGCGTTAAACGTCTAAACTTTTTCCTATAATTCGAATCGACTTGAAAATTTGGTTCAGGCAACTTTCTTTTCATTATAACTCCGTTAATTTTCGTTCAAATGACTTGAAAATCTTTCATTTTTAACGTTTTTTACAGTACTTTTCTTTTTAGTTATTTGTTGTTAAATATTCCGAATTTCAATTGCCAATAACTTGGAAAGTAATGACTTTTCGAAAATTACCTTGATGAGACTTTCTTTTCTTAGAATTTATCCCTCTATCGATTCCCGTTGTCATTTTCAACACATATTTTTCCAGTCCCCTAGCAGGGATGGTTACCATCCCCTGGGCAACACACTTGGCACCATATAACTTTTAATTTAGTGGGTGAACAAAGCTTAATCCCAAATTTTCATCGAAGTCGGTGCTATAGGTCAAAATTTAGAAATTTCGTCTATTTTTCTCCTCGTTTACCGGTATGAAAAGCAATCACAGATTGAAAGGGAGGTCATGAGCCTTCATTAATTTTTTAATAACTTAATTCTAAACTTTTAATTAATTTACGAAAAGATAATTAGCGAAATAATTTAACGAAGAACAGTTCTAAGTTCTTACTTTCTTTTTTATTTTTTATTTTATTAAATTATTGTATTTGCCTACCATCTCTCGAGATCGGAGTATTTGGATTTAAACCAAAATTTAATATGTTTGCCTAGATGACGCAGATTCAAGATACGATGGCTATGGGGATGATTATCGACGCGATTCGCGATCTCCTCAACGTTGGAAGCATGACAAATATGAAGAGTATGAAAATTATGACTCGGAAATAAAATTTCGTAGTCGAAGTAGAAGTTCAGAACGTATGAGAGACTACGATTATCGTTTAAGTAAAAGTGATAGCTATGATTCATTGCGACAAAGAAGCTATGATCATGGTGATATGCATGGTAGTAGATATTATAGGTAAGTCAATTTCTTGCATTGATTTAATTTATATTTGGAGCCACGAGAGAAAAAAAATTGTTTATGTCCTCAGTGATAAGGATAAAAGTCATCGTAATCGTGATCGAGATTCATCATATGATCGAGAAAGAAGACGAGATCGTGATCGTAATAAAAGTCGTAGCCGAAGTCGTGATCGTAAAAGTCGTAGCCGTAGTCGAGATCGTAATCGTAGCAGAAGTCGCAGTCGTGATCGTGATAGATCAAGGCGACATAGTCGCGATAGAGATCGTAAACGTGAAGAGGATAGAGATCGTGAACGTAGAACATATATGGATGATGAAGATACTATAAACAGCTTAGAAAGGTTTGTATTTAATCATATCGAATTTCTTTTCTATGTATATTAATATTGTTTTGGTTTTACAGATCAATTATAACGGACTATAGAACTCAGGCTCCGAATAAAACTGTCATGATTTGTGGACTAGTGCAACATATCACCGAAAATGACGTGAGTATTTTATTCTACTCACCTTGCTGTCTTAGTCAAATATTTTTAGAGCTTACATCTCGTTAAATATTATAAAACAGTCATAATTCATTGAGTATATCAGAAAAGATTGCCTTGAATTGTTTGACATTTACTATTTTTAATTTAATTTATTTTTTTTTTTTAATATATCTTTATAAATTATAGCTCATGTGTTATTCTGATGTGTGAGCTATATTGCTATATTGGCTAGTTTTTGCGTGAAAGCGTAACAAACAAACAAACAAACATCCTTACTTTCACATTTATAATATATAGAGTATATAGGGATAGGGATAATTCAAACACTGACATTCAACACTCTATACAGAGTATTTCAACAATTAACTAAGTCAATTGTTTGTTTTCACTTATTAAGTTAACATTTGATTCATTGTCCCAATTTCAATTTCTTGTATTTATTTTCAGATACGGCAAGATTTACTACAGTGTGGATTTAAACCGCTAGAAATTCGTCACGTGAGAAATCGTCGTACAGGTAATAAGTCGTTCAAAAATTTATCTTTTATATGTTTTTGTTTTTCTTTTCTTTTTGTAAAAAATTTTCTCTTGATTATTCATCACTTCACAAGTTTCTCTTTATCACAATAAACAAAAAAAAACTCTTATCAAAAATCGAATCAATATTTTCGACGAAACAATTTTTTGTTGTTTTGATTAAAAATCAACAAATTTGGTTCGAAAATCAATCATAATAATCTATTTCAAATAGATTGCAAATAAACGGAATGGAAAATCTTTAGGTAAATACAAAAAAAGTTAATTTGGGAAAACTGGATGTTAAAATGTATTCGTAAGTTGTTGTTGCTTGGATTTGAAGAAGTGACCACGTCGGCGATCAATTATGATTTGTTTTTCTTATTACCCGTTGTCTTATTGTTGCTGTTTAGGTGCTTCAAGAGGTTTTGCGTTTGTCGAGTTTCCAACACTTGAAGAGTCAATTCAGTGGATGGAAATGAAACAGGTATCAAGCACAGTGTCAACTTCGTAACATTGGATTACACTTCGCAGAGAAGGATTTCATTCTTTATATCATTATATATATATTTATGAGTTTGTCCATAGACACGTTTTGTGATTTTTTTTTGGGATTTATTCTTTTTTTTTTTTGTTCTTGAGGCAAATTCTTTTATTGTGCTCATTAAAATTTAAAGTGGAAATAAATTTGTAACTATTGGTAACCGTTACATGTGAACATTTTGCAAAATTTTTGATAATTCGTTTGAATTTTCTTGGCTAAGATTGTTTTATTAACCCCCGACGCAAAAAAACTGACGTTATAAATTTGACCGCTATGTGTATCTATTTGTCTGTCTGTGACAATGTTACTTCTTAACGGGTGAACCAATTTTAATTTTTTGTTTGTTTGGAAGATAATTTAAGGTCGTAAAATTTACTAGTATAGTTACCTCTATTCGAGGACACACTGTATATTTTAACAAGTTTAATTAATATGTCACAACAAATTGTTTTTATAAAATAGACAATCGACTCCGAAAATTTTAAAGAACCATAACTCAGCGCTTTAAATCGTTGTAACGTTGACCCATAACGACCCATACTACCTTAAATTTCATTGAAAAATAATGTATTAAATTGAATTTGATTAAAAATTTTTGATTCGGAGTTGTTTCATGTACGTTTTCGAAAAGTTACAAATCTTTATTTGATCTTTGTGTTTTTGTGCACATTATTAGAACAATACTTTGAATCATAGTTAGTGACATGAAAATAATTTAGAAAATTTTGTGTTTTAAGTAACTGAAACAAAAGAACTCTTTGAAATTGTGTATTCAAGTAGTAGACTTAAATTTTAAGAGAAATTGAGTAAATGTTTAAAGCTGTAAATAGATTAAAAAAAACTAAAGTGTTAGAATCTGCAAAATAAACTAAAATGGAAGTATCTACTTCAAAATATGGATAGAGAACTGCTTTAAAACAATGGATAGAATAACTTGAAAAGAAAAATACTGTTACAAAACAGTGGGAATATACAGACACACAAGCACCCGTACAGGGGAATAGTTAACCACCTCATAAACAGTTAGGGGTGGTTCAAGGTTAATATTATATTTTTTATTGTATGAATACTATATTTATGTTTTTATATTGACAGGGTGTCCTGATGCTGCAAAACAAGTACAGGGCTGTTCTAGTATACAGTATACCAAAGAAAAGTTCTTCATCGTTGCCAGATAAATCATCCAAAATTAAAGCAGATTGGCATTGTGTTAAGGTTTGTATTTATTTCATTCAATTTATATGTTTAATTGTGATTTTCCAGTTTTATCGCTATTCTCCCAAATATAATAGTTTAAATCGATTATTTTGTAGTTGTTAATCACACCAAAACATTTATGAAAGCAAAAATATTCCCTAACAGAGTAAAATTCTAATACGCAATCAATCATAAAATTTCCTCCATCTAATGGATGATAATTCAATCAAAAATATTGAAATTAAGTAAAAAAAACTTCTAACGCAGAAGGCTCAACATTTGATGAAACTACTCTAGATAGATAAATAGTAATTGTAATACATAATTGAATTTTTGTTATATTTCAGTGTGGGACCAACAATTTCAGAAGACGAAGTACATGTTATCGATGTTCAGCGTCTCGTATCGAAAGTGAAGATGGTGGATGTGGAATTGACGAAGTTTCACAATACGCTACGAAAAGTAAATTCTTGAAAAATTTTTACTGAAGAAAGTTTTACTTACTTTATTTTTGTTTTAGCTATTATGCTTAGAAATTTAGATGCGTTAACAACGGAAGATTCAGTAATGACAGTTTTAAAACAAGTGGCAGGTCATATGGTTAAATTTGTAAATGGTGTACAAATTGGAAGGGACCCTTTAACACAAACTTCTCGGGGTATTTGTTATCTAGATATGGAGACAACCATTGAAGCTTTAAGTTTATTTGGAACATTAACAGCATTAGCTCCACCACTTACCATTGATGGAAAACTAGGTAAGTTGTGATACAATTGTTGCTAATGAAGAAGCCTTTGAATTGGATTAATTTAAATTAAACCAAATTTTATAATTTGTTTGTTTTACTCCAGTAACCGAGGATTAATTTTCTTAATTCTTTCCTATAGCTTCGATTGATTTGAAAATTTGTTGGAAAGTAGATAAGACCCCAAGAAACAAATATTGTATGGTTCTTAGTGGTGCTCTGTCTCAGGGGTCATAGCTGGTGGTAGAACGCCCTGTATATAATGCACCACTAAACGCCATGTAACTTTTGATCTTGAGGGTGAATAAAGCTTAATCCCAATTTTCATCAAAATCGGTGCCATAGGTCAAAATTTAGAGATTTCATCTATTATTCTCTTCGTATACTGGAGTGTTTGTACAATTTGTTTAAATAAATTTTCACGTTTCAGTTTCGATATCGTATTGTAAATATAGAATGGGTGACGTCAATCAAATTTTCCCACAAGTTGCATTTTCAAATACTACAACAGCACAAACGTATACAATGAACGATTTAAATGCGCTGGCCGATTATAGTGCGAGTCGTTACGCTAAAACACCAGAACAATATCAACATTACTACGAGTATTATAAGAATTATTTTTCACAACAAATTTCTCAAGGAGCTACAATTTCATTGGCGCAAGATAATCAAGCGAATTCTGTGAATGCTGCAGCGGCCGTTGCACATGCAGCTATGCAACAACGTCAACGGAAATTGAATGCGGATAAAAGTGGTGCATTTACGATTCCTACTGGAACAGATGGCAGAAAATATCGTAAGTTCATTTAAAGAGTGCTTTGCAATTTATATGCAAGTAGGCAATAGGGTTCTGACATTAGATTTGACCTAGTTCTTCGGATTTCTTTATCGGTTCTTGATAAAATTGTTCATTTTTATTTGTAGCACTTCCCGATGTTAATTCCTTTATGTACGACGAAACAACTGGTTATTACTACGATGCATCAACTGGCCTGTATTACGACGCAAATTCCCAATATTATTACAATAGTACAATACAGAAATACCTCTATTGGGATGGTACCCAAATGACATACTTATTAGCACCAAGTCAGACAACCACAGCTGTTACGACTACAGCTCAAGCAACTACGTCAACAGTGACCGCGGCTTCATCCACTGTTACATCGATTGCAGCGAATCCAACAACAAGCGAAGAACAAAAAGACAAGGATAAAAAGAAACAGAAACAGGATAAACCGGATAAAGTAAAAGTTGCGAAAAAAATAGCAAAAGATATGGAACGATGGGCAAAAACAATGAGCAAAACGAAAGAAACAAATCGTGGCTTAATGTCGAATGACGGTTATGGTCATAATTCAACGACAGCAGCCGCTGCTGGCTCAGCTGATATTGGATTTGCTGTATTAGAGAAAAAAGTCGCTGTTACATCAAACTCGAATTTAATTGCGAAAAATGAAGCGAAATCACCAGGAAGCACTTCGGTAAGTAAAAATATTGTTTAATTGTTACTAGTTAACATTTATTCCGCAAGCTTGATCATTCGGAACCCCCGATACCATTTCTTTCATTAGAAAAATCCTGACGAACCTTTTTTTACTTTTGCAGCAAAATAGTGCTCTTGTCGCAGCGTACGGCGGTGGTAGTGACACATCTGGCGATGAAGAAAATAATGGAACGGGTGGATTAATTGAAGGTTTAGATTGGGAAAATCTTATATGTTTGTTATGTAAACGAAAATTTAATTCCAAAGAAGGGCTAGCAAAACATCAAAAAGTATCCGATCTTCATCGTACAAATCTCGAACAGTATTGTCTACAGCATGGAATCGATAGGGAACAAGGGCAAACGATGAAATATCGAGATCGAGCCAAAGAAAGGCGAGAGAAATTTGGTGAATCAGATGCACCACCTCCTAGTAAATTAAAAGAAAAATATTTAAAAGCAAGAGAAGCTTCTGAACCAATTCTTCCAGTACAACCTCAAACGCCAATCGGCTCAGATAATGTTGGTAATAAGTTATTACAGAAAATGGGTTGGAGTGAAGGACAAGGATTAGGGAAGAGTAATCAAGGACGAACTACAATTATACAGGTAGGACATTGTATAGTGGTGTTTCCCCACTTTTCCAGCTCATTTATTTTATTTTAAACTCGTGTTTTTTGATTTTCAGGCAGAACGTATGGTAAGCAACGTAGGTTTAGGAGCGAAAGCAAATTCATATACAGCATTACCCGGTGAATCGTACAAAGATGTTGTAAAGAAAATGATGTATGCCAGATATCAAGAGATAAATGATAAATAAAATAATTATTTAAGATCTTATTTTGTATAAATTGTACGCCATCTTTATTTTATAAATAAAATTTAAATATAAGAACATTTTGTTAAAATTTAGCTTTATTTAAAAATAAAGAATATATAATCTTTCGAATAATTTTGTATTTATATTTTTTTTTCTTCCTACATTACAGCTCAGTGTGAAGTTTAGGTTTAGACTCATACAGTCTCATTCCAGGCTATACTGTTTGTGGAATTCTGCTTTCACCTAAAGATCCAATTATCCAGTCAAATGAATGTTCAGAATACTATTATAAATGAATTGTGAAAAGTCCCCATCAATCCCACTTGTACAAAAAATTTTATTGAGGGGGGAAGTTTGCAAAAAATAGGCTTTTGAATAGGCCTATGTAGTTTGTTTTTAATTCATCGGAAATCCCTTGCTGTTGACTCGAATATTCTGAATCGTTTGTATATGCATTTGATATGTAACAACAGACAGACGGTTCAATTAAAACCGAAGGAGGATTTAAACACTCAAAAGTTTTTGGACATAAAAATAATTTGAAAATATCCCGCAGAAATTATAGACAATTTCGATTAATCCAATTCAAAATTCTGGTGGTGTAGAAAATAAGGTTGAATTATTTGGAAAAAGGTATTTAGCATTTAAAATGAAACGGATTTGACCCAAAGAAATTTTCAAACTTTGCATACACCAAAGACTATAGGATAGACAAGAAGCAGAAGTATAATTATAAGTGACATCTGGAGTCTGAGGCGATCAACTATTAAGTTTGTAGGCCTTTGCGGGTATGGCTATTAAGTTTAACTACTTTGCGGGGGTTAACTATTAAGTTTGAAAGCCTGACTCGGTAGAGGCGCTGAAACTCGTATACTACGATTTTACATTAGCTCATATGGGCTGCTTCTCCTCTATCCTATGCTCTTTGGCATACACATATTTTAGTTTATGAAATAATTCATAGATGGCAGACAAAAACTACAATATTTTGAAAGATTTGTTATTAAAAGTGTTATTTATTTAATTTTAATAAATCTACTTATTAATTAAGTTTTTATAAATTAAAAAATAAAAGGTAATGTATCTTAAATACTCATTTATAAGAAAAAATTATTTAATAAAGCATCTTTTTATTATTACCGAAAAAACACAATCAAAACATAACCAAAATAACTTTCCAAAAAATTCTAATAAATTCGATTATTGCCCTCAAAAACCAATTTTTGTTTATTTTATTATTTTATAAATGAAAATCAAAATCAAATTTTTATTAGATTTTCTCCAGAAAAAATTCACAAGCTGTAATTTGTTTATGATAAATCAATTGAAAACTAGTAAACAATAAATTTTTTCCAGACATTTATACTATTTTAAAATTGTTGTATTTTTTTTAAATATTTCAAAATAAAAAATCCTAAAAAATTAAAGTAAAACAATGAAATATACTTTTTTAATTGAATTTTTCCTTGGGAGTTCCGTATTTGGTATAATCTTATACCAATTAAAGTAATTTCAAAATCTGCTTATTTCTACAAAATATGGCTTTATTAAAAATTTCTGCCTTATTTTTAGAAAATACAAATCAGGTTCTGATTATAAATGTTGTTCATCCAAAATAAATGGATTAAATATTATTGTAACAGGTGCAACTACTTTGATTGGAAAAGCGACAGCTTTGGAATTAGCTCAAAGAGGTAAATTAATTTTACTGTCTTGACAAAGTTTTCAGTTGGTTATTTTTACGGGCATACGTCTAAAATCAAGTTGTTTTAAAACTTAAGCTCACGCTTTCAATCAAAATTTCTTTAGGACTTGTCAAAAGCATTGGCAACTGTGCAAAATCAAGTCGCTTCCCGCCTCTGCCAGAGACAAAAATAATATACTCACCAGGGGAGCATGTAAAGAATGTCTCTCTGTAAATTTTTGAGTACTTTAATTTTATGTTTGTTTAAAAACTTCCACACACACGTCCTCTTTATGAAGTGACGCCTGTAGGCACGTACTACTTGCCTTCAGGCGTGACGTTATTAAGGGGGCGTGCGTTTGAAAATTTTTAAACAAACCGCCTGGATAATCCGCCCCTTCTTAGTTCTGTGAAATATATCCCCAAAAGATTACAAGCCTATGCTAAAAATTTTCGAATGAAATGACCCAGGAATCATGTTTAAAAAAGATGCTCTTATATGTAAACGTTAGTTTAAGCATCAGGGCGTCAATTTTAAGGGATACAGGTGTTTCACAGAAATTAATCGGGTAATTTCTGCATTGGAAGTTAAAAAAAATTGTTGATCTCCCGTCAATTACCGAAGCCTTGCGTGATTTATATCTGTAATTCGCTTCGAATACTTCGAATACTTATGCAGAGTTAATATTTAGCAACGCCGTATATATTTGCCAGTCCAGGGGTGTGACATTCTTATTCTCACCTGTACTGAGCAAGCTGACGCCATGGTGCTTAAACTAAATTTTACACATAGGAGTATCTTTTTCAACATGCTTCATGGTGGGTCATTGCACCCGAAAAATTTTAGCATGGGCTTGTAGATTTATAAAAATAATCGAACTTTATTATTGTTTTCAGGTGCACATGTAATTCTTGCTTGTAGAAATTTAAAGTTAGCAAATATAATTTGTAAAGAAATAAAAACTTTAACTGGCAATGAACGTGTTTCGGTGAAATACTTAGATTTAAGTTCGTTGAAAACTATTAAATATTTTTCAGTTGATATTCATAATGAATATAAAGAAATCTTTGCTTTAATTAACATCGCTGAAGTAGTCTATCAAAATCAAAATGTCACTGTTGATGGTTTTAATTCTATATTACAAATTAATTTTATAAGTAAATATTAATTACATTTAGTTTCATTTTACTAGCCCCCTTTTTCAAAAATTAACAATTTTAACATGTTTTTAAATTTTAGGTGCTTATTTTTTAACTTACTTGTTATTAGACTTATTGAAGAACTCAAAATCGGCGAAAATTATTAACATTCCGTCACAGTGTCACTATGTTCCGAAATTTCGGGATGTAGAAGAAATTATTGGAAATCATATATTGAAACGATGTCATATTAAAGCAACTAGTGTTTCAAAATTAGCTTTATTAGCTTTTACATTTCATTTATCTGAAGAACTGAAAGGTGAATGATTTTTATAGTTAAGTACTTGTCGTAATTACAAATCCAAGAGCCAATATCAATTAGAAGTTAGATTTTAAGCACTCTCCAAGACTGACCTTATAAAAAACATCAATCCCGAGGAATTTTAAACGATTTGCTCTTGGTCTTTTGCATTTCATAACTGCTTGTGGTTTTCATAACTGTCCAATTATTGGGATAGACTGCCATGAGGGGTTAGACTCACTTAAACCAGCCTTTCTTTGACGACCTCTTCAACCTTAAGTTCGTTGACGTCAAAGCTCTCCTGCTGTTTTTAAACAGCTTCAATTGGTTCACTTTCAGTATCACAATGAACTCTTTGCTCTAAGTGTGTTCCATCCCAGGACAACCACTCTAACCTAATCTAACCAGAAGGCCAGTAGTTTTCATAACTGTTTTAAATCTTGTTGTTAATATTTTTGGTTATTTGATTTTAGAGACCAACGTTTCTGTGTACGCAGTGGATCCTGGAAATTGTGAAAAACAAGTATTTCCAAAATTTCCAAAACTAACCAATCCAGTTTTATTCATATTAAACACTCCAATACATTCTTTCATCGTAAAATCATCCGTGGACGCTGCTCAATCGATAATTCATACTTTATTATCAAATTTTCCCACTGGTAGTTTTATTTTAGACTATCAACAAATACCATTTTCATCATTAGCTAAAGATATTCGTTTATTTGATCTGCTACAAGAGACAATTATAAATTCTTGTAAAATTCCATCACAATCTTTAGTCTAGAAAAACAAAAATGTCGTCAAAAGTATTTTCCAAAGATGGTATACACAAAACAGTGATTGAAAATGGCGTTATAGGTGAAAAACCAGTTGAATGTTGTGTATGTACGATAGTTTTAAGTGATATCGAAATTAATGGATCGAATTATGACACCGAATATATTCGTCAAGAGAAAAATGGTATCGAACAAAATTGTATTATGGGTGAATTCGATACGAAATTAGATCGTAAATTTGAAAAATTACTTGAAACCATGTTGGAAAATGAATTTAGTGATGTGAAAATACAATTAAATGAAACAATCATTACATTTAAAATAAAATTACTTAAGTTAGAATTTAACGGATATTTTTTCGATTTTCCAGCTGATAAAAAATATGCATTAGCTACAAAGCATAAAGAACGCGGTGTTGAACTATTTCAACAGAATCGTTATATTGATGCATTTTATCGATTTAGTAAAGCATGTCGATTATTGATCACATGTATTTTAGAAATCGATGATGTCGAATCAACAGAAATCGATGGTGTAAAATTGATTGATATTGAAAATTTAAAATTAATCTTGTATGGAAATTTAGCTAGTTGTCAGTTAAAGCAGAATAATTATGAAGAGGTGATTCCATTATGTTCGAAAATACTTGTTCAAGATTCGGAACATGTGAAATCATTGTATAAACGGGGTTTAGCTTATACGGCGGTAAGGGATTTTGAGAAGGCTGAAAATGATTTGGTTAAATTTTTACAATATGAACCAAATAATAAATTTGTACATGAAAAATTAAATTATGTTCGGCATGAATTAGTTTTAAGTCGAGAAAGATATGCTGAAATGTGTAAAAGAATGTTCTAAATAAAGTACTGTTTGTTTTTTTATGTTAAAAATTGTTTTTTTTTTTCTTAGGAACTTTGAATTTCTCAACGTTTTCGGACTAGTCTAATTCAGAGTTATTCAGAGTTTCTAATATTTTTTTAAAGTTTCTAAGTTTTTTTCAGAGTTTTCTAAGACTTATCTTTTTTTCAAATATTTTTTCCACCAAGGAAATTCAAAATAAAATTTAACAAAGAACTGTTAAAAAAAATTCAGGATAAAATTATTGAAAATTTAGAAAAAATGAGAACGTTATCCCGAAAAATAATTTTATACTGTTTAAAATAACCATTATTATTCATTCATATTTATTTTGGGTGAAATATCCCTTGTGCAATATAAATCTGTTCTGGAAGTCAGAATATTTCTTCCGAAAGAGTCTCAATCAATTACCATTTACTATCATTAAATGATTGATTAATAAATTTATTTGATATTTTCAGACTTTTTCAGAGATATTTTTACTTTACATATTCTTTTTCTGAATTTCAAATTAAATATTCTGACTTCCAGAACAGATTTATTTCTACAAGGAATGTACAAATAAATATATATAATAAAATATTGTTTTTATCAATTTTTCTGGTTTAATTATTATTATTCAATATTATACCTCCCTTTATCTTTCATCCTTTACATTGATTTCAGGAATATCAAACAGAACCTACATTTTTAACAAAATATTACTACAATTATTCATTTATAGGTAAGTTTATTGAAAAAAAGGTAAGTAAAAAGAAATTCATGATGGGTAAGTTTAATATGAGTTAAATGAAAAAAGGTCAGTGAAAGGAAATAAGTTTATACATAGTAAAAAGTTGAGTAAAAGTTATTTATAGTACGTTATTGATTATCCTAATATGTCCAAGGTGGAGTAGTGGACAGCTCAGTCGTCTCCGGTTACAAAGCACGTCGGTTCGTATCTAGCTTTGGCCCGAATTTTTTTTATTAATTAAGTAAGAGAGTATATTTTATGTTATTTTAATTCCCACCCCTTGACAGAAGATTGATTTATGACATAAGTAGGAAGGTGGGACTAACATAATTACTTTTTTTCTTATTTTATGAAATAACAATTAATTATTCATAGGTAATAGTTTAAGAAAATAAGTTTATTAGAAAAAGGTGAGTGAAAGTTTTATATAATAACATTTTTTATTTGTATACGATGGGGTAGTGGTTAGCATAATCGGCTTTGGTTATAGAGAACCTCGGTTCGTACCTAGTATTGTGTCGAATAAATTTTTAATTAAATAAGTTATACCGATAAATTGTCACTTTTTTAGATAATTGTTGTGATGAACCATAAGCGACAAATAAGTAAGATTTATATTATTTTAATTCCCACCCCTGATAGAAGAGTGAGTTATGATATAATTAAGAAAGTGGGACTAAACTAATTCCTTTTTTTTTGTGAAATATCATGTTCTCCTATTACAAAATCTTCTAAAATTTTATTTAACAAGAATTTTAACAAACAACAAAAAGCAAGCAAGAAAAATAAGTATTTTTTTAATATTTTGTAATAGGAGAATATGATGGAGGTTAGCTATATGACATGTTCTCCTATTAAAAAGTTTCAAATTTTAGAGTAAGCAAGCTATTTTTTAATATTTTTACTACAATTTTAATATTTTGTAATAGGAGAATATGAGTGAGATAAACCTTGTTACATGTTTTCCTATTCAAAAATGATTTATGATTTTAAAGAATATTTATGATTATTTAAGTTCCCACCCCCTGAAATAATAGTGATTTATGACATACGTATAATTAACATGATTTATGACAAGAGGGCGGGTTTAACTATAAAAAGAGTGGAAAATTTAAAAAACAGGAAAAATTCAATTATTTTAATGTAAAAATTTAACCACACCAGGATACGAACCGGCGTACTTTTGTTTCAGACGGAAGTGACATACCCACACAGCCACCCAGCTTATGTGATACCACATAATTAACTTACTACTTACTTACCTTTACTAAATAATTAATTAATTGATAATTTTGTTCTTAAATAAAAATTAGGATAGAAAATTTTAAAAATAAAACAAAATTTAAAATATATAACGATTTTCAGAAAAATTTTATTTAATCTAAAAGTAAAAATGTTAATCCCACCAGGATACGAACTATAGCGTGTTTTAGCTTCATAGTCAAGTGCTATACTCTCTCAGCTAATCGGCTTATTTGTAATCTTATAATTAACTTAATACTTTACATTATAAATATTAATATTGATAAAAATAAATAACATAATTAAACATCAGTTTAAATAGTTTAATTAAAACATAGGTTTTGTAAACCTAAAATAAGATAATTCTTTTAAAAGTTCAGAGAAAAAATTATTATTTTGTCGATAATCTCCAAAATTATAATATTTGTTCTCATATCTCTGAAAAATAAATGAAATTACAAATATAATAAATCAATAAATCAATGTATATTGTTTATAAAGTTTATTGCATTTGTTTATTAATTTGATAGCTAAAACTAATCATCATCAAATACTAATCAAGTACATAAAAAGCAATTATTTAAAGATATAATACATCGTTTTGAATAGAAGCTTTTAAAATTCCATGAAGGTTATAGAACAGGAGAAAGATTAAACTAAAGCATTAGCGTGTCATCAAGAAGTAGTATTTGTGAAGTTAGCTGTTGTTGTTAGCATAATGTACAAATTGATATATCATTTGAAATTAGCGCACAACAGCCCGCTTTTATTGATACTACGTATTGATCGCAGCGCCTCACTTATTTTATCCATATTTCGGGGACAATATTTTCTATAGCGATCGTTCTCCTGCCTATATGCTTCATGGAATTGATTATAAATTATATCCATAGTTTACTTGGTTGTTCATAGATAGAACTCTATGTTATTAAAATAATTTTAAAAATATTTATAGTTTCTTTAACTTGCTATTAGATGGCACTCTATGTACTAAAATATTATTTTAAAAATATTTATAGTTTCTTTAATTTGCTATTAGATGGCACTCTATGTACTAAAATATTATTTTTGAAATATTTATAGTTTCTTTAATTTGCAATTAGATGGCACTCTATGTACTAAAATATTATTTTTAAATATTTATAGTTTCTTTAATTTGCAATTAGATGGCACTCTATGTACTAAAATATTATTTTAAAAATATTTATAGTTTCTTTAATTTGCAATTAGATGGCACTCTATGTACTAAAATATTATTTTTGAAATGTTTATAGTTTCTTTAATTTGCAATTAGATAGCACTCTATGTACTAAAATATTATTTTTTAAATATTTATAGTTTCTTTAATTTGCAATTAGATGGCACTCTATGTACTAAAATATTATTTTTGAATTATTATGTTTTACTTTGTATTTATAGATGGCATTATATGTACCAAAATAGTAGTAATTCCTGATAGGTCAAATAAAAAGTAAGTGCTTTCACTCCGAAAATGGGAAATTAGAAAGTTGTATAAATATAAATTTCAGTGATATCAGGTAAATATCGGTTTTTTTTTGTGGTACAGTAAAACCTATGTAAAAGTTCTTTTATCAGCAGGCATAATTAACGCTTGATTATTAAGCGACTCAGCTTAATTGAATGTAAGCTTAATTTTTGTAGAATCATTTGCCAATATTCCATTTTGGAGAAGGTCGCTTCAATTTGGTTTATTAACTCGATTTAGAGTTAACGTTTGTCTTATTTTTCGTTCGTTATCTATGTTATCTACGCGTTCAAAAATGGTATAACAATATAAATAGTTCATCGCGAATTTAGGGTTCCTTACCCGAAAAAACTGAAAATTAGCGATGATTTTCCAAATCGGCTCAGCTTTTAAGGAAAAAGGCAGAATGTTCTTAGATATGTGCAAATGCGAGTTTAGGGTTCCGTAGCTGAAAAATTTGTCAGGGGCTTTTTAAATTTTGTAAATTTTACTTGTCATTAACACTGTTTTTGATTTCTCCTCGATTTTAGGCGTTTAACGTTTGGAATAAGCTTTATTTCAATATTTCAATAATGCGATTTTCTTAAGCTAGTTGTCGATGGTAGAAAGAAACCCATTTTTATGGTTTCTTGACATTGTTAACTTTATACTTTGTACATTTCCTTTTGATGTTTCCTTCAAAGTTGTTTTTTTAACCTTATTAAGACATATTCTTCCCGAAATAAAATTACTAAGCTTAATAATAATGTCAAAGTAAGCAGCTAGGTAATGTAACAAACATATAAGTACAGTAAATATCTATAACCACGGCGTCAACGGTATGATAATGGAATTTGAAACCTTTGAATTCAACGTAGTAGAAACCCATACACATAACCTCATTCTTCATCACATTCATTTAAGCTATTTAACATACACCTACTAATATTATTTCGTTATAGTGAATCTACAACAACTTCTCTATTGTATATCCTTTACATTTGAAACATGTGGTAACCCTCACCAGAGAGCTGGTGAGTAGGTACTCTCTGGTGGTGTACTCTGTAACATTTTACACAGGTAGATGGTAGAGAGGTATATGTCAACTATTTCGAGTAATACAATTTTCACAATAGAGATATAAAGTACCTAGGTATGAAACGCATTCCACGTGAAAACCGCATTGGCGTTGAATGTTGTAATTCACTTATACCTAACATAACCTGCTTGTTTTGATATTTTTTTAAAATTTGTATAGGTTAGGTACACATAGGTTGAATGGTTTATATTTTGACTAAACTATTCTTGTTAAATATTTCATCTCATCGTTGTCGTTGAGCGTTGAGCGTTGACTTTTCTCATTGACAAATACAATATGGTGGAATGTTGTTGTGTTATTTTGAAGATTACTATTTTCTCTGTGTGTTGCAACAACATTGTGAGATTCCAATGAAGATGTAACTAGGATACACGGTGAATTATTTGCCAGAGGAAAGATTATTTTGTGTGAACCATCACGTACTCGAAGCAAATTAGCAATTGCTTATGAATGCATTTTCTTTAAATTCTGGAATGAACATTTTCTCAAAGTAAAGTTGTAGGTTTATTATTTTTAAGGATTACCAGACCTCATTTCTCTCACAGCACTTGTTGTTCACTTGTTGTTCACTGGACCTTGAGTTCACATAGAAAAAATAGGAAAACCTGAAATGGTAGAGGGCGGTAAGATTTATACCTTGCAATCTTGGGCCAGTCAATGAATCTTTACAAAAACTGTTCGACTGCATTGATTAAAGCTCACATAAAGAAGTTAAAAACAAAAATTTGTGCGATTTTGGGTCTTAGGTCGGTAGGACCCATCTTGTAAACCGTAAGAGATACAACAAAAATTGAAAAAATAAACAACTTTTGTTTGAAACATTTTTTCATAGTTCCGTGAGGGCACTAATTAGGCCAGAAACTAAGTGTCCATTTTCTTTCCACCTAAAGAGAAGCTTCGATCCATATACTCGAATTTTTTTAGAGGTGTCATGTCGAGCAAAGAATCTAGTCCAGAATATCATTACTCGTAGTCGATTTTAGTTGATATCTTAGAAATTACTTACCTAATCGTCTATCGTTAAAGAGATCCAATTTTTGTTTCTTTTTCTTTTTTTGTATTTAAAACTGAGTATCAGGAGGCGTTATTATATAAAAATAGAAGAATTGTAAGAAACCATAGTAATTTATAACATTATTGTTCAAATGTTTGAATGAATATTCCATAGATAATTGCAATTTTTTTTAAAAAGATTTAAGCCTCGTTATGACTGCCATATTGACTGCTTGTCGTCATGAGAGTTTGAAATTGCATCAATAAACGCCAGAAAAACGACCAGCAATCAAAAAAAGACCCATAAATTGATATAATTTTCTCTAATCTTCCAAAGAAAAATATGTTCGTGTAATATGGTACTTGTATATCTTTTATGTTATGAATATTGCATATATTGTAGTTATAAAGTAGCATATATGTTATCCCATATTTTGATTTAGTTATTTTCATCGTGACAAAGAGAAAATTCCCACACATTCCTTCACATTTCCAGAGCTCCTCCTGTGTGTGTGTGTTCTGTTCTGTTGTGTGTACCTATCTACTACAATACACAAAACTCTTTATATTGTGATTTATAAAAGATCTTCTTTGTTACTTAAACTTTAGTATGTATGTAGGACGTAAGGTTGGTAATGTATGTATGTATCCATAGAAATATTTATTTTAGAAAATATTTAGGTTATATTGTGAAATTATTTTAATTAAAACAATACTTATTAATTTAGAGGGTAGTAATAGGTACATATATTATATGTGACTTCTTCCTGTGAGGGGGGTAGGGGAGGGGGGTGTGTTTAAATTAAAGAGGATATGTACCTATATTATTCCTTGTGATATATGCGGGGTCTCTTTTTTAAATTGACATATAATCATATGATTGATTACATATGAAATATGAAACATATGAAATTTATAAAATTTAAAAAACCCGATTTAAAAAATGCGATTTATTCCTTCTAAACCGATTTTTGGAAGCTATAAAATGTTCTCAATAAAGTCGGTTCGACCGTTTAGGGGGCTACGATGTCACTGAGAAACACAAAGACGCACAATTAAACACTTTAAACTTATATCACTTCTTCTTAAATCAATATCAAAGTGATGGTCAAGGACATCAGATGAGATGAAAAGAATACTTTGAGAGCTATCATTTTTTGGGACAAATTTTTGGAAATATTTTAATTGAAATTGAAGTATTTGAGTTGATTTTGTTTTTTTGAATTATTGTTTTGAATTATCTAATTATTTGACCATTTCACTTTTCGAAATGAATTAAGCCAGGTTTATTTGACCATTCATTTCTATAGTAATTATTTATATGTTAAAATAATATGTTATGCCTTTTTCAAACTGAATCGATTTTGAAGATCATCGCCAATTTTTTAGTTTTTTCGAGAACGGAACTCTAAGCTCGCACTTGAAACATACATAGCTAAGAACACTCTCCGTTAAATTACCTTACAAATGAAATCAAAAAAATTAAAATTGGTTTAGGCGCTACGATGCCACAGATAGACAAACACACAGACACACACACATAGCGGTCAAACTTATAACACCCCTTTTTTTAATTTGGGGGTATTTAACCCTTTGCGCTATAGGCGCACATCTTACGCAAACATAGAACTTGATCCACGTTTTCAAACAAAAAATGATTATGCTTTATAAAAAAATTCTGCCCGAAAATTTCTGAAATGAATATTTTTTTGCTTACACCTTTACTCTCGTGATAAGAAAATTTCTCACAATTTCTGAAGGACTTGTAAAAAAATATATTTAAAAAAAACTATAGATTGATTGAACATCTGAAAAACTTATAATTCGATAAAATTATATGAAGATAGAAAAATTTTCAATATATACCATTTGAAGAATAAATGTTATTTAAGTTTTAAATGTTATCAAGCGTGAGAAAAATGCTCAAAATTAGAGTGTCGACGGGTTAAATTGTAAATTTACGCATTAAAATAATTAAAATTATACGGGAAACAACAAATTTTTAATAAGTATGATAAATGTAATTAAATAATTAAATTTAATAATAAACGCATTTGTCACATACTTCATTATTTTATGGTTTAAGGCGGTAGACTGGTAGAGTGTGTGTCATCAAATCAAATCATTTAAAAGGTCTGAAAACTCTATAATATTAATAAAAGTATGTGTGTTTATTATTTTGAGTTAAAAACCATCAAGAAAACTTTAAAATTATTAATAAAATTTTGGTTTATATACATTCAACATATATATCATATACTTTTAATGGGTAAAAAAGATTTCAATGCATGTATAGAACACAAACCAAATAGGTAGGTATATGGTTGATTCTGTTATAAATGTAACTTTTATACCATGTATAATAGTTACATAGTCCATTAAGTTTAGTTCCATGTTTGTAACGCTTAAAAATATTGATGCTATGAACAAAATTTTGCTATAGGTGTTCATAGAATCATCTAATTAGTCCATTTTCGGTTATCCGTCCGTCCGTCTGTCAACACGATAACTCAAAAACGAAAAAAGATATCAAGCTGAAATTTTTACAGCACGCTCAGGACGTAAAAAGTGAGGTCGAGTTCGTAAATGAGCATCATAGATCAATTGGATCGTGGTTCCATAGGACAAATCTTGTAAACCGTTTAAGATAGAACAAAAGTTTAAATATAAAAAATGTTCCTCATAAAAAAATAAACAACTTTAGTTAGAAACATTTTTTCGTAAACATCACTATTTACCCGTGAGAGCGCAAAAATATTAGCTATATATGTGTGACACGTATGTATGTCTAATGTGATAGAGTAATCAACACTTTCTATACATGGTATTTCAACAATTAACTCAGTCAATTGTTTGTTTTCACTTGTTTTTAAAAGATATTATCAAATAATTAAACACATTAAAAAAGGTTAAAAATGGATTTTTGTGAAGTGTATGTCATTAAAAGTATAAATAGGTGTTGGCGCAGTGAACTATATATTTAACATTATAAGTATATCTCGTATATGGCTTATTTGCGCTTCCACCATTAAATTCTTGACTATAAAAGCATTTGTATAAACCATTTCATTTCAATTGCGCTTCATTATAGTTTCGGACAGTCAGTAATAAGTTTTTTGACCGATAGAATATCACATTTTAAAATGAAAAGGTCTTTTTATAGGGGGATTAAATTGCGTTTATACATTTTTAATTTGTTAATCCGAAAGCTAACGTTTTTCGAAAAAATGTCTTGAACAAAAATTGTTAGTTTTTTTTATGTTTAAAAATGGCCCATCTTGTAGAGGTGAAATTGAATACTATATATGAAAATGGTCTTGTTGCTTCTAACAAGCGTTAATTTACATGAACAATTGTTAAATAAAAATGTCATGATTCAATATCTCAAATTAGAAAAAATATTGATATCTCATACCGATTTGTTTTAATTTGAATTAAAAAATGTGTAACTCTTATCTGATCACTCTTTATAAATATTATCAAAGATAATAAATAAGAATTCTAGGATATTTCGAAATAAATTTCAACAGTCCGCTGTGCAGTTCGCCACTAAATTAGCAACGAGTAACATAAGAGTAATTACGATTAGCTAATTCATAATGCTGATGACTACTTGGTAGTCGAAATATGTATTTATAAAATACAAAAAATCTACGAAATTGGGGAAAAAATTGAAATTTATGATCACTCTTTATTATATCCAAATTTCCCCTTTTAGTATGCCGTGTGTATAAATTCTTATAAATTTTTTGGTTAAATTCTCTCGCTCTCTCTTTTTTAATAATATATCATACCAATTTTTCTACAAAGAGCTACGAAATTCTTTTATGAATTGATGTCAATACACACTTACCGCTATGCATCATGCTATAATATATTATTGTTGTTTGAGGTCTTCTTGTAAAAATAAAAATAAAGAAAAACCAACGTGAACCATCATCCATTCCATCACATTGCTAAACCAACAATATAATAATTAAAGTTCTTTTACAGAAAAAACCATTTTTCTAACATTTAAAATAATAAAAAGTACACGGAGAATTTTTTATTTTGGAATAATGTAAACATTTTTTTATCCGATTAAATTACATAGTAAGTGAAATTTACAAAATTTAAAAAGCCGCCGACAAAATTTTCGGGTACGGAACCCTAAACTAACATTTGAAACATATTTAAGAACTCTCTTCATTAAATTGCAATTTTTCCTTAAAGAAAATTGAGCCGATTTGGATGATAATCGCAAATTTTTGTTTTCTACGAGTATGGAATCCTAAATTCGCACTTTAAACGTAGCTAAGAACATTCTCCATTAAATTGCCTTTCAAACAAAACCAAAAAAATCAAAATCGGTTCATCCGTTTAGCCGCTACGATGCCACAGACAGACAAACAATCACACACACACAGCGGTCACACTTATAGCTCCCCTTTTGTTTGAATTGGTGCCCTCACGGGTAAACAGTGATGTTTACGAAAAAATGTTTCAAACACAAGTTGTCTCATTTTTGATAAGGAACATTCTCTACATTTAAACTTTTGTTCTATCTCTAACGGTTTACAAGATGGGTCCTACGGACCCAAGACCCAATTGACCTATGATGCTCATTTACGAACTTGACCTCACTTTTTACGTCCTGAGTACGCTGTAAAAATTTCAGGTCGATATCTTTTTTCGTTTTTGAGTTATCGTGTCCACAGATGGACGGACGGACGGACAACCGGAAATGGACTAATTAGGTGATTTTATGAACACCAATGACTAAATTTTTTTCCTAGCATCATTATTTTTAAGCGTTACAAACTTGGGACTAAACTTAATATACTATGTATATTTCATATATACATGGTATAAAAATACCGAGATATTATTTTTTATAATAGAAAAATTTCTCCGAGTATACCACAAAAAAAAAGCAAAGAAATATTACTACTCACATATCATTTTCTATATATATATATACATATACCATTTTTTTTCGGTTTTTTTCTTCTTCTAGTATGTGCATGGAGTCAGAAGTAAATATTCGCTTTAATACATAGTTGGATGATGATTAAAAAAAAAAAAATTGTTCTATGTTCCCATTTAGTTATATGAGTGTAATGTTATACTACTAGAAATACACATAGAAATAAGATCTATGTATTATAGATAGATGGTGCACCAGCACAAACCAACTCGAATAACAACAACTCATTTGTTGCTTGAGGCAAAACATCAACTTTGTGAGAGAGAACTATATGCTGTGAAATTGCTTTGTATAACTTTAAAGACATTTTAAGTAACATTTCATAATAAAATATTTATAGACTTATTTACAATAACTTTATTATTACGTTATCAATCATATACCATTTATTACAAATTGTTGATAAATTATCGGATTGAACGTTTTGAAACTCAAAAAATAACTTTTATCGATAAAAATGCTTCAAGCGAAAAATGTTGGGTGTGTAGGCGCACTTCAGACAATAAACTTGACCTAGTTTTCCAGCTCAATGAAAAGCTCACTCTACTCCATAACTGATTATCAATAGATGAACACTTTAAATTAGAAAGTTGTTATTGATTAGAAAAGTCACATTTTTTGGTCGAAACATTTTCCCGCAAAACCGTACAGTTTAATCAAACAACGGACTGAAAAGGCTTTACCCAAAATTGTTTTTTCGTATCAAAATTGTTATATCTGCGAAATCTAAGCATATCTGCGAAATCTATAAAGACCATTTTTGAATGAACAAACTCAAAAAAGCTAGATTTTTGCTATCAATTACTGTATAAACTTTTCGGTATACAAAAAAATATTTCAAACAAAAAATGTTTGAGTATTTATAAAGAACACCTTTCTAATTTAAAGTTATATAACAATAACGTAATAATAAATTTTCAAAACAATTTAATTTCTCGGCAACTATACATTTCTCAGGATTCCGCTTGAAGCCACTTTCTGAGGGCATCAAGACGC
Source organism: Chrysoperla carnea (assembly GCF_905475395.1). Lineage (NCBI taxonomy): Eukaryota > Metazoa > Arthropoda > Insecta > Neuroptera > Chrysopidae > Chrysoperla > Chrysoperla carnea. Next base: position 4,200,266 of record NC_058338.1, on the reverse strand, counting down.
ATAATTTCTAAGATTGTTTAATCTATAAATTGATTATTACTAAATTAATGACAAAATTAAAAAAACACCTTTATAAAATGGTTTTTAATTTGAGCGAAATAATTTACGAACTTTGATGCTAATAATGCCATTTGGTAAGTTTTTACAAAATAAAGAGTACAGTTTATAATATACACCCATCCCTACTCTAGTAATGTAAGCCTATTGCTAAAAGCCCCCTAACTATTGCAAAAGCTCCCTTTTAATTTTTTATTTTATGCGGTTGTTAGTTAAACATTTTTGTTAAACTTGAGCAGAGACACAGAAATATGAATGGATAAATCAAATGTTGATGTTTGATTGGGATGCAAATTGGGGTAAAAATATAAATGGGGTAAGAGATAGAATTGATAAAGAGTTATACATAGTTATCAGAAAATGATTTGTTTGTTTAAAATACACAGAGAAGCCATACGTAACATTTCAATCTGTACAGGGCGGACATAGAAGTGTGCGATTTTGAAAACGTAGTCATACAATATCCCATCAATTTTTCCAAATTATTTTGATACTATTTTAAAATACATTAAAAAAATTATATACCTAGAAATGCTTAAATGATTAATGACATTTGGTTCACTTCTCTTTTTTAATGTCGATAAACGAGGAAAATTTCTGAGTGGTTATAAATACATCAAAAAATTTATACTTTTCTGGCTCATAATCTTACTTGGCCATTCGCAAACCTTATACGCCGATAACTTTTGTAGGCTTTAGGGTATTTTCTTCTATACCTAATATCGAATGGCAGAACACTTCATATATATATATGTTTTCTTAGAAAATCAGGTTCTTTAACTCCTTAGCCACTTGCAATCGTTACGCTAGGTGGTATAAAAAAAATTAACTCAGTAAACTTGATAGACTAAGCAAAGCCGCAAAAGTTCGAAATAGAAATTTTCGATATGGATAGTGGATTTTTGTTTTGTTACACTGTTTTCAAAATTGCACACTTCTCTGCCATCCTCTTATTGCAATATATTGCACTCATCATATCAGAAATTGATGAGTTATTCTTCCTTTGATCAGGTTTCTCAATTTTAATATTTAAAGGTTTGCTTCGAGTATCATGATATTCCATTTAAAAGTAATTGACTTCTTCCTGGAACTAAAGTAACGATTTATTTTACGAAGAAGTTAAAATTATCAATTATAAATTTAATTCTAGCTAAATGAAGCAATTGCATGAGTTAATTGCTGATATACTCTGTATAGAAAGGGTTGAATATCAGTGCTTGCATTATTTTTTATATATTATTTTATATCGATTTCCAATGATATTTTTTTTTCAAAACTTGCATGGATACTTAAGCTGAAATTTTAACCACATATTCTTTGAGTAAAAGACTACTATAAAAAAATTTTGAGCTTTTAAATTAATTATTGTTACCATGCTCATACATCCGCTTAAGAGAATAATATAAAAAAAACTTTTCCGACTTCAAAAGAAAAACAAATTAATAAGCACTAAAAAGTAAAAAATAACATTAATTTTAACTACATTATACTATCGTTATTTTTTACTTTTTAGTGGTTATTTATTTGTTTTGGAAAAGTTTTTCTTTTGAAGTCGGTTTTCTTTTTGTTAAAAGTTTTTATTTTTATTTTGTGATTTTTAGTGAATCTGAATCTATTCGTTCTCTTGTCGTGCATACTTAATGCATTTTTAAGACATTTATGGTTTTCTCATGGATGCCGTTGTCAGAACTGGACCAAAATGAAATGGGACCACATGGGAAGCAACGTCGAATTGATAACCTCCTCCTTTTTTGTTTGAAGTCGGTTAAAAATAGATTAAGTGAATTGTTTCCTCATCTCCAACCTTATAATTGCGCCCCTGACAATTCTATATTGATAGTTTCAATATCAATAACAAATAATAAATTGTTCTTTTGTTTTGCAAATCAAAGGGATTGTTTTTGATTACTTTAGGTTCATTTTCAAACCATAACCATCATAGAAAGATAGACTTCTCATCATTTTCTCCTAAGCTATTATGATCGCCAATATATGCGATGTCGTTCTCGTATATATATATATATATATTTGTTGACAACGTCGACCATTTGAATATTTGACTTTAAATAGAGAAGTATGTACATCATACGTCTCTCTAAGTACATAAGTACAAGTACTTTATAACTAAAGAGCAATCCTCATAATATAAAACCGACAATTAATGCTTGAAGACATTTTATTATTTATGTAAGAGTTCATATCTCTATTTTCTATTTTCTAGTAGGTACTATTATTAGATCGTGAGTTCATAATGAAGCGAAATTTCTATGATTATTGTTTGTCTGCATTTTTGAGGATTGATAATGGTAAGTTTGATAATAAAGAAATTTAAGAAGGAGATTAAGAAAGTTTAAAAGATGTAAAGGCTTGGTTTTTTTGTTATATGAAGTTCGACAAAGTCAGAATCAATTCTGAAAATTTTAGCAGGGGCTGTCAGAAGTCAGAATCAATTCTGAAAATTTTAGCAGGAGCAGGCGATTATTTAAATAAACAAATGATTTCAAAAGTAGGCATATTTAACATTGGTTGTTTTTATAGATTTCTCCAAAATTATTCGATGGATATTAAAAAAAATATATTTAAATTAAACTTAAAACCTTATTGAATAAAAAAACGCGCTGTGCCAGACTAATTAAGCATGTATGAGCATGGCAGTGGAGATACAAATTTAAAAAAAAACTATATATTTTCAATTTTGATGGTGAATTATGTTTTAACTCGACAATATAAGACGAAAAGTAAGAATAAAATTTTTAGATATCTGGAGTAATTTTCAAAATATCGAAAATTGAAAATTTTGTTTAATTATTTAGCTTTCGATATTTCGAAAATCAAGGCAGATATCAAAAAATTGTATTCTTATTTTTCGTCAACATTCATGATGTTATAACAAAATTAATCATCAAAGTTGAAAATAAGCTATAAATAATTTCAACTCGAGGATCAATCATTTTGTTTTTAAAACGGCAAATTGCACTCTATTATTCAATCCCTTAGATAATTGAAAACTTTTTGCCTCTTTTTTCTCGTATAGTTTTGCCAACAACTATATTTTTGGAAAAAATAGGCCCGGCAAAAATAAACCGAAAAAAATTTCTGTAATAGTGTCCCATTTTTGACTTTGTCTTTAGTCGACAAACTCAGCCCAACCAACTCGTAAATACAACAATACTCTGGGTCTATAAAACTTTCTGTCTATTTTTATCAGGTCTTTTTTGTTTTTCGACCACCATGGTAGACAAATAATTAATTTCTATAAATTCAATACTCGATCTACGACTTTTATTTATAAACTTTATTTTTCTTTATGACCAAACTTATCGTTATGAATTCTCTAATTGGGAGACAAAAAAAACCGTGAAAATTTCGAGTAATTTTGAATTGACGGTCTACTTGTTAGAACTATTAGAAACACAATATATTAAATAAATACAACAAACCTTAAAGGTTTTGTATAGTTGTTTGATAGACTAAAATTCATCTTTTATATATTATTTTGTAAATATCAAATAGTTATATATAGATTTTGATATGTATGTTTTAGAGTTGAAATATGTTTAGAAACTTATATATGTTTAATATAAAATCATGTACTCGGTAATTCATTGTAGGTGATTCAACTGATAGAAAATTTTATTATCGGATTAAATTTTACTCTATTATCAGAAGGTAACCAGTGAAAAGCTGTAGCATACGGAAACCTGACTGTCAATTTATGAGACACTACACAAGCTTATTTTTATCCACAATTATAAAACCAATTTTTAAAAAAGTCACTTTCAACAAGTAGTTTTGTGACTTGTGGCATTATGGAAACGAACTTCAGTGAGGAGAGAATATAATAAATTATCCTCAAAAGACCTCGCAAAAATCAGATGTAATCTGCGTTTTGGTCAAACTTTTTCAAATTTTAGAAAATAATAGTTTAAGTCATTCTAAAGAAAAGTTCCCATGGTCACAAGTTGGTTAAAGTTGGAAAATATACTTATTTGTATAATATATGACTATGTGTGTATAGGCAAATACATATACAGATATGTATAACTACATGCATACGTGTGTTTTTTAATGTAAGGGTGTTGTTTTTTAATTCTTGTTTTTTTGAAGACAATGTTACGAAATTCAAAGAGGAAGCAGTCTTAAATGTTCAGTGGATCAATATTATGAATGGTTAAGGTCAATATTTTCAGATACATATATACGTACATGATTTTTGACAATTAAATGACAATAATTTTTTTTTATATAAATGAGTACATTTTCCAATTTTAATTTAGCGATAACTTGAAATCCTGTCATTTTCATGACTTGTGACCATGGGAACTTTTATTCAGAATGACTACTATCATTCCCCAAAATTTGAAAAAAGTTTGACTGAAATGCAGATTAAATATAATTTGTGCGAGGTCGTTTGGTCGAAAATAATTAAAATATAAACTTTAAGCTCTATAGGTTAGGTTGTATATAGGCTGTCCACGAAGGACACACTTAGGCTATAAAGCCCATTGTGATATCGTATATGTGTTTTACCACCTTTTCCGCTGATAATTTCATTTATCAGCTCCTCAATGATTTTCAGAAGCTGAGACACCAGCCCATCACCGCTACCCAAGGCATACCACGAAAGGAATTGCTTAAGCCTTAACCAGCTGAGCTACTAGGATTGACAAGCTTTTCTATAACAGCTATATCAATTCAAATGAATTACCCTATCCATGAAAACATTGTATCATATACATTATTTAATGATTACTATTAATAATAATCGTGAATACAATATAATATAATATATAATATAACTTTATGCAAGTATTATAGATGTATATTTATTCCTTTTATTGTTTAATATTATTGAGGCTTAAAGCTATAACTAACTCTGTTTCACATAGCTTATAGATGTGGTTCTTATAATATCTATGGCATATAAATAACTCGTGGATATATTTTATATAAATAAAATGAATCATCATTTACTATACTATAACTATGAGTCTGACTGAAGTGGTTATTCAACATTTTTCTTTAATAAACTTTCTATTATTATGTATTTAATAATATTAATTAATATAATCATATGAAATGAAATGAAAAACTTTCATTTTTATGTGGATAAATGAAAAACTTTTTTTTAAAAATAATCATTTATAAATTATTTGCTGTGAACTACCCGCTTCGTTGGGAAACTTCAATTTTTAAATACAAAGTTTTTTTGTTCACAACTAAATAGATTTTATTATTTTGGCGAGGAATCCTAATTTTAGGGTAAAAGCCCTAGCTGTATTTTGCTACGCTTCGCTGTGGAGTTTTATGGATGTATAGGAATAGATAAGAAGTACCTAGTAAATTTTTTGAGTTCACAACTTTCAAACGACTGAACTGACTTTCAAGTAACTTACAGTTTTTTAATTCACATATCATGCCCTTTTATTAACCTCCGAACTAAAAAATGGAGTGTGTGTGTCTGAGTGTTTGTCTGTCTGTGGCATCGTAGCGCCTGAACGGATGTACTGACTTTAATTTTGTTGGTTTAATTTGAAAGGTAATTTAACGGAGACTGTTTTCAGCTATGTTTCAAGTACGATCTTAGATTTCCGTACCCGAAAAAACTAAAAAATTGGAATGATCTTGAAAATCAATTCAGTTTGGAAAAGGCATGACATATAATTTTAACATATAAATAATAACTATGGAAATGAATGGTCAAATAAATCTGCCTCAATTAATTTCGAAAAGTGAAATGATTTAATAATCAGGTAATTCAAAACAATAATTCAAAAGAACAAAGTCAACTCAAATATTTCAATTACAATTAAAATATTTCCAAAAATTTGCCTCAAAAAGTGATAGCCCTTTAAATATAATTTTCATCTCATCTGATGTCCTTGACCATCATTTTGATATTGAATTAAGAAGGAGTGTTATAAGTTTAAAGTGTTTAATTGTGCGTCTGTGTGTTTCTCAGTGACATCACAGCCCCTAAACATTCGAACTGACTTGATTGAGAACATTTGATAGCTAAGTTTCCAAAAATCGGTTTACAAGGAATAAATCGCATTTGTCGGGGGTTTTTTGTAATTTTCACTTGTTCTGTGAAATTTTCATACATCTTTTAGTGTAAAGAAAGGGAATTTTATCAGTTTTATTAAATATTTTATATAATTAAAATATTACGTTTGCGGTTTTTTCCTTGTTAGTTCCTAAAAACCGCATATTTAAAAGCAAATTATCCCATAAAAATAGATAGACAAAAAAATAGTATTTACTTCATAGTATAAAAGCATTAAAAGCGCAACAGGGCTTATCATTTAAAAATAAAGGCTTTATATACCTTCTATACAACTATATATATACGCTCGTATGTTATATCAAACAATATAACGGCTACACGACTACGCATGCTCCATAACGAGTTCGCGGTTTACTTTTCTTCAAACCTATCGTAAAGTTATACTAAATATATATAGATATATAGAATACGATATATACACGACTTTGTTATAGCATGGGAATAGTGAAAAGCTTTTAGGAGCGAATATGGGATGTTGATGTTTTTGAAAACACATAACAACAGTTAGTTTACCGAGTGAATTCAAATGTATCACATGCGAGTCGGTACCGATAGATACGATCGTACGACGAGTTAACGGTTTTACGTGTTTTATTTACGTTACGTGTCATCAAATATTATCATCGAAACGAAAGAAAATACGGTCTTTTATTTGGCGACGTGTGTTTAACTAGTGATTTTTTTTTGAAAATATTTGAAACTTGAATTATTTTATTTATTTTTTTTTTTGAGGAATTCTTTTGTGTTTTTTCGTGTGAGTTTTGTGCGAGTTATTTGTGTGATTTATTCTGGAAGTTGTTTTTTGCGGAAGTTATTTTGAACGTTCTACTTTTTGGATTTTGTAAGTATTATAGCAAATTTTCTTGTGGATATTTAACATGTACTTAGTGGAAAAACGCATGTGAAAATTTGCAAAACTTATACTTCTGAAGTATTACGATTAGTCTAGCCCACTTAAGTTCAAATTGGTGAAATACTGGCCGCAAAAGTACGCGTGATAGCTCGTTGGATTCCGAATGATGTCTAGAAAAATGTATAGGAAGCGTTTTTCAGCTCATAAAAACTGTAAAAGTTATAAACAATTACAGAAGAACAAAATAGTGTTTCGATTTTCGCAAATATTATTCCATTTTTTCATAAAATAATAATATTTGAGATATTTTAAAATGGAGAAAATTTAAAAAAAAAAAAATTTGCCACGAATGCTTTAAAAAGGTCTTTTTGGGTCATTTGTGTAATAGCGTCAAAAACACTAAATAACTTTTTTAAAGCCTTAAATATTAATTTAAGAATTTGAAAAAAAGAAAGTTAAATTTTCAATAAGTTAGACAATTGTTGGTTAACAAAATTTTCTTAAATTTTCTTTTAGACTAAAAAAAAAAATTTTTAAACAATTGGGACCTTGAGGCCTTCTTATATATACAGAGTGTTCTCTTAGTGATAGCAGAAAATTATACCAATAAATTAAGCTTGTCAGGACAAATGGAAAAGCTCTTTACCAAATTTTGATATGAGGCCTTATTCGGGAAATATGACTATGGGAAAAATAGAAGGATTTATGCATTCACAGACCAATCAAACTCATTAAACGTAGTAAGTGTCACTTTAGAATATAAAGGCGACTATCATAAAACAATAATTGATTTAATTGGGTAGGCAATACTAAAAAAACTATTTAAGAAAAAAATATTACATATTTATCAAATTATTTCGCCAATACAGAAACACTTAGATGTACTTAGATTACAACTAAAATCTATGTACCAATTAAATGAGATGTTTTTTCGTTTGAATTATTAACGAATTGTCTGTGAATTATTGAAAATACAATTTTTTTTTAAAGAAGCTTTGTTCTTTCTGTACTTTTCATCTACTTTATTTAAGTATTTAATGATTTATTTTTTTTGAGTAAGTGAGAAATGATTAATTTGTTTTGACATTTTGACAGTTTTTTATGATAAATTTTTCGTAATTAACTTATTACTTACGTTTTTAAAGGATAATAATTTTATTAACGGTTTGAGTGAGATTTTCGAAGTGAAAATGATTATTTAATATCCATACTTTCTATAAATACTAATAGGGTTGGATTTACGTTTTCTATTTCAGTTTTAGGTGTTTCGATACCAAAACGAAAGTGTTACTTTCTAAAAACGGTGACTTTGATAGTTAATTTCTGGTAAACCGTTCAGAGAATCGATATGAATTTTCTACAGAAGACGTATAAAAAGATGATTAATTGATTAATGAAATTTCAATTCTTTGGTATCATTTTCAATCAAAAATTTTCCGGAGGGTCAAAAAGGCAATCTCTCGTCTCTTGGTTAAATTCCTGAGCAGAATAAAAGATTCTTTCAATACAATAATTGTTTAATTTCGATAATTTAAACTTGTAAATATAAAAATTATCCATTATGTTCAATAAATCCATCTTGCTCCTTCATACCTTTTCTTTGCACTCTCCCCCTCCCCTTCTAATAAAGCCAATAAATATATAAACAGCAATGTGTCATCTATATATATAAAAAAAAATATTTTCATGTCAAAACATGTAAAGAACAATTTTGTTTGTGTTTGTATTTTTTTTTCGATGTAAGTATTTTATTTTAATGGAAAGTGGCGTACCGGAAAACCTTTCATATTTCCTTAGTGTATTATAAAAATATGTTATGACCCATGGACTATAAAAATAGCAAAAAAGGGGAAAAAAATAAAAATATTATAAAAGAAAAAAAAATAAACATCTATATATAGATAATATCTTAAATATCCATTTTTTTATAATATACTAGGAAAAAAAAAATATATATATATATATAGAAAAGATATTTTGTAATTTCTGGAAAACTGTCTGGATGTTTGGTTTATTGTTTTATAATGAATTTATTTTTACCTTCTTGTTTTCTTCGAGAAGATATATATTTGACATTTGAAAAAAAAATACACTCGTACCAGGACTCGAATCCGAACTTCTTGGATTCATGTCAAGCGCCCTACCAATTGGGCTATTCGAGTTCTAGACACAGAGTGCAAGTTTTTCAACACATTGAATTTTTATTTTTACTTTGTTTATTGCTTTATTTATTATTATTACTTTTTGTTATTGTTTACTTTAATCATGTATACGATATTTATTTACATCATGGTCTCTCGATTATAATTGATGTTTTTAATGTGATACATACAGCGTAAACTAAATATTAACAAATATCTTGTCTAGTGATCTTAATTAAAGAGAATTGAAAAAAAAATGTATATGTTAATATATTTTCATTATCATCAAAGTTGAAAATAAGGTAAAAATAATTTCAACTCTAAATCTAAAATTGCCTTGGTGCTCGTACTATCTTAATTATATTTTAAATCAGGAAACGAAAGTGGATCATCTTTTAAGTATTTTTTAATGTACTAGGATTGTTGATATAATTTTTTAATAAACAAATATAAAAAAAAAGAAGATTAATTAAATTCATATTGGGTACAGAAATAAATATTTAATATTTGTACAAAAGTAATGAATCATAAAATTTAAAGTAATTACGTATATATAATGTATTTTTTTATAATTAATTTATTGATTATGTCAATAATTATTATTAAATAAAAAGTGACATATGAGGGTCATTATCCTAATACCTATAAAAAACAAGGTAGAATTGATTCCTTATATCAAGGAACAAAAAAATAATTTTCATAGTCAATTCAATTATTAAAATTAAATTTTATACTCTCTAAATATATGAAATATATAGGATGGATCATTTTAAAGGCCAATTTAGGATCCAAAACGGTTTGAGATAGAATAACACTTTAGAAAATTGATCAACATAAAAAAAAGAAACAATTTTTGCTTCAAACATTTTTTCGAAAAACATTATCTTTCGGAGAAAATGCTACTTAAAAATATTTCATTATTTCATTTTATCGAAACAAAATACTTTTTAAATTTTGTCGATAATTGTAGATCAAAGTTATAGACACAGGTGAAGGTCCATTATTAATTGACAACTTTTGACTAAACCTTGACAACTTTTGACTAAAGCATTTTTCCGCAAATTTTAAGTCGCATTTCCCTCGGAAGCTAGCAATTTTTGAAAAAATGGTTTAAATGAAAAATGTTAGTTTTTTTATTTTAACTTTTTTTTTAGCAAATTTTTTTCCATATTATGCCGTATTATGTACATTCATGAAAATTTTCGAATTTTGAAAGTGAAAGGTGGTAAAAATTTTACCTCGATCGAGACGAGGGTAGGGAACATTCTATTTGGACCGAGGTCGAGGCAAGGCATGGGTCATTATAAAAAAAAGCATGACGAGGCGAGGTGATGTCAAAACTTCGTTTCGCCTCGTATCTCCTGAAACACTAACTCCGTTTACGGTGTCTCAAATACCTAAATAAAAATATTTAATAGCTCTCGAACTATCTCGAACCAACCTCTTTTACAGATTAACAATTTTTTTTTATTAATATTTACAAACATTTAAGGTTTTATAAAATTAAATTAAAAAAAAAAGGTCTTAGATTATTTACGTTAAGTCAAATATAAATAATTTTTTACGAATAATAAAAAAATTTGTAGGAAAATAAAAAAGTTGTATGCGTTAAAAAAGTTATAGGGTTATTTGTTTTTTTTGTTTTTTTTTATTTAAATAATGACGGATGAAATGGTTTTAATAAAACTTTAGTCGGTAGGTACGTACGAACATTGTGCCCTTAGGTAATTTGTAATGGACTCTGACTAACTCTGACTGATAACAACATTGAGCTGTGTACATATTATATGATTGTTCACTTCTGCTTCTGAATTTCCTGACCTCTATATACAGGGTATGTCACCTTAAAAGCTCAGTTGGTTAAGGCGTAAACAATTCCGTCCGCGGTATGCTGAGGGTAGCGGGTTGGATTCCCGCCGTCGCAACAAAATTAATTTAATTAATAGTTGTGATGGCCTGGTGTAGTGCATGGAAGGAGGTGCACTCAGCCTCTGAAATTGAGGAGCTGATAAATGAAATTATCAGCGGAAAGGTGGTACAACACATATATGGTATCACAATGAGCTCTATATCCTAAGTGTGTTCTTCGTGGGCAGCCAATATAACCTAACCTAACCTAACCATATACAGGGTATTCAATAATTAACTGCAGAACTAATAACTTTCTTAATAAGTATATTAAAACAATTGGAAATCTTTTTTACTAAAATTCGATTTGATGCGTACTTAAAAAGATAATGGGAATAATTTTTAAGTTACAGGCAGCTTTAAAAGAACTTTTCAAAAGAAAAACGAATACGTCCGGAACAAAAAAATTTTCGTTAAAAATCGTGTTACGTCATAATGTCAATTAATAATTGTATAGAGTGTAAACTATTCAATTAACATTATTACGTCACAATGTAAAGCAGTTTTTAAAAGAACTTTTCAAAAGAGAAACGAAAAATGTGCGTAAAAGATCGTGTAACGTCATAATGTCAACTAATAATTGTATACATGTGTATACTATTCAATTAACTTTATTACGTCACAACGATGTTTTATGAACATTTTTTTGTCGGGTATTTTCGTTTCTCTTTGGAAAAATTCTTTTAAAGCTATCTGTAACTTTAAACTTATCATGAAATAATTATTTTGAGTTACTTAGCGCACGGAATTCATTTCTCTAGTTCTCGAGGCATTACGTTTTTTCCTGTCTCGCCTAAAAATAAACTTGAAAATTCTCAAGGCGAGAATTCTCAAGTAGAAACCCTAAGACAAGCCAAATCATTTTTACAAAAATTTTTAAAATTATGTTTTTGTTGTTAGTTTAAAATATATTTTTTAAATCGGAGCACAAAAGATTTATGTATATAGCGGTTGTGGGGGGCTCATAGAATTGTTTTTTTTACAACGATTAAAAAAATTTATGTGTATTCTTTACATACTCTTTGTTAGGTATAAAGTAAATAGATATTAAAAATTAAAAAAATCAATTGAATTTGACCACAATTTTTATCTATTTTGTAATGCGGAAATGTTATTTTGGAAAATATTACACAATCTATGATCAGGAATGACATTTAGAGAAAATTTGCTAAAAACATACTACCTAAGTAAACGGAATATATGCTCATTCCCCCCTCTGAAATGTTTCTGATTTAAATAATATACAATGAATCATTTTGCAAAAAAAAATCATCAAAATTGGAGCTGTTATTGAGGACTCTCGAGTACAAACATTCATTGATTAGACTAGTATTAAATACTCATTAATTGACACACATAATTTCAGTTTTTTCTTATCACTTTCGATTTGGTATCGAAACACCTTAAGGAGAATGCTCGAAGATAGACCTAAATAAATTTCTTTCTTTAAAAAACTTTTAAAATTTATTTTATATGTATATAATAAGTTAATAGTTTATTTAACGGTCACTTCAGCTTCATTAGTTTTATTAGGTAAATAAATAATTAATCCTATTTAGTATTCTAAATTATAATTATAATAGGCTTAAATATACACAAAACTAAAATTATAATCACCTTATTATTAAGGTTTGTAGGTAGGACTTTTAAAGGTATACTAAAATTCTCTTAAAATTATTATATTATTTGGAGTAGAGAAGAAAATCTAATGCTTTATGTATATCATTTAACAATAACTTTCTAACACTTTCGAGAAAATTTATTACTTACAATAAATCTCGTTGAAAAACCATCTAAATTTCCTTTTTTTCGCTATATAAAACATAAACCTTTACGGACGTCTCCACAAAATCATGTTTTGTTAGGATCATCTTTCAAATCGTGTTGCATATACATTCAATTCTAAATTAATCTCTATATATTATAAATGCGAAAGTAAGCATGTTTGTTTGTTTGTTTGTTTGTTTGCTATGCTTTCACGCTAAAACTAGCGAATGGTTTTTAATGAAAGTATACAGCAATATAGTTCATACTTCAGAATAACACATGAGATATAATTTATAAAGATATATTAATAAAAAAAAAATTAATTTAATTTGACATTACCATAAATTACAGATTTCTGTAAAAATAGCCAATATAAAATATTTCACGGCCATCTTTTCTGATATACTCAATGAATAATTACGACTGTGATACATTTAAAAAAATATAAACCATACATATATTTTATCTGTGTAAAACAATCCTTACCATTATTTCGAGTGTTATAGAAAGGGGATAAGCTAGAGCAATCTTTACTTTTAAACCCAGCGAAGCGGGTGGGTATCACTCTGATACTTTTTATAAAGATATAAATTTTTTAATACCTCTAACGGTGATAAATTTTAGAAATCTTTAATTTATGTTTCAAAAATACAATCATAGATGACGAAAATTTCAAAGATGCATTAATTTTTTCCGTTTAGACATTTTGTCTAATTGTACAGGGCATTTCTACCCCATAAAATGTGCATATTTAATTGTTATAATAATAACTTATTTCGAAGAAGCAATGTTCTGGCCTACATGCGTTATGAGCAAATAATAAAACTCTCTTTAAATTATGCTCTATCAAGTTAATATATTTGTCAGACATTATGAATAGAAAATTTTTCTAAGAAAAATGTTCGAAATGAAATACAGTTTTATCATTAAACATTTTTACCATTTATTGTTACGGTTACCATAGCAAGTTTATTAAATGAATAAAAATGAGTAAAAGGTTCTTCATACAAGAAAAAAATTTATAAAATGAAGAATGACAAAAATATAATTTTTTTCATAACTGAAATGAATATTTTTTTAGAATAAATGCACCAAGAACGATGAATAATGATTCCAGAGTACAAAATGTTCGAGTGGTATCAAATTTACTTCTTAAGCAAACCTTTCTAGATAAGTATATTTCGCACAAATGTTTGAAATGTACAAAAAAAAATTTTAACAAGTGAAAACAAACAATTGACTGAGTTATTTGTTGAAATACCATGTATAAACAGTGTTGATTACTCTATTACATTACACATACATACATATCACACATATATAACTGATATTCCCATATAATTTGCGCTCTCACGGGTAAACAGTGATGCTTACGAAAAAATGTTTCAAACAAAAGTAGTTTATTTTTTGATAAGGAACTTTTTTTACATTTAAACTTTTGTTGTATCTCTAACGGTTTACAAGATGGGTCCTACGGAGTCCAGACACAGTTTACATATGTTGCTCATTTACGAACTCGACCTCACTTTTTACGTCCTGAGTGCGCTGTACAAATTTAAGTTTGATATCTTTTTTTGTTTTTGAGTTATCGTGTTCACAGACAGACGGACGCATGGGCAACCGGAAATAAACTAATTAGGTGATTTTATGAACACCTATACGAAAATTTTTGTGCGTAGCATCAATTTTTCTAAGCGTTACAACTTGGGGCTAAATTAAGTATACCTTGCATGTGTACATGGTATAATAATATCAACACAAAAAATCCTAAATCTTATTTTGTTAAATAAACATTGGTCATAAGTTTTCTAGATTGCTGGACTCTTCGAATGCGGTAATTACAGCACACCTTATATTCTAATACACATATGCTAAGTATTTAGATATGGCTGCTCAAAAATGATATTGATAATGATAAATGACCGGAAATACGATGCATTGCATATATTCGACATATGCAACTAATATGAATAGGTATATAATATAATAGTACTATACTATATAGTGTACCTACTCTCATATTGTAATAATCAAGTGTAGTGCATATTATAAATGTCGCAGTATATAATTCATATCAAATATTTATTTGACATTATTTATATTTATATATATATATAATATAGGTTGATTATTAATTCATTATTATCACCACCTACAAAGATTTTTATTTATAGAAACACAATAATCAGAAAGAACAAATGCGTAAATTCGTTCTTTGACATTCGATCATGATTCGTTCGTGACAGTACCTGGGTGACCGAGCTTTACTCGGTATTTTTTGAGTTTAAAAAAGCCCAAATTTTATCACTACTAAAAGAACCATTTAAAATATCTCCACAAAAATATCAATTTGAATGTCCCGGTAATGTACTTTATTTCGTCGCCAATAGATGTCAGGAAGAGTCATATTTTGCAGTCAATGTTTCAGTTTTTCTTGAAAACACAGATAAAACGACGTTTTCTAAAAATGAAACCTAGCTAAATTGATTTTTCACCCCAAAATACCCCTGCATACTAATTTAGATGAAACTCATTGGAGCCGTTTCTGAAATTGCTAACTTTAAAAGTGTGTGTTAGTGTGTTTTTGTGAAAAATTAGTGTGTTTTTGTGAAAGTATTTCGGAGACGTCCTCACGGGTATAAAGGGAATGTTTTAGGTTAGGTTAGGTAATTTTGGCTGCCCACGAAGACACTTAGAGCCCATTGTGATACCATATATGTGTTTTACCACCTTTCCACCGATTATTTCATTTATCAGCTCCTCAATTTCAGAGGCTTAGTGCACCTTCTTCATGCATATATCATGTACCTACTACACCAGATCATCACAGCTATTAATTAAATTAATTTTGTAGCGACGGCCAGAATCGAGCCCGCTACTCTAAGAATACCGCGGACGGAATTGGTTACGGATTAACCAATTGAGTTAATAGGGCGAATTTTTTGAGATTAAGAACTTTTTTGGACACACTGTATTAACTCTTGGTTAGTGCTACACTCTGTATATAGATCTGCATATTTGAAAATAAATAATTTCAAGTACAATAAAAATATATTACTCTACATTCCGCCACTATCTATTATTATAATATTTTGATGCATATATAGAGGCTGTTTTTTTTTTTTTTTAAACTATGTTTGTGTAAAACGTAGTCAGTTGCAAAAGTAACCCCAGCAGCATTCATATTTAAAAAAATATCGTAGCGCAGGAACTTGTTAGCTAAGCAAATTCTCTCAGAGATTGAAAAAAATAACACATTTTTCTTTAAAATCGAATTTTACATTTTAAGTTTACCAAGAATTTTTATTTCGAAAATTAAGTTTATAGAAAAAAAATCACATACTTTTCGGACCTATTTGTCAATTTGGTAGTAGACTAGAGTTTAAACTTTCGGTCAAGTATCTTAAAAGATTTGATCCATTTCACAAATTCTATGACTGTATCACTGTGCAAAAATTTTATAAATAAACGAAAATATGAGATGGTGTGTCTATCTTAAATTTGACACACTGTATAAATAAAGTTTAATTGTAAAAGCGTAAATAAGTAATTTTGAAGAAGTAAAACTTTTTTCATATTATCTTGTTATACATAATATCGTACTATCGTATCGAAGGCACCAAAAAAACTGGAATAAAAGAAGGGGTGAACGCATAGTAGTGTAGTAACTTAAAGCTTAGTTCGGTTTTGGTCACGATTTCAAAGTTTGTTTATGTTATGTAGTTTAGTTGTTGGTCGGTTCGTTGGTTCGTTGGTTGGTATATAATAAAGTCATCTTGATTTTGTTATTGAATTTCAAATTTAAGAAAGTTATTATTATACTGTCTAGAGGTTAGTTATAGCTAAAACACGTGACACTGTGACAGTGTTTATATATGATGACATATATGAAATATTGTCATGGACAACATCATTGACAACGGGGAAAACGTTTTGTGACCTCTACATCCAAGAGAAAATGTACAGGGTAAGAAAAACATAGCGTTTACTACAATACTGGTATGGTTTAGAGACAGGTACTATAGTATATCTAATTACAGTATTGAATAACGCTATCCACCAGAAGTATTGTGCTTGTGGCTAACCAGTATGGGCCTGACGACCATGCTACATTGACTCGTCTGCCATAACTATTGCTAATGTTACTATTTCTTCACAAATCATTATGGCGTTCACACCGATACTGACATAGTGACATCCACACAAAAATTTCTTCCCTTTTATCATGTTATACAGAGTAAAAACATTGATATTTCTCAATAAATTTGTACAGGTCCCCTTTTTTTTTACTGTGTACTCTGCTGAAAGTTGCCAGTATCATGCAAATCGATAGAAGTCTGGCTTGAACTTAAAAAAAATTATCTGAAAGATTTTTCCTTGTTTATATGTATGGAGGTTACATGGCGTTTACGTCACGCATTAGTTATTTTTGTACGGTATTATATTGGATTTAAACTTGTCAAAAATTTAATCATTTCATTTCTTTTAAGCGTCTTCTGTTTGAAACTTGTGAATAGAAAACGGTATGGGCTGTAGACCTTTTTTCCGATTTTGATTTATAAACTCATGTCAAATATTAAAAGCTGTAGCAAATAAATTATATGAATCGATAATATTTTAATGGTAATCTTTCTCAATAAAGACCCTACGTGCCATTTTAGTAACATAAGTAGCGGCCAGTGATGCGATACATCAGCTAATTCCCATAATTCCTGAAATATATTTTAATAAAAGTGGCCGTCCACATTGAACTTCAAATAAATCCGGCTCAATTCATTTCGAAAAGTGAAATGGTAAAATAATTAAGTAACTCAAAACAATAATTCAAAAGAACAAAATCAACTCAAATATTTCAATTTTAATTAAAATATTTCCAAAAATTTGTCCCAAAAAATGATAGCTCTCTGAGTATCCTTTTCATCTCATCTGATGTCCTTGACCATCACTTTGATATTGATTAAAGAAGGAGTGTTTTAAGTTGAAAGTTTTTAATTGTACTTCTGTGTGTTTCTCAGTGGTATCGTAGCCGCTAAACGGTCGAACCGACTTGGTTGAGATTATTTTATAGCTAAGTTACCAAAAATCGGTTTACAAGGAATAAATCGCATTTGTCGTGGGTTTTTTTTAAATTTGGTAAATTTCACTTGCATTTTGACGGTGGTAACCGAGCAAGCAATGGGATTTAACCATTAGAGCTATCCGAGTTGACTTCTATAGCTACCCATATAGATATATATCTATAAATCTATATAATAGCTACTTCCTTCGTTTTGTGAAATGATTGACACAAATATCAAATATTATATTCACTGAAACATTCTGTACCTATGACAAATCCATTGTGATAATCACTCATCGATATTTACGCACTGAATGACGTAGTTAGCAAATATATTTTTGCTATTTTTTATTTTTCAAAACAATAACGATAATGTATTAGCGAGTACGCTGGCTATATGGATGGAGGATCAATGTATATTATTTCATTGTTTCAAATTTATGTCCTATAAAATAAAATGTGGAATGCTCTGCAATAGTAGCAAACCAGATTGAAGCTTCCATTATTATTATCAGTCATTTTTATTGAATGAATGTGTAAATGAATAATAATAAAATTTCACTTTAGTTGTGTTAAGGTTGATGGAACAATACACTGAAATTTGGTAGCACACTCTAAATTTATTTTAACAGAAAAGTTTGAATCTGTAAATTAAGGTGTAATATTTAGCAGGGTAAAATCTTATGGTTTTGCATTAGCAACTTGCTATGAATATAGCTATAGAGATAACACCGTAACCTAGGAAACTAAAAGTTTTTTCAAACGAAAAAACGACACCTATGTTATAATAATTAAAGCTACATAGCTAACTATTAACTAAGTGATTCTGATCTTTGATAGCTTCTGATTAATGTTCATAGATGGTGTTTAATATAAAATTTGAAAAAAAAGATTGTCCGACAAGTGCGATCGACCTTAATGTGATTAAATTTTTGTTACATTCCAATGGGCACTTTACTTTGAAACTAGTCTGGCTGAGTTTAAAAGTTAGATATTTAAGAGTATCATATTTTATGATTCCTAAAACATTTCAAGGACAGATTGCAAAATAATTTTCATTTTCCATCAATTTTCCTTTCGATCTAAATCGTAATAATAGTTATAAAGTTTAATTCAACAATTTTTAAACTGAATTTTGTGGGAAAACAATAAATTAGTTCCGTTTACTGTTTTCTCTAAACGTTCAATAAAATTATAATCGAAATTTAACCTTTTTCTGAGTCTGGACTATATATAATATATTATGACCTACCATGGGACAAATATGTATACAGTATGAGTCAGTGAAACTGTATACATATTTTGAATACACTTAAAATAATGCCTGAGACCTGCACCTAATACATTAAGACCCAAGAGGAGAGAGAACCGCATTCAAATCCGACTTACTGCTAAAATTTTTCGAATTTTTATTTTTTTAAGTGCTTCGTTTCTTCGTCTAGTTGTAATTTTTGTAACTTGAGCTATCAACAAGAACTATCAGAGTCCAAACATTCAGAAATTTCATAAGAAATCCATGTATACATATATTAAAAGCTGTCGTGTTCTTTGACTTATGAATTATTGTCTACATTATCAGTTTTTAACTGGTTCTTTTTAACTTTTTTAACTGGAACACGTTGTATGTATAAACATACTGTATAGAAGTGTACAGGAATGGTAAAATGTTCGTAGAACACAAGCAATTCATTAAATGTTATCAATAAAAGAATAGAATATAAAAAAATAAATGGGTAAAATAGCATTTCCTGAAAATATATAGTTACATGTGAAATCACTTAAGCATCAGCTACTACACATTCTAATGTCTGATTATAACACACTAACTAATACTATTTTATACATATTATATATACACTGTATATGTGTGTATTATTGTACGAATACAGAGTGTTTACTGAAAGAGAGATTATCTACTGTTTTTAGGATAAAAATCCAATTAATAAGTAATAAAAAAAAAAAAAGGTTTTCTTGCAACAAAAAAAGTTGACGTCCAATACAGAAAAAATTAAATGGGAAAATTATATATTTCAAAAAAAGAACTTATAGATTGACGCCCCATTTATATGCGTTGCCGAGAATTGCATTTCGGTGCCGAGAAAATTAGAAAAAATGAGAAGAAAAAGTCGTTTTTAAATTTTTTATAACTTTTTTTTTTCAATTTCAAAGTTGATATTTGTTGAAGTTATGAGTAATAGGTTAACAAATCTTAAGTTTTTTGTAAGCAAATTTTTCGAAAAAAAAAACACATTTCGTAAAAACTTTCCTCTTGGTAGAGCGGTTTTTCGGGACTTAATATCTTCGTCTATATATAATCTTAGCCGTCTTCTTCTGACTGATATATCGACGCTCAGCCTAAATCGCTAATGATAGAAGTTTGAATTTTCGAGAGGACATTAATTTTATACTGCGGATGCCATTTAAGAACTACTTAACCGATTTTAAAAATTATTTCACCTATAGAAAGCTGCATTATCAGTTAGTAACATGGGCTGTATTTTATTTTCGAAAAAGGTTTCTGAATTTGAGCAATATATACAAAGATTGTGTACTTCCTACAAATGATTATTTGATGTATTCCTTTGTACGATTATAATAAATTCGAAACATTCTATATAAACAGAATTCATATGTATATTATCCATTTTGATATGTATTGTTACACCAACCGCTAGCTATGGCACTATGTGTGAATTTTATTTATGGCATATAAGGAATAACTGATTTTAGCAAGTGTGACGAATTTCTGTTCATATATTTTATATTATATTAAATTTTATATACATATATATATTCTTAAAACGACGAATAATTTTTACTGTTATACTTTTATACCCCGAATACGGCAATTTTAAAACAATCAGTAACAATATTATATTGTTTTTTGTTGTACACGGAAATTACTTAAAATACATACAAGTTTTTTTAGAAATTAAAAATTTTTTTATAATTCCAGCAAAATTATTTTATTTATTTCATATAAACACATTTAAATTTCGATTTTAATTGAAATGTATGCGAGTAAAAATGTATAAGAGTAGATGAGCTTGTAGTAAAATGAGTAATAATTTTTGTCAAATACTGTCACTGTACTTTATTCCATCATCATATAACGCACAACAAATTATGAGGCTGGCGCTTGAATTAACTCTTGTTCATTTCTTTTAAACTGAAGTATATCTATCTGTCTTGATACATTTTCTAAAACTTATATTTACAAAATCTAAATTGAACCGTACACTAATTGTTGACGTTTAATATCGTATCATATTACAAGATCTTTCTATTTTCTTGATAGAATTTATCATATCCTTGCAAGGATATATCTGTCTCACATACAGGATATGATAAATTATAGATAATGTTTCATAATTTGAAAAGATACATTTCCGTTTTAAAATAAAATTTTTATAATAAAAAGAAAATATTTAAGGGAGGGAGCAACATTAACCCACTAAGCTAAATGTGCTCAATTCGAAAAAAATTAATTCCTTACATTGGACGGAATAAAAAATTGATTAAGATAATAATTCTCTCACAAAAACTATTCAATTATTGAAGAGATCTTAATTTATCTGAAAATTGAATGTAAACACAAGCATCAATAAATAGCCGGGAGTTCCATTTGCGAACTGAAAGTTGCTCCTGAAAGAGGATACCTTGAAAAAGGCCAATCTTAAGTGAAGGGAAGAACGTACTTGTGGTACTACAAGACAGATATCGTCTGAGTACAATCGCAGGCGTTCCAAAGTTCTTGCATCACTTCCAAGGGCCTCTGTTCGAAAAGTTGTTGTGGCTATCACGGGACACTGGCTGGGCGACAAGCATGCTGAACGCTTAGTCCTGGCAGTGTATCACGACTACTGCAGGAGCTGTCACAGTGGTGACGAGGAGGAGACAATGTCTCATCTTCTCTGTCACTGCCCAGCTCTTGTCATGAGGAAATGGACTTACTTGAGCCAGCCTCTTTTTGATGACCTCTCCGACCTAAAGTCAGTCGACGTCAAAGCTCTCCTGCTGTAAAACAGCTCCAAATAGTTCATGGAGTAGTGGCCGGGGGTGGGCCAACTCTTAAACGGTATCACAACGGACCCTATAGTCTAAATTTGTCCCACCCCAGGACAGCCACTCTAACCTAACCGAACCTAAGATAAAGAGAATGTAAAAATTAACTTTTACGATTTAATTATAAACTTAATTGCGTAAGAAAGAAATGCAACTAATAAAAAGTATGTTTAAAAGTTTAACTAGTTCAAAAACTTTTTCAAATAATTTTTTCATTCCATTAATTTTTCCATTTTACAAACACCAGCAATCCTAACGCATTTTATCCATCATTAGAACCAATAATATTATTTATACATAAAAAAATATGATTGATTTATATTTTAAAAAAATTGTTCATTTTTGAAAAAAAAAAAAAAAATTCTCATACAAAATCTGTTTATTTTAAAAAAACAGAAAAAGAAAATCACAACATGTGAAAATATTTTTGTAAGTGTATTGGAACTCATGTACGTGTGAAGAGAGACTGAAAACTGAAAAGAATGAAAAAGATTTTTTGTTTGTAATATTTACTCCGAAAATATAGACTGGACTGTTGGGGGTGTGTTATTATAATAAATGCGTTTTATGAACAGCCAAATTCGAAGTATAAGATAAATTCCCCTTCAAAAGTCATTCTGAATTTTTCCAAAATCCATGTAGTTTTAATAATATATTTACTTATTATTTACTAAGGGTGTCCTATTCGGTGTGTGGGTAGTTATGGTAGGGACAATAAAAACGATGCCAGCGCTTCCAGTGAAAACTTTTGGGGATAAAGGAGGCTGTTATGACTAATTTGCAATTCTATACATGTTAATGTTATAGAAAATGTCAAATTAAAATTATGGAAAAACACTAATCAATTAAACTTAATGCATTAAAAATTGTGAAAATAAGAAATCAAATTGCACAAATATTATTTTTCAAATATAAATTACCATAATTATTTATTTAAATTTGTTAGACAATAATATTAAATTTTCAATGTAAATCATAAATGCAATCCATACAATTATATATGCATCCATACAATTCTATAATTAAAGTAGTGTATCGTTACCATGGAAACGCCTCCAATAAAACTCATGCACGGTGCGAATACACATCATTCAACTTTAAATTTTTTTTTTTAAATCCTCTTAAACATGCATTAGCGGAAAAAAATTTGTAAAGAAAAGCGGTTTTCCAGATTAGAATGGTTCAAAGTTACAATTGAATTTCAAGCATTGCGATTATACCCTGTACTCTATCGATTTGAAATTTGGATATGTAATAAGTACTCATATTCTACCTGCCCTGGTTACTTTATTTTTCGAAAATCCTGTTAATTTTTCCAATTTTCACTATAAGAGTGGATAATGAGGGAGAAATATGACTTTAGTGCTTTAGTTATGCTACTGACTAGAGTTTTTTCTTTTTGTATTTGATCGTAACATACTACTTTTGTAGTAAAGAGAGCTTGTGTGTGTAGCTAGCTTATTGAATTATCATATCTTGAATATATGCTCCATAAAACATAAAATACATTCAATTTTAAAGGGTTTGAGTTTGTTATAAACCATTTGTTCTTTTTAACTCGGTGTAAGTACACTAAGTGAAAGTACAATAATATAGTCTTAAATCATAGATAGATATAGAGTCTTGCCCAAAAATGAGAGAACCAGAATCCGTGTAATATGATATCGGATCGTATTCAACGACCAAAAATACCTACTAGATGACAATTTTAAGCCAATATAAGCATTTTAAAAAAAATTTGGGGCCCTATACCCCCTATGATAAGAGTAAGCATGCTGAATATTCCTTAGAACCCTAAAACCTCATTACAAAAAGTTTTATTAAAATCAGTGCTGTTTCCAAAATTTTCCAATGCATCCCGACTTATTAACTATATTATAACTCATATATCGGCTATAGCGATCCATTGTCATGGAAATTTGTCAGATATCATGATCGACATGTATTCATATTCGCACACTATCAATTAAATATGGAAATGTACATATTGCTTATAGCGTTTATCGGTTAAAATGACCAAATTGGTTAAACCCTTCTATGTCGTTATAAACAACTTTGACTGTTCTATCCTTTTTTTACTCACTACACCGTGTAATACACCAAGCGAAAAAGAACAATTTTACTAGTAGGATATAAAATAAGTACGTTACTACCTCGATATCGAATTGAAATGTATATATAAAAAAAAAAGTTGAACACAAGAAACGTATAAATAAAAGCATAAACATAAGGGATGGACGCAAAGTTGCCAGTTTCGACTTTTTTTCTTCTATGGAATTAATGCTTGCTTTCATAGCCGTACGATTTTTCGTTATAAAGATATGAGGGATTTTATAAGCGTTGATTAAATATGCAGTAAAATTCAATATACCTCGAATTATCTTCGAAAATATGTAAAATACGGAAAAATGATAGAAGAGCGACTCCATGAAAAAGTGTATCTAGAATGGGAAAAAATTATTACTGTTTTTTATGGTAAAAAAACTTTAGTATGATGCCAATACTGCAACATTTTTAGCTTTTAACACATTGCACTAACTTTTAAAAATAGTCTTAGACGAGTAGCGAATTTTCAAGCGCATTTCTTTACTCTTAAAAAAAGTCCTGTTAGAGCCCATACGGACCAAAAATAATAAAGTATCGAAAGAATGAATAAGACGGGCAATTTTTTTCCTTTTTTTTTCTAGTAATTTTAAGGATACTTAAAAGTATTCCCTAAAAATCATCCTGATAAACACCTGTATATGAACGCAGCGACATACAACAAAGCTTCAATTTTTTTTTTTGTGTTTCTACACAAACATTACATACATAAATACAGTAAAACCTGGGTAAGTGAGAACTGGATAATTGAGAAAACTCTATAAGTGAGAGTAATAACCAGGACCCGTCATTTTAAGCTCCCAAAACCTCTATTAGCGAGAAACAGAAACATCTCTAAGAGAGAGTCGTTTTTCCCTCATGGACCTCCGTAAGTGAGACTGCTACTTATCTATACCTCCATAAGCGACAGTCGAGCTTAATTTATTTATATTATTTAGGAGGACTATAGCTACAATTTACTACATTCGTCCTTGCTGTGACTTGGTATTGCTTCGTACCTCTATAAGAAAGAAACGCTACCGATGTACCTACATTAGCGAGAAGCTCGGGTTAGTGAGAAACCTCTATAAGCGAGAATGAGATTGTGGTCCTTTGAACTCTCGCTTATCCAGGTTTGACTGTATATATACAAAATATTGAATATATTTTTTTTACATATAAATTCATTTAACATATCGTTTGATATAATTCATAATAATTTTATTTAAATACCTTTATTTTTTCCAATATATTCACACAATTTTTATTTAAAATAAAAAAAAAGACAAGAAGAATATCCTTAATCTAGAGATAAAACAAAACGGTATGAAATTTACGATTTTATTTTTTATTTTCATAAAATAAAAAATAAAATTTACAGATCATCGTTGTTTGGATAATTTTTGATTTTTTGTCTTTAGTTTTTTTTCTGACTGCAAAATAAGTTTCGTTTGTCAACTGTGGTCTTGTTCAACCAGTTCAAATTGGTAAAATATAGAAATATTGGTCTTAAAAATTTGCATGTGATACCTTGTGAGATTGAGAATGATGTGTAGAAAAATGTACCAGAGGTGTTTTTCAGCATATAAAGAATTTCAATATAGTTATAATCAATGTGGAGTCCTTTCTCCGGAATTAAGAATATAAGTGATAGCTAGCGAAAAGAATGGCCCAAAATTAGTGGGTTTCAAAACAAATTCCATTAAAATCGGATCAAATTTGCCTGTGCTATCAAAAAAATTGAATTTTTTAACTTTATGACGTCATCAGAATCCAAAAAATTTAATTTTGATCTATAACATTCAAATTTTATTCAATTTTGATAAACCAAGTATGTAATCCTACTAAATTTGGGTCATACTTTACAAATTTTTGATCAAAATTAACCTAGCTCTAATAGATTTCAAGAATGTGGAGTCCAGGTCCCGAAATGAAGCACAAAAGTGATAGCTAGTGAAAAATTGAAATCACAGCTGAAAAGAATAACCCAAAATTAGTGGGTTCCAAAAAAAATTCCATTAAAATCGGATCAAATTTATCTGTGCTACCAACAAAATTGAATTTTTTAACTTTATGACGTCACCAAAATCCAAAAAATTTAATTTTGCTCTATAACATTCAAATTTTATCCAATTTTGACAAACCAAGTATGTAATCCTACTAAATTTGGGTCATACTTTACAAATTTGTGATCAAAATTAACCTAGCTTTAATAGATTTCAAGAATGTGGAGTCCTGGTCCCGGAATGAAGCACAAGAGTGATAGCTAGCGAAAAATTGAAATCACAGCTGAAAAGAATGGCCCAAAATTAGTGGATTTCTAAAGAAATTCCATTAAAATCAGATCAAATTTGCATGTGCTATCAAAAAAATTGAATTTTTTAACTTTATGACGTCATCAGAATCCAAAAAATTTAATTTTGCTCTATTACATCCGAATTTTATCCAATTTTTATAAACGAAGTATGTTATCCTACTAAATTTGGGTCGTTTTTTACAAATTTGTAATCAAAATTAATCTAGCTCTAATAGATTTTAAGAATGTGGAGTGCTGGTCCCGGAATTAAGCACAAGTGATAGCTAGCAAAAAATTGAAATCACAGCGGAAAAAATGGACCAAAATTAGCGGCACACTGTGTATAGAAGATTTTAGTTTAATTTTTTCAAATAGTATTTATTTCCCCATTCATATGCTCTATTCATCATTTTGCTCCTACACATGGATCACTGAATGGCGACGCCCTTGTGATGGGAAGAACCATGAAAGCTTTATTTATATTCTCGTGAAAATGTTATCGAATCTTCGGTTTAAAATAAAAACTTATTTACATTATTATACTTATTTACTGATATGATATTATTCATTTTATTGATTTTACTAACCTCAAAACAAACAAAAAATTTGTTAATAATAAATTTTGTTTTTAATGTTAATTTTTAACTCCCTATTCCAGCCATTCATGTGTCTAGACAAAATTACCTGCTATCATTTCTTCTTCATTTATTATTATTATTATCAGTTTTTTAATTTATGTTATGTTATTGTTTTTTTAAATTTTTATGTATGTTTGTATTTTGCTTCTATTTCGTGTTTATTTATTATACCATGTATATATGAAATATACATAGTATATTAAGTTTAGTCCCAAGTTTGTAACGCTTAGAAATAATGATGCTAGGAAAAAAATTTTGTCATAGCTGTTCATAAAATCATCTAATTAGTCCATTTCCGGTTGTCCGTCCGTCCGTCCGTCTGTGGACACGATAACTCAAAAACGAAAAAAGATATCGAGCTGAAATTTTTACAGCGTACTCAGGACGTAAAAAGTGAGGTCAAGTTCGTAAATGAGCATCATAGAACAATTGGGTCTTGGGTCCGTAGGACCCATCTTGTAAACCGTTAGAGATAGAACAAAAGTTTAAATGTAAAAAATGTTTCTTATCAAAAATTAAACAACTTTTGTTTGAAACATTTTTTCGTAAACATCACTGTTTACCCGTGAGGGCGCCAATTACGCGGAAATTTGATAATATGTACTATACTTGATTATCAGTTATATATGTGTCACATGTTTGTATGTGTAATGTGATAAAGAAATCAACACTGACTATGCATGGTATTTCAACAATTAACTCAGTCAATTGTTTGTTTTCACTTGTTTATTTATTATTTTAAATATTTTATTTTTTAATTCTTTTTTTTTTGATAATATATTAGATAGACGCAATGGTAGTTTTAAGCTTTTAAAAAGTCAATATTAATTTTTATTAATCAAACAGGGAATCCGTTGAAAACTTAATGATACCCTATTTTTAATACGGTTTTTATGTAGTCAAACTTTTGAATTCAATTTTTATCCAATTCTAGTCAACAAAAAATTTTGAATTCAATTTTGAAATTTAGTTCAAATATCTCGTAATCTATTAAGTTTATTTATAGCTATCACTTTTGTGCTTCATTTCGGGACCAAGACTCCACTTTCTTAAAACCTATTAGAGCTAGATCAATTTCGATCACAAATTTGAAAAGTATGACTCAAATTTAGTAGGATTACATACTTTGTTTATCAAAATTGGATAAAATATGGATGTAATAGAGCAAAATTAAATTATTTGGATTCTGATGACGTCATAAAGTTAAAAAATTTGATTTTTTTGATATCACAAGCAAATTTGGCCCAAACTTATTGGAATGTTTTTTGAAATCCACTTATTTTGGGTCATTCTTTTCAGCTGTGCTTAATTCCAGGAATTTGATACTCTATCATTTACATAAATTAAAAAGTTTAACAATTAAATGTACTCTTCAAGGTAAAATGACACGATTTTGGCGAATCCCCAATTTTGCCTTTACTCTTATTTTAAATGCACTATCAGCACTCGAGTTTTCATCAAAATTGCTAATGCCGATCCCGATATATATAAGGCGCAACCTAAATACTTGCCCCCGGCGCGATGTACCCTCGTTATGGCCCTGTTTTTGAAAAACACTCTGTATAAAATTAAATATATTTTGCCAACAATTTTCTGTTTATGTTTACTTTGATAGTTTTATCTTTTTAATCGAATTCCCTAGTCCTAAGAAATGCTGTAGTTTATGACCAAAACCATTGAATAAAATTGACCATTGGGACATAAACTCTTGGTGCTTGTGTCGATCGATGTTAGGATACTTATGGAGGCAGCTAGTTGTGTATACATACCCAGCAGTAAAAACTAGTATTTTAAAACTGTCACAGAACAAGTAGGTACTATCTATCCCAAATAACATTTGCATAAATAAAAAAGTCGTTACAAAAATAAAAACTTGCGTTTATGCTTTTCGAAATAGTTGTTGTAGTTGAATTTTGTTTTTGAACAATTTTTTTAATGTTACGTGAAATTACTTTTTTTTTTTACAGGTAATTGGAAATTGGTTATTGTACATGGTTCCGTAGCAAAAAGTAAGTATTTTTAATTCATTTGGAAATGATTATGATTACGAGGGACACAGGGGAACTCATTGACAGTCTTCTCTCTCATTCATCATATCGCGTCCACTTACGGGCTAGCAAATCTCTCGCGTTCTCTATGTATATAAACTCTTCACGGTTCGAGAGATCATGATGTAAATAAATATCGTATGCATGATTAAAAGTAAACAAAAACAAAAAAGTAATAAGTAAATAATTAAATGAGTTGAAAAAATTGCACTCTGTGTCTAGAACTCGAATAGTCTAATTGGTAGGGAGCTTGACATGCATCCAAGAAGTTCGAGTTCGAGTGTTTTTTTTTTTCAATTCTTTTTAATTAAACTCTTTGGATTTAAAATCATTCATAAAAAATGTTTATATTACCTTGCAAAAATTTGATTATAATATAATAATAATATAATATAATAATAGGATTTAACCTCCGTTCCTCTGACATATACGCCTATAAAAGAGGCCACCCACATCATTATTTGTTAATCTTTATTTATTTAATTACAAACATATTTACAATTACATTTTGATGTGGATGGAGTCGGTTACTTCGTTCTTATCTAAGCGACGACAATGTGATAAATTCTGCACTCCCATTAATTATAAATTGTTCACACTGTCGCTGTCTGGATTCGAACCCGCAACCTAAACCTAAATGGACAAACAGACAAAGACAAACGCCTTAGACCGCTTGGCCATTTAGGCTCTAAAAATTTGAATATTAGCATGAAATTTTTAATTAATTGAATGATTAAAAAATGGTTTCGATAGCTTTGATGACATTTTTTGGACTTTTTTTTTTGGAAGTGTCTTTTTGGTTGGATAGATACTTTTCAATATCAAAGGTGTATCCATTCCTAACCGAACCGATATTTTTATTTCCATTTACAATTATTGACAATGGTCGGTATTGTTTATTTACCATTTGAATAGATAGTAAACGAGTGTTACATAAACTGAACATGGACATAAATACAAACATTTAAAAAAATATACGTTTTAATTTTCTGTTTTTAGTTTTTTGTGTTTTTTAAGCAAGATAAATGGATAACGGGAAACAGAGTAATTGTCTAAATTCCCTTTATATATGCCAAAGTTCATTAATGAGGCATATACACGATTTAAAGATGATCCTAAGAGAACGCGAGTTTTTGAGAACGTCCTTAAGTGCAAACCATATTTTATTTCTACTTAAGTTTAATAAAAAATGGAATTCAGCTTTCTCGAAGCGTTGCAAGCTGTCTATAGTATTTTTAAAACAGAAAATATCATTGTGAATAATATAAAATTGAAAAGGATCGAGTCCTTGGATTCTAGAGCACAGCTAATACCAAACAAACTAACACAAACATTGTGTTGTGTTCTTCTTATCCTGTGCATTGAAATCACAGGAATACACAACTGTTGTTGTGTCAAGTATCGTGTAATATTATAGCAAGTAACAGCAGTCATCATATCGATACATAGAATATAAAATTTACCTCTATATACGAATCGTTTTTAACCAAACATGTCCTCACGGAAACCTTCCCCAAGCGTATGAATTATAGACGCGTTGTAAAAGATTTAACTTCGCAGTCACTGTTGACAGAATAACAGATTATGTTATGGCGTGGTTTAGAGTAATGAGTAATCTAAACAAAATAAAAATTGTAATTATCATTAATATATTCGCTGTTCATTAAAACAAATGTCAAAAAGTACCATTTTGGCAATTTTGATAAACCATGTACGTAATCTTACTAAATTTGGGTCATACTTTTCAAATTTGAGATCATAATTAACTAAGCTTTAATAGGTTTCAAGAATGTGGAGTCTTGGTACCGGAATTATGCACATAAGTGATAGCTAGCGAAAAATTGACATCACAGCTGAAAAGAATGACCCAAAATTAGTGGGTTTCAAAACAAATTCCAATAAGATCGGATCAAATTTGCCTGTGTTATCAAAAAAATTGAATTTTTTTAACTTTATGACGTCATCAGAATCCAAAAAATTTATTTTTGCTCTATTACATCCAAATTTTATCCAATTTTGATAAACGAAGTATGTAATCCTACTAAATTTGAGTTATATTTTACAAATTTGTGATCAAAATTAATCTAGGTGTAATAGGTTTCAATAATTTGGAGTCTTGGTCCTGGAATTAAGCACATAAGTGATAGCTGGTGAAATCACAGCTAAAAATATGATAATCGGTGCGTCCTTTGCGCCGCCCTAGTTACAGACCTGGGCGAAGGATCGCAATTTGAATTCGAATTAGGATCTCCTAATCATCAGGAATATTGTGCACAGAGCGTGTATGAGTATTTCAAACTAAGTTTTTCCTTTTTGTGCATTTGTTATGTCTTCTCGGATATTATAAGACAAACAAGGACATTCCATCCATGTTTTCGTTTGTTTGTACTTTATGTTAGAATATGTGAATATTCATGAACATTGTATTTATTTTATTTGTAGATAATAATAAATTCTAGAACACATAAATATTGTCAAGTGAAACGCAACACAACCAAGACAACATGAAACGTAAACCGTACCTCTACACCAAAGATTTATGAATTTATTACGTTTATATCGAAATATTTCGATTAATTTTCATATGATTTACGTTATTGATATGATATCAACATAAGGGCCAGGGTAGTATTTTACAGTAATTTGATAGCGATTAGATATTTGATAGGAATAGTCGAGGGTCGATTCGTGACTTTCAGCAGACCGGGATGATTGAATATCAAATAGAAAATTATTGAAAAATAAAATAATTTTTTTTAACCAAAATATACGCGGAAAATGTTTTCTTCTATCCAGGGCGAAAGAGAATCTAAAAAATCAGTGATTATTAAATCGGACCAGCCGTTTGAGTTTTTAATCGACAGGCATTATTTTTTAGTTACTTGCAAGCATTTGTTCATGATGACTTGGAAAATCAACAAGTAATTTTTCTGTAAAAGAAGTAAAAAATAGTGATGAACAAAATTAGTCTCGGTCTTGCAATCTTGGTCTTGGTCTTGCAAATTTTTCATGATCTAGACCAAACCTAATATAGTTATCACTTCGATAAGACAAAACCAAGCTCTTTTGATCTCACTTATCCCCCTTCCATAATACTGGAAGGGATTGTCTTATACAGCTAAAGTATACGCACAGTTTTCAATTTTTTTAAAGTGTAAATACATTGAGTTCATCCAGAAAAGATGGCCATGAATTTATTTTAATTTTTAAAGAAATTTTTAATTTATATTTCAAAATGATGATCATAGATGGACCAGTAAATTGAGAGATATGATGACTCTGAAACAAATTTTATTTGGAAAAAATCTAGAAAATAAATAAATTTCTTGTAAAATCGCAGCAACAAATTTTAATCGCGTTTTTTCTTTTGATATGCTTAAAAATTTCTCTACAGTTTTAGTCCACTGATAATTTCTGTATTTACAGGATTTATATACTATTAGCTCTGCAATTGTTATATATTTTACAGATTGCATAGTTTTTATCAAATTTTTGAAGATTTTCTATAAAAAATTTTTTAATATTTTTTCATTTGAAATATTTGACGCATGAAACATAAGTCTATGAGAGATACTGTCCACTTTATTACTAAACGAATAATAACGATTCGATTTTCTCAGTTCGAAACTTATGACAACAATATACAAGCAGACTGTTATCCTTTTGTATATATATACTAACAATACTAGCAGAAGGATCTTGTATTCATTATGTCATTGGTCACATGACTATCTATGTCCTTCTGTTATCATGATAATAATAACAGCTTGATGATATTTCTATATAGTTTTCTAGTTTTCGAACAAGGAAAGAGAAGCTGACGAAAAACCTTGTTATATCCCTTGATTTGTAATTTAAAATATTGCTTTTTCTTCATGCTTTCAGCTCGTATTTTTAAAAGTTGTTTATAAGAAGTAACAAAGGTTCATGTATCATAGCAAGGCTCAATCAAAATTGCCGACGCTCACTTGGAGGACTGAGGAGGAATAAAATTACCGTATATTAGAAAACCCATTAATTTCTTTTAAATCATGGTCTTCGTTTTTGTAACGTCCCTTGTTCGATATTCGAATCAACCGCGTACTCCAGACCATTAAGACGACATTATCTTAAGATTCTAAAACGCCGATTTTACAGTGTTTAACAACAAGGGAGTGGATGTTCTATCAGGTATCTTCCTTATCACATTCCTCGCCGAAAGTGTAATCTCCTATTTTTTAATCATCCGGAGAATCATAGGTTGCCTGTGATTTCGTGCAGACCAGGTTCTTTTTATGTTTCTGAGTAATATCTTTATCTTACTGCTCTCAATTTGAGTACCAATTCTACCATATTCCATCTTGTTTTCTTTGTAAGTTCATCGATAAAATCCTTTAGCGGTTTGATTCGATGGAACAGGACAGCTCCAAAGTAAATATCTGACAAGGTTTATCTTGGAAAATAAAGGAACATTTAATTTACAGTCTATATGCAAGGTGGAGTATTTCAATCTTTTATGGATAATAGTACGTTTTGTAGTTAACCAATCAAAAAATAACTTAATCAAAAGTTACAGGTAACAAACCGTTTAAAAAAAATACAATCGAAATGAGAACCTCCTCCTTTTTTGTTTTAAGTCGGTTAAAAACGAGCTATAAGCCATATAATAGATTGAAATGACGCACCCTGTATATACAGGCTATACAAATACAGCCCGGATAAAAGAAATCAATGTTGCCTACACATTTAGAAACTATATTTATGTTTCTATTATCTATTATAGTGCCGTGAAAACACAAAAAAAAGAAGAAGAAATTCTGTTCGATTTTCCCTTTATTGTCTAAAAATTGTTTTCACTTTTCAGCAATAGTGATCAACAATAATGAATCTAGTTAAAAACTTTTTTTTTGTTGTTAGGGGAGAGATGTTTAGTTCTTTTTAACCATATGATTACGTCATAGTGATTGATAAGGGTTGTCTAAAGTGCGTTGTATGAATATTCTATTATCTATATAAATGTTGGTGTGTATTCTATTATCTATAAAAATGTCCGTATTGATATAATCGAGTAGCTGCATTATTATACAAAGTGTTCTGTTATTGATAGCAGAAAATTATACCAGTAAATTAAGCTTATCAAGACAAATGGAAAAGCTCTTTACCAAATTTCGATCTGAGGTCTGATTCGAGAGATGTGGCCAAAGGAAAAATAGAAAAATTTATGAATTCGCAGGCCTATCAAATTCATTACATTAGTAGGTGTCACTTAAGAATGTATAATAATTGATTGTAAATTGATTTATTGGGTAGAGAATACAAAAAAAATAATTTGTTGTCTATTTATAAAGAAAGCAAAAAATTAATACATATTTATCAAACTATTTCACCAATACAGAGACACTTAAATGTGGGAGGATACATAGAATTTTTTTTGTGGAGAATTTTATTTTCTATAAAAAAATTTGTCAGCACTTTTTTACTGAAATCAACAACTCGATACTCGATCATTTGAGAAAAAAAAGTAAATCTAATTAATGTACTGACTATTTAAAGTTTAGCAGTGCGATTGGCCTACTCTCATCCATACTACTCAACTAAACCTACCTTAGAGGAACATATAATTTTCCATTATTTTATAGTACGGTAAGTAATAAAAAGCCATTTCATGTCTACAAAATGAGAATGACTAACCATATCAAAGTACACCGGGATTTTTTTTTAATATCAATTGTATCAAATAAATGAAAACTAAGGACAAAGAGCTTTATAGCTCTGACTGCTGTTATATGATATCAACAGAATGATAATTACATAGCTCAAATATATGTTTGCATGTATGAATGACGTTTGTGGGATGGTAGCACTGTAGAACAAAAATTCAAAGTAAAAATGTTTGGTTATGTTTTATTATACATGTAAATACGTAAAAGAAGCCGTCTGTCTGGTCTATACTCCGTTGTAGAAATAATCATTGTTATAAAGAGTGAAAAATTTTAAATTTAAAACACTCACGTAACTACTATGTACACAAAGAAGTAGGGATGTATATAGTAGTTGTGTACACACACATACTGCGATCAGTCAAGCGAACGATAGAACAGGGATCAAATATATGCTATCGAAACGGTTATGATTTACGTGGTACTTAAATGAATTTACTAAAGCTGAAAATTGTAATACAAATTGTATATTGAATATAAATAACAGTTATGACTATCAGTCAGTTAGATGTTAGAACAATGCAGGTCAGTCAGCTCTTATGTGTGTACAATAAATAAATAAGATTCAGTTATGATTGCAATAATCTTTTAATGAATTTATTAAAGGTGGACATTGTTATAGAGATTGTATATTGAACATAGATAACAGTTAGCGTATTGAATCTCATTTATTCATTGTACACACATAAGGGCTGACTGACCAGCCCTGTTCTAATATGTAACTGACTGGCTGTCATAAAATCTCCCTTAGAAACTATGGCTTTTCTTTGTCAACATACAGTGGTTAAAAATAAAAAGGTGGTAACATTTTTCTATGTCATATTGTGCTTTGTCTATAAAGTTTAGTTTTCTAACAAAAATTTTTGTGTCATTTTGTGATAAAATTTTAATTTTCAAACATACATACATAGTACAATCATCTTAGGGTTTCATCTCGGAATCAAACGAACTAAACTGAATGTTTGTATAAACCTTTATTTTGATGGTAAAAATGTAGTCTCAAAAGTCACATGTTGTCACGAGTGCGCGTCCTTAGATATTCAAAGTCAAAGGTCGCGATAATCGGTTTTTGGTAATATCTCATCTCTTTTGACTCCAATCGTATTAACATTTATTATAAAAGTTGGAGAGTATAAAATTTTCTACAAAAGAAAGGAGATATTCACAAAAAACTTTCCACCTTGAATATCTAAGGCGCGCACCCGCAATCATATGAGACTTTTGAGACAACTTTTTTACTATCAAAATAAAAGTTTGTACAAAAATTCATAGATTGACCACTTTTTTTGACTAAGATGATCGGGGTATACAAATGTAATATATACTTGAATTAATTACAAAATATTTTTGGTTTTAAATACATGAACCATTGTACCATGACCATGAACCATTGTACTGACCGTCTGATGTCTGCATGGACTTTGATCACAATGTAATTATTCTTTTTTTTTTCATTCTTGATAAAAGTAAAAAGTAACCTTTTTTCTGTGTACTTCAACAAAAATCTCTATTGAGATCATTGAAACAGTTCTCCATTGAAACAGTTTGGAAATGTTAGACATCATTGTTTTTTTACTTTTGGTTGTATTCACTAATATTCCGTCTGTGTGAAGCGCTTTTGTTTTAATTGTGTTGTTACGAGTGTTACTTTTCTTTTGATTCGGTCATTTGAAGGTCTGATCAGATGATATTCTTACTTGTCTTGGATTTGTCTTTAGTTAGTTTTTTTCTTCTCTCTGGTTATAAAGAAGCTAGTAACTCTTTTCCATAATGCACTAAATTACAGGAGTTATTTTAAATAGGTTCAGTATCACGTAGTAAATGTAAATTCACAAAATCCTTACAAAAATAGTCGAGGGGAAGTGCCTCTATTTTACGGAAAACAGTTTTAGTCTATATCTCCATAACCGTACAATTTAGACCAAAAATGGTTATCGTCTTTATAGTAGATAATATTGTATTCCACTATTTTGGAAAAAGTACTTCAAAATGTTGATTTTGCTAATAAAAAGCCACTAAAAATTTATTTCGGAAAAAAACACACACTTTCTTGCCAAAAACTTAAATTAAATTTTAAATCGTTTTTAAACTGTCAAAAACACGGGCATTAAATTTGATGACGTAATATGGCTATCATTAGACGAAATAACACAAATAAGTTTGACAGATATATTCATAGACATCTGATTAAAATAAATTAAGATTGCTAGACAAGACATTTGTCAATTTAGTTTACGATTGAATGTAACATATTATATATCAAAATTAGTCGAAAGACCATGATGTAAATATTGTGTGCATAATTAAATGTGAACAACAATAATAAGTAATAAATCTATGTATACATTATACCCAGCTGTCTACACTGAATTCACTGATGGTCTATGATTCATACCGCTATGACATCACAGCACGGCTTACCCGCGTTTTAGGTAACGTGATACACAGTTTAAAAATTACGATTTTTAATTTTAATATTTTAAAAGAAAAATGTGCTTTTATAACTCGAAATCAGAATATTTAAGTATATTTTTACATAAATTTTAACTTTTTTCAAATTTCATGATTTATTTTTGACTAACGATACCCTATTAAATTACCTACCTTTTTTATAGAATAATTTTTTTTTTGTATCACTAACCGTTTATGACTTATACGACTATGCCGATTTACTTATTGACTATTTAAATAAAAAAATTACCTCCTGTAATTTAATGCAGAAAAAAATTATCTGTAGTCTGAAGTAACGGGTAAATAATCATATATTATAAACAAGTAGGTTCTAGAAAAATACATCAGATTGACAAACGTCCTTAGAATATTTTACTCTATATCACTGTGTTCTTCGAATGTGCTCGTTACCGAACACTCTATACAGAATGTTCGATTTACTTCTAGGCATATAAATATCACGAGTATGACAGAATACATGCGTTAAACAAGGCATCTAAGTGAGAGGTATTATATACATGTGTTGAAGCTTCGATATGCTTTGAGATAGTTGTAAGACGCTTGGAGAGTGGGAGTTTCTAAGTTGAATAGATGAACTACAACAGATAAGCCACGATACAAGTCACTTTTGCAATTTCATATAACATCTCTTACTGGGATGCATTGTTTAACGCATGTATTCTGTCACACTCGTGATATTTATATGCCTAGATGTAAATCGAACATTCTGTATACAAGATTAACCAAATAATTGACAAAAGCCAATTTGCTATACATATATATCTCCTCTATTCATTTGAATTTTAATTCAACAATATTTTATATTATATTAAATTAAAATCGGTTTATTTATTGAAAACAAAAAACCAATTTATTATTTTTAATTTCGATTATGCGAAAATTTATTGCAAAAATTATTTTGGTTTTTAATAATAATAATAAATAAAACTATTTATGATTATTTATTTTAAAATAATATTTTTAGTGCAAATATTTTTAATCTTATTATATATTCGTATAATTATTATTATACCAATAATTATTTGAAAATTGAATATTGTTTTTAATATTAATATCGATATCAATAATTTAATTTAATTTGCATACAATAAAATATGTAATTACTACTTGTTTGTGTATATGTATGTAGTCGGTAATTATTATGTGTTGTTATAAACTCTTGAAATATTTGAGGTTATAATGTAATGAATGCTATGCTCATTTTTATGGATTAAGAAGAGCCAGGTCAA
Organism: Chrysoperla carnea; assembly: GCF_905475395.1. Classification (NCBI taxonomy): domain Eukaryota; kingdom Metazoa; phylum Arthropoda; class Insecta; order Neuroptera; family Chrysopidae; genus Chrysoperla; species Chrysoperla carnea. The sequence goes on along the minus strand of NC_058338.1, from coordinate 4,161,885 downwards.
AAAAAATTCGTTGAATTTACTAAAGCTAATCATTTGAGGATGTGTTATAGTAGTTGTGTACACACACATACTGCGGTCAGTCAAGCAAACGATAGAACAGGGATCAGATATATGCTATCGAAACGATTTTGTTTTACGTGGTACTTAAATGAACTAACTAAAGCTAAAAATTGTTATATAGTATACAGTTTGTATATTGCATATAAATAACAGTTATGGCTGTCAGTCAGTTAGGTGTTAGAACAGGACTGTTCAGTCGGTCGTTATGTATGTACAATCTCTATATATTATAAATGCGAAAGAAAGCATCTTTGTTTTTTTGTTTATTACGCTTTCACGCTAAAACTAGCAAATGATTTTTCATGAAACTGTACAGCAATATAGCTCATACTTCAAAATAACACATGAGATATAATTTATAAAGATATATTAATAGAAATTAATTTAATTTGACATTACCATAAATTATAAATTTCTGTAAAAGTAGTCATTTGTCACAACTATTATACATTTACAAAAATAGAAAACCATACATATATTTTACCTGTGTAAAACAATCCTTACCATTCTTTCTAGTGTTATAGAAAGGGGATAAGCGAGAGCAATCTTTGTCCAACTTTACTTTTAAACCCAGCGAAGCGGGTGGGTATCACTCTAGTGATTAAATAAAATTCAATTTTGATTGCCTTGGTATTTAAATGCCAACAGATGGCGAGGCTATAGTTCGGGGTAAATCTTAAAAGGTTAAAATCAATTATTTATATTTAAAAAAATATTTATTTTTGATAATAAATAACAGATAAATAATAATGAAAGTAATTTTTAGTTGTTGGTTTATTGCTCACTATCTTGAATCAATTTTGTAGCATCACTAGGTTGTTTAGACGGCATTGCCAATCAATAAAGAATTGCTTTTCGAGTTAAACGGCTGTCTTGACGGACCATTGTTAAATTTATTTCGATTTGGTTTGATGTTAACCGGTTTCTCTAAAAATTTTTAATTAAAATTCATTAAAACCAATAAGAAATCAATATTTCGTTACTCACTTATATTTTCTTTAATAAAATTTAAATGAGATTGGATATCGGTAAAAACAGCGTATTCGTATATATCGCATGCGAAGAGGTTTCTACTTGGACCAGTACTAGTTATACCTCGAAGATAATAACGATTGCCTTCTTTAAATGCGAATCCACCCCCACTATCTCCTGGACATGTGATTGAACCTAAAATTTCAAATTCATTTTTATCCAAAATTTTTTTTGTAAATTTTACAAAGTTTTTTACCATTTCTATTCCCCCCACAAAAAGAATCCGGTGTAATAAAAACTGTAAACTCAGGTAAACTATCTTGAAAATATTTGATACAAGTAGCTTTGTCAACGTATGGTAAATTGACTGCTTGAAGTTTTTCGGAATGAGACATCACGTCTTCACGATCCGTGATTCCCCAACCGGCAACCTTAAACGAAATTATGCACTATTATTGTTAGAACTGGCGCTAAGAACTTCCCAATGGCCAACATTATTATGAAAGATTCATCCAAATTTCTTTTTAGCTTTATGACCTCCTGTACACGAAAAATGGTAGAAATGCATTCGTTTTTTGGCTATTGGGAAGGGCTTAGGCTTCGAGAATTACGAAATTATAGAACTTACGATTCCAGGTTTGTCAAATCGAATTGGATTTTTTTTATTAGACCAATCAACACAAATAGGTCGTACTTTTAAATTGAAGCTTATGGGCTTATTTAATTTTACTACAGCTATGTCAAAGCGAAAATCATTGTCCAAAAAATCTGGATGCACTTTAAATTTTATCTAAAAATATAGAACGATAAAAATCAATTTAGTGCCAAATCATTCTGGTTGACAATGGAATTGCTTTAATTAAAGTAAATGCTAAAATTTTAAAATACCGTAAAACGTTGTGCTTTAGTATCCAATTCACTATCCCAACTACGATATTTTTTACCTACAGCAACAGCAAATCTATCGTTTTTGTTATCTTTTAATACATACGGAGAAACGGAATAATTGAAAAAACAATGTGCAGCTGTAAAATATTTTGGAACATCATTGCAAATCACTTTCACTTAACACAAGATGCATGCGGTGCGATAACTAACTTATTTGTATTAGTCCTCAAAATTAGACATTCGTGTTCACTCTTTCACGCTTAACAACCACAATATCGAAGGTTCGAAAGAAGCAATGAAGGTTCTCACCTGTTTCGGATAGCCGATCGGATCCCTTTTACACTTTGTGACTTTGTGGCTCGTATACATTAAATTAGATAGATAGAAAAAATAGTTACTTCACCAGGAGAATCAAAACGAGTGCAAAAGGTCTGCTGAATGAACAGTATTGGGAAATAGGTTTCTACGGCAGTTTTTCGCCTATTCAAATTAGGAAATTATCGTACCGCATCTAAAGATTTGTTAAAATATCTGTTTTCTGACCTGTAACAATAATTGTTTCTGTTATTATGCTTCCGCCACACATCTGATCGTAAGTTCCGTTTATTTTTTCATAAATTGCAGCATGCCATGGAATATCTTCAATTCTGTTGACGTCATATCCCCCGGCAATTTTCGGAGTAATATCATCTTCTGATGGTGCAGTTTGAACTGGCAGAGAAATTTTTCCACAATCTTAAAAAAAAAACTAATTTGTTACTCAAACATATCTTTACAAATAATGATGTAAATATACCACATAACTTTTGCTTATTGGAGTCTTATCTACTTACCGTCAAATCTTCAGGTTAATTGGAGCTACATGAAGGAATTTATAGGTTTAATCCTCGTTTACTGGAGTATATAGTTTTAGGTATATAATGTAAACTGAAAATTTTACAAATATTTACCTGTATAACATGCATGTAACTCGTTATCCCATTTGCCATTCTCAAGACATTCAATACCATTGTAGTACTGTAATTGTCGAGGATTTCGGATTATAAATGGATGTTTACACTTAACCGAGGCAATGACCCCAGCGAAAGGTTTATTACAAGAAACTTCTTTATCCATATATGTACATTTAATTTCATGGGTTGCCGACTCTAATGGTGGACAACTTCCTAAAAATAATAATTCTATAAATATTTGAATACATAACAATATTAGCCAACTTTAAAAATCTTTCCAAAGTAGCACACAATTCTGACTTATTTGTGGTACTTACTTTTGCATTCTGGAAATTCATTGGACCAGTTTCCATTCATGCAGACAATTGTTGGTGTTGAAGTAGTTAACAAATAACCATCTTTACAGGTATAATACAGTATCGTCCCGGAGGGTAAACTTTGCAATATACCCGGCGACACATCTGGACAAATTGTCACACTTCCTACTTCATCATCTACCTCAGGAGCGGGCTCACAATTATCAGGTACCAATGCCGTTGACATCATACTTTTGGGTGATATTTTTGGTACAGTTGCTCTTGTTGGACGAGGAGCAGGAATACAGTCTGATCCTGTTTTGCATGCACCATAAGGACATATAGTTGTATTTGTGCATTTTTTATTGTTGCATTGCGCGAAAGTTTCATCCGATCCATCATCACAATCGATAATACCATCACACACTTGTTCTTCTTTGATACATAAATAAGAGTTACATTGGAAACTGTGTTTCCTGTAACGAAATCTTTTGTAAATTGACTACTTTTTCGGGCAGTACACTTAGTCTACTTACCCACAAATTGGTTTAAAATTATCCGAAATAATATTTTTGTCACATTCGAACTCATCGGAGTGATCAACACAGTTACTTCTTCCATTGCATCTTAAATTCGAATCAATACATGCACCATACTTGCATCTAAAAGTATTAGCATCGCTCCTATTTTCAAAAAAAGATATAGTGAGAAATTATTTTCAGTTTTAGCTCCAAATGTTTGTACATATTGGAAACATTTGTTTCCCATTGTAGCAAGTCAGGTTTCGCGGACGGGAGTGGAAATTCTAGGAATCTAGAATTGTGATATTTACGAAAAAATGTTCCAAACAAAAGTTGTTTATTTTTTTATAAGAAAAATGATTTGTTATTTAAATTTTTGTTCTATCTCTAACGGTTTACAAGATGGGTTCAACGGATCCAAGATCCAATTGACCTGTGATGCTCATTTACAAACTCGACCTCTCTTTTTATGCGCCTATAAAAATTTCAGCTTGATAATTCTTTTTTGAGTTCTTGTGTTGATGGACGGACAACAAGAAATGGACTAGTTCAATGATTTTATGAACACTTTTACTAAAATTTTTAAGCGTTACAAACTTGGGACTAAACTTAGTATACCTTGGTATATTTTATTGATACATGTAAAAAAAAGTATCAAAAGTAAAATTAATTTTTATATTTACCTAATTTTTGTACATAGTGAAAAAGTTTCATCAGAGTTGTCTGGGCAATCTTGGACACCATCGCAAATTTGATGTCGATAGATACAATCACCAGATGCACAAGAAGTCAACCATGGCTCTCTTAATGTAAAAAACAGTTTTTTAATAACAGAACTTTTATGGAATATAATAAAAAATATCTTTACTTACGAGCATAGTTCTGTTGGTTCGCATTTATCACAATAAAATTCATCTGATCCATCTAAACAGTTTCTAATTTTATTGCATCTTGAGCTCAGTGGCACGCAAGCTCCATAAGCACAGTGGAATTCATTTGGTTTACATCTATTTATTATCATAAAACGAATATTATCAAAAGAGTCAATCCCTATATATATTATAAATGTGAAAGTAAGCATGTTTGTTTGTTTGATTGTTACGCTTTCACGCTAAAACTAGTGAATGGTTTTTAATGAAACTGTACAGCAATATAACTGATATATCAGAATAACACATGAACTATAATTTATAAAGATATATTCAAAGAAAATAAAAACAAAAAAAATTTAATCTGACATTTACTATTTTAAATTTTTACAGAAATCTGTAATTTATGGTTTATCTTTACATATTTTACCCTTACATATTTGATTTGCAGGTTTTATAACTTTCATCAGCATGATTGTGATTACAATCAGGTTTTCCATCACATTTTAAAGCATTCGGTATACATTGATCATCACTGTTGCCACAATAAAATTCATCGCTCCTAATTTAAAATAAATAGTCATTTTTATATTTAGTAAAGTTGTAGAAAATAAAATTTACGACAATTTATCTACCTTGGCATTTCAAACTTTTGATATATTTTTGAATATTCAACATAATTATTTCCACCGTAAATATTAAGGTAGTACGAGTGCCAGGGCAAGTTTAGACTTGCAGTTGAAATTATTTTTACCTTATTTTCAATTTTGATGATGAATTTTGTTATATACACGAAAAAGTCGACACCTCAACGAAATCGATATCATTTTTTGTTCGCGCGATATCGATGGCGAAAAAAATGTCTAAGGACGTACGTACACGCACACACACATACTTCTTCTCTAAAATAATGTAAATGCTTTGTCCTAACCATGAATCGTAAAGATATGTTGAAAATTTCGATTTCGAAAATCGAACCCATGACAATAACTTCCATTAGTGTAAAGTTAAAAAATCAAGCCTTTTATCCAACGTTACCTTGGCGCTCATACATCCTTAAGAAGCTAAATTTTAGTAAATCTTATTCTCTAAAATTTTAATTATGATAACAAATTTTTATAGATAAATTCTCAAAATTACTTACGGACATGGGTTTCTTTGACACTGAATTCCGACGAATAAATTAATAAAATAGACTGAAAATAAACGAAAAATAATTATTTTTAAATAAATTATTTGACGCACTCATCGCAGTTCGTTCTGCCAGAACTTTGAGTAGCTTATCATTGTGCTGTACTTTCGTTATATAAATGGGCATAAATGAGAATGTATATACATGGTTGAAAGATGATCCTAAGAAATCGTGATTTTTTGGGAACGTCCTTAATCGCCCCAGAGAAAATATATAAAGATAAAACTTACTGCATGTTAAAACACAAACTGCACTAAAATTATTGCACATTTTGACTGACTCTATAAAATTTTAAATATTTGAATTTATATCTTAATTTCAAATTTATTTTTTTTTTGCGAAGGTAAACAAGAAATATTTAATTTAGCAATATAGTCAATATGGTCAAATATAATAAATTTTAAAGATGAGAACCAATATCATCATATCAAATATCATAAATAAATTATCATAAAATAATAATTTAATTATAACCTATAAAAAAATAGTGCAATACTTCTAACATTGAAACTTTTTAATTTGCATTTAAACAATTCATTTTGTTGCAAGTTGCAACAATCAATAATCAAGAAGGCGTGTAATGGCTCCTCCACATTCTTATAAAAGGGCATGAAATTTGCTCGAGGGTTCATGAAGATGTTGTGTCTTGCCTCGCCTCGAGTCAAAGTAACACGAGACCCCCAGACGAATAAAGACGAGCTCCATTATAAGGTTTTTTTTTTTTAAAATTATTATAAGGTTTACGAAAATAAGCCATTCTTTATAAAAATCTCTGCTTTCGAAAATATTTACATTCGTGTATTCACTTTTGATATAGAATGTACCGGGTGTCCACAAATTGAGAAAGTTCGATAAGATTGTTAATGGACGTTAAGAAATGTAGACCGTTTTGGACAGATAAGAAGGAAAACGAAGGAAAATGTGCAAATTTTCAATTCGATATTCCTATAAATGACAAAAGTGTGAGGGTGTGTGTCTTCATGTTAAATGCGACACACTATATATAAATTTTAACGATGGTCACTTTTGATATCTCTTAGGTATAATCGATGGACATTTGTAAAAAAATTTTTCCAAAATTCCACCATCAGTACAAAAGCAATAGCTTCATTTTCATGACAATTCGCTAATAATTGTAATACCTATATGCACATAGAGCTACCGTAGCAGACGTTGCCTCTTCGATGTTAGTTCTAACAATGACATACTTGCGAAATAAGTGAAGAGTGTGATAGTTAGCTTTGCATACCTCGTATAACTATGTGGCGAGTATACTCAGCGAGGAACCCAAGCAAGAGTGTAGGTAGGTCAGTTAATAAAATCAATTTTAATGTCATCTTTTTATTCAAAATCATTATACCATGTATATATGAAATATACATAGTATATTAAGTTTAGTCCCAAGTTTGTAACGCTTAAAAATAATGATGCTAGGAAAAAAATTATGTCATAGGTGTTCATAAAATCACCTAATTAGTCCATTTCCGGTTGTCCGTCCGTCCGTCCGTCTGTGGACACGATAACTCAAAAACGAAAAAAGATATCGAGCTGAAATTTTTACAGCGTACTCAGGACGTAAAGAGTGAGGTCAAGTTCGTAAATGGGCATCATGGGTCAATTGGGTCTTGGGTCCGTAGGACCCATCTTGTAAACCGTTAGAGATAGAACAAAAGTTGAAATGTAAAAAATGTTCCTTATCAAAAACTAAACAACTTTTGTTTGAAACATTTTTTCGTAAACATCACTGTTTACCCGTGAGGGCGCCAATTAGGCGGAAATTTTATAATATGTACTATACTTGATTATCAGTTATGTATGTGTCACATGTTTGTATGTGTAATGTGATAAAGAAATCAACACTGACTATACATGGTATTTCAACAATTAACTCAGTCAATTGTTTGCTTTCACTTGTTATTAATTAATATATATGATCAAAGTAATAAAATTTGTTAATAGATTGTCTATACAAGGTCTAGCAGGTCATACATATAAGTTAAATGTGACACTTTCAGGTAAGACTATTATATAGCTATGTCATAAGCGAGGCCAGTAACCTTCTTCATGCATCTCTATGAGTGGTGTGACAAATATTAGCATTCGGATATGTAATGTAAAAATTACCAATAAGATTTGAAATTTTTTAGTACCTACAATAAACGAACCAAGAATATTTTGATTCCTTTGAAAAAATTATTTGCTGGGTGTATCAACACAATTTGATCCGATCTTATTGGAATTTTTTTTTTAAATCCTCTAATTTTGAGTCATTCTTTTCACTAGCTATCACTTATGTGCTTAATTCCGGGATCAGGATTCCACATTCTGGAAACCTATTAGAGCTAGGTAAATTTTGATCACAAATTTGAAAAGTATGACCCAAATTTAGTAGGATTACACACTTGGTTTATCAAAATTGGATAAAATTTGGATTTGATAGAGCAAAATTAAATTTTTTGGATTCTGATGACGTCATAAAGTTCAAAAATTTGATTTTTTTTGGTGTTACAGGCAAATTTGATCCGATCTTATTGGAATTTTTTTTGAAATCCACTAATTTTGGGTCATTCTTTTCAGCTGTGTTGTCAATTTTTGGCTAGCTATGACTTTTGTGCTTATTTCAGGAACTACGACTGCTCATTCGTAAAACTTATTGTAGCTAGGTTAATTTTGATTACAAATTTGAAAAGAATGACACAAATTTAGTAGAATTACATACTTGGTTTATCAAAATTGGATAAAATTTGAATGTGATAGAGCAAAATTAAATTTTTTGGATTCCGATGACGTCATAAAGTTCAAAAATTTGATTTTTTTGATATCACAGGCAAATTTGATCCGATCTTATTGGAATTTTTTTTGAAACCCTCTAATTCTTTTCACCTGTGATGTTAATTTTTCGTTATAACTATCACGTATGTGTCTAAGGTGGTTCCAACTTAAATGTAACACACTATATATACGAATTTCGACCATAAAGTTATCGTCATCATGATTCGTATCAGATTTCAATTGCACAAATTCTTAAGAAAAGTAAATTTCCAAATGAATTATCTCTCAAAATTGCTAACTTGCTCTTAAACATCAAACTTCGATCTTCTTTTATTTACTATTTGTGTCAATAAATTGGTAATGTATTTGCACCTATATAGATTAAGTTTTCCCTTTTGAATAAAATAGATTTTCCAAATGGTTAATAATTATTTCATTGAATTTGAATGATACTGATATGGTTGGTTTATTGATGCGACATTATATATTATGTTATCAAATATAATAATTGAAATATTTACGAGGATTTGAAATGCATTTATGTGTGATATTACTGTACTCTCATAATCATGGGGGTGGTATATTATACATGGATATTATAACAAAAGTATGCATGCAAGTATCTGTTCAGAAAGTTTACAGTGGATAACAGAAAAACCATGTATTCGAGAGGTTCGTTGTTTATGGTTATAACTCGGTTATCAGATTTTGTCAGAGATATTGTCGAATATGTCGAATATGTCGAATAACATATATAATAGAGCCTAAATGGCCGAGCGGTCTAAGGCTTTTGTCTTCAACTGTTTGTCCATTTAGACTTAGGTTGCGGGTTCGAATCCAGGCAGCGGCAGTGTGAACAATTTATAATAAATGGGAGTGCAGAATTGATCACATTGTCGTCGCTTGGATAAGAACGAAGTAACCGACTCCACCCACATCAAAATGTAATTGTAAATATGTTTGTAATTAAATAAATAAAGATTAACAAATAATGATGTGGGTGGCCTCTGTTATAGGCGGATATGTCAGAGAAACGGAGGTTAAAATCCCATTATTATTGTTATTATTATTATATTGTCGAATACGTGGAAGAGTCTTTTCGGACAATTTTTCCATACGAATAAGATGAGATGACCCTGGAACACGTTGTATTGATGATAAATACATCTATGTACAATTGAATTATATCAATTATATTTCATAAAAATTATTGTGTGAGTGTTTCTAAGCAACCATTATTTTACGATTCACTGAATGCAACGCAAGAATAGATACACGTTGTAAAACTCAACAACTTTAATATATTCACGAATTCTTTGTGAATTCCTTAGTTCAAATTTTCGAAATACCTTATACATAATTTTTCACGTAAATTAATCATTGTTCTGGAATAAAGCAAGAATGTTTTCTTGGCTGATTGAGAGGATAATCGCGAATCTGTATATATAAAAATAAATTGCTGTGCGTTAGTCTCGCTAAAACTCAAAAACGGCTGGTCCGATTTTCAAAATTTTTTTCTTGTTTTGTTCCCTATAGTTCAGGGATGGTTTAGAAAAAAAATCATTTTCATTTTAAAAATTGATTACCTTTTGTTTCGGACAGTTTCTTAAAAAACTAATGTAATAAAATGAATAACAAATATCTTGGGTCTTTGTCCAACTTATTACTGTGTGTCCGAAACAGTAATGAATCGTAATTGAAATGAAAAGGACAATTTCGGAATTCGGACAATTTTCGGAGACTGAACGGAATGAAAATGTTGGCTCTACAGTCAGATTCATAAAATATCTCGAAAATTACTTATTTAATGGTCAAATAAACACGATTTTTGTAATTTTCGGGTCAAAATTACCTTATAAACTTAGTTTTATCGAAATCGGAAACAAAAACTTTTTTTACACTTTTTGCAATTTGTAAAAATCGAAAAAATTCAAAAAAACACAATTTTTGTAATTTTTGGTTGGGTTGGGTTGGGTTAGGTTGGGTTAGGTTGGGTTAGGTTGGGTTAGGCTGGGTTAGGCTGGGTTAGGCTGGGTTAGGCTGGGTTAGGTTGGGTTAGGTTGGGTTGGGTTGAGTGTGGGTGTGGGTGTGGGTGTGGGTGTGGGTGTGGGTGTGGGTGTGGGTGTGTTTTTTTTTTCAATTTTATTGATCTGTATATATAAAAATAAATTGCTTTCATAACAATTTCTTTAGTTTTCGAATTTGTAAAGAATAAGTGTACAGGGTAATTTTAACTATTTTATAGGGTTTTTGCGTTAGTGTGACTCATTATTTTTCTATTTCCATAAAATATTTTAGTATGTAATAAAATATTCTATCAAATAACCTTCGTTAACAAAAGAGATAGAAATCTATTCAACAAATTTGTCTCACAGAAGAAATAAACTAACACTTTTTTGCTCCCGTAATTGACTCTTCATTTCAGAAATGAACATTTTCGGTGGTAATACATGACATAGAAATCACATTTAATTAAATTTTTATTGCATTAACATAGTTCACTCGTGAAATGATTACTATTATTAGCTCAGTTGGTTAAGGTATAACCAATTCTGTCCGCGATATGCTTAGAGTGGCGGGTTCGATTCCCACCGTCGCAACAAAATTAATTTAATTAACAGTTGTGATGGGCTGGTGTAGTGCATGGTATATGCATGAAGGAGGTGTACTCAGCCTCTGAAATTGATTAGCTGAAATTATCAGCGGAAAGGTGGTAAGACACATAAATGGTATCACAATGGGCTCTATAGCCTAAGTGTGTCCTTCTTGGACAGCCAATATAACCTAACCTTACCTAGTAAAGACGAAAAAACGATGGAGTTTTATTAAATGAGAAGGTGTAAATTGAAGATAGGGTTGAAAAATACCCCTTTTGGTTATTTTTCTTAGGGGGATCATAATAGGACATTTACACTAGGTCCAAGTTGACCTACATTGTTTGTTGGTTACAAGCGAAGTTAAGGTGTTTCGATACCAAAAAGAAAGAGTTTCCCAAAAAACTGGAATCTCGTGTGTCAGTTGATAGGCCTTCCTTATAAATTTCAAGTATATTCTCTGTAGGTACGGTTTAGGAGAAATTAATTATTAAAATCAGCCTTTTTACCATGGGAGTTGATTTCTTAGTGCTTTTAAAATGTTTTATCATTTAAATAAAAAAATTTGATTATAGATAATTGGATAAGTAGAGTGCCGTTCTGTATATCTGATACTAACCCCTAATATATATATATATATATATATATATATATATATATATATATATATATATATATATATATATATATATATATATATATATATATATATATATATGTATTTGGTTCAGTTATAAAGTCGGTATTATGAGTAAGAGTCTGACAATGAGAGTGTCAGTAGATTTTCATTGTTTTTAACGATATATTTTGTATAGGAAGGTTGTCAAGCTTGGCGATACTTTTGAGATTTGTCTATTGGGAAAAACACTTATGAAGTCAAGTAGCCAACATGTCAGTGAAAAACAGGCTTGAATCTTAAGAAAAACCAGCAGTTGCAATGATTATGCCACTAAAAGAGTGGGCTATGCTTATACCTTGTATATATGTAATATATATCAAGGTATACTAAGTTTAGTCCCAAGTTGGTAACGCCTAAAAATATTGATGCTAGGAACAAAATTTTTGGTATAGGTATTCATAAAGTCACGTAAATGGATCATTTCCGGTTGTCAGTCCGTCTGTCCGTCTGTCCGTGGTCACGATAACTCAAAAACGAAATGAGATATCAAGCCAAAACTTATATAGCATGCCCAGGACGTAAAAAGTGAGGCTAAGTTCGTAAATGAACAACATAGGTGACTGTAAGAAACTGTGAGAAACAAAGAAAAGCAATTTTTCGATTCCGGAATGATAATTACGAGCCAAAAAATTAGAAAATAAAAATCGATAACTCACAAGGTTTCAGGTTTTGTTTAAAAACTAAAAAAATTGTTGTGAGCTGACAAAGACAGTGGACGGACCTTCCTTGATGACCTTCCTTTACTAAACTATATTAAGCATATATAGCACAAATATTAGGAAAAAGTACTATCCACATATTATATTTAGTAAAAGAATATATGTGTGTGTCTATGTCGTTAGTAATACTACCTACTAGAATCTAGTACTTTCATACTATCTATATCCATATATAGTGGTGTGTATTTTAAATATGATGCTGATATTGCAATATAAAATAGATTCTAAGTCCACTCTCTTTCTCTTCTGTTCACTATGTCTCTCACTCTGTCTCTCTGAGGATGCATTATGCAGACATATTAAATATTTTTCAAATACTATAAAAAAAGTTTTTTTTTTTTTTATATATCATTCATATATTATATACCTTCTTACATTTATTGTATTAAATGATTTGTAAAATATATTATTTGATAATTTTTTTGATTTTCTTTGGAGAATTTTCTTGGGAGTCTCAAATAAAGTATATTTTTTTTTCGACCTCAATTGGTCAATTATTCATGGAACCAATATGTGAAAAATCTTTTTAGAGCCTTGAAACAGACAGAAATACACTTTATTTGAATCCTACACATCCAGAAAATCAAAAAATTATCAACTTCCAAGGACGGAGATATCGGTTATATTTTTTATACGTAGTTATGTTGACCGGCAAGAACAAACTCCCTTCTTCCGAATTTAAAAACTATTGGATCCTATAAACTAGGATTCTAGTACATGAGCCGCTAGTCTTCCACAAAGCAGGGCCAGCGGTTGAAGTTTAGTTCGAATGGGTAGTGAATCGGAGCCCGGAAGGACGATAAGCTCGTGTGTGCTGAAACGTCGAGGAAAATAAAGTCTCCGAGACTTCGATTAAACGCAAGCCTCGTTATACGATATTATTGATGATTCATATAATCAAATTTTTTCCCCGTAATTGATTCACTGAATCAAATATTCATATATAAAATTTTCTACCATATTTTTTGGTAAAAATTGTTTCATTACACATTGTGACGTATTTGTTTCAATGATGACGTGATAAATAAAAAGCTCACGTAAATCAAATAGTAAACAATATGTTTCGTATATTTTTTTCGTTTGGAAATGCAATTAAAAACTGTATGATGTCGATACATCGAGGAAAGTGTAGTACCTAGAATCAAAATTGACATTTGTAGGTTTTGTAAAGTTATGCATTGAATTATCACAATGGAAATTTCTTTTCTTTAAGGTATGACTCCTATGCTGTGGCTGACGTAAGCGTACTTGACGCTTACTTGCTGACGCATTGATATTAAAATCGATTTTTCACACAGATATTAGTACCACATCACCCTATCTTTAATTTCTACCACAGCATTCCAGGGTTTTTTCTTGAATAGCCCATTGAAAATTTCCTGCAATTACTTTCAAACTTTACCTCCTCAAAATTGAACGTTCTTTTTTTAGTTTGAATGATATTTACGCTTAGTATAATATATAAAACAAGATATCGTGCCTTCTAAAAATAGTAGCCGAAATAAAACAAATTTTTTCCCAAAAAATTTTTATTTTTAGTTTAATTGAAAACAAAAACACATTGACAATCAGTCTTCAGCCTACCTACATTATGATAAAATATCTTTTATTCAATACAAATACTGTTTATTAGTAAATAGCAATATTTGTACTACAAAATGATTCAAGGTACGTTTGACTCTAGGTACAATATATAACCCAACGACCATATAAAATTGATAAATCAATTGAAACGTAGTTCCAATAAAATTAGTGTAGTTTGAATAAATAATATTTTTACAGTTCATTGGTTTTAGATCGTAAAACCACGCATTTTGTGTGTACTGTTTCGTCATGGATGATTATGTTTTAACCAATATGTTACCATCAAAATAAAGACCACATTATTATTGACAGTAGAAAATTTCTTTCATGTTGGAAGAAAGTGAAGTTACGAGGCACTTTACATGTATACTTGGAGAGGGTTGTGAACTACCACTAATTGTTATCCAGAGTTGTAAACAAGTTTTTAATGTCATAAAAAGTAAAATAATTTTGTAGGAGTCACTCACTCATACATGACTACCCGTAAAAGCTTGAGGAGCCCAATTACATTTCAAGCAAAACCAAAAAATCAAAATCGCTTCATCTGTTTAGGCGGTACGATGCCACAGACAGACAGACACACACACATAGCGGTCAAACTTATAACACGTTCTTTTTTTTTTTAGTTTGGAGGTTAAGAAAGAATGTGTGTACTGAAGCACCTAAAGCTATAACGAATGGTCGTGTATGAGTGACTCCTGCAAAATTATTTTCTACTTTTATTTCCATCAAAGCTTGTCTTTTAGAAAGTATTTTTATTACAATTTTGTTTTAAATATTGTTATGTGATACAAATAGTTCGGATTACTAAATTTTAACCATCAGTCAAGGTACGAGGTAATAAAAGTTTTATAAAATCATGTGTGCAAATTGAGAGCTAATATCTTTCACATATATTAAGTATGGCATTTATTATACTGTTATAAATACAGAATGGTCCAAGTTTAAACAGTAAAACTTCTTTCAAAAACAAGACAACAAAAATAACGACAATTTCTTAATACACTTATATCCAGAAAAGTGTCTTTTATAAAAGTACAGACTGTAACAATTTTGGAAGAAAAAGGATATGATTGTGAATATTACCAATTATATTTGCTTTAAAGTCATTGGGGCTAGAGATTTTTTCTCGAAACGAAGTGATGTGCACACTGATTTTTTCGTAATTTATCATCATAAGCCCTAAATCATGAAGGATCTTAAGCTTATACGGTCAAATTTTCAGTTTTTCGAAGCAGGCGTTTTGTCAATATATATTTTCTTCCAAAATTTCAACACTCACGAAAAAGAGTATTTTCGTTTATAAGTTTAATGAGAAATTGTCATTGTATTTGAACATTGTCTTAAATTTGATGGAAATCTGATGTTATTAACTTGGATCACCCTGTACAATAATAAATATGTATATTATAGATATGATGCCAGTAAAAAATTTATGAAAATAAAAAGTTATGGTTGGATCTTTAATTTTCATTTGGTTACCCATAAGTTAAATTTAAAATATACCGAAATGCGTCAACAATACGTGGCGTGGGAAGCACTATGTGTGTGTGGGTTTGTATGTGAAAGCGGGTGTGTGCATGTGTTATAGATGCAACATCATAATTTTTCATAACAAAAAACTATTCCTATAACGTTAATAAAATAATATATACAGGATGTTTTTTAATTGACACTGGAAAATGCTACTACGAGATTAAGCTCATCAAGATGAATGAAAAAGGCCTCTACCAAATTTTCCATTTGATGCGAAATTTCCTAGATATTTCGAGATAACTTTCATCCAATCATAAAGAACTTAGAGGCAAGAGAAACAAAAATGAAACAAAATAAACAACTTTTGCTTCAAACATTTTTTCGTAAACATCACTGTTTATCTGTGAGGGCGCAAATTATGTTAGAACATTATATAGTATGAATTTTATGGAAGTATCAGTTATGTGTGTGTGACACCACAGTTGTGTTTTATATATTTATATACACGGCTGTGATTATCCAAGAAATATAACGTAATCAACACTATACATGGTATTTCAACAATGAACTCAATTGATTGTTTGACTTGATTAATAGAAAATTTGTTTATAAATTTGAACAGTATTGTAGTAAATTGCTATGATTTCTTAATATACATTTTTTATTTTTTTAACGCCTGTTGAAATCGAGTTATTGTGCTTCTACTTTAAGCCACCTGTTTGTGCATGGCAAAATGGGTTTCGCAATAGAAAATATATTCCAATAACTTTGTGTTTTGGTGTACTTTGATCCCATTTTTTTTGACTTCTTCTTCAAATCCTTTGTACTTATCTGACAATAATGATGTGCAAACCGTGGATTATCAACTTTAAGATTTCGTGTATTTATAATAAAAAGATTAATTTAGGCCTTTATGTGCGGAATAAATGTATTAGTCCCTATAAATATTAGGATTTTGGCACTCCTTATTCACGCGTTGTTCATTCATTGCAAATTTATAAATACGTATATTGTATTATACGGCAAATATAATATATCATATTATCAAAAAAAACTACAGTAGTGTAAATTAGAATTACAGATCGCAATAGGTAAAAAAATTGGTAATATCTAGACACAAGTATGAGACACTATGTCAGTGTTATGGAATCGATATTCCCCAAGGAAGAATGTAATTCATCCCGTTAGATCTAATATATTGCCTCGTTTACCAACACTAATATTTATTTGAATTCCTGTTTGTTGTCAGGATTCGTTTAAATATAACCCAATATGATCTTGTTTATCCCCAATGTTGATATATCAAAGGCAAAACTAAAGTAGCTTCTTTAATGCTACTCTACTTTAGGGGAACATAGAAAAACGCTAATGTTCATCGTAAAATTAATCAATCCACAAAAATTGCCGACATGGTAGATTATGCACAGTCAAAACATGGAAGCAGATGATCTAGTAAATTGTATAAGCACCAATTGACGCCTCTTAAAGGATCAAAGTCTTCTTTTAGTGGCTTTGATGATGCTAAAGTTTTTCTTCTACTAAGAAGAGTACTTCCCAAAGAAAAATAATCAAGTACCTCCAGCATCAAGTCATAGTAAATCGAAGCAATTTCAACAGAAATTCATCTTCGGTTTTATAAGAATAGATAACGGATTTTCTCACTGAGAACTACAAGCTAAAAGAACATTTCTGAATCTAAAGACTATATAACTTTCTAAATGGAGGAAAATTCCGAGTTATTGAAACAGAGGTTGGAATTTTAAAGATTTACTGATTTTATTTTTGCCGACATCATTAATATTATGTATATTCTACTGTTATAATGGTAGTGTAAACGAGAAATCCCTACAGCGTAGCTGCAAAAGCAGGCTATTCTGTTGTCAGCCTGGTGTATATGTTGGTGTCTGATGTGTATAACTATATGTGGACCGTGTGCCAATGACGAAGCAAAATTTCCATGATTCTCTTTGCCTGGGGTTTTGAGGGAAGATATATTAGTATCAAAAATTGAAAATTTCACTGTGGCTCGAAGGTCGAACTTATGGAATTCAATGTTTACTGCATAGAAGTGAAAAAAATTGTATTGTGAATACTTCGTGCAGAAGTTTTTTTCGTAGATTTACCATAGAAACGACTCACTACTTAGACCTGGGTGCAGTAAGGTGCCACCTTTGAGGTCCACACGAATAACTTCCCAGAATAATAAATAGTTAGATGAAATAAAAGCTCGACCGAATGTTTTGAAAAACTTTTCAGTCCATATTGCCGATAATATGCTTCGATCGCCACCACAAGGAAGACGATATCCACATACGGAGTGAAATGGAAGAAAAAAATAGAATTCGAAAAACTCGACTATCATAAATTCCTAAATTAAAACTAAATTATTTGTAAACTAAAGTAAAATTTATAATCTTAAACCTCAAAAAGACAGACACATTAAATTATAGAAATTTCGTCTCTTTCTGGGTTCACGGTCGACAAATATTGCCTGACCAACCAATGCCATCAATTATATGCCTGATGAACGTGTTATATAACATAGGATATAATATATAATATATAATATAATATAAAAAAATATTACGTCAAATACACGCAAAGCTTATGTCATGTGTGTTCCGTATGTATATATGGTATGGTGTCCATATATTGGGTGTAAAACCATAAATTAGTATTATGTGACTTGTCTTTCTTCTATTTTATTTTATTCTTTTTTAATTCTTTTACCTGTAAATCATTAGTTGCTTTTTTTTTAGCTTGTGATTGTCTATCCGTCTATGTATTTGTAGTATCCTTAATACTATTGCAAAGTAGCACAAAGGCGTCGTGTTTCGCCTGTCCTCGTTTCTATCGACCTTTTTTTAATTGTCGTACGTAACTGAAATTTTTTTTGTTATACCCATAAATGAAGACTAAAAAAATATAATTCGATAGTAACTTTTATCAACTAATTATTAATAGGCTGAATACTTTTTAAATCTACTTACCACTAGTTAATGTTTTTAAATGAAAATTCAGTTAACAGCTGAAAAATTCGCTGAATAAAAACTTGATAAAATGAAACCTTAATAAATATTTCATTAAAAAAAGGTATTTATCTTATTCAGGTTTGCATATTCTCCAATATGCACCTAAATTTACGTTTCTACTTTTTGAATATCTTTTAATGTATTAAATAATATTCCATAAATCGTTTTCTAACTATTTACTTTTTGGCAATAATGTAAACAATATGTAGCCAATGACATATTGTTTAGACAAGGACAGATGCCGGAACTCACTGGCAGTCTTCTCTCTCATTCATCATATCTTAAATTTTGGGTCCTGGCGTTTTCTAGTTGTATAAACTCTTTGGTATACTATAAATTGACATAACAGATGATGTTATGATTCAGAGCTCACGATTTTGAAGTGTTTTAATGTCACAATGTTTTTAAGTGAGTTTATTTATTGCTAAACACTTTTAAATGTAAATATTTTATTAAAGGCATCATTTTTTTGGTCCCCACAATCGATTCGACGTGTTTTTAGTACATCGAAAAATGTACTGGAAGTGTCTATTTCGCCTAATTTCCCTCTCGCGTGCACTTGAGAGTTTACGAATTCGTTGGATGATTATATACGTTTATGAATAGTTCTGTACCAAATTTTCAGTAGATTTTAACCATTTATATATAATACTCATATGAATTTCCTGTCGCGACTATAACGTAGACATATTGAAGTAATCGACCAGGCATTTTACATTTTATCCCTAAACGTACATTATGCAATTCTCTAATACATCAATGTTGCACAGTTGCACACATTAATATGTCCATTGCACAGCGTCATTGTGTGCAAGCTGTGTGTGCAACTACTTTATACACTTTTTAACTATAGTCATATATAAACGGATATAAATACGTATGTACTAATCGTGCATTATAACGTAACATAGATAGGTAATAATTATAATTAATGCTTTGGTATTTAAACTAAAAATTTTGGAGTCAGTAAATAGTCTTTTTGAAGATGGAATTATGAGGTTGTTTCAAAAGTTTTGTCCGTTTTAATGTCATGTGTTTTTGTAGCTCCAAATTTCAATAAATATTTATTTTACTGTGTCATAGGTATAAACTTATCCATAGGGAATTTCGTTCTATATTGTTCCTGTCGTTATTCCCAAATTTTAATTTTTTGCTTCATTGATAGTTTAAAACGTATTGGAAAGGTCAAATAGCTCGAAAAGTTAGTACTCTATAACTTTCTGCAACCGGATCAAACTATCACCATCACCATCACCAAAATGAGCCAAAAAGTGCGTCAAAAACAGCCGGCACTGGTCAGTCGAAAAATAAACGAATTGAGTGTATTATGCGAATTGAGTGTAGAATCTGCCTCACCCACCATACTCCTCAGACCTCTCGTTAATTTAAAACCATATTTTCAAGCACTTCGATAACCGATCGAGAAAAATCGATGAAAGATCTAACTTAATGTTAAACTAACCTGAAAAAAATCAATAAAGGTATGGTTCCTCTTAAATTTCTTTTTGTCCTAATTGTAATATTTGATTAGTACTTTTTCCATAGACAATAATGGTAAATGTGATTGTGTGTCGTAATACACCAATGAACAAGCACTGATTATGGCTGGCTCAATATCGTATAATACTGACTGATGAGTGAGATATTTTATACGGTTTTACGGTAACATTATTATCATGTGATAACATTTATTATCGATTTTATTTGGGAACAAATTAAGTTTATCTGTTACAATCATCAATTTATTACTTAATAAAAACTAATCAATTTTTAATGACTTTAAAAGATGAATTTTGACCATAATAGTCCGGTTCTTTTTTACTTAACCAAATCGGGTTGATCTCACAATTTTTGTGGTTTGAAATTGTATTTGGTTTTGCACAAATTTCTCTGTAAATAGTTTTATTCTACGAAAGTATTTGTAAAAACCCAGAAATCGGCTCGGAGAAAATTTTCCTTTTTACGACAGACTTTTTAGTAATTTGACAAAAACGAAACTATCGAAAACAGCTGAAGAAAAAATAAATTCGATTTGACCTTCTTCAATAGAAACGGTTTATATGTAAAAGTCAGTCGATATGTAGAGCTCAATATGAACGGTCTTCATGCAGAGTTTTCTACGGGCAGTCATTGTGGATGGTGATATTACAATATAGTGCTAAAATTGTTAAACGTATTGGGTGTAAATATATAAAAATCAATATTGTTAATTGATTTTGTGTACAATAATTAATGTATATTTGCATTAAACATTAAAATGTATCAAAGTTTTCAAACAATTCACCAAGTGGTGTTTTTACTCTGTCCAATCTACGAGAAGTAGAACGTTACAATAATGTTACACTTTTAATCATGTAGGACTTTTAGCTAGACTGTACATGAGGATGCAGACCACCACATTGAATTTAATAATATAGAAATGGAGCTTACAAGAATAGACACTAATTATATTGTTTGATACAAAAACTTTCATTTGATATAATTATTGTAAATAATATATTGATTGTATGTTAAAATATATACAGATTGTATCGTAACTCACGACAAATCACTATAGAGAATGAATTCGTCAAGTTAAAACAGATCAAAAGTACCATGAACGAGATACGACTTTGTCGGTTTAACATTATTTTAGAATTTTTCGATTAATATTATAACCCGATCATCTTGGTCAAGAAAAAGGGTTAACCTCGGAATCTAATTATACAAACCTTTATTTTGATAATAGAAATGTTGTCTCAAAACTCACGTATGATCAAGTGTGCGCATCCTTAGATATTCAAGGTCAAACTATAAAAGATAAATTTTTTTAAATAAATTTTTCCTGACAACTTTTTTTAAAAGTTGAATCGTTTTTGAAATAAAGGTCGCATAAGATGGAGCGCTGAGCTTTACGTACCTTAATGTACGGTAAAATATTTATAAATATAAGGTATTAAATAATTATTGGAGGGGAATATACTAAGATTCACGATTGATCCATTCTATTAATTTTTTATTTAATAATTCATAATAAATATTGACCCTGCATTTAGAGCGCTCCATCTTCGACGCTCTCTATTTTAAAAAAGGTTTAGCGTTTAAAAAAATATTTCTGACAAAATTTGTAGAAAATTTTATCCTTTACAACTTTTATAAGATTTTTCCGTGACTTATGATACACCTTGTATATAAATATATTAATTACATGTATTGAATAAATGGATACAACATATTACATATATATTATTAAAAATATATACCTAGTTAGAAATTATTTAGTCCAGCCGTAAAAAAAATCAAAGACCTTTTGCTTAGGCTTACGTTATATTATTTGTTGAAGAAGATTAACTAGAATGACACGGTTTAACTTATGTTACCAACTCGAATTATTTTCAAATCTGTAAGTCGGTATAAAATAAAAATAAAATGAACAATTACAAATATTTGTGGATAGTTGCACCGAAACAATTTTGTTAGAAAATTTATACAGTAAAATTTTGAAATTTTGAAATAATAACTAGGCTAATAAAAAACGTCATATCTGTATATAGATACCATTTTTTTTTCTGGAGAAACTATTCCGTAGATCTACGAAAAATCCGTAAAGTTAGCAACGCTAGTCTACTCCATCCTCTCGACTAATTATTGTTGATATTGTTGTTATATTTGGAATTAAATTCTAGTTTGTAATCAATTGTATTGTAATAAAACATACATTTATATACAATATCGATATAATATAACCAATTGTGTTTAATAGTATGGCACATATAAAATAGTCAACATATAAATATTATATACCCAAAGTCAGTATAATTGAACAAAACTTTCATACCAAGCAATAATTCGTAAAATTTTATAAATGCATCCTAGAAGTATCGACTAATAAATTAAACAAGCTTCGATCGTGGCATTATGATTTACTTTAATACATTTTTAAATTGAAATCAAAACAAAACGGTGTAAGATATTAATATGATTTTTGAAGTGAACCAATCGCGCACCAATCAAAAATAAAATACGGAGAGTTCATCTTCTTGGAATGTTACGAAACTTGGAACTTCGTTTCTGCTTTCTTCTTTTTCTTATCTATCAAATGTTAACAATAATGCATTTCCCATTCACAGGTAGCGCTCGTATTCTTAAATTTAGGAATAGTTCTATTTCCCATTCATAGATGGCAACTTTTTGCTATTCTACATAATCAATGATAACTATTTGTAATTTTCTAGCTGATACCTGCCCGTTTTGCTCGGCAAAGACTATCACGTTATAGCCCTCACTTATCCATTTGTTCACAATTTTGTGGATTGTAATTTTTTGGTGAGGTACTTTTTTGAAAATGAATCTTTGTCCTTGATACTCGCTGCCATTGTAGCTTTCTATATAGGTCCAATCCAAAATTATCCATCCAAAATTACCCCATCCACCGAGTTTCATCAAATTCCAAAACACAATATTTTTTTGCGTTTTTCTCGATTTTTTCATCTCCAATATCGATAAAACTCAGTATATGAGGTAATTTTGACCCAAAAAGTACAAAAATTGGGTGCATTTGTTAACTGGTCGAATAGTTTTTGATATACTGACTAAAATCAATCCAAATATTGCGATATCTCATTTTTTCAATTTTGATGGTGAATTATGCTATATTAATGGTGAATTGTGCGAGTTTTCCAATTACGGTAACGGAATTAAGAGTATTGTACTTTGTTCTTCGACTGTGAAATTCTACCACGATTAGATCTTTTTTAACAGAAAATGTGACATGTTGTTATCTCTATGAGGCGTTCGAAATGAAATTAGTCTTAAAGTAAATATACTTCGAAATTCTCTGAGTTTGAATGATTTAACTGGCTCAATATTTTTGCATTTAAGCGTAGAGAAGCGTGGACATTATTTATTATAAACCAAATAATTATTACACATTATATGTACATTATTTCAGTTGCATATAATTATAGTTACTTAGTTATTTACCTATGTATGATGCATATGTGTTGTGTATTATCCAAATCAACAAACACTATTAAACGTTTTAAATCAACAACCAATAATTATTTATTGGAATTGGAAAAGCAATAATACCTGTAATGTAATGTATAATACTACTAATAATGGAGAAATTATAAATTATAAATAATCATGTTAATATGTGTGTATTTTATGGAGATTAAAAGAGATTTGAAGGTTTTAAGATGTAATATCATTTTTACAAGCTGATATTGAACTTTAACTAACAATGTTTGTACCAGTATCTCAAAAACTATTCGACCAGGCATCAAATGCACCCGATTTTTGTACTTTTTGGGTCAAAATTACCTTATATACTGAGTTTCATCGAAATTGGAGATACAAAATTTTTTTCTATTTCTTGCAAATTTGTTAAGGGGTACGTACCCCTTTGAAAAAATCGAGAAAATCGGGAAAAAAATTTTGTTTTGGAATTTGATAAAACTCGGTGGATGGGGTAATTTTGATCCAAAAAATATTCAAATCCGGTTAATTTTATGATTGGATGCAGAGTTTCTGAGATATCGCAATATTTGGATCGATTTTTGACCGTATCTCAAAAACTATTCGACCAGTCAACAAATGCACCCGATTTTTGAACTTTTTGGGTCAAAATTACCTTATAAACTGAGTTTTATAAAAATTGGAGATACAAAAATTTTTTCGATTTTTTGCAATTTTTTTAAGGGGTACCCCTTTGAAAAAATCGAGAAAATCGGGAAAAAAATTTTTGTTTTGCAATTTGATGAAACTCGGTGGATGGGGTAATTTTGATCCAAAAAGTATAAAAATCAGGTTAATTTAATGATTGGACCTATAGAAAGTTGATATTTATTTTTGTTTTTGAGTTTTCGTGATTACCGATAGGCAGACAGACAACCCGAAACGGACTGATTATGTGATTTTATGAACACCTATATCAAAATTTTGTTCGTAGCATCAATACTTTTAAGCATTACAAACTTGGGATTAAACTTAGTATACCTTGATATATATTACATATACATATATACATGGTATAATAATGATACTTGGATCACTATCGTTCTACCATATAATTACAATTCAATATAAAATTGTTCATATATATTTAGTGTCAATATAATTCTCAATAATCATATAATAATCAAAATGAATTATTAATATCCAGTAATAAATATAAATCCAATTGAATTCAACATATTCAATTGGATTTTGATTCAAACCACTACATTACAACAACTACTCGGCTGTAGTCAGTAGTGTGTCCTATATTAACATTAATAAAATAAAGTATACTCTAATAACTAATAAATAATAATTATAAATATGATTAACATAATATAATATAATATTTACAATCTGAATAATTAATCAGTCAACTATTATTATTATTATTATTATTATTATTATTATTATTATTATTAATTAACATAAATCAATTATTAGAAATAAATTTATAATTAAAAAGTAGGATCATGTAATGTACTATGTAGTATTATGACTATACTATGTTTGTGTTTATAACTATATACAGTGTGTCCCAAGTTTTTTGTTATTGTTTTATTAAAAAAATGTTATTCTTGAAAAACAAACATATACGAGGTTTCTGAAAATTGTAAATTTTGCTTAAAAGTAATGCATCTTTATTTTTTACGCTAATGACAATATCTATTGAGAAAAGTTAATCCTAATTGAAAAGTACGATCCGATATCCAGTATTATCTATTCATATATTATAGCATTCTCATAAAAAGAAAATTTCAAATAAGAAAATTGTTTCTTATAAAAGACAATCATTTCCTTGCGCACAATGAATAGGGTCCCCATTAAAAGTTGCTACCAGTTTTTTTTTGTTTTCGAGAAGCTTTCCAGAAAACGCCTTTGGATTACAAAAGAGCACTCTAAACCTGAATTAAAAAAATCCAAGCCATTTTCGTGTAGGAATACATATTCAAATAAACAATATTAGTTTTTGTATAAGGAACAAATTTCTACCTTTTTAAGTTTTACCTGTTATGAAATAAGAGTAACCTTTGACTGACCTGCAAGGTTAAGATTCAAGCCAACCCTCGGAAGGAACAACTTTTGCTTGAAACATTTTTCTGTATCAAACTTATCTTAGAAACATGTGAAAACAAACAATTGGAACAAACCGAAAATTGATAATCCAGCCAAAATTGGTTAGGAATAGTGTATTGTGATAAAGTAAATTGAGCCTTTAATCCTAACCCGAATGTTATATACATTAGTTTAAGCTTTTTCGATTCTTTTTAATAAAACTATAGTTTTCTTTTTAAATACTTTTTGCTCAGGTTTTGCATTTTAAACAAATCAGAATAATCGCAAAAATATTCTGTGAATATCGGCACACAAAAATATTGGCTACCTCTACAAATCCAAAGTTAAATGATTTAGAAGTAAAATAAAAAATAAATTCTAGTAATTTATAGTTATTTTATTATAATTATTTGTTGTGTAATGACATAAATATTATAATTTATTTTTATTTGTATAACTTTTTTTTTATTTATCCAATAAAAACAGACACACACAAACTTTTGTACTTGAATAAAATAAATATTAATAATAATTATAATAACAATAATAATAATAATAATAATAAAAATATTGTTTTTATTATTATGTTTAATATGAAATCAATGATTGTTCTACAATAACTCCCATTTTTTGTCGTACTGTGCATTTGTTTATTTCAATAATATTTTTATTATCATTTATTATTTTGATTATATTTGTATGTTTGTGACCGGAAATAAATGCAATATGGTTTTCTGTAGGATTACTAGATATTTTGTGGAATGTCTAAAACGCTCAGTCACAGTGCTGAGCTGTTTGGCTAGTTAGACCGTTCTTAACCTTTTGAAGTCTCTGTGCTCATAAAGACAACGAGGGTCCTTTAATTGTAAAACTTCATTTGACATCTAGATTGAGAACCTAATAAATTTTCTAGACGGAATGACGGTTACAAAGTAAAGATTTTATTTTGAGGGGAAATCGATGCCTCCATCGATGACGAGGTCCTGAACTCTTGCCCACAGTGTCCAGTGAAAACGAGAAGCCTGGGTTTGGTCACTGATAATGGAAAAGTATAGACAAAATGGATTCTAGTTTTAACCGACTTCAAAAAAGGAGAGGATGCTCCATTCGACTGTTGGTTACCTCAAAACTTTCGACTGGGTGAATCGATTTTGTTGATTTTTTATTTGAAAGCTGGTGCTTCTTGTGTGGTTTCATTTAAATTTGGTCCAGTTTTGACAATGGCATCTATGAGAAAACCTTTGCATTAAGTATGAGCGAATAACTCAATATCACGCCAACCGATTTCGATGATTCTTTTTTAGTCACAAATTAGTTAGTGTACTTCAGATTCACTAAAAATCACAAAATAAAAGACACAAGAAAAACCGACTTCTGCTTATCGACTGAATTCTTCGAGATACCGACTGAATTCTTCGAGTATCGTGGTGTTTTTTTGGCTATTTATACATGGAAAACTGGATAGGTTAAATAACGATTAAATAGTTCTGTGATTAGACGATTAACCAAAATTTCTTGAGATTAAAAAAAAAAAACAATTTGTTTGTCTAAATAGATCCGTGAAAACTTTCTAACCTGTACCGAAATTCGGTAGAGTTATATAATTTGTTAACCAAAATTTCATAATATTAACGTATGGCACAATCAATTTTTCTTTTTTTTTTACGTTCTTACGATTTTACAAAGTAAAAAAGAAAATCATTTTCAGATAATTAAGGTCAATTTTTTCTATAAATATCTTTGATTAAAGTACAATAAATCTATATAGTAAAAAGAATATTTGTCTGAATAAATTTATGCCGACAATAAATTATCGATACGTTCAGTTATTGAAAAACAGTTTAAAAACTTTTTTAATAGATTTTTATTTAATGTAGAGTAAACAATTTTAATGATATTTTATAGTTCCTGAAATATGTCGTCCATTTAAGATAAAATCAGAATATTGTTTCTTTAAAAATTGATTTTTTTTCTTTTTTATTGATCTTTTAAAAGTTGAGATTTTATTTTATATTTCTCTGCGATAAAATAAATAATAAGTTCGAATACTTTCAAAGGCTTGAGGATAAACAGTTGCCGAATGAATACAATTTGAAAATTTCACTTTTCTTTCTGTATCTATCTTCTATATCCACATTCGTTCTTTTCAGCCAAGTTATATCAGAATTATTCACAATTTCCAGAATTACTTTACTCTCAGTAGAAGAATAACCTTTTTTTCATTTATAACTGGTAAATTTTATTGTACTAGGAATTGTTTTTCCACTACAGAAGGTAATACCGAATAATAAAAGTTTAATTTCCGTAATTTTAAAAGATCATTTCAATTACATTTACCTACACATTAAAAATTTAAAAATTTTATGAAAAACATCAAAAATTGTTATTAAAAGTATATGTAACGAGAGGGTGTCTCAAAACTAACGCAAGAAGTAATTTTGTTTGAAAACACAGTTTTAATTAAAAGTTTATGTTTTTATTATACCATATATATGAAATGTACATCAAGGTAAACTAAGTTTAGTCCCAAGTT
Organism: Chrysoperla carnea; assembly: GCF_905475395.1. Taxonomy (NCBI): domain Eukaryota; kingdom Metazoa; phylum Arthropoda; class Insecta; order Neuroptera; family Chrysopidae; genus Chrysoperla; species Chrysoperla carnea. The sequence continues at coordinate 4,133,710 of NC_058338.1, read as the reverse complement.
TGTAACGCTTAAAAATATTGATGTTATGAACAAATTTTTGGTACAGGTGTTCATAAAATCACCTGATTAGTCTTTTTCCGGTTGTCTGTCTGTCTGTCGTCTGTCTGTCGCTTGTCCGTCTGCCATCACGATAACTGAAAAACGAAAAGAGATATCAAGCTAAAATTTTATAGCGTTCTTAGAACGTAAAAAGTGAGGTCGAGTTCGTAAATGAGCAACATAGGTCGTAGGACCCATTTTGTAAACCGTTAGAAATAGAACAAAACTTGAAATGTAAAAAAAGTTTCTTATAAAAAACTAAACAACTTTTGTTTGAAACATTTTTTCGCAAACATCACTGTTTACCCGTGGTAGTTCAAATCGCATAGTATGTATTATATGGTGATATCAGTTATATATGTGTGATATGTATGTATGTGTAATGTGACAAAGTAATCAACACTTTCTATACATGGTATTTCAACAATTAACTCAGTCAATTGTTTGTTATCACTTGTTTTTAATTACTTTTAAAATGTATGAATGAACTGAGTGGTCATTGAAAATCTAATCTATTAATGGCTTAGTCATTCTATAACAGACCACTGCTGTTTTTTTTTTTAAAGATTTGTGTTTGGTTTTGAAAAGTTAATTTCTTGTTAGGATTGTTGGCCCACCCAATATTTACAAGACAAGTAAGTAGATTGGCCAAAGAAACAAAACATGTACATTTTATAAGGATGTAATATTACTGCAGTAAATATGGTAGCTTACAACTTAAAAGCAGTATCCTGCTATGCTATGCAAATGTTGTAGATGATTATGTTTGTGCATAATAAAGAAAATATTCATTTTCACTATTCATACATAACATAATACTATACTGTAATCATGCAATAGTTGGGCTATGCTGCATTGGACTTAATAGGTATAAAGCTAACGGAATTATTTTAAACAAATAAAACATTTGGGTGGATATAGTAGCACAACCAAAATTAGCCTAGCTCTAATAGGATTCAAGAATTTGGAGACCTGGTACCGGAATTAAGCATATAAGTGATAGTTAGCAAAAAATTGACATCACAGCTGAAAAGAATGACCCAAAATTAGTGGGTTTCAACAAAAATTCCAATAAGATCGTATCAATGCCGGTGTTATCAAAAAAATCAAATTTTTTAACTTTATGACGTCATCAGAATTCAAAAAATTTAATTTTGCTCTATTACATCCAAATTTTATCCAATTTTGATAAACCAAGTATGTAATCCTACTAAATTTGAGCCATACTTTTCAAAATTAGCCTAGCTCTAATTGGTTTCAAGAATGTGAAGTCCTGGTCCCGGAATTAAGCGTATAAGTGATAGTAAGCAGAAAATTGACATCACAGCTGAAAAGAATGATCCAAAATTAGTGGGTTTCAAAAAAAATTTCAATAAGATCGGGTCAAATTTGCTTGTGAGATCAAAAAAATAAAATTTTTTAAACTTGATGACGTCATCAAAATCCAAAAATTTAATTTTGTTCTATCACATCCAAATTTTATCCAATTTTGATAAACCAAGTATGTAATCCTGCTAAATTTGGGTCATACTTTTCAAATTTGTGATCAAAATTAATCTAGCTCTAATTGGTTTTAAGAATGTTGAGTCCTGGTCCCTGAACTTCTTAGAAATTAGAATAAAACAAATATTCACAAGTCTTAAGGTTATTATAAAACTTGTCACTCTTAATAACACACTTGATGTGTGTGTTTGGGACTACGTCAGCACACAAATAGCTTTATACCTAAGTAGTATAAAGATGAGAAAGGATTGTCTTTGTCGATTACGTTACCACATATGATGTAATTCTTACAAGTTTATTATTTAAAAAATGAAACAAGGCGAACACATACACCACGAAACATATTACTGTTATTATGGAAAGCCATTATTAAAACGACTTATAAGTATATGAACGGCGAAAGCTATTATTAAAATTACATGATGCGGAAAACAGAATTTACCGTGTCAATATGTCAAATATTTTTTTTTATAAGGATTCCGTAAAAATATAATACATTTCTGACGGATTCGTCCAAATAATGTATTCATTTCTTTAAGAGTTTATTTTATTGATAAGAAGTTTTGATCCATAATCGTCAATGTAGCCTTCACTTTTTCAATTTTATAAAGCTTTAAGTCAACTTTATTTACCAAATCTTGCTTTTTGACACCTTCTTCGAACTTGCCAGTTTAAAGATTACATTTCAAATGGAAGAATTTTTTTGGTAGTTCGTGCTATGGAAGTAATCTCCACAAATTGATTTCATAAGTGTTAACGCCTATAAAACTATATTTTTGGAGTATTTATTTTCCAGCATTGGACAGTGTTACAGGAAATGCCAACCATTTTTGTTCTTGTTGGATAACTTACTACCGTTATCCCATGAGGGTCTCTGCACCCCGCCACTGTCGCTGTGGGGCATTATGATTCTATGGAAATAGACGAGATGTATCTAGAAAATTTTATGAAGTTTGATAAACTCCCGGATTTTTAAAAATTCACAAATCTGAAAAGGCTGATCATGCGTGTCCATGACAGGAAAGCCATATTTGTAGATAATTTATAGAACCTTAACTATTAATACTTCTGTGTGAAATATTCATATCCATGATATTTGATTTTGTAAGAAAATCTTTTAAAGTATATTGACTTTAAAAAACTGACTGATCTTCAATGGTTTGCCAATTCCTGCCGGTTCGAACTTTATAAGCATTGTTTCAAATGTTTCGTACAACGATAAAATTTTGTCCTCATTTTCACCCCTCACTCTTTCACCCTTTGCGGGTTAAATATAGATCAAAACGATCCTCAGAGCAGGTTGTGAGAAAAGATTTGAGCTCAATCGATGCAAAACTTTTTAAGTCCATCAGCAATACACAAACGAACATAACCTTTTGGAAAATACAGATTATAAGTGTGGACTAGATATAAGGAAATATACAGAGAGTTATAGTTCTTTTGAAACATAAACCGACATGACTTAAACGATAGGCAGCTCGTTCCACGTTGACTTTGTCAGTTGTGGTTTATTCGAAGAATATCAAGGTCATTGCTAAAGATAACAAAAAATCGGATTGATGGCAATAGAATTCAAAGTTACAGAACCCATATTAGTCCGTTAACATTTGTTATCATTTTTTAGTTTGACGCGATTAATGGTTTGAAAGTTGGAAGTCAAAAAGTTATCTTTTCCTAACCTTTGTGTTTTCAATAGATTGCCTTGCCTTTAATACTAAGTTTAGTTTATTTTTATAAATAGAATAACTTTGAATCTGGACAGACAATTTTCTTCGAAATATTCTTTATACGAAGAAATATTAAATTCAACGAAAAACAATAAGTAAATAACGAACAACCTACAATTTTAAATATTTAAGGAAAATATTTTTTCATAATAAGAAAACAAAATTTTTTTTAACTAAAATTTTAATTATTCTGTTATGATTTCATGCAATTAATTAACCATTTTTATAAAAATATTTAGACGGCAGAGCAAAAAAAAAATTCTTATTTATAAAAATTATAATTATAATTAAATTTGTTTTTTATTAATATTTTTTTTTTTTTTTTAAACACACACAAAATTAACACCATTTATGATGTGAAGTTTTTCGAGAATGGTATGATGATGTGCTTTTTAAATGACTGTAAATAAAACTGATTCAACAAAGATAAACGAAACGTTTACCAACCACGGGCAGGACATCACAGCACACAATATAGAAATATAAATTCGTGCTGTTTTGTAGAGTAAGACTGACCTGGATTTGAGTATCCCATATCAGGTTAGAGCAAATCCTTCGAAGTTATAAAGAGCGGTTTTCTCCGGAAATTAAAGATGTGGACGATTTTTTATCCATAGATTTTACCGAGCCTTTTGTCTAGAACACATTAGTCACAAACAGTTTGAATTTTTAAATATAATGCAGGATTTGATTTAAAAATTGATACGTGCAATTGATTTATGACACTTTCTACGATTGTCTATGGCTTTGTAGAATCTGTAGTCTTAGTAGAATAAAGTCTTCGTTTACAAAGTTTGGATGCTCAGGGCTTCCGAAGAACTTCCGTCCATTGAGAGCTCTCATGAAATGTATTGATAGGTCAGTTATCTCTTGAAAGATTAAATCTAGAAATCTGTTTGAAAGTAGCATATTTCTTTAACTTCTGTTTCGTTTATGGTGTTAGAATGAAAATTGCTTTTCTGGAAAATCAGCTAGTTCTTCTGTATTCATGTCTTTTGATCACTTCTTGAGTGTTACATATTTAGACTGATGATCATTGAATTTGATGAATAATTACAGGGCTTTGAATTAAATCTAGACACACAAATTTTTCCCTACGTAGCTACAATTTGAGAACCGCAAATTTTTTAAGGAGTGCTACAGTTTTATCAATCTCTTCAAATCTATTCCTATCATAAAGCCATTTTAAAGCTCAAAAAACCATAGTATATTTTTCGCATGTTCATGTCCACTCTGAAATTTGTTCAAGATTTGGAAAATCCATGAACCCAGACTTGGGACTGCGTGGCAAGTAAGCTCCTAACTCGATGTGGAGCATTTTCTCTCATAGGACATATGCCAAAGCGGCCATTTTCGAGATAGAAGGGAAGGGGGAAGTAAAATGACTACAAATTGAAAAAAGTTTCTGCTCCTTGCCAAATAAGTTCCCTAACCACCCCAGAAATGTTACGTAATGCTAGCAGACATTACCTGCCCTTCCCGACTATTATAAATCAAACCATGCTACTCTTTTTGGGCGTTTGGGGTGAGAAAGACGGGGGGGGGGGCAAATGTCTTCCAGCAATATGTCATATTTTTGCGATCCTTGCAGATCTTTGTTGCTAAGGGACAGAAAATGGTCGCTCTGCTATATATATGCTCAATGAAAGAAAATGCTTCACATCGACTCATTATTTCCCACGCGGAAGAAATTTAGGATTCATCAATTTTTTACGTGCCATATCCTAGAATACTTGAAGTTTCCCCGAGCATGATTTCTTTATGTTTCAAAAAAGGAAGGTAGTTTAAGTTTTGAAAGTCCCTGATAGTTCATGTGTTCTTACTCAGCATTCTTAGCATTTCTGTAAATCTGAATTGAAAATTACACTCCTCAAATTTTGCATACTTAACATTTACTGGTTTCCTGTTTCAAAAACAGTAAAAATAAATTCTCGTTCTATTTATTATAATCACATGAAAATACACATTCTTGTACACTTTGGAATGTTGACATTTTGTTTTCGACTACCACTACGACTACTTGAGAAAGTTGAACGATGAACGAAAAAAAAAAAGTAAGTAGGTAAGATTTTTTTTTTTTTATAAAACGTTATCATTTTTCTGTGTAAAATATTGTTTTATGTCCTTGACATGCTCTCTGGTCATATAAATGTGGTTTATCCCACTTAAATGTAGATAATTCATTTTATACTGTAATCATTTTTATAAACTGACCTCGCAAAAATTATTTCACATTGACTTTCTGAAGAAGCGTATACAGAATATTGAATTGAATCTCATTTATATCATGTGCTGTGAAATCAGTACACACAAGTGAAAACAAACAATTGACTGAGTTAATTGTTGAAATACAATGTAAAGACAGTGTTGATTACTCTGTCACATTACACATACATACATGTCACACACATATAACTGATATTCTTATATAATACATAATATAAAATTTGCGCTCTCACGGGTAAACAGTGATGTTTACGAAAAAATGTTTCAAACAAAAGTTGTTTATTTTGTATTGTATAAGGGACCTTTTCACGGGAAAACAGTGATATTTACGAAAAAATGTTTCAAACAAGAGTTGTTTCTTTTTTTATAAGGAACATTTTTTACATTTAAACTTTTGTTCTATCTCTAGCGGTTTACAAGATGGGTCCTACGGATCCAAGACCTAATTGACCCATGTTGCTCATTTACGAACTGGACCTCACTTTTTACGTCCTTTACACGCTATAAAAACTTCAGCTTGATATCTCTTTTCGTTTTTGAGTAATCGTGATGACAGACAAACAGACAACCGGAAATGGACTAATTAGGTGTTTTTAAACACCTATACCAAAATTTTGTTCATAGTATCAATATTTTTAAGCGTTACAAACTTGGGACTAAACTTAGTATACCTTGGTATATTTCATATACATGGTATACAAATGTTTGTGCTTCTAAAATGTGTATGAAATCCTATACATTTTTATGGTTCGGAGCTTTTTTTGATGGCCTGACGCTTATTTGAATACTGTTTATTTAAAGACTGTTTCTTTCAGTGAGGCTATTGATAATCAAGTTATTTTGAAGCAAAAATGGGGCTTGACCCATTTTAGGGGCTATGAAATTTTATGAATTTAAACCGAAATATCAAAAATTTTTTTCAAAGATTTAAAGTTATTTACTAAATAAATTTTTATGAAGTATAAAAAACTATATTTTTCTGTAAATAATCTACATTTTCTCATATTTATGCAATAATAATGTTCATTATACTTTTTTTTAAACAAAATTGATAGTCAGCTCGTTTACTCGTTTGTATAGCTCTTTTAGAAAAACTATTGCAATATTCATATCAATTTTAAAATGTTACATTAAATTTTACTATTCCATTGCTTTTATTCTGTTGCTGGTAAGATGGAACATTCGCTTCTAATAAACAAAATGTCTAAATGTCAAAATATTATTATTATTATTATTATTCTGGTATATGAGTAAATTGTAATATTTGTACAATCATTAAAATATTTTACAAAATGTAACAGATTTAATGGAGAACTTGCATTTTATTACTTTACCATTATTTAATACAGACTATAAGGAATTTTATCTTGCATTAAATTACAGGAGTTGTTTTTTGAACTATGCTCCATATCGCACTAATAATTTAATAAGTTTATTTCAAACTTTCTGTAAGTTAGTAACAACAAACTTCATGTAGTTGGCTCAATCACATATGGACTGGGCATGATAGATATGCGATCATAATAACTAAATCCTCTATTTAAAGCAAACGCAAATAAATTTACTAAGTACAATTTTATTTTCCATCAATACAATGCATGACTTTAAACTAAAATAAATCTGTTTCATAGAAGTAATGATTTTGTTTATTTTACTTCAGTGATTTTGTATCAATGAATTTAAAAGTAGTTATTTGATATTACCATAAATTACAGATTTCTGTAAAAATAGTCAATATAAAATATTTCACGGTCATCTTTTTTGATATACTCAATGAATAATTACGACTATTATACATTTAAAAAAATAGAAAACCATACATATATTTTACCTGTGTAAAACAATCCTTACCATTATTTCGAGTGTTGTAGAAAGGGGATAACCGAGAGCAATCTTTATCAATATTTACTTTTAAACCCAGCGAATCGGGTGGGTATCACTCAAGTATTAAATAAATTATACCTAACTTCAGTTAGACATTGTATATTTAAGGATCAAATAATAATAAATGTTTGAAATTTATTGATAAATAATTTTCTTATTTTAGAGAGAAAACTAACTAATATTAACTTTTTCTATTATTTGACAGTTTTGACGTTAATCCCATTTTCAATTGAAAAATTTTTCAATTTTATTTCTCATACTATAAAAATTCGAAAGCATTGAAAAAAAAATGCACTATTTCTATTCTAAATTTAGAAGCGACATTAAAAAGATTTATTTACAGACATCTAAATCCAATTATGAAAATCACAGTTTAAGTTTCAACACAACTACTGACGGAGAATAAAGACTGATCAATTATGAAAATCCATTACAAAAAATGACTTTTCATTGTCTAAAAATCACGTGACATTTATAAGCAGAATTCGCGTAGGTTTGGAATAGATTGTGATTGGTGTCGATGTTGGTATAAAACTTACCGCCATTAATAAAATATTAATAAAACTTTACGCCAATATGGGTTCTGAAACTTTGTTGAACTAGTTACCGGAAACTATTCAACCAGGCACGAATTTAGAAATTTTGCGTCAACTTTAAAAACTAAGGATTCCGTTATAAAATTCCGGGTACCCCTTAAAAAAATTGCAAAAAATCGAAAAATTTTTATTGTCTTTGATATCGATAAAATTCATAATTTAAGGTAATTTTGACCCAAAAAAACCAAAAATCGGGATTATTTAATGATTGGATGCGTGGCTTTTGAGATATAATCCAAAATTGAACATAAAGAACGATTTTCTCAGAAACTATGGATCCAATTGATACATAAACCCGATTTTTGTATTTTTTGGGTCAAAATTACCTTATAAACAGAGTTTTATCGAAATCGGAAACAAAAATTTTTTTCCGATTTTTTGCAATTTTTTCTAAGAGGTACGTCGTAAGAAAATTGCAAAAAATCGAGACCAAATTAACGTATGTTTCTCGTTTATGAACTCGAGCTCAGTTTTTACGTCCTAAGTACGCTATGAAAATTTCAGCTTTATATCTTTTTTCGTTTCGTTGATAGACAGACAACGGAAAATGGACTAATTAGATGATTTTATAAAAACCTATACCAAAATTTTGTTTATAGCATTAATATTTTTAAGCGTTAAAAACTTGGGACTAAACTTAGTCTACCTTGATATATTTCATATATACATGGAGAAAAAAAATTAATAAAACCAATAAAGAACTTCTCTCCAATACGTTATCAGAAACATAATATTTCTGGAATCTTATAAAGATAATAAAGTATTTTGATATCAATCTTGCTCATAAACAACTTTTTTATGTTTTGTTTGAACATCCCCCTCAGACGCGGACTCCCGGAGTATTTTGTTGACTCACATTAGGTACATAGAAAACAGATCTGCACCAAATTTTCAGAGCGATTATATAAACAGATACATACATATATTTGTACAGTGTTTTTATAGATTCTTTACACAGTGTCTCAGAATGAGAGTGTTTAAGCAAAGTGGCTTTCTAAGAGGAAAGTTTCGTAATGACTATAATTTTGAACCATAGATAATATAATAGGGAATATTCATGAAATTTAAATTTGGTTCAAATATTTTTCTTCCGTAACTTGAATGACGGGACATTTCAACTAAACCATTATTTTAGTAATTAATTACTTTTTAATTATTTAAAATTAATTAATAAAAGTACAAATTGAGTGAGGGCATTTAAAAATTTATAAAACGGAAATTCAAATTTTTATACGGACGTGACATCATAGGGCTTGTCAAATTTGTTGACAAACTGTATGATATTAATTACTTACATTTTATATGGTATTTCATTAAATTATATTATTCTACGGCTTTTTATTAGAAAACTTAATAAAAACGAGTGTAAATTCTATGTTGTAAATTATTTTTTTTTAAAGTGTAAAGTATACATTGAACTGTCACCAATTGACAGATCACGTACTTATACGTCTTCAATAGAGAGCGCCAAAAAACTGCGTTTAAATATCTCAAAATTATAATGTATTTTAAATATTTTTTTACACTTAAATACAGCAATTTTAAGGGGTATTTATATTTTTTACTTTGTAATAACGGTGTAAGTAATGAATTAAAAATATAAAAAAATACAAGAAGTCAGTGAAATCAGTGAAATCTGAAAATTCTTAATTTTTTTAAAAATGTTTTTAATTTAATAACCTTTTTCAATTTGTATATCTAAATCACTGGTGGGCAATGGTTTCTCTTTAGAGTAACTCAGCTCTACAGGTAGAAGCAGGTATTCTCAATGAGTATCATCGATTTCATTTCAGAACGTATCTCTTTTGCTAAATGTCACTCAGAGCACAACAAAATCAAAGTCTGTCTGGGGTATGATTACTGATATAGGTTAACTTAGGTTATTTGGCTGTCCACGAAGGACACTCTTAGGCTATAAAGCCCATTGTGATACCATATATGTGCTTTACCACCTTTCCACTGATAATTTCATTTATCTGCTTCTTAATTTCAGAGGCTAAGTACACCTCCTTCATGCAAATACCATGCACTACATCAGCCCAACACAACTATTAATTAAATTAATTTTCTTGCGACGGCGGGAATCGAACCCGCTACCCTAAGCATATCGCGGACGGAATTGGTTACACCTTAACCAACTGAGCTAATAGGGCGACATTACATTACCTCTTGACTACTAATTTAAAAGATAATTATTGTCTTGATCCTGATATATCCTGTAGAGCGTCATTGGTACCATATGAACACAGTACAGTACTAAATATAAGCTAATAATATACAGAGGAATATAGAATAAATCGGGTTTTAGTTTTAATGCTGACTGTTGCCTACGCCTGTAGATGGCAACGCGATAGAACACGCGAGCTTATTGCCACTGCAATTGATGTCCAAATTCAGTTATATAGCTGTAGTTACCTACACCAACGGGAGTATATTTATCCCATGCGTGGTATACCAGTATAATATATACACATGCATACAGTTCGTTTACTTCTGGATTTGTTAACACGCTTATAAATGTGCATATCCATGAAACCTATTGATCCATGAATACATGATATGGAGCATTTTCTCTGGTAGGACATAATTATGCCAGAGCGGCCATTTTCAAGATAGAGGGAAATCAAATTAGTAAAAATTTAGAAATATTATTGCGCTTTACCAAATAAACTCCCTAATGATCGCACAAACGTTGCAAACTGCTGATAGGCATTCTTCTTTCCCTCTCGATATTTTGGAGACCTAACAAGCTCTTGGAGAAACCAAACTGCTTAAAACGAAAAGAATGTATACTTCGAAAATCTGCCACTTTCAAAGAGCTTACCATCTCTTACTCAGTTAGGCCTCCTATAAAAAACACACAGTTCAGAGTATAAGACATTTATGGTCTGAGTGCATTCGTAGGCCTTCTGAAGGTCTTTTATCGCATTAAAAGGTCTCTATAAGCAAAAATGCTGTGGTTATTATAGGACACTGGCTAGGCAGCAGGCATGCTGAACGAGCCACCTAGTGCATCACGATAATTGCTGGAGCAGTTACAGTGGAGAGAAGAAAGAAACATTGTTTTAACTTCTTTGTCACTGTTTAGCTCACTTTACCCAGCATTTCTTTGACTACCTCCCCGACCTGAAGTCCGTTGCCATCGAAGCACTCCTGCTGTGTTTTAATAGATTCAAATAGTTCAGGAAGTAGTCTCCGTAATTGGCCAACCCTTCTTTGGTATCATAAAGTACCTAATTGGCTAAGTGTGTCCAACCCTAGGACAGCCACTCTAACCAATTACTTTTGACAGTCCTGGCAGGTCAGAAAAGCAAAATGAATGTTTTTGAATCTCGTATAGCTTATCCAAAGTTAAACGTACTGTTCATACATATGTACTCCGTTTTTCGTTAAATACATCACTGAAATAACTTACTGTATAAAGCTGCTGTTGCTTCTGTATGCTGCTGACGCTAATGGTGGTGACCAATGTGGGGGACCTCTCTCTCAAACATATACCGATTCCCATTTCCACACACACACACACACACACACACACTCCACATATCCACATAATAAAATAAACTGGAATAAATGATTATTTTATGGTTGTAACAGTATAATAATATAACATATATTATTATTATTACTAAATAAATTGTTTACTATTGTGACTTGGCCAAAAAATTTACTTCTTTTCTTCATTTAGTGCCCCATTGCCGACCATCATTTCTCAATTCGAATAGGTCTAGAGCCGAATACAGTATTTGACACTGTTTTTAGAACGGTTGGAAGTTTTGGTAGCTGTTATTAAGTGGTGTTTAATAACTTTACCCTAACTTTGCCTTTTTTTCTGTTTGCCAAATATTTTGCGAGATTTCCGCGATTCTTCTGGCCTATTTTTATTAGAATTGGTAAAGGGAACTTTAATAGCACAATTCACAATTTTTGTGAAATTGTGGACGAAGTGTCAAAATCATGGAAATCGAGTTTCTTGATTTTCGCGGTAGAAAGTTCTTAACTGTCGAATGGTGAAAATTGGTTTTGATTTGAGCAGTTGCTTCTTGCCATTTTTTCCTACGTATCTTTTTGCGAAAAAATATCTTCTAATATGAACGGCAGAATGGCAGACAAAAGAAAAACTCGATTCAAACTTCAAATTTCTTGGTTATCAAACTTACCATTAGCAATTCTCAAAGTGTTAGACAAAAAGACTTGCTACGAACAAAATTTTGGTATAGGTGCCCAAAAAATCACCTAATTAGCTCATTTCGGTTGTCTGTCCGTCTGTCTGTCAACACGATAATTCAAAAACGAAAAAAAATCTCAAGCTATGAGCAACATAGGTCAATTGGGTCTTGGGTCCGGGGGACCCATCTTGTTAACCGTTAGAGGTATCTTTAAGTGTTAGAACAAAACTTTAAGTGTGAAAAATATTCCTTATTAAGAAATTAACAAATTTTGTTTGAAACATATTTACCCGTAACGGCCTCAAGTTAGTTAATTGTATTAATGTTCCTCATTCTGAGGTGACGGTCAAATACAACGACTGGCTTTAAAGCTAAAATTCGTCTAATCAAACCGCTTATTCCATTTCTCTTTCTCTCTCGATTTCTGGTAGTATACATTATGTGTCGCGTTCACTCTTCTCATGTGGTTCAATAAAAGAAATTAATGTGTTTAGAAACAATTTGTTGTTCATTACTCTGTTTTCTACCAGCCCGACCCGATGTTTGTCTGTTCGTCTGTCCGACCGCATTTATTTTTTTATTATAATACCGACTGCTAAAGCTGGTATGATGGTTGTTTGTTTGGCTTTGAACTAGTGTAGTATATTTTTCATTTGATGTTTAGTGAAGTGAGTATATATCACTTCATATAACGATTAGTCAAGATTCTTAAAATCATCTTGTTGACTTCCATTCAGTTTAATGTTTGATTATTATGCTTAATGCGTTCAAGAAATTGCATTCCCTGTTAAAAAAATGAAATATAGATTTAACAAGTGAAAACCAACAACTGATATTTCGAAAACTTTGTATTCGAAACTGTTAAAATTGTTGTTGGAAGGCGCAGCAAGTATTAATTTTAGTTCCTATGGTAAATTCATCAGTTTTTGTGCTGAATAAATCATAAAAAAAGGTACGAGAAACTATCTTTTCATTATTACTCCTTTTATTTGTGAAAATGACTTGAAATTTTTTTTATTTTCAATGTTTTTTTACTTTTAAAAGTGTATGATAGACTTGTTTCAAAGAACATCAAATTTTTCAGTTATTTAACGTTAAATACTCAAATCAAAATATATAATCTTTCACTTAATCATTTTGCGACACTCGTACGCCAAAACTATTGACATTAATTAAGACATAAATTGTAGGAAATTTTCTGAGGTTTAATTTTGTATGATATATTTTCCTCGTAAAATGACACGAAAAGGAGATATTGTAAAAATTCCTATATGGGGTGGCAAAGATACAAGGTAGCAAAGTGGTAATTCGAAAAGGGCACCTTAAAATCTATAATATCACTTATTTTCAAAACTCCCGGAAAACTTTCCAAGTTAAACTACTAGATGACTATACCTAGTAAGATTATTGAATCCCTTTTTAAATCAAATAAAATTCCTGTATTTATGAATTTCTAACTTTTAAATAGCCATGAGGATTTCTACGTTTTTTTTTTATAGAGAAAAATAAATAATGCCTTATTGACTTCGAATGAACATTTTTTTGAATTTTTTCTAATAATGGAAGTACCAAAAATGAAAAACCCAACTTAGACATAAATAAAAAATACATACTACACACAAATGAAACGAAAAATAATGAAGAAAAACTGTATGTGAAATAAATTGTTCAAATGTTTCAAACTATACATATACAGAATGTTCAAGGTAGGCTAGGTTAGATTGTATAGTAGTTTTCTAAGATAAACCACACATACACTCCAAGAAATAGGCTGAATGATATTCTTTGCAGCCGCTCTATTTATCATGTTTTACTAAAACGTTTCAACGCCGTAAACTTTAAAATTGTTAAGTTTTTCAAAAAATGTCTAGCCAAAGACCATGGTTCTTTTCTTTGCAAGACTAAGAAAGTGACAGAGTACGGGAACAATCATGCCTCGGAGTCAGAACACAAAAGAAAAAAAGGAAACAATCTTTGTATACTAGAATGAAATTAGTTTCATTAAGTATTCAGTAGATTCAGTAGGCACCGTTCAACCAGCGGCCTGAATGATGCTGTAGCGTCTAATACAACATTTAATGAACTGGCTGGTTGATACTTAGACCATTCATAAAATAGAGTGACCATATTTGACGTCATATTGACGGTGTATGGGTTTTAGTGTAAGGTGGTAGAAATTGGAACTAAATTTAAATGACTAGACTAGGCAAATGTTAAACTTATCGAGCCAAGTCAGCTGTTTGATTGAATGGTTCAATATCATTTACGCTTCAGTTGAAAGGTGCCGCTCAGTAAAAAAGGTTAGGATGATAATTGAAGGGCTAATTAAGCTAGTTGACCTAGTCGTAGATATGATAATAGATATTTTGTTGTGTTGTAAGATGACTAAAGTTTTCGTGAAAATCATGGATGGTCATTCTGTTGCATCTTGTATTTACTCTATACCAACTTTATGTTTTTCTTCCATATTTGTGTTTAAATGATATTAATTGAGTTATTTAGTTATATTGGTTTCATGTGTTGTATTACTGGTTGTTATTTTTATACACTATATACAGTAGTAATAATGTTATGTTGGTAATAATGTTTAACGGTGTTTTTTTTTTAACTTTTTTCCTTTGTTTTGACTTGATGTGTGTACAGTTCAGTCAGTTTATATTTATCTCTTGCAATTTTATTCAGACATCTTTCTAATAGAAAGAAAAAAGAGTGAAAACGATATGTTCTTCAGCTAATTCATCAAATTCCAAAACAGTATTTTTTTTTTTGCGTTTTTCTCAATTTTTTCAAAGTACCCCTTAAAAAAATTGCAAAAAAACGAAAAATTTGTTTTGTCTCCAATTTCAATAAAACTCAGTATATAAGGTACTTTTGACCCAAAAAGTACAAAAATCGGGTGTATTTGATGCATGGTCGTATAGTTTTTGAGATATGGACTAAAATCAATCAAAATATTGCGATATTTCAGGAACACTGCATCTAATCATTGAACTAACCCAATTTTTATACATTTTGGGTTAAATAACCCCATCCACCAAGTTTCATTAAATTCTAACACAAAAATTTTTTTCCCGATTTTCTCGATTTTTTCAAAGGGGTACCCCTTAAAAAAATAGCAAAAAATCGAGAATTTTTTTCTATCTCCAATTTCGATAAAACTCAGTATATAAGGTAATTTTGACCCAAAAAATACAAAAATCGGGTGCATTTGATGCCTGGTCGTATAGTGTTTGAAATACGGACGAAAATCGATCCAAATATTGCGAGAAATTTTTATACATTGTTGGGTCAAAATTACCCCATCCATTCAAAAACGATAAAAATGGGAAAAAAGAGGTATGATATTTTGAAAGTGAGCCATCTTCGGAATAAGTCCATCTAAGGCGCAGGTAACTTATCATTAATCAATGACTGAAGATTTTTTTTGTAATCAGAAAGTTAAATATCAGGCCTATTTAGGTGATAATCGGCAAAACTTGTTGTAGGTTATTACATGATTAAATACAATTACAATGTATAGAAAGAATTGATATGTGTTCTTGAAAGGTAATATTAATGTCTATAGTTTATATATTATGTGTAATATGTATGTTACAGGTCTAGAGTCAGGCGTAGAATTTGATACTAATTTCAGAACAGCTTAAAATTTGATTGGCTCTACGAAAATGTTCATAATTGGGGAATTTTCTTCTAAGGTGTAATTTTTTATAAGTAACTTTTTTTTATATTTAAACTTTTGTTCTATCTCTATTGGTTTACAAGATGGGTCTTACGGATCCAAGACCCAATTGACCTATGTTGCCAATTTGCGAACTCAATCTCACTTTTAACGTCCTGAGCCCGACAAAAATTCAAAAATTTGTTGTAGTAATATTTTTAAACGTTACAAACTTGGGTCTGAACTTAGTATACCTTGATATATATTTCATATATACAGTGTATAGCAAGTAAAATTTGCAAAATTTAAAAAACCCCCGAAAAATGCGGTTTATTCCTTGTCGATTTTTGGAAACTTTTTATATGTTAAAATTATACGTCATGCCTTTTCCAAACTGAATCGATTTTGAAAATCATAGCCAATTTTTTTGTTTTTTCGAGTTCGGAACTCTAAGATCGAATTTGATACATAGCTAAGAACACGCTCCGTTAAACTACCTTTCAAATAAAACCAAAGAAATTAAAATCGGTTCATCCGTTTAGGCACTAAAATGCCACAGACAGACAAACACACAGACACACACACATAGCGGTCAAACTTATTAAACACCTCTTTTTAAGTTCGAGGGTTTAAAATTGGATTTTGGAATTTGGATTCAAAGTCATTATTAATTTGGTATGAAATCCAGGATAACCAAGTTGGTAGAAAGAAACATGAATTGAATCGAACCATTCAAACATCAATTCGAGAATATATGTCGTAAATCA
Source organism: Chrysoperla carnea (assembly GCF_905475395.1). NCBI lineage: Eukaryota > Metazoa > Arthropoda > Insecta > Neuroptera > Chrysopidae > Chrysoperla > Chrysoperla carnea. Next base: position 4,117,141 of record NC_058338.1, on the reverse strand, counting down.
CTCTGTAACTTATTACTTTTTAAATCACTGGTAAATAAATACAAAACAGAAAAAAACGAAATAAAATACATACATAATTGAAAAACTGTTGAAAGATAAATTACATTTAGTCGAGAGAGGACGAAAAAGATCATTTCAAATAATCGAAACAGCGAATAATACAGGAAAAAAAACAGTTTAGTTTTACGAAAATTATATATGGTAAATTGTAAAATGGTTAGGAAAAACGTGTTCTGTATACATAAATTTGTATATACAAACAATTGTTTTGGGGAGCGAACCCTGCAAGCAATGGGGGGGGGGAGTATGTATTCATAGTTTAAAACAATCATCAGAATATTGGAAGCAAAACACAAAACAAAATGAAAAAGTTTATATTTTTTTCACATATTATAATAAGCAATCTTTTACAGGGTATCCACTCACAAATTATTAAGGAATTTTCGGGAAGAAAACTTTAGTAATTGTTACCTATGGATGATTCAGCTATGGTAGCTGAAAATCCAAGGTTAAAAGAAGTTTCAAGAGAGTAGGAAATACAAAATTACTAAAATCTATCCTTTGATAGTTTGTTCTCGAGCCCTCAAGTCTTACGATAAGTTCTCATTGAATGTTTTACTTCTATTAATGATTAACAATATTGAAAATATCCATGTCATGCCCTATCATTAAGATTCAAACTTTGGAGTCAAGGTCTATTAAACTGACCTCGTCGGCCTTTTTGCATACTTTTTAGCTTTCACTTTAAATTTCGTGGCCGTTGTCTTATTCATTAATTCATTAATTTTGAGCTTTTCTTTTGAAACACACAAAAAGGAACGCTTGTTTCTGCAGTACGAATCAGCGCATGAGTACAAAAAACCAATTCTATCTAATTTTTTTTTTATTCGATTCTCTTCAAATGTATGTTGCTAGGTCGGAAAATTTTTAAACAATCTTTCTTAATTAAATTGCGAAAATTATTTATAATGTCTTGGGGACGATTTTAAAGAGATTTCGAACAAAAAAGGGTTCCTAAAAATTTTCTCTAAAGCTTGAAACAAAATGAAAAACCAAAAATTTTTATGTTGTCAACGTTCTTTAATATTATTAAAACATCCCTTAACAAAGTTTCATAACGTTTTTGGCCATGGAACTTCTATAGGACCTCTTCCATTCTTGATTTCAAATAACCGTCATTCTACCAGTCGGCGATATCTTTTTCTAGTTAACTTCAACCCCACTCCGTTCAAAACCGCCAAATAATTTTGTCTGCATTTTTTCCAGTTTATGAAAAATGAATGCTTTGACTGACCGTTGCTTCCAGGCGGTTAAGGTCCACTTTTTTCCCCAAAGATTTCTACAACCACCTTTATCTCAAAAATGACCATTCTGCCATTTATGTCCTATGACAGAAAGTGATCCATACCAATTCAGGAACTTTTACGTGGCATATTCTAGAATACTTCGAAGAAATACCTTTTAATAGTTCATTCGGGCCACCTTGTAATAATGGACAGTTTAAGGAAACTGTAAGGAAATCACCACACACAATGAAGGAAGGAAATTGTGAATTACAATATTATTATCTTCTATTTTTATTTATTTTTTTGCTTGTAAATGACATTGATGGTTTTTTTTTAAATACATTTTCATGCTCGCATGTATGTATGCATAATATATTCTCCAAAGAGATGAGCTTTGGTAGCAAGCTTGTGACTATAGTTTACTCTGTTTATTTAAAATTCTTCACACACACAAGTTGATGATGATACAAGATTCATTCTTGATACTGCACTTGACGTTATTCGTCTTCTTCTGCTTTGCTTCTTCGTCTTTTAACACAACAACAACAACTCAACACACAATTTCAAAAAAATAAAAACCAAAAACTATATAACCTGAATACCAAATTTTATATACTTTGCATTTTGTAAATATTACAATCGTAGGGTAGATGGAAAAGATGTATTTTAAATTTGCGATAAATACAGGATGGTTTTTTTTCAAGTTGACATGTTCTTGAAACTCGATAAATAAATTTAATCGTGGAAAATGCTTCGAACGAAAAATGTTTTTTTCAAAGGAATATAGAAGAACCTAAATAGCCGAGCGGTCTAAGGCGTTTGTCTTCGACTGTTTGTCCATTTAGACTTAGGTTGCGGGTTCGAATCCAGGCAATGGCAGTGTGAACAATTTATAATTAATGGGAGTGCCGAATTGATCACATTGTCGTCGCTTGCATAAGAACGAAGTAACCGACTCCACCCACATCAAAATGTAATTGTAAGTATTTGTAATTAAATAAATAAAGATTAAACTAATAATGATGTGGGTGGCCTCTGTTATAGGCGTATATTTCAGAGAAACGGAGATTAAAACCCCATTATTATTATTATTATAATATACCTCGTCAATGTTACACTGGATCTAAAGATTTCAAAGGAATTTGATTCTCTATTACACTGTTCTCGGAATATGTTTTGCAACATCTTGGAATCAAAACAAGGCACACATTAGATGAATGCTTTAAATTAGGAATAGTTTAGACAGTAATTGATTGCAAAAATCTAGCTGTACGGTTTCCGGAAAAATGTTTCGAACAAAAAATTTTTGAATCAGTAACAACTTTCTAATTTAAAGTTATCGTTTATCGATTACCAGGTATGGAGTAGACTGAGCTTTTCATTGTGCTTGAAAACTTAAGTCATGTTTAATGTCTTCGTAGGATGTGCGCCTACACACCCAATATTTTTTTATTAAAGCATTTTTATCTATAAAATTTGTTTTTTGAGTTTTTTGAGAGTCCAGTGTGACAAACTTTATCAAAAGCTTGGGATACATCTATAATTACAAGCCTATTTCGTATTAAATCGACCGATCTATGGATCTGTTCAATTGTAGAATGCTTTTTTCTGAATACAAACTGGTAATTAGGTTTAAGATACTTAGAATTAAAAAGTATTTGAACCTTGTTCAGAATCATCTTCTCGAAAAAATCTTTAAATGGCTGGCTAAAAAAACAAATCCGTTTAATCAAACTAGATTTAAAAAATTGGTAATAATGTGATTTTTTGTTTTTGATTGTGTCATTTTTTTCAAATTAAATTGTACTTTGTTTGCGGTATGTGATCGAAACTTCAATTTAAGATATCAGTGATTGTACTTTAAGTTTAGAAAGTTTCTCAGTATGCAAAAAACTAGTATTGTAGTGACATAAGTTTGAAAATTAGTCAAATTTCATAATGCCTCTAGCTAATTTAAGAACTTAAATTTATTTAACGAATTCTTTCTTTAAAAAATTTCAAAAATCAATCTAGCTTGAAAAAATCTATTATTCTAAACCAATTAAACTTATAAGAAAGAAGCAAACCTTTCCGTTTTTCTGTTGGTTTAGCCAAAGCGAGAATTTTCCAATTTACATCATTCTGCTGTTTGTATGCATTTTACTTTAAATTTATAAAATGGAAATTCTTAATGTAATGAAAGTGTTTCGAATATTGACATATTTGTGTCGCTGTTGTAAATTTTGTCATCTAAATATTAATTAAAGGTGTAAATTGTTGTAACACATGTTACATAAGTAACTTAACTGTAAAACTAATAATAATGAACCTGCTTCACGGAGAATTTCAATGAACTACTTGTATATGTCGCAGATGGATTGTGAAATCAGATCTTTTATAGAAACGTTAGTTGTTTTACAGAACAGTTCCATAAAGGTCTAATTTTTTGATAGAATCTTTTCAAGTAGACTAAATTTACTACAATATAAGACTAGAATGGACTCTGTAGACCCAATACTGAAATTGGCAAAGAAGTATTAGAAAGTAGATGATAAGACACTCTAATATGCGTATTTTAAGACGTTTTCCTTAATGATAATTAACGAAAGGATTAATAAATTGTTGTTTTGGAAAGGGCAAAGTAAACATATTTGCTTCTGAACGTTTCATACAACTTCCATTTATAAAATTCAGTCAAGTGTTTGATTAGTTCTTATCAAAAACATACATCTACAAACTTATCAAATGCTCGGATCTCAAATTATTGTTTCTCCCGTTAAAAATAACGCAAAGCTGTAAGTTTAAATAAAATATTATGATTTAGTTGGTCTAATGGTAGTGGCTATATCGCATAAACGGTAAAATAAAAAAAATTAAAATTTTGTTTCTTCTAAAAAGTAATTAACCATTTCCTGGATGGAAAAATTGACAGAATGCAATATAAAACAAATTTTTTATTTACAATAAAAAAAAAGAAATATAAAAAGAAAATTTAACCTTATTTACTATAACAATAACAATTAAATTTCATATAGTAATTATATAAAAAAAAAGAAATAAAAAGACTGGAAAAAAAAAAGAAAAAATACATAGAGAAAAAATAATATATATAAAAAACAATAATTTTTATTATTATGAGGAGAAAACCTGTTGGAAAGTGAAACTTTCAAATAATCTTTAATTCGGTACTAATTTCAGTTGGTAATAGGTTAAATTTTCTCATTTTTGTCTTATATCTTGATGGGAACTGAAAAGTGTCTTAGTTTTAAATAGAATGAACTAACATTAAAACATATAACTCATAATTTATAAATTTAAAGAAATCGCTGACACAAACTTAGGTCTTATCGATTCGGTTGTTACGTCTCTACGTTCGTAGTATGCCTAGGGTAGCGGGTTCGACTCCCGCCATCACAACAAAAATTAATTTAATTAATAGTTGTGATGGGTGTGTGTAGTGCATGGTATATGCGAACAAAATTTTGGTATAGGTGTTTATAAAATCACCAAATTAGTCCATTTTCGGTTGTCTGTTCGTCTGCCCGCCTGTCCATCAACACGATAACTGAAAACGAAAAATTATATCAAGCTGAAATTCCTACAGCGTGCTCAGAACATAAAGAGTGAGGTCCAGTTCGTAAATGGGTCTTTAAAGGATCTTCAAAACTTTAAATGTAAAAAATGTTCCTTATAAAAAAATAAGCAACTTTTGTTTGAAACATTTTTTCGTAAACATCACTGTTTACCCGTGAGAGCACATATTATATAGTATGTATTATATGGGAATATCAGTTATATATGTGTGACATTTATATATGCGTAACGTGACAGTGTAATCAACACAGTCTATACATGGTATTTCAACATTTAACTCAGTCATTTGTTTGTTTTTACTTGTTCGATTTTCAATTTAATATTTGGTGAAGCTATTAAACATCATTCTAGGATTCTCTCATAAAAAACTGCAATGCAATTCGCGCATACCTTACATCGGACAAATCAGAAAACTACATTGGTACAAAAATATTTAAGTTTGTTTTTTTATTCTGACAATTACTTTAGAATAAAAAAAAAGCGGTAGCCAAGTCAAACCACGCCAAGCTAGACGACATTCGAATGAGTCGAGTGAGTAGAAAAGAAATATATAGAAAAAAAAACAGTTTAAGAACAATTATTCTTTTCTTGATGTTATATAATTGAAACGCTTTTGTTATGTTTATTTTTGTTTCTTTAAGTTAATTGTTTATTTAGAACTCTGGTGAGCTTGCTAACTATCTTCAAGTCTTACTCACTTACAGTTTACTGGTATACATAGAAAGATGTAGAAACATATACGCAGAATAATATGTGCAGGAGATAGAAACGGGAGACAGAAGAGAAAGGTTTAAATATATCCACATTTATTCCATAAGAGAGAACAAATTATAAGAATTTTTTTTAAATAGTTTTGTCGCATTATAATAATTTTATAATCACTGGAATGTTCAAATAAAAGGCAAAATCGTTATAATATTTCGAAAAAGTTGTTTTTTAAACAGCTTAATCTTGGATATTTCCTTTCTTATAGAAACTAGATACAGAAAAAGTAAGCCATTCACCTATGAGCGATTGTATTTATCGCGTTTACTAGTGCATAGGTTAGGTTAGGTTATATTGGCTGTCCACGAAAGACACACTTAGGCTCCAAAGCCCATTGTGATACCATATATGTATTTTACCACCTTTCCGCTAATAATTTCATTTATCAGCTCCTTAATTTCAGAGGCAAGGTGCACCTCCTTCATGCAAATACCATGCACTACACCACCCTATCGCAACTATTAATTAAATTAATTTTGTTGCGACGGCGGGAATCGAACCGGCTACCCTAAGCATACCGCGGACGGAATTGGTTACGCCTTAACCAAATGAGCTAATAGGGTCACTTACTAGTGCATATTCGCGAGAAAAGCAGTGGAAATTGTTGAGACTTAATTCATTTTAAGACAGTAAATTACAGACTGAATTAATTGTTCAAATACCAAGTATAGACAGTGGTAACGCAATAGTTGTTTTTTTACGTCATGTAAGTAAATAAAGATAGCCACTCTTACATAGCCACACATATTTTCCGCTCCTACGGGTAAAGAGTTACGGGAAAAATTGTTTAAAACAAAAGTTGTATATTTTTTATAAGGAACATTTTTTACACTTAAACTTTTGTTCTATCTCTAACTATGTTGCTCATTTACGACCTTTTTACATCGTAAACACGCAATAAAAACTTCAACTTGATATCTCTTTTCGTTTTTGAGCTATCATGTCCACAGACAGACAGAACGGTCCTGAAAGAAATGGGTTTTGTGACCTGTACCAAAATTATGGTGCTTATTCTTGCAAAGCAAGTTTCATTATATCTCAAAAACATTTCACTGATTTCGAAACAATTCCTTAAAGTCTTCACTTACCAAAATGATTTTTATCTTACATTTTGTATAACTTGCTTGAACCTCCTTGAAATAAATTCCTTCAAAGGAGGTTATTGCTGGTTTTAAATAGTTCCAGTCAACAGTAGAATATGGTATATATTATTATTATTATTATTATTTTTAACAAACATTTGCAACTTCTAGTAAAGAGTATTTTCTGTTCGTCTTCGTTCCGTTTTTCAACATCAATTGTTTCTTATACCATATAATATTTATTTAACTGCAACTGACAATGTGTTTACTTCATCATATTCCATTCTATAGTTCTAATAATAATAAAGAAAAAACTAAGAAATTAAGGTTGTTTAGGTAATGTTTGTTCAAAAATTCTATAAAACTTAATTCATTACATTTTTATATGGCAGACATAAAAGTCGACTTAAAGAACAGTAGTAATCCATGGAATAGTTGGACGATTAAAAAATTAGTCTTTTGTTCATAATTTTATGGATTTTAAATTTTTGGTGGGGAATTCTAACCTTTTTGAAAATGAAGTTTTGCCCATGATACTCGATGACATTGTAACTTTTAATAAGTCCATTAATTAAATTAAGCTGATTTTATGCTTTTTGGATCAAAATCACCCCATCCACCGAGTTTCATCAAATTCCAAAGAAAAACTTGCGTTTTTCTCGATTTTTTCAAAGGGGTAAGGTAACCCTTAAAAAAATTGCAAAAAATCGAAAACTTGTTTTAATCTCCGATTTCAATAAAACTCTGTATATAAGGTAATTTTGACCCAAAAAATACAAAAATCGTGTGCATTTGATGATTGGTCGAATATTTTTTGAGATACGGCCTAAAATCGATCAAAATATTGCGATATCTCAGAAACTCTGCATCCAATCATTAAATTAACTTGAATTTCATACTTTTTGGTCCAAAATTACCCCACCTAACGAGTTTCATCAAATTCCAAAGCAAAATTTTTTTTGCGTTTTTCTCGATTTTTTCAAAGGGGTACCCCTTAAAAAAATTACAAAAAATGGAAAACTTTTTTTAATTTCCGATTTCGATAAAACTCAGTATATAAGGTAATTTTGACCCAAAAAGTTCAAAAATTGGGTGCATTTGATGACTGGCCGAAACTCTGCATCCAATCATTAAATTAACATGAATTTTATACTTTTTGGACCAAAATTACCCCCTCTACAGAGTTTCCTCAAATTCCAAAACAAAAATGAAATTTCTGAATTAAAATCAGCGAGTTTTCTTAAATCTTATCGGTTAATCCTAATCTTATTGATAGATAAATTATTTCGTTACACCAACCACCTTAATATATAAAATAAATAGATATTTTCATCATAAAAGAAGCACATTCGTAGTAATATGATAAGATTGTTTGTATATTTTTATTTTATACTCTTAAATAATACTCTTTTTTATTTATAAAAAGGATTACCGTTTAACAGTTTTTGATACTATTATTTTTTGCTTCCTAGAAATTATCTTATTCTTTATATTTTATTGACCGTAGAAAATCAAAAGCGTGATTTATTTGCATTTAAAGGATAATTTAATCACCTTCATTGAGTATGAAATGGCTTAAGATTACAATTTGGTTAGGATTACATTTAACATAGTTTAAATTTTATATTTGTATACGATTTATATATGAAATATATCAAGGTATATTAAGTTTAGTCCCAAGTTTGTAACCAAGCTTAAAAATATTGATGCTACGAAAAAAATTTGGGTAAAGGTGTTCACAGAATCATTTAATTAGTCCATTTTCGGTTGTTCGTCCGTCCGTCTGTTCGTCTGTCAACACAATTACTCAAAAACGAAAAAAGATATCAAGGTGAAATTTTTCAAGCTTGCTCAGGACGCAAAAAGTGAGGTCGAGTTCGTAAATGAGCAACATAGGTCAATTGGTTCTTGGGTTCGTAAGATTCATCTTGAAAACCGTTAGAGGAAGAATAAAAGTTTAAGTGTAAAAAATATTCCTTATCACTACATAGTATAAAACAAAGTCGCTTTTTCTGTCCCTATGTCCCTATGTCCCTATGTCCCTATGTCCATTTGTACGCTTAAATCTACGCAACGGATTTTGATGCGGTTTTTTTTAATAGATAGAGTGATTCAAGAGGAAGGTTTTTATGTATAATACATCCATATTATAGTAGAGTAAGGGGTTGAAATAGGGGTTGAAAGGGATATGCTTCAAAAACCTTTTGTATGCTTAAATCTTTGAAACTACGCAACGGATTTTGATGCGGTTTTTTAATAGATAGAGTGATTCAAGAGGAAGGTTTTTATGTAAAATACATCCATATTATAGTAGCGTAAGGGGTTGAAATAGGGGTTGAAAGGGATATGCTTCAAAAAATAAAAAAGTTGTGCATCGATTAAGCTCAAATATTGACACGATATACAACCAGCTTCAAAGATCTATTGTTTTTATCTAATTTTAACCTTCGGAGGGTAGAAAGGTGTAGGGAGAAAGTGGGAAGGAATTATCGAATATTTACAAATATACCTAAGTGGGGTATCAAATAAAAGTGCATGACGTGTACATTACAAAACTGTTATCCCATGCAAGGAAATGTGGAGGGAGGGGTGCAAGTGGGGATGTTGCCCAGCAAAGCGGGTAGTTCACAGCTAGTAAACAATAAACACCTTTGTTTGAAACATTTTTTCAACTCACTGGCTATACATGGTTTTTCAACAATTAACTCAGCCAATTGTTTGTTCTCATTTGTTCGGTTTCATTTTACAGATGAAGTTTGACTGTATTTTATGAATACAGTACAATAATAAAATAAAGCCATTAAAATCTATATATTGTACAATTAAAACAACTAACTACACTACACAACAGCACTCTACACTCTATACACTTTACATAACTGTTAAAATTATTAATTTATTGAATAATATTGAAATGGTATAATAATATTTAATAAATAATAATCATAATTTTAGTATATGTATAATGAATTATATATAGAAATACAAAAGTTATATATAAACACACTCACAACACAAAACTATATTCAAAGTATAGACAGTTCATAAAATATCGATGGTAGAATTAAAAAAAAAAGTCATTCACAGCAGAGCTCCATCACGCAGGTCATAGATTTCCACGGTTAAATCCTTATTATTATTTAATCTTTCCATTGAAGAGATTTCTGTTTTGCCATGTTCTTGAACACATGAAATATTTACATAAAAGTACTTTCTAAAACTAAAAAAAAAATTTAATTTTGCTCTATCACATCCAAATTTATCCAATTTTGATAATTCAAGTATGTAATCCTTTTAAATTTGAGTCATAATTTTCAAATTTGTGATGAAAATTAATCTAGCTAAAAAAGGTTTCAAGAATGTGGAGTCCTGGTCAGGGAATGAAGCATCAAAGTGATAGCTACCGAATAATTGACATCACAACTGAAAAGAATGACCCAAAATTAGTGGGTTTCAAAAAAAATTCGAATAAAATCGGAACAAATTTGCTTGTGTTACCAAAAAAATCAAATTTTTTAACTTGATGACGTCATCAAATTCCAAAAAATTTAATTTTGCTCTATTACATCCAAATTTTATCCAATTTTGATAAACGAAGTATGTAATCCTACTAAATTTGGGTCATACTTTACAAATTTTTGATCAAAATTAACCTAGCTCTAATAGATTTCAAGAATGTGGAGTCCTGGTCTCGGAATGAAGCACAAAAGTGATAGCCATCGAAAAATTGGCATCACAGCTGAAAAGAATGACTCAAAATTAGTGGGTTTCAAAAAAAATTCCATTAAGATCGGGTCAAATTTGCTTGTGTTATCAAAAAAATCGAATTTTTTAACTTTATGACGTCATCAAAATCCAAAAAATTTAATTTTGCTCTATGACATCCAAATTTTATCCAATTTTATTAAACCAAGTATGTAATCTTACTGAATTTGGGTCATATTTTTCAAATTTGTGATCATTAACCTAGCTCTAATAGAATTCCAGAAAGTTGAATCGTGGTCCCGGTATTTAGCACATAAGTGATAGATAGCGAAAAACTTGCACCACAGAGGAAATAAATGACCCAAAATATGTGGGTTTCATAAAAAGTTCCAATAAGATCGGATTAAATTTGCCTCACCCTAGTTACGGACCTGTATTAATATAATAATAAAACGATCAAATATATAATTTGTGTATAATTCAACTGGCGGTTCATTCAGTCTATAATATAATGTTATATATATATATATATATATATATATATATATATATATATATATATATATATATATATATATATATATATATATATATAATGTCGCTTGTTTCTCCACCTATATAAAATAATATAATATATTATATAATATGTTCTCTTCCTTCTATTGTTTTATAAATGTTTATATGAATAATTAATAAATATACAAACACAATTATATAATAAATGATTATAATATATATAGATATAGATATAATATAATTGTGATTCATGTAAAAAGTTCATGAGAGACACAAAACTGTATTATATGTGTATAGGTATATTATTTTACTTTCAAGAAGTTATTTAAATGATCCCGAAAATTGAAAGTAAAATTTCTTGTTTCATTAGCCCCACGAAGGGCTTAATTACCTGGATCCCCGGACACTCTGGTTGGAACGGTAATGAAAAAGTAGACAAGCTGGCCAAACTGGAAACCACCATGGCTCCCACTCAAAAATAGCTTGCGAGGATGCCATACCAAGAAGGTCTTAACATATTAGGAGATAATCTGAAAAACCAACAATTAAAGGCATGGACCAGCTACGGGGGACGGCGAATCGCCAAAAGCCTGTTGGGTGAAGGAAACTCTTTCGGTAAGAGAGCCGAGGAGATCTTGAAACTAAACAGAGCTGATATAAGAGTCATTGTAGAGTTACTCACAGGGCATGATAACCTGAACAAGTTCCAACCAGATTGGAAAAAGACAATCTCCCGCGTGTGACAGATGCGGAGAAAATTCAGAAGGAACATCGGTCTACTTTCTCTGTTACTGCCCGGCGCTCATACAGCAGCGAAGTAAATTTGGTCCAGCCATAGTTGAACCAGAAACTCAGCGCTAGGCAAATCCTGGGTTTCAGTACATCAGTTGGTTATAAAAGTCACTGAAAAGCGTAGCGGGGATAGAGTACAAGGGTCTATTTGGCTAGGTGCTCTGAACCATTGCTTCGAAGCGCATACCATACCATACCATACCATTTTCAAAGTGTCTTCAATGCTTTTTATACCATGTATATGAAATTTATCAAGGTATACTAAGATTAGTCCCTAGTTTATAAAATATTGATGCTATGAACAAAATTTTGGTATAGGTGTTCATAAAATCAAATAATTAGTCCATTTCCGGCTGCCCGTCTGCCTGTCTGTCTGCCCGTCATCATGAAAAATCAAAACAAAAAAGTAATCAATTTCCAATTATTACAGCGTGCTCAGGTCGTAAAAAGTGAGCTCGAGTTCGTAAATGAGCAACATAGGTCAATTGGGTCTTGGGTCTGTAAAACCCATCTTGCAAACCGTTATAGATAAAATGAGAAGCCAAAATGTATCCAAGTACCTACGAGTAGAACTTTATTGTGACTCGGCGTATCTAATTATACCTTTAGGTCTAAATTAAAAGTTGTTGGCTAGAGTCTTAGGATCGCACCCACCAACGAATTGCTCATTTGAGGGTGTGGGTATGTATGGAAAACTAAATATTATACATAAGAATCGAACCGAGTATGTAATTATAATAAGAACAAATTTTATAATAATTATATATTTTATTTTATTAAGTTTTGTTTAGTTTAAATTTTGTGTTTTGTATTTCAGTTTTCAATAAAAGGATGAGTTGTCTTAAACAATTGTTCTTTTCCTTGAAAACTTACTTTCTATGAAAACAAATAATACTCTCTGAATACTCGAAAACAAATGATTTGCTTAAATTTATTCATAATATGGTTACCAATACATATATTATTTGTACTTGTATTATAAATTTATTTTAATTATTTCAAATTCAAAAGTTTTCAAGTTGAAAATTTACTATTTCTGTAAAATATATATATATTTATTTATTAAATATTGATTCCTGTAAATCTTTTGGAAAACTAATAAATTTATAAACCTCTTCTAATAATTTTGTTAAAGTTTTTAACTTCAGACTACAAAGAACTTTTTTCTGCATTAAATTACAGGAGTTATTTCTTATTTAAATAGGTTCAATATCACGTTCTGAATGTAAATGCACGGAATCCTTACAAAAAAGCCATTATTTTGATAAAAAACCGTTTCGGCCTATATCTACGTAATCGTAAAGAATCAACAGCTTTTATTGGATTTGGGATCTTATAGCATCGAAATGTTACGAAAAATGCTCTTTAAAAAGCCTTTTTATTTAAATTTAAACAACAAATCTCTTATTTGTATTATTATACCATGTATATATGAAATATACATAGTATATTAAGTTTAGTCCCCAGTTTGTAACGCTAAAAAATAATGATGCTAAGAAAAAAATTTTGTCATAGGTGTTCATAAAATCACCTAATTAGTCCATTTTCGGTTGTCCGTCCGTCCGTCCGTCTGTGGACACGATAACTCAAAAACGAAAAAAGGTATCGAGCTGAAATTTTTACAGCGTACTCAGGACGTAAAAATTGAGGTCAAGTTCGTAAATGAGCATTTAGGTCAATTGGGTCTTGGTTCCGTAGGACCCATCTTGTAAACCGTTAGAGATAGAACAAAAGTTTAAATGTAAAAAATGTTCCTTATCAAAAATTAAACAACTTTTGTTTAAAACATTTTCCTAATTTTCATAATAGAAAGGTAGTAACACTTATAATGCACCAGTTCCTAAATAACTTCTTAAATAACATTATTCATAATCATTCTTTTTGATTATTATAGGTACATATATATATATATATATATATATATATATATATATATAAAATTTTTAGTCTCTCATCTACATCCGATCCAAGTCAAGTCAACGTAGTGAAGTAAAACTCAACTGAGTAGTGAGTAGTAGTGATTCAACACATCTGTCATATCACTCTGGTGCATATAATTTTCAATTATTTATTATAGTAAAACTACATCATTAATCTTTATACAACACATCATACAACATTCTATTCACCTTATCAACTTACTTCTTCAATGTTCTCTCATTCGCGTTGTGAAGGGAACATCAGGATATTGTATTTTTTCATTTTAAATTTTTATTTTTTTAGAGAATTTCTTTTCAAGGAAAAAGAGTTAATTGTTTCGTATCGCTGAATCGAACTTATATAGTACAAGTGAAGTTTACTAAATTTAAAAAACACCCGACAAACTTTTCGGGTGCGGAAACTTAAACTCGCACTTGAAACATATATAAGAACACTCTCCATCAATTACTTTATTCCCTAAAGCCTTTTCCAAACTGAAACAATTTCGAAGATAAACGGAACCCGAAATTTGAACTTGAAACATAGCTAAGAATACTCTCCATTAAATATCCAATGAAAGATCAGACAGACGGATTCACAAACATAGCAGTCAAACTTATAACACTCCTGTTTTTAGTTCGGGGGTTAAAAATAGATATGTTTACTAGACCAATAACTGCAAGTTGCTCCTGAAAGAGGATATCCTGAAAAAGGCCAATCTTAGATGGAGGGAAGAACGTACTTGTGGTACTACAAGACAGATATGGTCTGAGTACAATCGCAGGCGTTCCGAAGTTCTTATATTACTTCCAAGGGCCTCTGTTTGCAAAGTTGTTCCGGCTATCACAGGACACTGCGGCTGGGTGGCAAGCATGCTGAACACTTAGGCCTGGCAGTGTCTCAGTCTCATCTTCTCTGTCACTTCCCAGCTCTTGTCAAGAGGAAATGGACTTACTTGAGCCAGCCACTCTTTGACGACGTCTCCGACCTAAAGTCAGTCGACGTCAAAGCCCTCCTGCTGTTCTTAAACAGCTCCAAATGGTTCATGGAGTAGTGGCCGGGGATGGGCCAACCCTTTTACGGTATCACAACGGACCCTATGGTCTAAGTGTGTCCCAACCCAGGACAGCCACTCTAACCTAACCTCACCTAGACCAATAACCGAGTACTTTTTTTCTAAAATTTACTGCAGGAATTCTTTATCTTGTTGGAATATGTTCAGGAGTATCCTATTGGAATATATTATAGGGACTATTATATCAACGTATACTTAAAAATATATTCGTTTATGTTACGTAGCTACTGCGTGAAGTATTTTTTTAAAATATAAAATAGAATAAGTATTTTATGGTATAGAGCCTTCGGTTTTTTTTTCAAACTTTAAGAAAAGTTATTCCTGAGTTGATCATGATGAATTTTATATAATTTTAATTAGCTAAAATTAAAAATAATTTTAACTGTTCTATTTTTAAATGATGTAATGTACCAGGCGTTTGCAGTATCAGGCGTTTATTCAGGAATTTTATGAGAAGTATACTGTATATGAATGAATTAGCTATACAAATTCCGGTTACAGTAACATATCGGTTTTAGCGACCAATTTTTATGTAATTATTCAGCAAAATGTACACATACAATCCTTCCCGTTAATATAAAAAAATAATTATCCCTCATACGATAAATTTCGCTTTACAGATTTTTTTCTATTCTTGTAGAACGGCAATTTTTGTATTATTTTATTGTAGTTTTCGAAAAATATGAATCGTGAAAAATGAATTATTCGAGTAGGTATTAAAAAAAACGCTGCATAAAACAATTGAAAACAAACAATTGATTGAGTAAATTATTGAAATATCTGTGCTTATAATATTTTTGTTATAAATTAGACGAGCTTAAATTCCAACACATTTATTTAGTTTTCGAAAGTTTTTTCTAGTGTTCTCATTTTCCGATAATATTTTACAGTTTTGCTAGCTGAAGCTACCACCAATTTTTTAACTCTCTATCTCTTATATCAAACAAAAGTTGTATATTTTTTTATAAGAAACATTTTTTATACTTAAACATTTGTTCTCTCAATTGACCTATGTTGCCCATTTACGAACTAATCCTTACTTTTTATGTCCTGGGCATGGTATCTTTTGTTTTTTGAGTTATTGTCTAAAGAGACAGGCAGGTAGACAATCGGAAATGGACTAATTAGGTGATTTTACGAACACCTTTGCCAAAAATTTGATCGTAACAGCAATATTTTTAAACGTTACAAACTTGGGTCAAAACTTGGTATACGTTGATATATATTTCATATATACAGGGTACAAAAAATGCGAGACTAGTTAAATGAAGAACCATTATAAGAAGTATTTTCGTATCCCTGGTGAAAATTATCTCGTTAAATTTTCTTATTCAAATGTTGAACATCTGTGTGATATGTCTTGTTCTTGTACGTCGTCTCATACGTTTGAACGCTATATGCTAGTACAAAACATTATTCATCATATTTCATAAAAAAGTCATGTACAGTTTTTTTTTTCGAGACATTCGAGAAAAGATAACGTTTTTTAAAAGTATGTCTGACTGTACGTTACTGCAATTTTTGTGTGTTTGCTTACGTAGGAAGATACGTACAGGTGATTTATGAGATCTTTAAGAAAATATGTGGTCATCTTTTCTTCTATTCTTTCTTCCAAACCCTCATTTTTAAACGTGAATATTAACACAATATTATCGAAACGTGTTACACTTAGAATCCTGTAGAAATATTAAAATATTTATGTTCTTAAATACTTTCTAGAAATATGTTTTTTTAATATAATCAGCAAATTTTATTTCAAAGGGTAAAAGACACTCTAGTTTTCATGGAATTGCATGCAATGTAATAATCTCTATCCCAGGGGTGACAGGGTGAACGATTTTAATCTATTATGGCTAATACCTCTTTTTAAAGTTAATCAAAAAATTCCTTAATAATTTTATATATTTCATAGAATCATTTCGAATATAAAATCATGAATTCATGAAAGGATCTTTGCACCATACGCATGAAACGAAAAATGGAAAAACCTTTTAAACATCTACAACATGTATATTGGTATTTTATGGCAGGAAGAAGCTCCGTTACCAGCGCGTTCAATCAATATTTTCATAAATTAATTCTGAAACCAGTATTAATTAAGTGTGTATTATAACCATGGACTATTAAAAAAAAGTAGATATTCAGTCATGGGAACGGTCGAAAGTAGTGAAAACTTAACTTTGGTATAACTGTGTTTGTTTTGTTTGTTTGAATTTCTTACTTAAGTTGATTGTAAATCTACAGTATTGTAGAAAAGTTTTGGTTTATTGAACGGTACATTGCTTTGTGCTCCAGTAATGTATTATTTTTAGCTTTACAATACCAAGCAACTACAGAAATGTATAATATAATGTGTGCAAGTACTGCTTATAAATTTGATAATATAGATATCTCTCTTCCATCATCTTTAACTATAAACATCTCTGTTCAAATGATGGATCTTCGATGAACTCAGAATTAAATTAAAATTTTGTTTTTATACCATCGACAATCTTATATTTTTATGGTATTATTATAAACTACAAAATATTTTCGATAGTTTTTTATCACAATCTCTAGATTTTTTATATAGAAATATCCAATTGAAAAGGATAACCTTTATGATTCATCATTTTTTCAGCCAACTTTGTACGATAAAATAATATTAAAAAGCCCAATGATTGTGATTTTAATAAACTTTGTTAATCAAAAATTGAATTTATAAAGTTGAATACTCTGGCAGAGCAGTCACTAAATTTGTTCCCTTTTTTGGTATAAAACTACACAAGTATCATTTTCTCAGACCTCTCCTCTCCCCCCGTTCTGTGCGTAGTATTTTGTCACATTTTCTTATTGGTGAAAATAATAATAATAATAATAATAATATTGATATCTAATATTTTGTTTTCTATTTTGTTCCAGAATTATTACTCATACAAAGCAGAAGTATATATATTATCGTAAAAATTGTACTACATAGAAGAAGAAAAAAAAGGGACGATCGTGTCCCTGACTATGAGTACTTTTCTTTGTGCTACTTAGAAAAGGAATGATCCTGTACGAAACTGATTGTCCTTATCCGGAACGTCTTCTTTGGTGTATTGCTGTCCTTGTTACACTTGTAGCAGGTATGTTGTAATAAAATAAGTATTTTTTTTTTATATATATAATATTTGATAAATATATTTATTAGTTTTCCCTTAAATGTAATATTTTGAAGAGCCCTTTCATATTGTAAGTATTTCTATGACTGATATAGTGTATAGTGCAACGAAAGTGAATCTGTCGATAGCACACTTCAGCTGTTTTAGAAGCACTACAATTAATACAGTAACTTTGTTGTTTGAGAGAAATATTTTTTTCTGCTTTTGGCGATTATAACCCAAAACGGATAGTTTTTGAAGTGGTTTTTAAAGAAGACTAAATTTGCTACAATATGAGACTAGAATCGTCTCTGTAGACCCAATAGTTTCGGAGAATTCTTTCAAAGTTTATCATTTTTTCTAACATAGCAATTTTTTGAAATATTATGTCATATTGAATGAATTTTGAACCTGAACAACACTGGAGTAGTTCGCGTGACGTCTGAAATATTGCAAAAAATTTCGAAGTTTGAAAAAATGATGAATTTTTACAGTTTTTTCTCGGAAACTATTGGGTCTTTAGTGATGATTCTAGTCTCATATTGTAGCAAATTTAGTTTACTTTAAAAACATCTTAAAATAGTACTTTAAAAATAGCTTTATAATCACCAAAATATAAAAATATGAAAATTTGAGGGTTTTTTTTTCGAGTTTTACGAAAGTTGAGTTCGTCTCTCGAGGTAACAAACTTTGATTATTCATTGGGGCAACATCATAAACAAGTCACAAGTTAAAAATCGAAATTATCCGATTTGACGTTAGCTCTGATATATAAAATTACGTCGATAAATTTCCAAAGACTTTACCACGAAAAGTATTGGGTCTACAGATTCGATTCTCGTCTCATATTGTAGCAAAATTTAGTCTATTTTAAAAACGTTCTGAAAAGGTTTTATTAAAAAACTAGTCCCAAACAAATATCGACGTTTTTGGGAATTTTTTTTCTTTTTTGGAGAAACAGTTCGGTGCCGATTGGGTAAACTAGAAGATTTCTAGTCGGAATGTTCATATAATTGTGCTCGCTATTCGAGGTTTTTGAGTCTTAAGTCATTTTAAATCATTGAATGATTTTCATTCAAATTAAGAACAAATCATTTTTACAAGAATTTTCTAGGTAAAACGGTAATATGTTCCTGTTCTGCCGTGTAAATTTATTAGATCCCATTCCACTATTCTGTACACATATGTTTAAAGTCTCTACCTATAATTAAAAGTAAAACTCACTTTATTCCATTAAAATTAATTCAATATTTTCAAAGAAAGTGGTAGTACTTAATAAATAATTCATTTTTCATTATTTTAAAATTACACATAATTAAAGTAATATTAAATAAATTAATTTTGAAATATTAATACATAAAACAATATTATAATATTATATTAGAATATTAAATTAATAATTTTATTCAATAAATTTATTATTATATCGGGTGTCCCAACATCACGCACCGGTTCGTTCATCCACTTTCAAATACAAAATAGGTCGTTCAATATGAAATGCTGCTTAAATTGAATATAAGTGAAATTTACAAAATTTAAAAAACCCACGACAAATGCGATTTATTCCTTGTAAACTGATTTTTGGCAGCTATAAAATGTTCTCAATCAAGTCGGTTCGACCGTTTAAGGGCTACGATGTCACTGAGAAACACAAAGACGCTCAAATAAACACTTTAAACTTAGAGCATTCCTTCTTTAATCAATATCAAAGTGATGGTCAAGGACATCAGATGAGATGAAAAGGATACTTAGTGAGCTATCATTTTTTGGGACAAATTTTTGGAACTAATTTAATTGAAATTGAAATGTTTGATTTGACTTTGTTCTTTTGAATTATTGTTTTGAATTACTTCATTATTTTACCATTTCACTTTTCGAAACGAATGGAGCCAGGTTTATTTGACCATTCATTTCCATAGTCATTATTTATATATTCAATATATTTTATATGTTTCCCTATAAATGTGTTTGTTATGATTTCACGCAAAAACTACCGAATGGATTTGAATGAAACTGTAGAACATTGAAATATTAAGTTAAGTATAACGAATGACTTGAAGCCACCCGGTATATATAATTTAATATTTAATCTAACCAGAAATAGTGGCAGTAACCTATATATATATATATATATATATATATATATATATATATATATATATATATATATATATATATATATATATATATATATATATATTTGAAGTCGTTTAGATAACATTTAATAATATATACAATAATAATACACAAGGGTAAAATATATTTAATAACTTTATTAGAATTTGATCATATAATGTCTGATTTTATTACATCGATAGGCATCATTTAATAATTTGAACTTACTATATCGAGATAGATACATATCTATCTATGTTATTTAATATGCAGCGAATTTAGACACATCTGGAATTTTTGTAATCGTAACGCCGTCAAAATTTACGAGTTAACATCATTTTATCGTGAAAATATCTCAACATTCATTTTTATTAATTGAATTTATATTAGGTTTTTGGTAGTACATACTATATTAAAAGAAATAATTAAAGTAATAAAAAATAATTTCACTTTTAGTTTCTTGGCTGGTATGACTTCCGCAGGAAATCCGTTCTAATCACTTAAAAATATCCGTTTTTAATCCCCGAACTAAAAAAAAAAAGAGGTGTTATAAGTTTGACTGCTATGCGTGTGTGTCTGTGTGTATGTCTGTCTGTGGCATCGTAGTGCCTAAACGGGTGAACCGATTTTAATTTTTTTGTGCGAGCTTTGGGTTCCGTACCCGAAAAAACTAAAAAATTTGCAATGATGTTCAAAATCGATTCAGTTTGGGCAAGGTATGACACATAATTTTAACATATAAACAATTACTATGGAAATTAATGGTCAAATAAACCTGGCTCAATTCATTTGGAAAAGTGAAATGGTAAAATAATTAGGTAATTCAAAACAATAATTCAAAAGAACAAAGTCAACTCAAATATTTCAATTTCATTCAAACTATTTTCAAAAATTTGTCCTATAAAATGATAGCTCTCTAAGTATTCTTTTCATCTCATCTGATGTCCTTGACCATCACTTTGATATTGATTTAAGAAGGAGTTTTATAAGTTTAAAGTGGTAATCTGTGCGTTCATGTGTTTCTCAGTGATATCGCAGCCTTTAAACGCTCGAACCGACTTGATTGAGAACATTTTATAGCTAAGTTTTGAAAAACCATCAAAATTAATGTAAATATTATTTTGATTTCATCAAATTCGTAAGAAAAGCATATTTATGGATGACTAGCTTTAAAATCTCAAAGTTACCCTTATTGCAATGAACAAACGGTATTTACGTAAACATTTCAACGATAATAACTCATCATATTTCCCACATACTTTAGCATCCCTCAATCACAACACAAAAACTTAAATAAAACGTTTTCCTGGTTTAATATGAATGACGTAAACCATAAAACGGTATTCAAACTATTTTTATAATTAAAAACCCAAGGGAAGGTCCTCCCACATACGCAGGAGGAATTCCATCATTCATATATCTATGACTTTGTATGTGTGTGTAAAAAAGTCATGATTCAATGGTTTTTGTACTACCCAAGGGAGTAAAATGTATGTTTTGGACACGTATTTATTTATTAAAAAAAAAAAAACTTTTATCATCATTTTTATGTGGTTTACAAACCCATCATAACGTTGGGTGTGTACCTTTCGTAAAGGGATACCTTTTTTTGATTAAGTAAATAAAGCTTTTGATTAAGTATAATTATTTATGAATTATTTGTATCAAAGATATGTATACAGGGTGATTCAGTAATACATTTCGAAATATTGAGGAATTGATTCTTTGCATCGAAAGAAGTAAAAGAGTTCATGAGAACATATGGTTAAAAACTTTTCATTTTCTAAATACGGGGTGTTTCAAAACAAAAACACGTTAAACTTATAACACTCCTTCTTAAATCAATATCAAAGTGATGGTAAAGGACATCGGATGAGATGAAAAGGATACTTAGAGAGCTATCATTTTTTGGGACTAATTTTTGGAAATATTTTAATTGAAATTGAAATATTTGAGTTGACTTTGTTCTTTTGAATTATTGTTTTGAATTACTTCATTATTTTACTATTTCACTTTTCGAAATGAGTGGAGCCAGGTTTATTTGACCATTCATTTCCATAGTAATTATTTATATGTTAAAAATATACGTCATGCCTTTTCCAAACTGAATCGATTTTGAATATCATCGATAATTTTTAAGTTTTTTTCGGGTACGGAACACAATTTAGGCACTTGGAGCATAGCTAAGAACACTGCGTCATCAACACTGTGTCATCAACACTGTCTATACACGGTTTTTCAACAGTTAACACAGTCAATTGTTTGTTTTTACTTGTTTTCTTTCACAATTTTAAACAACAAATTCGTATGCATTGCGTTTTCTTTTCTTTATTGTATAAACTCATTCGCAGTCAATAAGAGAGTTACAAATGGAACTATATAAATAGGATCGAAACAGTTAAGAACGATAGAACGATGGAACGGTGAAGGTATCATTATATCGATGAGTAGATGAAGTATTCTGTTTATTTTATTTTTTGCAACAGTACAGAACTTTTACTGAAACTAGAACGAAAATATTGTTTTTTTTTTTAGTATAATAGTAAACTTTTTACGTTAAGTGTAAGTAAAACATATTCCTAACATATTGTAATATCACTATCTTTTTCTTCTTACACTTTAATACACTGACCTGAAAAGAACAACTTTGTATCGATTAAATAGTGAGAAAAAAGTAAGTAAAAAAAAATTTGTTTAAAGTTTATAAAAAAAGATTATCGATACTGTGGAGAAAAAGTTTTGTATACGTCACAACCATTACAAATACGTCACAAACAATTTGATTTCCTTATATTTAATGGTTTTATATCTTTGAGTTGAAATTCAAGTTTTATAACACTTAGAAATTCATATGTATTATAAATGTGAAAGTAAGGATGTTTGTTTGTTTTTTTGTTACGCTTTCACTAGCAAAAACTAGCGAATGAATTTGATAGAAACTGTACAACAATATAGCTCATTCATCTGAATAACACATGAGCTATAATTTACAAAGATATATTTAAAATAAAAATTAAATTTATTCTGACATTTTACTGTTGTTCCATCTATGATCATCATTTTAAACCATAAATTAAAGATTTCTGTAAAAATTTAGAATAGTAAATGTCAAACAATTCATGGCCTTCTTTACTGATATACTCAATGAATTAGTACTATTTTACACTTAAAATAATTGAAAATTGTGCAAATATTTTAGCTGTGAAAAGCAATTTCTTCGAATATGATGGAAGGGCATTAAGTGGGATCAAGAGAAGTGGGGGCTATTAAACGGTGGTCTTTACTTTTAAGCCCAGTGAAGCGGGCGCTTATCAAGCTAGTCTTAATATACATAAAAGAAAGTCGGATTTGTTCGAATACTTATAACACGAGAACGACTCGACTGATTTTCATGGTTTTTGATTTTTTGAAATTTGTCTCCGCCCCAAATAGTAGAATACCTATTAAAAAGTCCCCACCCCCCTTGAATGGGGGAGTGGCATTTTGTATGAAAATACGCCATTTTTGAAAACTTTGCCTAAAGAATGCAAAATTGTCAGCAAATATGATATGTCAGCTACATTTTATTTTCTAAAAAATTAGGGTTCCGTTCCAAAAAATTAAAACCTATGAAAATATATAAAATAAAGTCGGGAAAGTTCGAACAATCATAGCTCGAGAACGGAAAAGGATGGAAATCAGGACGCCACTTAGCTTACCATGCAAAATTTCAGCACTTTCGGTTGACGATAACTCCTTCAAAATTGCGTTTCAAAATTCCACCCGAACGAACATACATACATTGCCAGCTAAATAAAAGTTATTTATGATTGAAATCGAGTGTGAGCAAAATGCTCACATAACGCGAGTGCTAACGGGCTAAACAGTTTTGAATATCTTGTTTCATGCCAGCAATAAACATCCGCAATACATATGTACATTTTACTATAATAAGCAATTAAAAACTCATCAAAAATTTAAATACTGCAATGTTAAAAAAAAAGTAAAATTTATTATTATCTTGTGAAAATTAAATATAATTTAAAAATCTGTAAAAAATAAAAAGTTTAACTAACTTCTAATAAAATATAATATAATAAAAGTTCATTGCTTTACAAAATTAACCTAGTGACCCATAAAATGATTTTTACAGGAGTCATTTACAACTGTCGTAGGCATTTAATGCCTACTGCCTTCTAGAGCTAAACGAAAGGAAAGATTAAATATTATTTTATTAACCAAGCAGCATCTAACATTTTTAATAGATGAATGCAAATTAATTATTTGCTTTAAAATAATGATGCAAAATAAATTTGTTACACAAAGGTTAGTATTCCCTGAGATCTTTTATGATGCGTTACACACTTGGGACTAAACTTAATATACTCTGATATATTTTCAAATCTTTAAATTTTGACATACAGACCGATTTTGATGAAAATTTGGTTTTAAGGTTTAATAATTTAGAGGTTTAATCCTCGTTTACTGGAGTATGGTATGGTATGGTGTGGCATGGAGGTTAGCGGGCCATGCTCGAGCATCGCGCCTCGAAGCAATGGTTCAGAGCACCTAGCCAAATTGACCCTTGTAGTCTATCCCCGCTACGCTTTTTAGAGGCTATTATAACCAACTGATGTAATGAAACCCAGGATTTGCCTAGCGCTGAGTTTCCTAATTTCTTCTGGTTCGACTATGGCCGGACCAAACCATTTCCTTCGCTGCTGTATGAGCGCCGAGCAGTAACAGAGAAAGTGGATCGATGTTTCTTCTGAATTTTTTCCGCATTTGTCACACGCAGGAGATTGTCTTTTTCCAATATGATGTTGGAACTTGTTAAGGTTATCATGCCCTGTGAGTAACTCTACGATGACTCTAATATCAGCTCTGTTTAGGTTCAAGATCTCCTCGGCTCTGTTACCGAGGGAGTTTCCTTCACCCAACAGGCTTTTGGTGATTCGCACTCCCTCGTAGCTGGCCCATGCCTTTAATTGTTTTTTTTACTGGAGTAATAATTATTATTTTCAATTTTTTTGGGCTGATTATAATAAATTTATATCAAGAAGTCTATTTTATCTGAACTCGATTTGTCTATTTGTTGAATGAGACTACATCCAGCCTTGGACGAAAAACACTGATAATAAAACAAAATTATCTGTACTTTTTGTATTGTTTTTTTCATCTTGTCGTACATACTCTTAATTATGTTTCTGTAAAGTGATACAATAAATTAAATACTTAAAAAATAAAATATATACCATTAAGCTACACATACGCATACATATACAACATAATCCCCCTCCCGCCAATCTTTAAACAAACATATCTCCAAAATTTTCTCATTCACTAGCCCTGTATTATGTTACCTAGTATAGGACTATATTACACGAGATTTAACGAAATAAAAAAAAGTTAAGTATATAATACATAGTAGTATAAATACATTTAAAAAGATAAGACAAAAAAAAAAGTAGGTAGTCGAGATTTTAATGTACAAAACACACATATAAAATACATTATCTAGGAGCTGACAACCAATTTTAAGTAAGAATTCTAATCGCCTGTTGTTTGATATACTTTTTGTGCGAGTTTTGCATCCTCACTTGATTGTAAACATGGTTAGGTTAGGTTAGAGTGGCTGTCCTGGGGTGAGACACACTTAGACCATAGGGCCACTACTCCATGAATCATTTGGAGCTATTTAAGAACAGCAGGAGGGCTTTGACGTCGACGGAGTCCAAATCGGAAAGGCCGTCAAAGAGAGGCTGTTTCAAGTAAGTCCATCTCCTCATGACATGAGCTGGGCAGTGACAGAGAATATGAGACTCTCTCTTCACGACTGTGACAGCTCCTGCAGTAGTCGTGATACACTGCCAAGCCTAAGCCAGGCCTGTGAACATAGTCGTACATGTTTTTGGATGTTTTTGCACACCAAAGAAACCATTGCCAGATCTACTTTAATCCCAAGTAGTCAAAGATAAAAATACTTCGGATTTTTAGGATTTTTACATGAAAATTGATGCCAGTTCCTAAACTAATAGAAGCAGTAAAAGTGTAGGAAGCAATGAGGAACATGAATAGGAACAGAACGAACGCATCATCATCTCATAGTCATGCATACAGTAATAAAAATACAATGTAATAGAAGAATGAATTCATTTATACTTTCCACCGTTCTTTGTTTCTATACTAGTGACTGGATAATATATGTTAAATGTACAGGAATATCGAAGCAAGCAGTTGATACTTCGATCAAGATCCTAAAGGACGTTCCCAAAAAAAATGAGTATATGAAAGTGTTTGAGACTTAGAAGTATCCTTTTCATCTCATCTGATGTCCTTGAACATCACAGAATTAGGGTTATAAGTTAAAAGTGTTTATCTGTGTGTCTGTGTGTTTCTGATCGGCATCGTAGCCCCTAAACAGTCAAACCGACTTGATTGAGAACATTTTATAGCTAAGTTTCCAAAGATCGGTTTACAAGGAATAAATCGCATTTTTCGGGTTTTTTTTTTTACATTTTGCAAATTTCCCGTATTAAAAATAAAAGTTATATTTTAAATCTACCGTGAGAAAAATGTTCATAAGGCAAGTGTTAGCATGTTAAATAAATAACTTTGTACTTTATAAAAAAAACATTAATTTTATAAAATAAATAGTATCAGTTGTTCATTTTCAAATACTCATGTATAGAACTAACATCAGTACTAGAAGTATATAATAGTAAAGTTAATAATATAAGAAGTACAATATAGTCAGGCAGTTAGTACTGTTTGTAATGTAGACTAGTACTTGACTAGTAGTACTAAAGTACTACAACATATATAGCATGATACTAGTATTATAATTATAATATGTATAATTTGTACTAAAAAAAAACTAACATTACTTTGCTTTGCTTCACTTCAGAGTTAAATAGAAAACAGTATTTTATTTTAACTTAGAATACAAGTAGAAAAATGTGTATATATTGTACATTTTCTTTGTCATTTGTTGGTTGAATACGTATACGAACGTCTACTATACGTAGTATTATTATAACATAGGCTGGCTATACCCTATTAAAATAATACGTAGACTGTTATATGGACTGGATATAAAAATATAAGGTGTTCAAAAAATGCCTAATTTCTTTCATTTTTACAAGACTAAACATAAACAAGTGAAAACAAACAATTGACTGAGTTAATTGTTGAAATACCATGCATAGTCAGTGTTGATTTCTTTATCACATAACACATACAAACATGTGACACAAACATAACTGATAATCAAGTATAGTACATTTTATAA
This sequence comes from Chrysoperla carnea, assembly GCF_905475395.1. Lineage (NCBI taxonomy): Eukaryota > Metazoa > Arthropoda > Insecta > Neuroptera > Chrysopidae > Chrysoperla > Chrysoperla carnea. The sequence goes on along the minus strand of NC_058338.1, from coordinate 4,089,920 downwards.
AATTTCCGTATAATTGGCACTCTCACGGGTTAACAGTGATGTTTACGAGAAAATGTTTCAAACAAAAGTTGTTTAAATTTTAATAAGGAACATTTTTTACATTTAAACTTTTGTTCTATCTCTAACGGTTTACAAGATGGGTCCAATGGACCCAAGACCCAATTGACCTATGATGCTCATTTACGAACTTGACCTCACATTTTACGTCCTGAGTACGCTGTAAAAATTTCAGCTCGTACGGATTTGCTTACGCTATAACCAACTGAGTTAGAGTTAATATTGTAAAAAATTCTTAGTTTTAACGAATATGGTGGAAGTGCCAATAAATGTATATTTTAATAGTAAACTTGATATTCTTTACAATTTAATTGCGTTTCCACCATTTATTTACCATCTGTATATATAAAAATAAATTGCTGTGTGTTAGTCTCGCTAAAACTCAAAAACGGCTGGACCGTTTTTCAAAATTTTTTTTTTGTTTTGTTCGCTATAGTTCAGGGATGGTTTAGAAAAAAAACTAAGCAGAGCTGATAATAGAGTCATCGTAGAGTTACTCACACGGCATGATAACCTGAACAAGTTCCAACATCAGATTGGAAAAGACTATCTCCCGCGTATGACAGATGCTTACTGTCCGGCGCTCATACAGCAGCGAAGGAAATGGTTTGGTTCGGCCATAGTCGAACCAGAAGAAATTAAGAAACTCAGCGCTAGGTAAATCCTGGGTTTCAGTACATCAGTTGTATTATAATAGCCACTAAAAAACGTAGCGGGGATAGAGTGCAAGGGTCTATTTGGCGATGCTAGAGCATGGTCCGCTAACTTCCATACCCATACCCCCATAGATGGAATTTGCCAATCACATTATTTTTCATAAACATTGGTTTGGCTGTTGATTTTGGATTAACTTTCCATCATATACCGTTTTAATAAAATTAAAAAAATTATCTGTCTTGAAGAAAGTCAATAAATTTTGTGCCATAATTTTTGAAATACTTGGTATTTTGTATGGTACATAAAATTGTGTGTTAAAAAATTACGAAGCGAATAATTCAGTGTCGGATGAGTGGAATCAACTAATTACTATTATATGATAGTAAGTCGGACATTTAGTAATCCTTCTAGCTTAGTCCTTCGTGATTTCAATAGATATAGTTACTACAGTGTTTGATAATATATACAATATAGGTGGTATATGTATAATATAATCAAATACGATGTATATTATACAATCTAGTTTTTATCTACCCCGAAATATCTCTTTTCAAATTATTTTCACTTCTATTATACTATTATAGATAAAATAGTAAACTTGTCTATATCTAGGTCTATAGCATGCTATAGCCTCTGCTACGTTTACAACGCTCTACAAAGGTGAATAATATGAATATAACTGGTAAAATTTTAGCTTATAATTGGGATTTTGATTTTTTTTTTTTACAAAAATGAAAAGGTCTTGTATAAGTTTTATAACAAAACTGTTTTAATTTTTTATTTTTCCATGATATTTTAAAGTTACAGATAATTCAAAAAGAACTCTTCAAAATATTTGCTAATGTTGATCACTTTGACCTAGTTTCAAACGACCCAACTCGAAACTGTCTTAAAAAACTGAATATTTTGACCTCGGAATTAGCCATTGATGGTTTTTGTTTGTAGCCGATCACGAATTTGGAATCTAAATTTAACAATACTAGAACATTCTAATACAGGATTCGTGGCATTTATAGCTAAAAAAAATCACTCCTATATTCGAAAATTGAAATGTCCCATATGACTACACTCAAGTTCGGAAATTCATGCTAAGTTGTGCAGAAACCATACTTTTTTGTTGTTTTGAAGAAAATTATAATATAATCATTTGAAATTCAAAAACACCACTTGACTTTTACGGGATTCATGTCATTTTTAAAAAACTACTTCTTTTGGGAGGAACTTTAATATTTCCTCATATTTCATTATCCCTAAATTCGATCCTGAAAAAAGAGATACGACAGGTTACATATTCTTTGACTTGATTGGTTTCAGCCATGCTATATTACACTTATACCGATTCAAGAAAATTATATCGAAATTTAGAAATTGTCAGTAGACATTTTTATTAGGAAAAACAAAAATTCTGAACACTATCATAATTATCGATTTTATTGTTTTAAATTACATAATTTATTGCTGTTCTAACCAAATATTTTTAAACAATTACTATAAAGAAAATATTATTTAAAAGTTTTTCCGTTTTTCGAATGACAATAAAATGCGTCTACAATATTTTTTGAAAAATTAACGAGTTTGGGATCGATTGTAGTATGTGACATTCATTCTAGAATGAGACAATCAATTTATCCACGAAACTTGTTATATTTAAATTTATCTTATCAGCGGCTTGGAGACATTTGGGAATGTGAATTTTCGTATTAAACTATTTAACAAAGCCAACTTTTATAACAGCCTCTCAACATTTTCCGCTGTTCTGGATGACTATCAAATACTTCGTCTGTCTCTAAGCCCAAAACATAAATATAAAAAAAAAAATGTTTTTATTTTTACATAATTTTGTAATAATGTCAAAATAAATACGACGAACGGAAACCTCTTAAAAAACAATAAAATGAAAACCTCCAACGAACAAAAACGAACAAAATAAAGTTATAGATTGGAATAAATGTTTTTTATGAAATTAATCGTATAATTATTATGTTATAGAGAAGAGATTCAGATGGGAAAAACTTTTTTTTTTTATTGCATTTGTGTGATTGAATTGGTCTCTTTTTAATAAAAACGAATGTTATTTGGAAATTATTGTTGAAATTCATACATACGTCTTTCACGGCATTCCAAATAAACGGAATGAGATTTTATTATATTATAAAATTGATATATTATTCTTGTAATATTTTAGATTACCAGATTACCAAGATTAAGATTACCAAGTTACAAAAGTTACTTAAAAAGATATTTTAAATAATATTTGATCAATTTTGGTCTCAGTATCTCCCTAGAAAATCCCATTTTCCTGTATTTGGAAAGGTTTTCCCTAGAGTGTGAGCCTTCTCGAATTTTCCCAGATTTGTGGCTTATACCAATTCTAGGAACACCTTAAGGCCTAGCCTTGTGCCAAGTTTAATCGAAATCGTTAAAGCCGTTTTTGAGAAAACCCCTAAAATCCTGTTTTGGCCAAGAGGAAAACACCCTTGAAAAAGACCTAGGGAAAAAATGAAAAATCATCTGGAATTATGACCAAACTGAACCTATGTACCGGGTTTAAGAAAAATCGGTTGAAAATTGAAGGCTCCAGCTTGGTTACAGACATACCGACGGGTGCAACATTTTCTAAAAACCACTTTACCACCACTTTTTGGAATCAGAGACTAAAAATCATAAAAATTTCCTTATTTGAAGACTTTGTGATTTTTGTGATATTTGTATCACTATTTTTTTTTTTTTGAAAGATGAAAAATTGCAGAAAGCTAAGACAGATTTTTATTTTGTTAAATAATTCACAAAATATACAGTAAAATTTGTTTCCGTAAGTATTTAAAATATTTTGCCCGTATAAATTAAAGAAACATATTGATCTTAAAAAGAAATTATTTCACAGTGAAAGTGAAGAAATTAAAAAATAAAATAAAAGAGTAAAGAAAATTGATGGCTTTTTACAACAACTTAATTTTTATGAGTCATTAAATACCGTATTCACAGTTGGTTAATGTGTTTTAATACTTCACTGTAATCTGAGTTGTTCTGTTCATTTTGGAGGTATCGTGGATCGTGTATTTCAAAATTCAGGATATTTTTTAATCCAAAATTTTCTAAATTTTATTTCTTCACTGACATTTTTCAATGTAGACACAAACAATAATCGTCTTTCTTTTTTTAAAAGCCGACGAAATCGTTTCTGTTTAAATTCTACTCATTCTAGTTAAAACATGCCCTTGTTTCTAACCAAACCTGCCTCTCAATCGAGTTTTAACGATTCCTAGTATGCGCTTTTCGAATCTTACATTCTCAATTCTCAAGATGAATTTTCAGATAGTATTCATCCTTTTTCTCCAACAGTTCCAGGTGGATAGTTTTCTGATAGAGATCTTTTCTTTCTTTCCTAATATCACTACAAGAAATACATATCGTTCACTACAATGCTGGTATGGTTTAGAGACAGATACTATAGAATCAATGATAGCATGATCAATAAAACAGTATTGAATATTACTATCTACCAGAAGTATTGTGGATATCGCCAGCCAGTATGGGCCTGGCCGATACATTATGGCGTTCACACTGATACTGACTTAAAGATATCCACAAAAATTATCTTACTGCTTAAGTGATTCGTGCCTTCTTAGTTTTGGCTCTGTGAGAGGTGACATAGCCCACTGTTACCTCCCATAGATCAACAGTGCTTACTTTTGCTCTTACAGAAGTATAATTTTGAGATACATTGTAAAAGGATATTGACAAAAACATCTTTTAATGAATTTTAAATGAACTATGCGAAAAATTTTTCAAGTATTATATAAACATTCTACTTATATAAAAATGTATCTACATTGTAAAACAGTACGATTTACAAAATGTAATTATAAATGATATTTTAAAAATATTTATGATTTTTAACGAAAATATTTTTAATTCAAATTGTGATTTTATAAGGCGAACGATGCGGAAGCTTTTAATATTAAATTTTAAAGTAGGAAAAACAATTTATTGTAAGAAATTCTGTCGATATTCCAAGAAATTTACTTATTAGGAGTGATATTTTTCACATATCATTTATAAACATGATATCATATTGTACTTAAAAGCCTGACTGACCAGCTCTGTTCTAATATTTAACTGACTGACTGTCATCACCGTTATTTATATACAATATATAATCTGTATAACAATTTTCAGCTTACATTCATTTAAAAATCACGGCGATCATAACTGAATCTTATTTATTTATTGGACATACATAAGGGCTGACTGACCAGCCCTGTTCTAACACCTAACTGACTAACACTCATAACTGTTATTTATATGCAATATAGAATCATAGTAAACAGAGTAAATTCATTTTAATACCACGGAAATCATAACCGTTTCGATAACATATATCTAACCACTGTTCTATCGTTCGCTTGACTGACCGCAGTATGTGTGTGTACACAACTACTATAACCATTCCTAAAATTTTTTGCCCTGGCTCTTAATCCAATACATTGCAAGTTAAAAAAAAGCTTGTTATAATATTAATTAACCATTTACTGTTAAGCTAGCTTTGATTCAATGGGTCTTGAAGTTTCAAAAATTTCCAGCAAATCCAAACCACATCACACAAACCATACACACAATGAGTTTTAAGTAATTAATTTCCTATATCGTGCATAAACATAATTAATAATAATAATAATTTCTCTGTTTTTTCACTAAAATATGTCAATTTTCAATCAATTAATTGTGATTTATGTTTTGTAAAAACATATCATACTCACATATCGCTCCCACAAAGACTTCATATATATATAGCTCCCACTCCTAATAAATTGAAGGCATGTTTCAACAATATGTAATAATAATATAACTATTTATATGTTAATAATATGAGAATTGAAACAATTGAAAATGTCAAAACCATTGATGGCGCATTATAAAACGGTTTTAGCTATAATATAGTTATAGTAATATTAGTATTAGTGTAAGTATAGTCAGTCCATGGAGGTTATAAAGAAGGAGAACGATCGCTATAGAAAATATTGTTCCCAAAATATGGACAAAATAAGTGAGGCGCTGGGATCACTAAGTTGTCTCATTAAAAGCGGGCTGTTGTGCGCTAATTTCAAATGATATATCAACGTTAAATATACGTGTATATAATATCATTCAAAGGAAAAAAAAAGCAAATAATGAAATTATTATTAATTATTATTATTATTTATTAATGAATAAATTATAAATTATCTATTCTACTTTATAAATTTATCTATACTACTTTATAAATTTGAATGGTAACTAACTTCATCTACTTGTACTCATAAACAGCTAACTTCGCATATACTACTTACCGACGACAGCGCGGCTGGTGGCTGAAAAATGAACTATTAATTCTACAAATTTTCAGGGACAGATGCGCTAATGCTTTAGCGCGTAGCGATCGTTCTCCTTCTCTCTAACCTCCATGGTATAGTCAGTCAGTCACTGGTTTTAGTGATTGTGTGTGTAAAGTTAGTTTTATGTAATAGTTCTATATCAATAATATAGTTATTAGTTATTTCTATGTTGTACAGGATATCCTAGAAACGAAAAAACTCGACAGGGAAGGATAATTCGAGAATGTTTTTAAGGTCAGAGCGCCGCGGTAGTCAAAAAAATTGAACTTTTCATCAGGTCTCCAGCTGATCATTTTCATTGAATGAAAAGATTATAGAAAGTTTAAAGAATGCGTTGATATTTATTTAACTTATATATTACTACCAGATACCCGCCTGTTTTGCTGGACAATTTCTCCTTTAAAAAAAAAGACTATCACGTTATAGTCCTGAATTTTGTTTTTTTTTTTGCGTTTGTCGATTTTTTCAAAGGGGTACCCCTTAAAAAAATTGCAAAAAATCGAGGAATTTTTTTAATCTCCAATTTCAATAAAACTTAGTATATAAGGTAATTTTGACCTTAAAAGTACCAAAAACGGATGCATTTGATGACTGGTCGAATAGTTTTTGAGATATGGACTAAAATCGATCAAAATATTACGATATCTCAGAAACTCTGCATCTAATCATTGAATTAACCGGATTTTTATACTTTTTGGATCAAAATTACCCCCTCCACCGAGTTTCATCAAATTCCAAAACAAATTTTTTTTTCCGATTTTCTCGATTTTTTTAAAGGGGTACCCCTTAAAAAAATTGCAAGAAATCTAAAAAAATTTTGAATTTCCAATTTCGATAAAACTCAGTATATAAGGCTATTTTAACCCAAAAAGTACAAAAATCGGGTGCATTTGATGACTGGTCGAATAGTTTTTGAGATACGGACGAAAATCGATCAAAATATTGAGATATCTCAGAAACTCGGCATCTAATCATTAAAGGAACCTGATTTTTATTCTTTTCGGATCAAAATTACCCCGAGTTTCATCAAATTCCAAAACTTATTATCTTATTTGAGTTTCATCAAATTCCAAAACTTATTATCTTATATACTAGACGGCTTTAATGGTTTACTTAAAACACCGAGGGATCATTTTACTTTGAGGGATCATTATAGAACAATTTCCCCTAAGAATCTTATCTAAGAATTTAAATTTCTTAAATATTAATATTAATATTTAATGAAATATTGGCGAAAAAGAAAATAACGGTTTTCATTTTTAAAATTTGTTATGTGCTAAAATACGCTTTAGCACATTTTCCTAGATATCATTCCGAATGCAAGAAGCTATCACACATATTTTTTCGACCATTATTTCTATATTTCACCAATATGAACTTGTCGACTATAATACTTATAAGCGATTTTTTTATGTAAAAAACACTATGTTCTTTACAAGGAGAGTTAACAGAAGACTCCAACTTCTGATATCGGATTTGTATCATTCTGTATCTTCAGTAATCACAAATGACAATCATATTATTATTAATAATATATTTATCTGGTTAGTGATGTGTATATTGTTGTTAAATGAATGTATTTATTTATTTATTTATTTATTTGTAATAATAAATATTAACGACACCAAACAACTAAACATAACACAAAAACACAAAAATATTTTTGACAAAATTTATTTATTTATATGATAGCAATAATTTAAAAAAAAAAATCTATATTTTATCATCGTTAAATCGTTGTAAAATATAATAATAATATTTTATCATTATTATTTTAACGATAGACAACACAATATCAATAAAATTAAAATTTTAATGATATTAAATTTATAAATAATAATAATATTAATATTATTATTATTATTATTATCATTATTATCAATCGATAAAATATAAAATTAGAATTGGGTCATAATCATATCTATCAAAATTATTATCGAAAAAAAAAAGAATTATTTTCGATAACGATTAACAATGATTGGAACATAGATTTTTTATTTTAAAAACTAAAATCCCAAACTTTCGCGGAGTATTAGTAGAGAGCGCGATGAAAACGACATCTGGCGAAAACATTAAATCATGCTCTAGAACGTTAGTTAGTATATGCCAATTCGCACCGTGCTTGAGTGTTATTGGAGGCGTTTCCATGGTAACGACACACTACTTTAATTATAGAATTGTATGGATGCATATATAATTGTATGTATTGTATTTATGACTTACATTGAAAATTTAATATTATTGTCTCACAAATATAAATAAATAATTATGATAATTTACATTTGAAAAATAATATTTGTGCAATTTGATTTCTTATTTTCACAATTTTTAATTCATTAAATTTAATTAATTAGTGTTTTACAATAATTTTAATTTGACATTTTCTATAACATTAACATGTAAAGAACTACAAACTAGTCATAACAGCGTCCTTTATCGCCAAAATTCATATATAAATGAAAGAATAATTCATCAAAAGTATATTTAATTAAGTGACTTTTTTTATATTAATAATTCCATTTTTTTTTTTTTATTAATTATTATTAAAAAATGGTCATATTTTTGAAAAAAAAAACGGCATGACGTATTTACAACCGTTGAGGCTCGTTTTCTATGGAAATACGTGTTATAATATAGTGAAAGCCAGTTAAGAGACAAACCATTTTCAATTGTGAAATTTACATTTTACATTTTTCTTAGTAGTTTTTAGTAAATATATAGCTTGTATATGGGTTTCAGCGATTCTTGGTGGCAGTAGTGGGCTAAATTTAAATGACTAGGCTAGACAAATATTTAAACATTATCGATTCAAGTCATTTGCTTAGCTGTTTGATTGAATGGCTGAATATTGTTCAGAACGCTGCCGTTTAGTAAATATGGTAGGTGGCTAATTGACCGGCTAATTAATCTAGCTGGGTGCGGCATATATATTATGTTTCCATAAAGTAAAAGAAAATTTTGCCTTATTTATTTTTCTTTTTGTATAATTTATTTGGCAATATTTACTTATAAAACTAAATTAAGATTAAAATTGTTCAATAAAGACTATAATACAAAGATTTGTCTGAATCTAGATACAATAACATTATATAAACTCCTAAACTCCTAAAATACCTAATCTATAAACCACTTGAAGTTTAGTATACGAGTGTCTGTTTAGTTTAAATAGTATTGTCTTACATTTTCTATGTATTTAAAATGAGTCTATTAGGGCAGGAGATATAACAGAGAGGGGAGGGGACACGAAAAGGGGGTGCAGCCAGCAAGTAATAGAGAATTAAAGCGACCGTCTTGAAACAATGTTACATTACATAAAATATGCAACTCATTGAAAAATTGACCTTGTAGATTTTTCCATTAATTTAATAACTTACACTGATTCTCGACTCTTCTGGGTACACCTCTGAATCTAGGACTTATAATATCCTGATTTTCGTTATATTAAGGATGATTTTTATGGAAATAAAATAATTTTTTGGAATTTTTGGTAATGGAATTCTTTTCGGAAATTCTTTTCTGAGGATATTTCAAGTAAAAAAAATGTAAATCGAATTCAAAAGGTCCTTGATTTGTGGTTTGTAATATAATCAAACCTGGATAAGTGAGAACTGGATAATTGAGAAAACTCTATAAGTGAGAGTAATAGCCAGGAATCGTCATTTTAAGCTCCTAAAACCTCTATTAGCGGGAAACAGAAACCTCTGTAAGAGAGCGTCGTTTTTCCCTCATGGACTTCCGTAAGTGAGACTGCTACTTATCTATACCTCTATAAGCGAAAGTCGAGCTTTATTTATTGATATTATTTAGGAAGAACTACAGCTACAATAAAAATATATTATATTACATATTTACAACATTCGTACTTGCTGTGACTTGCTATAGAGAGAAACGTTACCCATGTACCTGAATTAGCGAGAAACCTCTGTAAGCGAGAATGAGATTGTGCTCCCTTGAACTCTCGCTTATCCAGGTTTGACTGTATATAGTTTATGGACAGGACCAACAGTGTTGCCAGCCAATTAGTCGAAAGGGGGGGGGGCAATCTTGGAAGCTACAGAATATGAATTATAAGAAAAATATTAGAAATTATTTTCAGGGCTGATCTAAATCCAACAAAAAAGAGAAATCCAATCCAAAGAGATACCTATCATACGGCATTGGACATCGGGTACAGGTTAAGGAACATTTAACAAAATATATTTCACATAATTCTGGTATATTGTAGGATAATATAAGGTATTATTTACTTGAAACAACAATTAAACTTTGTAATAGTACAGATAGTTAGACTTCAAGTCATCTCCAAACATTTCCTAGTATGCGAGTGTGTATTAATTACTACAATTTTTTGAGTTTTATGAGGAAATGGTTTCTAGGAATCATTATCCATTAATATTACATTAAACCATAGACTATTTAAAGTTAGTTTGACATTAAAATGATTATTTACAACCCTTTACTTATAAATATTATCAACGATAGTAAATGAGAACTCTAGGATAGTTCGAAATAAATTTCAATTTTTCCCCCCAATTTCCTAGATCAGTTTTTTGTATTTTATAAATATGTATTTCGACTACCAAGTAGTCATCATCAGTATGAATTAGCTAATCGTAGTTCCTCTTATGTTACTCGTTGCTAATTTAGTGGCGGACTGGGGCAAAAAATCGAAATTAAGCTCTTTACTTGTTACAAAAATGAAAATATTCCAACCGTTTCCATATCTTTCTCATTTAATATTTTTTGTTTTTGTAGAAAAACATAAAAACCACATCGTTTTTTCTCAATAGAAAAAAAAACTAAAAATAAATGTGTTTACTTTACAATCATATTAAATATTATATTCGTCAGTCATGTCGTTCGTTGGTCGGTCGTACTCGCATGATATTTATATCAAAACAAAGCAAGCAAAAAAAAACATTTTTAAAATATTTATAATATATTTACGTTAAATGTTCTGTTATCATACATGTAATTTTTGTCATTCTGTAATGTCCGATGTACGATGGATATTGGATTAGTAGGGGAAAGTGCGATATAATGATCCTTGAGGGTAAAATGATCGGTTTCGATAGATGGCTTCCATGTGATCAAATTAATCGTTCGCCAAAGACTTATAGCGATATAAAAGCTATTTTGTGTTTCGTAGCAAAAATATTTATTTTACTGATTATGATCTATGGCAGGACAAAATTCAACGTAAAATTCCTTTTTTTAGTTAATTTTTACTGGATGACTGTTTTACTTTTGCTTTCCGATGACAATCTTTAAATATATGTCGTTACGGCTTAAATGATCCCCTTTATAAACGTTAAAATGATTCCTTATTTGTGCGTAAAATTAAAATAGGTAAAATCAAGATTATTTTACCACTGATTTTTGTTTTCATACTAATCGTTGATGCAATGTAAAAGAACAGTTAATATTTTATGTGAACTGTTTGATAAAAAAATGCCATAGAATCATTTTACCCATTATCCTTACAAGGTCGATCAAAACGATCCCTTTTGAGAAATATTGAAAAATTTTAATAGATCAATAAAAAATTTACAAACCGGTATTGTAACATTTGATTAAAGAACTCGAAAATATTTCGACGTTGTACATCTGTCGAATAGTTTGGCTATAAATTACATTTTTTTCTTAGGGGAATCATTTTAGACCACCTTCCCCTTTTGGTTTAAATAAGAAAATGAAAGCTTTGACTTTCATCGGGGTTTTTCACTCACATTCATATATACCTAATTGCCACAAAGCACACTTTTCTCTTCATGTGTAGTAAAAAAAAACCAGCAGCAGCACACTTTAGTGTGTGAATGATAATGTCTAGACTCAAAAAATTCCATTTGTTGTGTTTTATTTTAGTTTTTATTATTATTATTATTATATTTAAAAAACATTTGCTTGCCATCCATGAATGTATGTCTATGAGGTTTGTGCTTCTAAAGCATATTATTTTATAAAAGCGTTCATACATAGATTCGTCCGTCGTACACAAAAAAGAATGTACAACTAGTTTTAATGAAATGCTTAGTCATTCACTCACCTCTCTTTACTATGATGTGCAAGCCTTTTTGGAAGGAGTAGTCGAGTTACAACATTTTTTGTTGCTTTGTTTGTGATACCGAAAGAACGGACGTAATATTTCTATTGTTTCGGGTTTTTTTGTAAAATACACAGTGGAGTATTTTGTACAATTGTTTTGACAGTGGCTTTCTATGAAACTTTTTCAAACTACCTCCAAATTTTCTGCAGATCATTCTGATCAAAAACTCTCACTGCTACAAAACTTTTCAATGAGCAAGTCTCGAGCTTCCAGCGATCAAAACTTCACATATATTTATAGTACCTTTATGATTAGGAAAATGGCTTTCTGTGAAATGTTCTGAAACAGCCCCAAGATGTTCAACGGATCGTTATGGTCAAAGAATCTCACAAACCTTCGTCTTCAATTTCCAATATAAATCGTTACTTAATAACACTAACAAACAGTAAATATAAATTGAATAACACGGTAAATTGAAAGCCACAACAATAATAACATGCATCCGTAAGAGCAGGTAGATTGCGGCTTACAAAACAGGCGTAGCTTGGTTGAGGTAACTGAAATGGTCAAAAAAATTTTTATAACACAAACTACAAAGTTTATATAAAAAAGTAGGAAAACTATTGCAATTATAAAAGACTCGGGGAGCAAATATGGCAAAGCACATTATAATGTATAATGAAGTAGGCATCTTTAGCCTTTTTATTCAATGAAAAAATCAGCTGAGTATTTACAGTATGGTTTATTTTTTTCTTACTCGTGGCGCTGACTATCTTAATTACTGATGAAATAACTTGTAATTATTTGTCTCTTCTGTGAAGAAAAATAAACAATCGTGACTATGCAGCTATTTCTGAGATAATTACCGAAATATTTCTCTATCTATGTTAGACAACTCATCGTAATTCCCCGAATAAAAGAATCCTGTCATCCTGTTCTTATGAAAATCTCTCATATTGTTTATTTTCGGGATGTGTATTTAAAAAAATAGACAACGTAATCAGTAAATTCCAACGTTAATAGCTATACGAAGCCCCCTTTGTAAATTTCAATTTTAAAACCATTTTAAAACTAATAAAGATTATATAAATTCCCCATTCCATATACATCTTCAAATATTAAAATGGTACAACGATTTAATATTTTAAATATAAATTAACCAAAGTAGGAAAATAATGTCAACGTACTTTTACTGATTGTCAATCAATCAGTATTACAACAATAAAAAAAGTCAGTATTGCCAACAACAAAAATAAAAAAACTTTTGATAACAAAAAACAACACCCACATCGCTGCACATCATTTAAGATCAATCATACATACATAAAATATCAAAATAAAAATAAACTGTGATGAATATGACCTTTAAACTCGTACGAACCCTAAGAAAGCAAATCATTCAAAGAAGACATTTGGGATTAAAGCGTGGAAAATGACGTGCGCCAAGGCAAGTTTAGAATTGAGGTTGAAATTATTTTTACTTTATTTTCAATTTTGATGATGAATTTTGTTATAACTTCATGAATGTAGACGAAAAGTAAAAATAAAATTTTTTTATATCTCGCTTGGTTTTCGAAATATTGAAAGCTAAATAATTAAATAAAATTTTCAATTTTCGATTTTCAGATATCGAAAATTTTTATACCATGTATATATGAAATATATTATAGTATATTAAGTTTAGTCCCAAATTAGTAACGCTTAAAAGTATTGTAGCTACTAAATCACGAATCAAATGTTGGTATAGGTGTCCATAAAATCATCTAATTAGCCCATTCCCGGCTGTCCGTCCATCTGTCCGTCTGTCTGTGGACACGATAACTCAAAAACGAAAAGAGATGTCAAGTTGAAACTTTTACAACGTGCACAGAACGTAAAAAGTGAGGCTAAGTTCGTAAATGAGCAACATAGGTGACAACAACTCAATTCAATCAATTGTGTGTTTTCATTGGTTTTATTTTAATTTCGGGATGAAGTCAATAACTTTCTATCTAAAAGTTAATAATATAACGCAAGCACAGAACACTTTTCGTTTTAATACCACTCACATTTTCTTTCCTCTTAATAATGTACTTCTATCACCAGAAGAGAAAGTAGTCACGATATAATGATTATTATTATTATTAGAGAGTTTTAAAGGTATAGGTACTGACTAAATATGAAAAGGATTGGTAATAATCGTAACATCAAGAATTATATAACACCCCTTTTCAATACAACATAGAAGGATTTTTTTTTGTTCATTCCATTAAAACTTGTCGTTTTCCCTTTTTGTAAAAATTTGATAGAATTAAGATAAAAAAATATATGATGAAATACTCATATGACTTCCATATAAAAATCCTATTCTAAAATCTTATCTCAAGAATAGACACTTCCAATAAATTTTTCGATGTACCAAAAACACGTCTAATCGATTTTAGGGACTAAAAAAATGATTCCTATAATAAAATATTTACATTTAAAAAGTAAAAAAATAACGATAATATAATGTAGTTAAAATTATTGTTATTTTTGGAGTCGGTATCAGCCAAGGAAACAACTCTGACAGAACAATTTGCTACATTAGCTTGGCTGACACCGACTCCAAAAATAACAATAATTTTAACTACATTATATTATCGTTATTGTTTTACTGTTAAGTGCATGTTAATTTGTTTTGGATAAGTTTTTCTTTGAAGTCTTTCTTTTTGTTTTTATTTATTTTGTGATTTTTAGTGAATCTGAAGTGCACTAACTAATTTGTGACTAAAAAAAGAATCATCTAAATCGGTTAGCGTGATATTGAGTTTTTCGTCCTCTTGTCGTGCATATATAATTTTAAGACTTTTATGGTTTTCTGATGGATGTCGTTGCCAGAACTGGACCAAAATGAAATGGGACAACACGGAAAGCACCAGCTTTCAAATGGATAGAGAAATCGGTTCACTCAGTCGAAAGTTCTGAGGTACCAAACATAAAAGTAAAAGAATACAGTCGAATTGAGAACCTCCTTCTTTTTTGTTTGAAGTCGGTTAACAAAAATGTGAAATCCATATAAATTTTGTTCGACCAAAAAAATATTGATTTTAGATATACACTACACTACAAATATATTCTTGTGTGCCTATTTAACATAAAATAATGATTGAATTTTTTTCGACATTCGGTTTTTTTCTCTTTTTAGAATTTTTTTCTTTAAATATTCTTAAAACGACAAATACCAGCTAGGAGTGAATGGTATTAACGCACAATGTGATGTAACATTAAGATCATATGTGAGTGTAAAGTGAAAAAACGAATTCTAATTGATTTTGGTTCCCATAAAAAAGATTGATAAAAATTTGATTTTTAAGTAAATTTGAACATTTTGAATTTAAATATTAATTCCATTGTATACACATAAAAATCCGATCTTAAATACGTGTTGTTACGTCGGAATGTATGCTTAGTAGAAATTTAATGGTAGGTAACTATCATTTCTAACTAGGAGAAAAAATATTAACTTTTATTTTTATTTTTTTAAATCGAAATAGTTGAAACATAATCTGCTTAAAATTGAGTGCAAACAAGCTGTGGGGTGGGTGGCTAATGAGGTCCACACAAATGATTTCCCAGTATCTTAAGCCGATTGTATTCCTTCAGTATTGTAAAAAAGTTTTGATTTATTTCACGGTACATGATATATGTCTCTGTTCATCAAATGATTGATCTTCGATGAACTCATAATTAAATTAAAATTTTGTTTTTTATCATCGACAACCTTATATTTTTATGTTATTTTTATAAACTACAAGATTAGCTGAATATTTTAGATAGTTTTTTATCACACTCTCTAGATTTTTTGATATAGAAATAACCAATTGAAAAGGATAATCTATATGATTCATCATTTTTTCAGCCAACTATGAACGATAAAATAATAATAAAAAGCTCGATGACCTAGGAATTTTTTGCGATTTTTGGAAACTTTGTTATTAAAAAAATGTATTTATTAAGTTTTATTGAAATCCCTAGAATTATTCAATCCTTGCATATCTCATTTAAAAAACATCGGGTTATTAAGTTTCGGCAGAAATAATTTGTGTATTTTCTTCGCCACTACGTTTTTGAATTTCATATTTTTCAATAAATCAGGTGTTCAATATAATTATAATTAATCTTATTTTCATTCAAATACATTTCTTTATTAGCTTTATTAGCTGATTCATTGAGTACGAATAAAAAGATAATTTCTCTTTGAATAAATATAACACAAAAATATAAAAATAATAAATTCTTTAAAAAAAATCAAATATCAAATTTATCTACAATTTGTATAAATTTTTTTTAAATCAATCAAATTCAAAAGTTGAAGTTTAATTTAATTATTAAGGGTAAAGTCAGCTAATACAAGGAAGCTACATAGATATTTTATATATTTTTGTATGCTGTTCCTACACACTCTCAGTGAATGGCTTGTTATTAAAGAACAAATCCTTTCAAAATCTTTTATCATTCATCGTTGATCAGATTTATAAAAAAAAAAATGTCAAATATAAAAGTACAGTTTAAGTTAGATATAACATCGTTTACTTGGTGGATGGGATAATTTTGATCCAAAAAGTATGAAAATCCGGTTAATTTAATGATTGGATGCAGAGTTTCTAAGATATCGCAATATTTGGATCGATTTTAGTCTGTATCTCAAAAACTATTCGACCAGTCGTCAAATGCACACGACTTTTGTACTTTTTGGGTCAAAATTACCTTATATACTGAGTTTTATCGAAATTGGCGAGAACAAAATTTTTCGGTTTCTTGAAATTTGTTCAAAGGGTACCCCTTT
The DNA here is from genome assembly GCF_905475395.1 of Chrysoperla carnea. Lineage (NCBI taxonomy): Eukaryota > Metazoa > Arthropoda > Insecta > Neuroptera > Chrysopidae > Chrysoperla > Chrysoperla carnea. The sequence goes on along the minus strand of NC_058338.1, from coordinate 4,072,978 downwards.
GTAAAAATCGAGAAAAACGCAAAAAAAAATTTTGTTTTCGAATTTACTGAAACTCGGTGGATGGGGTAATTTTGATCCAAAAAGTATAAAAAAAAGGTTAACTTAATGATTGGATGCATAGTTTCTAAGATATCGCAATATTTGGATCGATTTTAGTCCATATTTCAAAAACTATTCGACCAGTCAACAAATGCACCTGATTTTTGAAATTTTTGGGTCAAAATTACCTTATTTACTGAGTTTTATCGAAATTGGAGATAAAAAAAATTTTTCGATTTTTTGCAATTTTTTTAATGGGTACGTACCCCTTTGAAAAAATCGAAAAAAACACACAAAAAAAAAATTGTTTTGGAATTTGATGAAACTCGGTGGATGGGGTAATTTTTATCCAAAAAGTATAAAAATTAATTTAATGATTGGATGCATAGTTTCTGAAATATCGCAATATTTTGATCGATTTTAGTCCGTATCTCAAAAAATATTCGACTAGTGATCAAATGAACACGATTTTTGTGCTTTTTGGGTCAAAATTATCTTATATACTGAGTTTTATCGAAATTGAAGATTTAAAAAAATTACAGGGAAATAGCTTGGCATTACGTTTTCGAAAACAGCTGATGCATTGAGTTGAACTTTCACTGTAAAAAACATATATGTCTTCTCTGATAAAGAATAAAATATTTTTGTAATAAAATCTTTCAATTTTTTTTGCTACATATTTATTTATTCTTCATATGTTCCAAATTTAAGTAACTTTAAATTGATTTATAATCAAATTTATAAAAAAATATTACATATTTTTATTATTTCATTCATATTTGTGTTTAAATTTTTTGTACTGGTTGATTTTGGTACATTCAAAATGAATTGAAGTATTTTTTAGATGTTCACATTTTTGAGTTTGAGCAAGGAAGTTGAGACTTGTGGTTGAAATGATTTGTACCTTATTCAACTTCGATGATGAATTTTTTTATAACTTCATGAATGTAGACAAAAAATATGAATAAAATTTTTCGATATCAGAACTGATTTTCGAAATATCAAAAGCTCAACTTCTTCAATCATCATTCCTCTAACTTTAGTCATCTCTTTCGATCAAATGATTGATCTTCGATTAACTCATAATTAAATTAAAATTTTGTTTTTATATCATCGACAACTTTATATTTTTATGGTTTTATTATAAACTATAAGATTGTCTACATATTTTAGATAGTTTTTTATCACACTCTCTAGATTTTGTGATATAGAAATATCCAATTGAAAAGGATAATCTATATGATGCATCATTTTTTCAGCCAACTTTGAACGATAAAATAATAATAAAAAGCCCGATGACCTACGAGTTTTTTATGATTTTTGTAAGTTTTGTTAATCAAAAACTGTATTTATAAAATTGAATTCTCCAATCCTTAAGAAGTATTATTCAAACCTTAGATATCTCCTTAAATACAACTTTTTTTAACAGTGTACGTTAAAGACACAATAATATCTATGATAAACAGAATGACGATTAAGAATTAGTAACTATGTATAAGATTATTGTACCCATGAGAGTATTAACATCAATACTGTAAAACTCTTTTATTCAAGAACAGAGTTTAGTTGTATAATAATTATTAATTATTTTGTTACATTCATTAATTATAGCAATGTGATGTGATGTCGTATCAAAAATTAATTAAAACAGTACATACGAGTTTAAGTAGTATATTGTGCTACCAGGGTATGAAGCTGTCTTAAGTCTAATAAACTTTAAGAAAATATCATGGTAATAAAGAAAAACTTAATACATCTGTGAAATTTTCCACAGTTGGTTATCAGGTTGTAAACATTTTGTAAAAAAGAAAGGTTTTTGGGGGGAAGTTGGGGGTTCTTATCATTTTTTTACAAAAAAACTATGCATCATATAAAAAAAAAGTTCAATTCAAAGCTCTGGCTGAAGTATTTGTGCATATTTTCGTTTTTTTTCGACTTGTTAGCTACAAAATTGACCGAGATATGCAAATTTTTCAGTGGAATTTTTTTACTCATTCAATCAAATGAAAAAGCATTCAGTTTGTAAACCGTTAGAGATATAATAAAAGTTTAAATGTAAAAGTTATTCCTTATAAAAAATTAACTTTTGTCCGAAATATTTTTTTCTAAACACCCTTTTTTACCCGTTAGGGCGTCTCCAAAAAACTTTCCGTACGTAAAGTAAATGTGGGATTATAAGTGACTATTTCTGAACGAATATGACAAATAAATTTTGCAACGATTCTAATCAGCTAGCTTTTAAGCCGCAGAAAATTCAGTGCGGAAACAAAGGATTTAGCCCTGTATTAGTAAAGAAAAGTTATTTTATATAATTAGGTATATTATTAATTAATAAATTATTTATACATTAAATCAATAAATTTATTGTGTTCATATCATTTTAGAAGTAATGTTCTTCTTAATTAACAAATTAAGAGACTAAAAACCATTCATAATTTTGTGGTTTTATAAGATCAATTTAGAAATTAAATTCAGATAATATGTCTAGTTTTATTATAAACGTGCAAACTTTCATGATAAATTTTTGGTAAACGCATTTAACATTAGGTGAGAGGGGTAAAGGCAAAAATGACATGATATTTAGATTAAAATCAAAAGATGGATCCTACGAACTCAAGACCCAATTGACCTATGTTGCTCATTTACGAACTTGACCTTTACCCCCTCATCACGCTATAAAAATGATGACAGACGGGCAGACGACATACAGACAACCGCAAATGGACTAATTAGGTGATTTTATGAACACCTATACCAAAATTTTGTTCATATTTTTAAGCGTTACAAACTTGGGACTAAACTTAGTATACCTTGATATATTTCATATACATGGTATAATAAATCATTAATCAATCAATATTAACTAAATGTTCTGAATAAAATTTTCAATAGATAATACAAATATAATCAAAAAACACAAAAACCAATGCCCTTTAACAAATCTAAATGCAAAGAAAATCAACTTTCTTTCAAACAAAAACTTTCTTTTTTGTCAAAACTTTTTAGTTACTTTTAAAATACATTTTACCTTTCTTGTTTCTTCTGTGTGATTTTACATGAAAGAATTTAATTTGTTAATAATATTTAATATTAATTATAACTTTTTAAATTATATATTCAATCATAATTTTACAAAAAAAAACTTTGGGAACTTGGTGGTGGGAGAAATGTTTTTAAAATTTAGTTATCAATTAATTTAGTAGGAAGAATCATACCTGTCTGAATATATAAACGGTAATCAAGTTATAAATTGTCTTTGGTAACGTAATACAGAGGGTTTCAAACAAATTCCTCAAGGTACTTTTAGTTCTTAAAGAATGGTTTATTTTTGTTATCCAGTTTAACCCTTTGAGGGTTAAATACGTATTTTGTATAATAAAGGTTATTTTGTCATAATAAAGGTAAAAAATTGTACTAAAGTTCCTCCGACGAAGCTTGTACTTATTTAAAAAAAGAAAAACATTGCCTAGTTATTTGAAATTTCATGGGGACTTTTGAGAGAAGTAAAAATTTAAAACTTTGAAATAACTGGCCTTTGTCCTGGCCTTCAGCAATAGTTCTAATAAATACCTATTCACAATAACTACTTGAATAATGATATCTGAATACTATTCAAATAGCTGTACACAACTCTACATAAATATGGTGGGAGCGCAAATAAATACATTTGAATAGTAAGATGTAATATTATAAATAATTTTTTTGCGTTTCCACCATTTATTTCACAGGGGCTTAATTTTTTGATACAAACTTGGGACAAAATCTGGCTTACCCTTAATATATATCATATATATAGGGTATAAAAATAGCGTGTATAAAAAGAAGATTTATATTTTCACCTTCAAAATGTTAATAACTCTCTGTAATAAGTAGATATAATACAGTTTAAATAACTTCAAGTTAGTTAAAAAAGAGTACAAAGGAGTACATCAGTGTTTAAGAGTAGATTGTCGTTAAATTAATTTTCGCATATCTTAAACTTAATTTATAATGTTTTAAATATGTGTGTATCATTAAAATTTATACTTTAAAACTTAAGTGAAAAGTGTTTTTTGAAACTTCAAGGTTTTCGAGAAAAGACTTGACTTTTAATTTCGTATGTAAAATTCTGGGAAATGCAATGTTTTCATTTACGGAAAGTTTGCAATTGAAGATTTGGCAGAAATTCATACATATGCGATTTTTTAGACAATTACAATATAATTTAGTAACATTGATTAACTGCCTTGAATATTTCAGGACCGTAATAAAAATGTCGTTTACAAAGCTGAAGTCGAATATGAGAACTTTTCTTAACCTGCCAGTACTCATGTTATAAGCATTTTGCGGGTTAAAAACTGATTCAATCAGAAAATAAATTCATCTCTGAATTATACATAAAAGATTCATGAAGCGTTAAAAAAACTTCAATCACATTTCAAAAATATTTATAAAATTTAACTATTTATTTCCAACCATTACAAACGTACACACATAAACAGTTTAATTCAAAATATTTATCCATTATATGTATACCAAACTCATCATGATCAGTCCCCCATTATTTTCTACCCTTCCAACCATATTTTAAATTATAATTAGTAATAAACAAAATGACAGTTGACAGTCAGTCACTCGTCATACACAAACACAAACACAAACACACAACACCAAAAACCATTGAAATATTATTATTATAATAATAAATATGTATACAAAACAAAATAAATTGAACCTTATGATGTTGTGTACATACTTTGTACAGGGTGTTTCAATTTTATTCAAAATATGTATTGCAAAAATTAGCTTGATTGAATTGGATGTTATTTGACGATGGTAGAACAATAATGATTCAATAGAATAAAAAATGTGAGAATCCATTCTTGTACTCGTCATTGGGTTAGGTTATATTGGCTATCCACGAAAGACACACTTAGGCTATAAAGCCCATTGTGATACCATGTGTTTTACCACCTTTCCGCTGATAATTTCATTTATCAGCTCCTCAATTTCAGAGGCTGAGTGTACCTCCATCATGCATATACCATACACTACACCAGCTCATCACAACTATTAATCAAATTAATTTTGTTGCGACGGCGGGAATCGAACGCCTTAACCAACTGAGCTAATAGGGCGACTGTATTCGTCATTACTTCATAAAATATTGATTTTTGAAACTATGTTCCTTATCGCACGTTATTGTTCTGATTTGTTTCTGTGGTGAGCTAGACCAAAAATAGTGAAACATTGAAAACGGCGACAAAAAACGATGTTTTTTTTTAAATGATTTTTGAGAAACTTCCCCATCACCTAAAAAACTAAGACTTTTTTATCGATCCAGCTTGTAATCACGGCATTTAGTTAGTCTATTGTTCCTAATTTTATACTAAACCCCCATCTGATAATTTTTGCGAAAACCGCTTGATTCTAGCATGTCTAGAAGTTCCTTAGAATTTGTATTGATCAGTGAGTGAGTTAGTCAGCTTCAAATAAGTTTATATAGTATTTTAGACTCGCAAGAAGGTTCCTTCTTTAACTCTCGTAGCGGTCTTAGACCTGGGCTCTGCATCACTGAAAAAATCAATATATATGAATAAAACAAAAAACCACTTATTTCTAGCTTGTTAAGAAGAAAAGGGATAGTTTTAGGAGCGTTTTTCCATTTTTGAGGGATTGTGATGTAGATACTGAATTTTTGGAAGGTTTATTTGACTTTATTTCAGGTTGATTAGTGAAAATACCATCCATACCATAAAAAACGTAATTTTATGTGGGTGTTTTTCGTAATTTTGTGCGAGTGAATTTCCGGGTGAGTGCATAGAAAAAGTTTTCCGATTTTTCCAATGAGTATTTTAGATTTACACATAATTTAAAATTAAAACATTAATTCATATTCACCTAATATACACCTACATATAAGAATACTTTTCTTTGCACGTATTGTGTTAATAACACAAAACTTGACGAAAATACTTTCTTTAGGGCTGGAAAACTCGTCATTCATTGTCATTGTATTATAGAACATGTATGTAGATGCAGTAAATACAATGTACGAGTTTATATACTTCAACAAAATATTATATTTATGGTATGAGAATTTATAATGACAATATTTTAACTATATACCTAACGTTATAATATTTTCGAAAGTTATATGTCGTAATATTTTGCAAAATGATGTTCCAAAGTTTATAGAGACCGTGCAAAGGTTTTTTATGAAGTAGCTACGGTTACATATTCGTTGTGTGCGTAGTCATGGTAGGAACAATAAATTCGATGCCAGCGTTTCCAGTGAAAAATTTTGGCGACAAAGGAGGCTGTTATGACTAATTTGCAATTCTTTACATGTTAATGTTATAGAAAATGTTACATTAAAATTATTGAAAAACACTAATTAATTAAACTTAATGCATTAAAAATTATGAAAATAAGAAATTAAATTGCACAAATATTATTTTTCAAATGTAAATGATCATAATTATGTATTTTTGTGAGACAATAATATTGAATTTTCAATGTAAGTTATAAATGCAATCCATACAATTATATCTGCATCCATACTGTTCTATAATTAAAGTAGTGTGTCGTTACCATGGAAACGCCTCCAATACAACTCACGCACGGTGCGAATAGCCGACGATACCTGTATATACATATTATACATATAATGTCTCTAAGCTAATTAGCGCTCTCATGGGTAAGCAGTCATGTTTACGAAAAGATGTTTCAAACAAAAGTTTCTTTTATTTTAATAAGGAACATTTTTTACATTTAAATTTTTTTTCTATCTCTAACGGTTTACAAGAACTTGACCTATGTTTCTCATTTACGAACTCGACATTTTTCGTCATGAGTACGCCATATCTCTTTTCGTTTTCGAGTTATCTTGTCGGCAAACAAACAGACGGATGGAAAATAGACTAATTTCATGATTTTATGAACACCTATACAAAAATTTTGTTCGTAGTATCAAGTTCGTAGTATTTTTTTAAGCGGAACTAAACTTAGTATACCAACTGTAAGTAAATTTTGTTTTTATTTAGTTACCAACTGTTAGTAAATAAAAAATACTGAACAGAAAGTTAACCAAATAAAAGATAAACACATTTATTTATTTATTATTAAAGATAATTCTTGTCTACATATAACAATAATAATAAATAGGTAACAAAAGACAGGTAAGCACGCAGACAAATATACATTATCATACTCTTTATAGATATATTATTCACATATGAATACCTGTAAATACCTTAAACTATCAACATTTTGTTTAAAAATTGATGGTATATATGCGAATGAATACAAACTATAAGGTACTGGCACCATTTTGCAGAGTCGTACAAAAGTTGTTTTACAATTTTAACCATTTTAATGAACCATTTTCTTTACAAATACAGTTATAAAACCGTATAAAAAAAGTATAAAACCATTTTTTTAAAAACACTAGTTAACATTCATCAAGTGTACTTGTGGCTTGTGGCATTATGGAAACGAACCTTTTTGAAGATGTCAGTCAGTGATGGCTAGCCTTTAATTAGACACTACCGAAATTGCCTGGAATTATTAATAATTGTATGTCCGGATTTAATAATAATATGATATTTATAATTTGTCTTATGTAGTTAGTTTCAAATTTTCTTTATTTAAAAAAATATAATACTTTAATCGTTGATGTTTTTCTTTTGCATCTGCACCTTCCTAATTTATAACCTTTAAAAGTATTATTAAGTGTTTAATTAGAAAATTAGAAATCTGCACAGGACAAAATACCAACACCTTCAAAAAGGTTCGTTTCCATAATGCCACAAGTCACAAGTGCACTTGTTTAGAATTGGTTTTATAATTGTGGGTAGTACACATTTAAGAATAAGCTAGTGTAGCGCCACTCTCTCATAAATTGACAGTGAGCTATTTAGGGGCTTCCGTACTTAAGCGCTACACCATATCCCAGTGTGTAATATTTACAACAAAGTATATTTTATAAAATAGAAAAAGATTGTAGTCATTATCAAACAACAGAAGGTAAGTTTTACATCAATTGTTGTAAGTACTACCTACATGAATGTTATTTGTTGTTACTTGAACACAACAATAAATATGATGATACCGTAGAAAAGTAGGCTATTAGTATTGTTGTATTTTGTCATTTACATAAATGATAAATATTTTTGTTGTTAAATATATCTGTGTGTTTGTAAACATGTTTAAACATGTTTCAAACATGTTTACACTAGTAGAGTCAACTCTAAAAAACATTTTACACAATTTTGAAATCAAATAAACTTATGTATGTCAAATCAACATAGCTGTAGTTAGAGTTTTATAGGTTACCTAGTTTGTAGAAAATGTGATGATAGTTGAGAATGTGGAAACAAGTTGGATTTATTGTGGGAAATTTTGAATATTTTTTTTTGCCCGGGATAATTTTTTGCTTAAAAAATAAGAGAAACCTTGCAATAAATAATAAAAATTTGGTATTCTAAATACATACAATAAATAAATAAAATTTATTCAAATGTAATAAAAATTAATTCTTTGAAAATTCTAAATGATATACATAATAATAAGTAAAGGTACCTTTTAATAAACCCTTCAACATTCACCTCATCATCATACTTACCATGCTTAATTTCATTCACACGCAGAAAAAAGGGTTGATTACAGAGTACATATCCATCCATCCACTTTGCACATACAACAACGAAACCATACGACGCACGATAAACACGTAAACACATAAAAGGGAGATAAATGTAAAAGTTTTCTATAAAATAAGCAGAAAATAGAAGAGTTATATATTCTATACATAATTATCTGAAATTTCATTTGTTCAATGTCCTTTTATCCTCAATTAGATGTCCTCACATCATTTTATCAGTACCTGGATGACCGATTTTATCGGTATCTTTTGGGTTAAAAAGATACAGATTTTTTATCACTAATATAAGAACCGTTTAAAATATCACCATGTAATTGTTAATTTTAATAACCCGGTAATGTACTTTATTTCGTTAACTACGAAATACACCAATAGATGCCAGGAAGAGTCATATTGTGCAGTGTATGTTTCAGTTTGGCCTGAAAACACGGATAGAACGACGTTTTTTTTTTTTTAATCAGCGCAACAGCGGTACTTATAGCATTATTCTTATGTATCTGAATTGCTGAAACCAGTTTATGGTGGATTTCAAAGCCATGCATGTCAAATAGAGTAGCTCGAGTGGCTCAATATTCAAGAACTAAAGAGAATCGACTTAGTATACAGTAACTGATCGCCTGCTGTGACTTGAAATATTATTTTGGTCCAAGTTCCAATGAAAAATTATATCTTTTATTTACAGCACAGTTTTTAGCCGACTTCAAACAAAGGAGGATGTTATCAATTCGACTGTTTTTTTTAATGTGTGTTACCTCTGAACTTTGGATGGGTGAATCGATTTCGATGATTATCTATTTGAAAGTTGGTGCTCCCAGTGTGATCCCATTTCATTTTGGTCCAGACCTGACTACGACATCGATGAGAAAACAATAAAAGTCTAAAATTTGCATTAAGTATGCACGACAAGAGGACGAATAACTCAATATTACGCCAACCGATTTCGATTATTCTTTTCTTAGTGACAAATTAGTTAGTGTACTTCAGATTCACTAAAAATCACAAAATAAAAAAAAAAATTTAACAAAAAGAAAACCGACTTCCAAAGAAAAACTTTTCCAAAACAAACTAATATGCACTAAAAAGTAAAAAACTTATGATAATTCAATATAGTTAAAATTATTGTTATTTTGGGAGTCTGTGTCAGCTTGGCTAATGTAGCAAACTGTTTTGTCGGAGTTGTTTCCTTGACTACATTATATTATCGTTTTTATTTTACTTGTTAATGTATATTAATTTGTTTTGGAAAAGTAAGTTTGAAGTCGGTTTTCTTTTTGTTAAAAGTTTTGTTAAAAGTAGTAAGTAGGAAAAAAGTCGCATATGTATCTGCTGTAAATGTTTACCATTGATTTGTCAACGAGCTTACCATCTCAAATTCGTCTTCGTTCGTATCACTACTCGGTCGTCATGTTCGTCGTCAAAAAGTTATTTTAATACAATGCAAAAACAAAAACACATCATCACCGAAAAACAAAAGACGGTTATTTAAAGTGTAAATATCATTTCCACACTTTTCTCATTTATCCACAAAATTGTGTGTGTGTGTGTGTGTGTGTGTGCGTGTGGATAACGAAAAAAGGAAGGGATAGGGATGTGAGCTTATAGAGAATGGATGGATAGAAATGACTTGTTTGTTTGTTTGCTTGTGTATTGTATGTGTGTATATACATAAAATTTGTTTATTAAGTGCAAAAATGTTTGTTAAAATACAAGGAATTCCTTTTCTGAATAGATAATAAGCCTTTCATATAGAATTAGTCCAAGAAAATTAGTCATTTTGTAATGAAAAATTCTAAAACAAGCAATTTCTCAACGTAAAGTTGTAGGTTTATAATTTTCAAAAAGTATTTTCAAGACTCTACGCTCACAGCACCTTGAAAATTATCTGTATTTATTCATACAGTGTGTCCAAATAAATCGACAACATATGAAACACTTTTTACGAAACTATCACGGAGTGGTTATGTAAAATTTGAGATTGAGCTTAGGATTGAGAAAGGGTGCTTAGTGGTGCTTTTGCCCAGGAGTTGGTAATCACCTCTTCTAGGGGGCTATGCTGAATAACTTGTTTAAAAACGTTTGTCGAGTATCTTTTAAAACATTAAAAAATTATTAAAAAGTTGCCTGCCGGCAGAACTAATAGAATCATTAGTTTGCGGTCATTGACAAATGAACGCCATGGCTTCTAATAAAGGAAACTATTTAATTTGCGAAAAATCTACTAACTGATGGTGAAATAGCTGAAGAAACTCGCCCTTACTCTAGCTCAAGTTAGTGTGGAAACGAGTTATTCCCCGAAATATGTGTATTAAGTAACACTGAGCGGACTGAAAAATGAAATTTTGCGAGAGTACGACAAATCCCTCTTAAAAATTAATAACCTATTAAGTTTATGTTGTGAAACTGCTCGATTCAGAAAAATCAATTGCCAATTTGCTTGGACTAAAGGTATAATAAGGTAATGGTTGTATATTATATTACCACGTGAAGTGTGTGTTGTGTTTGTTACCTTTAAATAGGTACAGAGAAGGTACAAATGATTGCACCAACAAGAAATATTGATGGGATATGACAGTTTATTACCTGCACGTTTTGTACAGAGTCATCAATGCACAGGGACTTTTTATTTTAAACATTCAGTGTATATGGATTTCTCGTGGAAGATATCGTAGATTATATTAATTCCTAAACCCGGTAAACGGATTAACGAAGTTAAATCATACCGACCTATCAGATTGTTGCCAACATTGTTTTATGAAATGTCAAAATAAAAAGTATAATTTGTTAATTTTTTTTCACTCCTTAGGCAAGACCTAGTCATCCGCCCACTTCAATTTTGACTTCTTAGGCGACCTAAATTATATTGGAGTAAGGGCGGATATAACTTTCTCTGTTACTGCCCGGCGCACATACAGCAGCGCAGGAAATGGTTTGGTCCGGCCATAGTCGAACCAGAAGAAATTAGGAAACTCAGCGCTAGGCAAATCCTGGGTTTCAGTACATCAGTTGGTTGTAATAGCCACTGAAAAGCGTATCGGGGATAGAGTACAAGGGTCTACTTGGCTAGGTGCTCTGAACCATTGCTTCGAGGCGCGATGCTCGAGCATGGCCCGCTAACCTCCATACCCATACCCATACCCAAGGGCGGATATATTGCATATCACGAGCAGATTTTCACTTTCACCCAAGCACCCTCCACCTCCGCATCAGTGATGATATCCGACATTACCGAAAAAGGATCTCCACATGTCCCCTTTAAATAATGACAACCACATTGAAAGGACTACGGATCACGAACAAAACTCGTATCTGCCTCTTCGTCCACTATAAAAATTACCCTTTGCAAAACGTTGATTGAAACTGGATTTGTAGTCTGCCAAAATTTTTGAGTCAAATTCTAAATTTAAACACAAGTTTTAATAACTCTATAAAAATCAATTTTTATGTTAACATATATAGATAAAAATATTCTTCAACATACCCCGTCATTTTTCAGTGTGACCTTTTGTAACAGCACAATTTATAAATTCGTGGATAAGTATGGTCGTGCAGTGTTCGTCGTGTAGTGTGGTTTTATTTATGACATGATTACACATCAAATGGTTGAACTTAAAATCAATCTTCCTCTTTGGTATATATGTATTCTTTTTCTCTTCTCGAAAATGATCTAAGTAATAGATTTCAAAGTACTAGAGGATTTATTGATACAGAATCTCTGATATAGTATGAGATAAAATACAATTTTTTTACAAGTTAAAATAAATGTATATAATATAATTTATTTTGCGATCGTTTCTATTTTATTAACCGGTATCGAAAATAAGTTCTGAATATGGTGGTAACATTTAATTATGTTATATAACTAGGTCTTTATACAATGATATGAATAAGTCCAATTTCGATAAAACTCAGTATATAAGGTAATTTTGACCTAAAAAGACAAAAATCGCGTCCATTTGATGACTGGTCAAAAAGTTTTTGAGATACAGACAAAAATCGATCCAAATATTGCTATATCTCAGAAATTCTGCATCTAAGCATTAAATTTACCTGATTTTGATACTTTTTGGGTCAAAATTATCCCATCCACCGAGTTTCATCAAATTCCAAAACAAAATTTTTTTTCCGATTTTCTCGATTTTTTCAAAGGGGTACCCCTTGATGTTTAAAATCACTCGTGAATACAACAAGCCTCCTTAGCTCCGAGGCAGAGCACTGGTCTTGTAAACCAGGGGTCGTGAGTTCGATTCTCACAGGGGGCAAAACTTTCATAGTATATAAGTTTTTTAATTTTTATTTTATTAAATGTAATTGTGTTTATGATTTAACAGTAAACATGTTAAAAAATTGAATTTTTAGGGTTGAAACAAATCATGATTTATGGTTTAAATGATAAACCTATCGCAGTGGGGAAGGAAGGATCAATGAAAATCTTACATAGGAGGAGGGTGTGTCTAAGAATCTTGAAGTCCAGGTAACTTACATTCATAGTGTATTCTTGGACTAAGTCTAACTTTGAACCCTTTACAATACAACTCGAACTAATTATGTACTCTTTGGAGCTAATTAATAGGGTATTATCGTTAGTCAAAAATAAATCATGAAATTTGAAAAAAGTTAAAATTTATGTAAAAATATACTTAAATATTCTGATTTCGAGTCATAAAAGCACATTTTTCTTTTAAAATATTTAAATTAAAAATCGTAATTTTTAAACTGTATATCACGTGACCTAAAACGCGGGTAAGCCCAGCTGTGATGTCATAGCGGTATGTATCCCTTAAAAAAATTGCAAAAAAACGAAAAAATTTTTGCATCTCCAATTTCGATAAAACTCAGTTTATAAGGTAATTTTGACCCAAAAAGTAGACAAAAATCGGGTGCATTTGATGACTGGTCGAATAGTTTTTGAGATACGGACTAAAATCGATCCAAATATTGAGATATCTCAGAAACTCTGCATCCAATCATTAAATTAACCTGATTTTTATACTTTTTGGATCAAAATTACCTTATCCACAGAGTTTCATCAAATTCCAAAACAAAATACGTTTTTCTCGATTAATATTATACGAAGCATTATAATAATAAAAATAATTTAATACAATAATAATAAAATTAAAACCAATACTATGCTAATATGTTTACACCCAAAATTAATCCCAACTCTATTATGCTGACAAATTCTTCATTTACTCCCGCATAATTCGAACCGTTCAAAAGATATAGCATAGGAATGGTTTATTTCATTAGTAGATTTTTATCTTTGAGGTTGGTATTTTTTTTTTTTGTTATAAAGTTCCAACAACAACTACTGGTAGCTTCTTCCTTCATGGTTATTTTCAAGGGTCAGTAACTTGAACACACAGATAACGGATGTGTAGAATTCATTTTAATACAATCAGATTATGTTACGACATACAACTTATACACGACAACTACATACCTACCGAGGACCTACCGAGCGAGGACAATAGGAATGGGAATGAGAACAGGATAGGTTTGTAAACTGTAACAGGATTGTAGTAATATAATAAGGATAGCATCTAGACGCACATACATCCATAGATATAGTTTATAACAACATTCATTGTTGTATCATCAGCACAAAATAACGTATTTTCTTGCACGATTTCATTTCAATTGATCACGTAATTTACTGGAAAACATTCAATAATTTATTATTGTTATATATCTAATATATTAAAACAATACAATTAAATTTATTTAAAAAAAAAAAAAAAGTTAAAACAAACAATTGACTGAGTTAATTGTTGAAATACTATGTATAGACAGTGTTGAATACTCTATCACATTACACATACCATACGTGTCACACATATATAACTTATATTCCCATATAATTTGCGCCCTCACGGGTAAACATGTTTACGAAAAAATGTTTCAAACAAAAGTTGGTTATTTTCTTATAAGGAATATTATTTACATTTAAATTTTTGTTCTAGCTCTAACGGTTTACAAGATGGGTCCTACGGACCCAAGACTCAATTGACCTACGATGCTCATTTACAAACTCGACCTCACTTTTTACAGTCCTGAGTAGGCTGTAAAAATTTCAGCTTGATATCTTTTCGTTTTTGAGTTATCGTGTTGGCAGACAGACGGAAAGACAACCGGAAATGGACCAATTAGGTGCTTTTATGAACACCTATACCAAAATTTTGTTCGTAGCATTAATAGTTTTAAGCGTTACAAACTTGGGACTAAACTTAATATACCTTGCATATTACATATATGCATGGTATAAAAAACAATGGAGACTTTAATTGACCGGAGTAATGTATATAAAATAATCTTAATTTTTTATATGTTACTAGATTGATACCCGCCCGCTTCACCGGGATTAAAAGTAGAAATCACTACTTTATAGCCTCCATCCTCTCTTGATGTACACAGTTTTCAATTTTGTTAAATGTAAAATAGTAATAATTCATTGAGTAGATCAGAAAAGTTGGCCATGAATTTCCACACTTTTCTCATTTTCCTTCAGCTATTTGCGTTGGAAATTTATAAATTTTGCAAATTCTATGAATGAAAAATGACACAGATTATTGTTTCATGTAATTGTCAAAAAAAAAGGTCATAAAAACAACATTATTTAAAAAAAAAACAACAATTTTTATAAATATTGTTTATCAAAACTATTTATTAAATTATTGATTTTGTATTTATTTTATATAGGTTCAATTAATGGTTAGTGATAGAATCATGACAAATATAATTAATTTTATGCCTCATTAATCAAAATGTATATATTTTTAGTTGTTATTTTTTTATTTAATAAAAACAAAATACGTTTTTTACCCATATCTCTCTTAATATTATAAATGTGAAAGTAAGGTTGTTTGTTTGTTTCTGGCACATTTACGAAAAAACTACTGAATGGATTTCAGTAGTTTGATGATTTGGATCAGACTAACTCAAGAGACACAATATGACTATCTTACATTCAATAAAAAAAATTGAAAACTGTACCTACATATATTTTACCTATGTGTCCCTATTTCGAGTGTTATGGAAGGGATATAAGTGAGAGTAAGGAAGGTGAAGGCTATAAAATGGGGGTTTTTACATTTAAACCCAGTGAGCGGGCGGGTATCAAGCTAGTATTATTTATGAATATAAACCAAACATTGAAAAATATATTGTGCAATTAATAATTAATTAAATCTATTTAAACATAGTTTAAAAAAAATTATTTTTTAAATAATAATAAATTAATATTGAAAAATGATATTTAGTTAAATATTTTATTTGAAAAAATAAATAAATCAGTGGATATGACCTTATTATTTAATTACCTAATTTATTTATATACATCAAAAATCATGTATAATTTTTAAAAATTTAATTAATTTATAAACGAGATAAAACTTCTTTTTCTTAATGTACAATTTCATTTCCAGTATCGTGGTATTTATTTTAATAACTATTATGTATGTATTTGTTTGTTATAGCATTTACTATCCACTGAGGAAGTAAGAAGTATGTAAGAGTGGCTATCTTTCTTTACTTTCATAACCTAAAAAAAAAAAATCCACAATTGCGTAATCAACACTGTCTATATACATAGTATTTCTACAGTTAATTCAGTCAATTGTTTGTGTTCACTTGATTTAAGGTGATTGTAAACCTACAGTATTGTAAAAAAATTTTAGTTTATTGCACGATACATGCATATGAACCAAATACATACTTTGAAGTCTAAAAATGTGTTATTTTTAGCTTTACAATACCACGCAACTACAAAAATAAATAATATATTGTGTGCAAGTGCTGCTTATAAATTTGATAATATATATATCTCTCTTCAATTATCAATACTCTAACTATAGTCGTCGCTGTTCATCAAATAATGAATCTTCGATGAACTCATAATTAAATTAAAATTTTGTTGTTATATGATCGACAACCTTATATTTTGATGGTTTTATTATAAACTATAAGATTGTTTAAATATTTTAGATAATTTTTTATCACACTCTCTAAATTTTTTGATATAGAAATATCCATTTGAAAAAGATAACTTATATGATTCATCATTTTTTCAGCCAACTTTGAACGATAAAATAATAATAAAAAGCCCGATGACCTAGAAATTTTTTGTGATTTTTGGAAACTTTGTTAATCAAAAAATATATTTATAAAGTTTCATTGAAATCCCTAGTATTATTCAATCCTTGCATATCTACTTAATTTAATAAAATTAGATACATATTGAAAATAAATATTTAAAATAATATATCAATATAAAATGTCTAAAACTTGAACACAAATAACATAAAGCATCTTAGACTTTAATTTGCTTAAAGCTAATATACTTTACTTACAATGTACGTTATAAAATGCTTTAATAATCTAAAATACCCTTCTATTCAATGTTGGTTTACGAGATCCATAAAGTTTATGTGGTATGCCAAAACGTTTATTCATTTAAAAATGTATGTACAATAAATATGTATATGTGTTGTGTACGTATGTATGTATGTTAGTATGTTAGTTTAAGAAGAAGCCACTAACTTTATTTCAATATACGTACAATATTATACTTGTATGCATTGCTACTTTTATTGTACTATGTTTACAAGTTAAGCCAAATATAGCGACATAAAATAAAGTTCTTAAGGATGTATGAGCATGGTAGTGGGGGCACAAATTTAAAAATAGATATTTTCAATTTTGATGATAAATTTATATTATTACTTGACGATATAAGACGAAAAGTAAGAATAAAATTTTTCGATATCTGGCTTAATTTTCAAAATATCGAAAATTGAAAATTTTGTTTAATTATTTAGCTTTCGATATTTCGAAAACCAAGACACATATCGAAAAATTTTATTCTTATTTTTCGTCTACATTCATGAAGTTATAACAAAATTCATCATCAAAGTTGAAAATAAGATAAAAATAATTTCAACCCTAAATCTACCCTGCTCTTACATCCCTTATATGGACGGTGACACTTAGTTTTTTTCTTTTCTAATTCATTGCTAATATGTTTACTTTCTATTAAAAAGTTTTTTTTTAATTTGTTTTCATTCATTCCAAATGAAAATTATCAAAAACTTCCAAAATATGTCGTTTTTTGAGATTCCTCCATAAGAGCCAATGTATTTTATATCGATTTTTAATGACTTTTTTCTTAAAAATTTGCACGGATACCTAAGCTGAAATTTTAACCACATATTCTTTGAGTAAAAGACTACCTACAAACAAATTTTGAGCCTTTAAATCAAACATTGTTGTCATGCTCATACATCCTTAAACAAAAACCCCGACTTTTTTACAAAATCGTGCTCTTAAAAGTATGAAAACAAGGAAATAATTTCAGCTGAAATTGTTATGATAAGTAAAATCGTCATTGTAGACCGGGCACCTTAGATTAAATAGTTTACCTCAGTAGAGAAAAGAGGTCTCCCGACTGTAATGACGATTTTACTTAACATACGATTTGTAAAAGAGTCGGAGTTTTAGTTTTTGAACTTTATTTTATTTAAACTATTTTGGGGTTATAGTTTCATGATAAAGTATTACAATATATATTTTAAAAGTGCTAATTACGTCCTTTCATTTGATACCAAATACGCTATCATTAAATCGAAATTTGTTTTTTTCCATCACAACTTTATGTTCTCTAGAGGGCGCCATATTCAATTTAATGTGACGCCACATAGCCTATAACCACCGGACGATCGAGACGCTTTTAAAGATACCTCATTTGCCACATTAATTTTGAAGCTGGAAGGGAACAGATGAACATACATAAATACCGGTCAATCACATAATCCTCGCCATTATATAGTCGGGTTAATAAAGATCTGCTTTTAGTTACCTTTCAAAGAAATAGTCCGTGGGACACCATCGCACACAAATCGGAAACAAAATAATTTATTTCCCTATCATATTGTGTTTATTGCTCTTAGGCTTGCTTTTGCCATAAACATTCCCTAGTTAGACCTTCGATCTTGTCAATGTTATATTGTGTTTCTTGCTCTTTGGCTTGCTTTTACCACAAACAGTCCCTAGCTACACCTTCGACCTTCTCAATGTCATATTGTGTCTACTGCTCATAGGCTTGTTGTTTCCATAAACAGCTCCTAGTTAGACCTTTGACCTAGTTTGACCTTTTCAAGGTTTGGTTCTGTTAGGCTTACTTTGCAGTAAATCGTATCACTAATTAAAATCACCTTGTTGATGCACAATACCTGACATTTTATTTACCGTAAACTGTAAATGTTAGTACATTTTAAAATGATATAGTCAGAAACAGTAACAAACTAAAACAAATATTCCGGATACCAAACGAGTTTGTTATAAAACCACATCTATTTCAAAATTCTATAAAGTTAACTATAATAATGATATCTATCCTCCTAGCTCCTAGTATTATTTTATACTACCTACTAGCATAGTTAGAAAGAGCTTTGGCTTGCTTGTATGAAGCTTGTAGCCCCTAGAAGCTTCTAGCCTACTCTATCTAGCTAACTAAACTACAATATCATGTGCATACAACATTTCTAAAGAGTTGTGTATTGTTTTATAAATTTTATGTTTATTATTTGAAATAAAACATGGTTTTAATATGTTATTGTTGTTTGATTTAGATGAAACATGTCTAATAGTTCTTCTTATTGTTATTTTAATTTGATTGATTTTGTTTAGATTTCAATAATTCATAGATAAGATAAAGAAAGTTAGTTATCATGAAATTGAAATGCACAGATAAAATACGGAATACTGCCAAACTGCTAAAAAAGAACATGAACAATTTTTGGGTTGGGTATAAAAAATTTGATAAAAAACACGTAGTAATTGAAAATAGAACAAGTGAAATAAGTCAAATAAACCTAGCTCAATTCCTTTCGAAAAGTGAAATGGTAATATAGTTAGGTAATTCAAAACAATAATTCAAACGAACAAAGTCAACTCAGATATTTCAATTTCAATTAAAATATTTCCAAAAATTTGTCCCAAATAATGATAGTTCTCTAAGCATACTTTTCATCTCATCTGATATCCTTGACCATCACTTTGAGATTGATTTAAGGAGTGTTATAAGTTTAAAGTGTTAATCTGTGCGTCTGTGTGTTTCTCAGTGGCATCGTAGCCCCTAAACGGTCAAACCGACTTGATTGAGAATATTTTATACCTAAGTTTCCAAAAATCTGTTTACAGGGAATAAATCGCATTTGTCGGGACTTTTTAAATTTTGGATATTTCACATGTTTTCACTTAGGCCTAATAAGATATTGACGGATTTCTTGGTGAGTGAACGCCAAACCATTTTATATGATGCACAGAATATTGAATTTGAATACCAAATGTATACATCTTTTCATGTTATTTTGTTACAGTATTATGTTATGCTACTCAAATGTATTTGACACACAGCAATGCTATTCAACTAGTAAATAGTATAATGTACATTAAATTTATTATTTAAATTATATAGGATGATCAAAAAGTTTGTACAACAAGTGAAATTTACAAAATTTAAAAAACCCCCGACAAATTCGATTTATTCCTTGTAAACCGATTTTTGGAAACTTAGCTATAAAATGTTCTCACTCGAGTCGGTTCGATCGTTTAGGGGATACGATGCCACTGAGAAACACACAGACGCACAGATAAACACTTTAAACTTATAACATTCCTTCTTAAATCAATATCAAAGTGATGGTCAAAGGACATCAGATGAGATGAAAAGGATACTTAGAGAGCTATCAACTTTTGGGACTAGTTTTTGGAAATTTAATTGAAATAGAAATATTTGAGATGACCCTGTTCTATTGTTCGCTTGACTGATCACAGTATGTGTGTGTACACAACTACTATAACCAAAACCTCAAATGATCAGCTTTGGTAAATTCAACGAATTTTTGTTGGCCTGGCTCTTCCATTATAAATTGAATTTACGGAAAATGACTTTATTTAGAATAATATAGTAATATAATAATACCTGCCTCGATAATGCATTATTATTATAATTTATGATATTCGATATTGTAATGAAAATATAATGAAAATTGGTGTATAATAATTTTCCATGAAGTTTACAATTTTACAATTACATTTGTCTTTATATCAGAAAATATTAATATATTCACAGTTTTATTAGGAATCAATATATTATATAGTTATGATTATTATATATTATAGACCAAGAGCCGGACCTGGTAAATTTGTATGAATGACAAGAAAAACGTGATAGACGAAAAGAAAACATGTCCTACTTAATTTAAACACGAAATTGAGTTAATCGTTGAAATACCATGTATAGACAGTATTGATTACTCGGTCACATTACACATACATACATGTCACACATATATAACTGATATTCCCATATAATACATATTATACAATTTGCGCATAATTTGCACTGTTACGGGTAAACCGTGATGTTTACGAAAAAATGTTTCAAACAAAAGTTGTTTATTTTTTTATAAAGAACATTTTACAATTAATCTTTTGTTCTATCTCTAATGGTTTACAAGACCCAATGACCTATGTTGTTCATTTACAAACTTGGCCTCACTTTTAACGTCCAAAGCATGCTTGATATCTCATTTCAGGTCGATATATCTTTTAAATTTTGAGTAATTGTGATGACAGACGGTCAGACAATCGGAAATGGACTAATTAGGTGATTTTATAAACACCTATACCAAAATTTTGTTTATAGTATCAAAACTTGGGACTAAACTTAGTATACCTTGGTATATTTCATATATATGGTATAAAAATAAGTAATTTTCTTTAGTACTTAACTTTCTAAAATGCATTTTTTATGATGTTTCTGATGGTAAGAAAATTATTTTTATGTTAATATTGATAGTATTACTTTTTACAGCGTTTACAAAATCGTACTCATTTCTACTCCACTCTGTATATGATTTATCCGTAAAAGTCCTAATTTTTGGTGATGAAAATGACTTTAAAATTTTGTTTATAACAACTTTTAATGATATAGTACGTAGATAGAGGTACACACATTTTATTTTAATAGCAAATATCTGTACTTTTAGTAGTAATGTACAAATGATGATAATAATATCATTTATGGAGAGTTTTGGTTTTTGGTGTAGGTATGTGTGAGTGAGTGAGTGAATGAAAACTTTGAAAATACATTTTCATTCCTAAACTTCCAATATTTCGTTAGTAGTACATATCGTCCCATTGGGGTGGAGTATTAACACCCTCCCATATATGCATGTAATGCACAATAGTATTACCCTATAGAGTTTTAGACTGTGTTTTGTGTGCAAATGTGCAAGTAAATATTTCGAGTTTTACTGTATGAGTTTGTAAGTACACTGCTGAGTAAAAAGTTTAAGAGTCTTTACTGTTGTTTTTAGACAAAAAATCGAAGGTTTTTGATTTTGTTTTTGTCCAAAAAATAAAGATTTAAACTACCATCAAAACGGAAGCCTGCATTTTTTAAAAAAAGTTCATTTTGGTATAGTTAAAAAATATTGAATTCTATTTAGGGGATAGAAAAACATAAAAAAACTACCCCCAAAAGTATCTCAAAAACATAGGGATATATGGAAAAATGTTGAAATGGAAAATTAAAACTTTCTATAAAATCATTTCCAATCATTTTTGACGTATTTGCAATAGAAAATGAGATATTTGCAGAAAACAAAACTCAATCGCATAAAATATGAAAAAATGTCCACCCGGAAAATCTGAAAAATCTCCCAAAACTAAGATTTTCAGTTCTTTGGTAGAAAGAAATTAATACTTATTTTTTCTTGTTTTCATACTTTTAAGAGCACGATTCTGTAATTGTCGGGGTTTTAGTTTTCGAATTGTATTTTATTTAAACCATTTTGGAGTTTTAATTTCGGGAGATAGTATAACAATATGTATGTATTTGAAAAGTCCTATCATAGCTTAATATCCTCTAGAAGACGCCATATTCAATTTTATGTCACATAGCCTATGAGCAACGGGCGATAAAGACGCTTCTAAAAATACTTCATTTGTCAAATTATGATTAGTAGTTTAGAAGCTAAGTCCGAACAAATGAACATACATACATATGGGTCAAACAAAAATGGTTTTTTTGGTCAAAAATTGATATAAAAATGGGTTATCTTTTTGATAGATTTTGGACATTTGGGGAACAAATTACACAAAGATTTAAGCCGATGTGACTAAATTTTTCGTGAACTGTAGATATTTTACTAATTTCTTCATTTTACTATATCGAAGTATCTATATAGAATCGTTGAAATTAGACATAATTTAATTTTCGATAATATGATGTTCGATTATATTCTTCTTCTTTGAATAGGTATTGAAAGGAATCATGATAATTTTCTAACAGTAGTGTTGACGTGTGTATATAATCTGTAAATATCTTTATCTCTTATCATATATCTAACTTATATATCTGTAAAGGTTTTGCATGCATATATCTATGAATAGAGTACTAGATACTATATATACATAAATAGATAGATACATAGATATATAAGTTTATTTAACATTTTAGTAAAATTACCATTATATGTAAGAATGCACGAATTTCCTTTTCAAATCTAAAAATGAATCAGAATTAAATAAAAAGTAATATCCAAATTGCAAACAATATTCTAATAGATTTACAAGGCATTCTGTTATTGACTGCAGATCGTTATCCTGCAGAATAAGCTCATAAAGACGAACGAAAAAGTTATTTTCCACTTTTGGATATGAGGCCTACTTTGCGATAATTATTAAAATAAATTAATATATCTTTACCGAATTACAGTTTAATAACATTTTGAATGAAACCAATATAACACTACTTAAAGAGAGGATGTGTTTTATCATAGTGGACGGCGTCTCTAAATGCAAAATTATTACAATAAAACTCTATTTGGCTACTTTTGTTATTCTAAAAACTAACCCATTAAAACCTACACTACGTTTCTTGGTAAATTAAGTGTTGTACGCAACTAATCGTGCAAATATTACATACGTTAGGCATATATTTGGCAAGACGGACAATTGTCCGTTTTGTTAACAACAACAACTATAAGAACAAAATATTTTTTTTAGTATTTACTACCCAATTAAATCTACCTTCAAGAATAGCAACAATAATAATTATCCATTTATACTTAAATTTCTCAACAATCCTTTCCTAAGTTTTTCTTATCAATTTTTTCCCGTTTTATTTTGCTACCATATTTAATTGTATTTAGATCTATTATTATAAATAAATACAATAATATTTAATAATATATTCTTACTCTAATGAATAAATTATAAACAGTATAAAGTATTAAATACAGTGATTTTCTTCTGTCTAACAATTTGGCACGAAATAAGGAAATTTTCACTGCATTTTATATGTCATTAAAATATATTCTACAAAACATTTGCAAGTGTTACAATACTGTATTATTATTATACCATGTATATATGAAATATATACATGGTATGCAAAGTTTAGTCCAAAGTTTGTAACAGAATTTTGGTAAAGATGTTCATAAAATAATTTATTTAGTCCATTTCCGGTTGTCCGTCCGTCTGTTTGTGGACACGATAACTCAAAAACGAAATAAGCTTTCAAGCTGAAATTTTTATAGCGTGCTCAGGACGTAAAAAGTGGGTTTATGTTCGTAAATGTGCAACATAGGTCAATTGGGTCATGGGTCCGTAGACCCATCTTGTAAATCGTTAGAGATAGAACAAAAACTTAAACGTAAAAAATGTTCCTGATAAAAAAATAAAGAACTTTTGTTTGAAACATTTTTTTGTAAACATCACTGTTTACCCACGAGGGCGTAAATTAGGTGCACATTTTATAGTATGTATTACATGGGAATATCAGTTATGAATGTGTGGCTATTTAAGAGTGGATATCTTTCTTTACTTACGTGACGTCAGAAAACAAACGATTGCATCATTAACACTTTCTATACATGGTATTTCAATAATTAACTTAGTCAATTATTTGTTTTCACTTGTTATGTATATATAAAATATACTTTTTACTATGTTTGGCTACATAAGCTAAACGAAGCTAAACTGAATACTGCTGTTAAGTATATAATATACTTTATTATATTATATACATGTATCATACACTTACAGTATGTCCAAGAAATTCTTCACTACTTTTCATAACTTTCTTTTGATAAGTCAGAAGTACAAAAAAATCTTTCCAAAACCGTACGAATCAATTCCAAAATACTTTCATGTGTAAATACATTTTTGATTTCAATTTCTTCGAAGTCTGTACATATTTTTATACCATGTGTATATGAAATATATCAAGGTTTACTAAGTTTAGTACCAAGTTTGTAAGGCTTAAAAATATTGACGCTACGAACAAAATTTTGGTATAGGTCTGCCCGTTTGTCTGTCAACACGATAGCTCCAAAACGACAGAAGATATCAAGGTTAAATTTATAGCGTGCTCAAGACATAAAAAGTGTGATCGAGTTCGTAAATGAGCAACATGGGTCAAGTGGGTCTAGATCCAAAGGACCAATTATGTAAACTGTAAGAGATAGAATGAAACTTTAAATATAAAAAAGTTGCTATTAAAAAATTTGTTTGAAACATTTTTTCGTATAAACATCACTGTTTACCCGTGATAGCGCAAATTAGGCACAAATTATAAGGCGGAAAATTTTCCAGGTAATCCCCTTTGTTTGAACCAAGTTATTAGAAGTAACAAAAAGACCCCAGTAAAGGCAGGGTAAGACCTTCCAGGACATACTGTGTACAATTATATACATATATAAATGATATTTTCAATTAGTTTTCTTGCATATGGAAATAACATGAAAATTTATTATACCTATTTCTGATATAATTTTCTATATCATTTCATTTATATAAATACAGAATGTACCCACGTCGCCACAGAGTGAACAGCGACAATTCAAGTTGTTTATGGATCATTCTGGATGACAGTTGCAACACATTCTGTTATTGACAAATCTTGTGACATTGATTCAATATTTTGGAAAGTATACCCTTATGAAAAATGCTTTTCGATCAACATTTCTAAATCTATGAATTTATAGATTATAAAATCTAACAACTTCACGCAAAAGTTGATTTGAAAACAGCTGGATTTTGAATATTTTGCGTTTGAAATTAAGTATGAATGAAGTATGCCTGGTTTCTGAGATCTACAATTTTTGTGTGAGCTAATTTTATGATAAAACTTACCGTTTTGCTGAAAATCATGAAAAACCCGTTTTTGTAGCCTTTGACCCTCCCGTCAATTTTTTTCTACTTCTCGGATTAATAAGGACTTTTTGCATTTCATTTAAGAAGGTGTTTTCTGTTTGTTCGTCACAATAACGCCGGGAAAAGAATATTTTTAAAAACAATCGCAGAAAAATCGAATAAAAACATTTGCTGTATACAAAAAGGGTAGTTTTTTTATGGAGACAACCTGTTTATTGTTAGATTCTTGTCGTCGAAGTAAATACACTATCTTTTTTCTTGTTTTTAAATTTTAATTAAAAAAATACATTTTATTCTTTTTTCTATGCAACGAGAAATTAAAATTCTTTCTAAAGTGAATTTTAATCTAATTATAAAAAGTGTTTAAAATGTAATATTAAAAAAGTCAATTGTTTGAAAACACTTTTTATACTGAATTAAATACTATTCGATAAGATTCCCGTTTAATACATTTCTTAATTCAGTGTCCTTAAATTGTCGAAAAATTGTGATACTGAGTCAAGATTCTGAAAAATGGACGCCTGATTTAAAGATGTATTACTGATTTGCAGTATAAACTTTAAGAATTTATTGTCAGATTTTTTTGATAATAAAGGCAAATTTTTTTCGATCTTATTGGAATTTTTTTGGAAATCCGCTAATTTGGGGTCATTCCATTCAGCAGCTTAGTCAGTTTTTCGATTTATAAGCTTTATTGCGGGATTGTATAAATGAAATTATGATAGTTGAATGAATAAAAAATAATATTTCTCGAGTTAATGTTCTTTTCCTGCATTGAAGTACTTATTAGAACATATATATAACATATATTTAATAATAATAATAATAATTTGCCATGCCAGTGAGTGGTAGTAGCTAGCAGTGTATTTCCGTTTAGTATTTTCTTGCACCATTTCCTAATAATATTATTATATTAAAGTCATATCGTAAATATTATCTTATTATTGTTAAGATTATTTTCATATATTTATACATTTTCTTTTTTTTTTTGTCCGTCTGCTTGAAACCAAAAAAAAGTCGTAGCGCAGTAGCTGCGTCAGCTAAACATATTTCCTCAAGGATGGAAAAAAATAACAAGAATATTTTGTACTAAGCTTATTTATTAACGAACTTGACCTTCTAAATACCAAAACCCTTTTTGATACAAAATTTTATAAAAATCGGACTTTGATTGCGACCGCTAGAGAGTTTTTAGATACAAGCGTATAGACACATACATCTATACATATACAGGATGTTCTGTTATTGATTGCAGATCGGTTGGCCTATAGAATAAGCTCATCAAGACGAAGGAAAAAGTTATTTATCAATTTTCGATCTAAGACCTACTTTGAGAGTTAATTAACCAAAGAAATTAATATAATATTAATACAAAGTAAATAATTTTATCGAATCACAGTTCACTTAGATATTGTAAGCTGATATTGTGTTAATTCCTAAACTAAATAGGAATCCTTACAATCTATTTACATACATTACATAAAAATTTTTAATAAATACATAATATTATATATATGTATAAGTACATACATACTTACAATAAAGTAAACAGCAAAACATGTTGGAATCAGTTGGCTGATTCACTTAACAAAAACAACCGTACACTGTCGTATGTAATGTGTCAAATAAATGAAGTATGAAAAGCGTGGTATCCAAATTTTAAGCAATTATCAACCTACAAATGGCAAATGAAATGAACGACTTTTTTTTCAAAGTGTACCTATTTTTCGAGTTCTTTGACTGTGTAAACTGTGTATATGTATATATCAAACATCCCAAAATCATATAAATTCTGGGGTCATCATACGGAATTATAACACACGCCCATCTCTCTCTCTGTCGGCTCTGTTCGAACAATAGGGGAAGATGGCAGGGAGACGTGGGATTAAAAGGAGAAGAATAGATAAATACAACAAAAAAAAAAAATAAATAAATAAATACACTTAAATTTTCGATAAATGTCATTGTATAGTATTTAGTTACGTTGTTCAAAAGATGAGAATATAAGACACAAAACATCAAAATGTTAAGATTAAATAAAAATAATTACAAGAATCAAATTACTTTTCAATGTTTGAAGTAGAAACCTTCTTGGTAATTATTTTATAAAGATTTTTTCTTTCTTTTTTTCTTTATACACACATGTGACATTATTTCAAGCTTAAATATCTTAAACAATAATCATATTGGATGTATAGAATTCTAGAGTAAATCCTCTGCTTTGTGTTAGAGAGAATCTAGAACATACAAGAACCATTAATACTACAGATAAACACTTCCAGTAAATTTTCCGATGAACCAAAAACACATCGAATCGATTATAGGAACCAAAAAAAAAATGATACTTCCAAGTCATTTGGAGCGCTGTATTCCATTATTTTAAAAAGTTTTTTATAAATACCAATTCCCTTTCCGTGATTTTAGATATTGTCTTTGTCGATCCGCCCCCTTTTGGTTAGGTTAGGTTAGGTTAGGTTATATTGGCTGCCCACGAAAGACACACTTAGGCTATAGAGCCCATTTTGATACCATATATGTGTTTTACCACCTTTTCGCTGATAATTTCATTTATCATCTTCTCAATTTCAGAGGCTGAGTGCACCTCCTTCATGCGTATACCATGCACTACACCAGCCCATCACAACTATTAATTAAATTAATTTTGTTGCGGTATCGGGAATCGAACCCGCTTCCCTAACCATACCGCGGACGGAATTGGTTACGCCTTAACTAACTGAGCTAATAGGACGACTCTGTTATTATATAGTTTAAAAAAATTCGAGACGAGGTAACGATAATAAAAAGTTAATTTTAGTTGTGATGGAATTTCGCGGTCACTCCTTTCACTTCAGTTTAGTTAACTTCGTTTTGAAGGATCGCACACTGCTGATGCTTCAGAAGAGACAGTCAAGTACGCGTCAGTAGTGCGCGTCAGACGCTTGCGTCAGCCGCAGCATATGAATCCAACCTTTAAAGTCGGGTTTTAAACCTCAAACGTGCCATGATTTTTTAACGTGTTTTTTTTCAAATAATTTAGTAATATATTTGTTAGTTATAGTTATATTTATTTTATTAATCCACTTAAACATCCACTCCTGAACACAATCAAACACTCACATATACCACAAACACTCCACCCATTTCCACCCCATAATGGACAAACAAAAAAATACCAACTGAGTTAACAAATAATATTATAATAATACAATTGATGTATTTGATGTATTTAGTTTTGTTGTAGTCTTTATCAAAAAAGGTTTGTTTTTTTTGTGTTGGTTGTATTTTATGTTTTATTTTTGTGACATTAAATTCAATTATATTATTACTATCTGTTTAGTCGAGGAGCTGACATGCTTTTATTCATTTTTTTCACATGTTTATTGGCTGACCATTTGATTGTTCCATATTGTTGACTTCGGAACTAATTTTAACTACTATATCATTAAAATTTCCTGACAGAGTCCACGAGATATATGATCAAGTTTGAAACCGCGGCTAAGAAAAAAGTTCGATAAGAAATTTAAAATTTGATTTCCTACAAATATACAAAAACCTTTTGGTAGCATGACAAAACCAAAGAAAACAATGTGAAAAATTAATATATTTTTACATCAAAAATAAAATGAGTTGGATAATTAATTTTATGTAAAATGAAAAATAAATTTTACATTTTCACAGCTTCACACATACACCATTTACGGATACGATCCCCTTCCCAACACACACACTTAAACATAAGTATAAATACTGATACAAGAGCTGGCAACGTTGTCAAGAGTAGGATATTTGAAGTAGGCTTTGCTCATGAGAACGATTGCGTTAATTAACGTTTGATGTGCGCTAGTAAAGCAACCTAGCTTTTGTTTGGCAAACTAAAATTGCATTATTTAATTTTAAATTTAAGCCATGATAAAATTACTGCTACAGAAATAAAAATTTTCGATTTTTGCCCCAATTTCCTAGCTAATTCATACTGATGATGACTACTTCGACAGTCGAAATACGTATTTATATAATACAAAAAACTGATTTAGGTAATTGGGGCAAAAATCAAAATTTATTTCGAAATATTCTAGAGTTCTCATTGATTATCTTCGATAATATTTATACAGAAATAATATGTATACATAATTTAAAGATAATTCTAAGAAGTGATTTTGTGGAGACGTCCTTAAAGGACGTCAGGTTTTGCGACTTTTTCGGGAATGCAAGCTAGTAAACGCAGTAAACGCAATTGTTCTCCAGAATGCTAGACGCGTTTTTGATCCTTACCTTATTCCAATCAGAAATGAAAGAACCAAAATTCAGCCGGCTTGAAATCAATTTTTTTCCGTAACGTTGCTGGTTCTTAAACCATGCTGGTAACTATTAAAATGAAAAGAATAAATTAACCAAAATATAAAGTATGAAGTCTAAAACAGTACCTGCCTATGTAAATAAAATATATACGATTATTATGAAACGTGCTATAAAAGAGAAAAGAGGCCTATAGCCATAAAGGTACTTATATCAAAGTGTAGACCTATCCTATATCATATTAGGTGTTACTTGTTCATTATAAGCTATTTTGTTATACATAAAGGGTTTTCCATTAAGAGTGGTATAAGGAATACAAAGTTAAATCCCCAAATTGTGCATCTGAGTGTGAGCCTTAAAAAAACGCACCATTGACTTTCCATAACAACCATATTAATACGAAATCTCATTCTTTTTACAAACCTTTATTTTTCAAATTAACATGATCATTTCTATGGGCTGTATTATGCATTTTGTTAAAATATATCCCCGTCCCAAATTCGAAAAATCCGTTCTTAATAAACCACCTACAATATAAAATCAATATCTTCTCGAAATTTCAAATTTCTATCATTTAGGCTGGGTGTCGATATATCAATCGCGACATTGCCTATTCCCCTCCCTTCTGAAATGTTTCTGATTTTATATAATACTAGCTGTGAACTACCCGCCTTGCTGGGCAACATCCCCACTTGCACCCCTCCCTCCACATTTCCTTGCGTGGGATAACAGTTTTGTAATGTACACGTCATGCTCTTTTATTTGATACCCCACTTAGGTATATTTGTAAATATTCGATAATTCCTTCCCACTTTCTCGCTACACCTTTCTACCCTCCGAAGGTTAAAAGTAGATAAAAACAATAGATCTTTTAAGCTGGTTGTATATCGTGTCAATATTTGAGCTTAATCGATGCACAACTTTTTTAGTTTTTGAAGCATATCCCTTTCAACCCCTATTTCAACCTCTTACTCTACTATAATATGGATGTATTATACATAAAAACCTTCCTCTTGAATCACTCTATCTATTAAAATATCTATTAAACCGCATCAAAATCCGTTGCGTAGTTTCAAAGATTTAAGCGTACATAGGGACATAGGGACAGAAGAATCGACTTTGTTTTATAATATGTAGTGATGATGATGATACAAAAAGAATCATTTTGAATAAAAAATCATCGAAATCGGAGCTGTTGTTGAGGACTCCCTGGCTATTTTATATATTCCTTTATCCGATTAAATTGTTTACTTTAAATTTAATGTTCTACCACTCTTAATGGAAAAGAATATATTCCTGTGCTTGAACGTACACAGGACTTCACAGGTACTATGTAAATATCAAATTGACTTTATGCTGTATAATGATCTATTATAATTCATCGCATAGAATCTGGTAATATTGCACGAAATATATGGATGTATTTTGTTCCCTTTACCTATTTCCTCCAATTTAATGGATAAAAATGGCGACAAAATTACTACCCTTATTTAAATTGATAATTCCATCCAAAGATTTTCTCATTTCTTTTTTTTTTTTTGATAATTTTCTTCGTGGAGACAAAACTTTTATTCCCCGTCAAATGTGTGTATTGATTGTTCATTGCAGGTGTCTTTTTCCATAATTTTTGATCATAATATCCGCAAACGAAGTAATTATCGACGAGGATATTCTCAGAGGAACAACTTTTTTCGACCTATGGGTTTATATGGCTTTGAACTACAGCATAGCCTCTCCAAATTCAACTAGGTGTTCCTTTCGTACGGAGGATCAACTTTCTAGCAACCTTTCCCGTTGTTAGGTCGAATGATAATCTTCGATAGTGTTTTTTCGCTTGACCACTGATAAGAATGATTATGAAGTTTAAGGATAATAATTTGATCGCTCAAATACTTATGACTCATATAAAGTACATAAAAATTTGAAATAAATTTAAAATTTTGGTTTCTTAATAAAAATAAGTAATTTGTATCACATTTATAGCAGTGTGAAATGTTTGTATGTTCTGTATACACACGCATACAAATGGAATAACGACACGAACAGATTACACATTGAAGCCAATCACTTAAACAGGAGTAACGGAGTTGGACGGTTCTAGAACCGATATCTAGATATGTGATATTTTTTCGTTTCTTTCTTTTTGTTCAAATTGAAAGTACGTAATGTACGTTACTTCATTGAAGTGTACAGTCTCACCTTCATTTGTTAAATGGTATAATGCATTGTGATATCAAAAGTTATGAAAAGTATTATGCAAAAGACTTTAACTTTAATAAAGTACACAAAAATTTCAAAACAAATGTAAAACTTTGGTTTCATAACAAAAAATACGTATTCAAGTACTATTTCAATAGCGGGAAAACCAATCATCCATCGTTTATGGATCAATTTATTACGAATAGAGATACGAAAAGAGTAATAAACATATAATCCAATAATAAGCTCGAACAAGCAAGTTTTAATGCTTGTTAAATAATAATTTCGAAATATTCGAAATCAATCAACCCGTAAATGTGACTATGTGTAGGTACTCCACATACACGAAATGATTACTTGGAGTATATGTATTGTGTGTTTAACAGTGAATGGGGCTTTCGATGACTCCCAGCAGAAGTTATATGTGTGTATGGAAACCGTGCTGTGTAAGTAAATGTTTATTATTATTGAGTTATTAGGAAGAGATAATCGGTCAATAATAACTCAATAATAACCAGAGATGTTCCGATTACTGAATGTGTTCCGATTATAGGGATTGTACGGGAAAGTTCATTATAAATAACATATAGAATTGCAAGAAAAACTTTGAAGTGTATGTATTTAAATGAGACCGTACACAGAGAGACGTTGAATCTGCGAGTCGATGAAAAGTATTACTGGACATTTCCGATTATCGAGTGTTCCAATTTTCAAGAATCTGTAATATTGGAACATAAATCTAAGCAATTGTGTTTGCATCTGGTTCCGTAAAAATCGTGTTATTTTAAACTCCGGCCTCAAAGGTCTTAATTCCTTAACTATGCATAACCATAATACTAATAGAGATTTGAATAGACACACCCAGGTGATCATTGACAGTTCGAAAGTCGACCGTGGATTGAAATATCAGAGCATTCCTTTGATATGTTCTATAAATCCCATTGGAACATTTCAAATCTTTATCCAAGTAAATCTATGTTTGCCTGTGATACCCTTAATAAACATTGTTCGTTTTGTGTAGATTCAAAGTACACACACTCTTGTGATACACACAATCCACCCACGAATGTGTTGGTACTTCTGTTCTGTGCCTTGTGTTCAACCTTAC
The DNA here is from genome assembly GCF_905475395.1 of Chrysoperla carnea. Classification (NCBI taxonomy): domain Eukaryota; kingdom Metazoa; phylum Arthropoda; class Insecta; order Neuroptera; family Chrysopidae; genus Chrysoperla; species Chrysoperla carnea. The sequence continues at coordinate 4,039,469 of NC_058338.1, read as the reverse complement.
TACCTACTAGTGTAATAGCACAAGAGTGCAAGTATATCTATCTATCTAGCAAGTGTATAGCACCTCTCTAAACATACATACCAACACAGTATAGTAAGTACTACAATGTTCAATGGCACGGCACGTTTCTACTACAATTCACTTAATTTAGGGGTCACTAATTGACTTTACCAATTCACTTTATATAATATATAGGTATTTATCTACATATCTTATATGGTTGTGGTGTTTACAAAGTACGGGTGAGAGTAGAATGAAGAGAAGAGAAATGTTATTTAATAAATAGATATTATTTTATTTTTTATATAAAAATTTTTATTTATTCTTATTTTTAAATTTTTTTTTTTTGGGTTCAAACTAAAACATTGTTAATAGATTTGGAAAATCCTGTTTTAGTGTAAGAATTAGTCTAAGTACAATTAGAGACCGTTGGTCAGTTGTCCCACCCTCAAAGGAGGCTCCAAAATTAACGATAACCTAATCATACAGGTCACTCGCAAATTAACCCTTTTTATTAGTCGACGCTGAGGTCAGAAAATGAGATACTCTCGCGTGTCTCTATCTTAGGGTCTAGCAATTTTTCTTGGGAAAGCTCCCACTACGATCATTAAATTCAGTTCGATAATTCCCAGAAAGTAAAAAAAAATGGAACAAAGAAATCTGTTCAAGTAGCAAAAATAGTCTTTTAATTTTATAAAACACAATCGCATCAAGACTTGAGCTTGGACTTCTTGAATTAATGATTATGTTTTGGTCACTAGCTTGTATAAAATTTTAAACTTCAAAGCCTTTCGGTTATATTCATGATACAATGGCGTAATTTATAAAGATAAATATCTTACCGAGTAATCCTAATGAAAGAGAATTGAAAAAAATACACTCGCACCAGGTGCATTATCCAATTTGGTCATACGAGCTCTAGACACAGAGTTTAATTTTTCAACTGATCGAATTTTTATTTTTGTTATATTTTGTTATTAAAAAATTATTATAATATCTTGTTTTTCGAGCTGATAAACAATCATCTTTGGATGAAATTTACGAGATGATATTTCGGTTGCCTAGTTCTGTAATGGAATATTTCTGATTCTCTCTGTACAAAACAATGTTAATTATAATTAAAGTAATATGTAGTTACAAATATATGTTGAATAAAATCCATATAGCTATTGTCTAGGTCTTCAGCTCACATGTAGCATATCGAACAGGGACAGGCAAGATTGATGCGTAACTACCACATTTCACATTTCTACATGTCCATCTGCTTGTCTACATCCAACCAGAAAAAAAAAGAAACGAAATTCTGAGATCTTTAATCCCCTCTTTAAGAACATACGATTTTTTTAAGATATACGATTTTATATTCGCGAACGATAAAAATCTTCTATAGAACCTGGTTCTCAAAGTTTTATAAAATTCTTTAACGACCCAAGGGAGTACTAGAAAATAAAATATCCCTAGCTTAAGGCAAGATTGACAAACAGGAGATAATGTAAGGCTTCTGTACATGCTCACGTGATATGTATACTATTTTTCGTGTCGTTGTGGGTGGGAAGTAAGGCCAACGTATAACATAGCTTAATGAAAGTAGCTACTAACATTCCTCAGATACGGAAAATCACTTTTCATGATATTCAAGCCGAAAATACGGTCTTCCAGCCGCATTTAACTCCGAGAACGCAGTGATTTGAAAGTGTTAGTTGCATCTCGACCAATATATCACTTGCGCCAGGAAATCTAACTATTTCTAGCCTAGAGACGTAATAAACTATTGCTTGAAACTTTTAGAGTTTAGAATTCCGTAACCGATAACAACTAGAAATGAGATGGCAATCTTCAAACGGAAGGTCAAATTTTCTTGAAACATGGCAAAGAACAGTCTTGATGAAATAAGCTTTGAATGTGTTTAGGAGCTACGATGTCACTGACGAATTACACTCAGACTTTTGTCGGAAGTTTATTAAAATTTTTTATTTAATTTCAATTTTTAAAGAATCCTCAACTTGCCCGACCATAAAATACGTAAAATCTTTTAACATTCGAAATTAAATAGGAGATTCCAATGAATTGATGTTGAACTAATGCTCATTCAACTGTTTATTTTATGTTGTATAAGACTATGTTTTGTAATTTCTATACAATTTTATTCCCATTTTGTTATATGATATACAGAATGAACAAAAAAAATTACAATTTTCCAGCATATAAATGCAGATAACATATCTGAGGCCTATTTGCACAAGTTTTTCTTACACCCTGTTTTATTTAAAATCTGAAACACTATATTTCCAACGATATTTTTCCCAAATTCTAAATCTCTTAATTAATTAATTAAATAATATTACCATGTTTTTGATATCATTTTTGAATATTATTTGAAAATTATTTTTGGTTTTATCACATCCAAGGTAAAAATTCATTGTGTTCTTGTTTGTTAAAACATTTTACCGTGATTTTCAAACCAATTAAATGAAATTATAATGTTTTTCAAAGTTAGATAATTACTTTGTTTATTATTTAATTTTCACCGCAACAATTTTATATAAAATAAAAACCATTTTCACCAATCTAATTATAAAACGTATCTCTTAATGTCTGAAATATCGAAGAAAATGTTTCTTTTTGAATCATGTAAAATTTTTTATTTATAAACTCTAATGACCCTTTTGAACTCAAAAACTTTTAATCTTAAATTAATTAGCTTTGTAAAAAACAATTTTTTATAACTTCTAAAAATCTTTATTTGATTGGGAATCGTAAAATTTTAATAACCTAATAAATATTTCTTCTAAATTTTAATAATTTATGACTAATAGGGGAGGGTGTAGCGCCATGAATCATTAATGTGGTTTTTAAATCTGTATATAGTGCTTTTATTTCTACACACTATGTATTTGTTGAAAATTTAAATATTAAACAGCTATCGAAAAAAAACGTGTTCAATGGTGCGATATCATAATATACCATCGAACATATTCTAAGACTTTTATTTTAGGTACAACATCATACCCTATTATAATATTTATATGAAAAAACTTTCTCTTAAAAATGGCAGAGTAAAATGATTTTCTAGAATCGTTCGTTTTTCCAGAACCAGAACAAAAATAAAATTAAATTCTATAACTGTTATATACATTTTTATGTATAAAATTAAAATTTAAGACTGCGTTAAATGTTATATACAATTAAAAGTTTAAAACCTCTAATTTTTTGTAATAAAGTATGAAATAGTCACAATTGTATAACATTTTATTACTGCTATTAAGTAACACTGGAAAAACTGGTGTAGTTATACGTATTATATGTTGGAGCTACCAGATTATTCAGTACGTACCTATCATCGAATTTAAACAGCATGGTGGTCAAGGACCATCAGATGAGATGAAAATGATACTTAGAGAGATATCATTTTTTGGGACAAATTTTTGGAAATATTTTAATTGAAATTGATATATTTGAGTTGACTTTGTTCTTTTGAACTATTGTTTAAAATAACCTAATTATTTTACCATTTCACTTTTCGAAATAAATTGAGCCAGGTTTATTTGACCATTTATTTCCATAGTAATTATTTTTATGTTTAAATTATATGTCATGCCTTTTCCAAACTGAATCGATTTTGAAGATCATCTCCAATTGTTTAGTTTTTTCGGGTACAGAAGTCTTTAGCTAAAAACACCATTCGTTAAATTATCTTTCAAATGAAACCAAAAAATTTAAAATCGAATTATCCGTTTAGGCGCTACGCTGCCACAGACAGACACACACACATAGCTGTCAAACTTATAACATCAAATAAATAGACGAATTGTGTTGAACGGATTTCATTGTATGATCCATTCCAGTAACTGTATAATTAATATTTTCTATAACAGCATGAGAACAGGCATCCAACATCCTATGAGATGCCGCGTCGTGTTCCTGTATATTCCTATATGCACGTTTTGAATGTAACTTTTGTATGTATGTATGCATGTATGTGTTACTATGTCAAAGCAAATGAAAGATAACTTAACATTTATTTTCACACTGTTTCACGTGGTCCGTCTGTGTTTGGAAATTATATTTTAATGATATAATTTATTTCCTTTTGTGTGTGTTAAAAAGTTGGAATAAACTCTTGTTTTCTTTTTTTTTTTTTTAACATGTTCTTATTTTTTTTTTGTACGCTATCAATAATTTATTCGAATGGAAACAGTTATTAAAAATATTATAATTATCAGAAATCAAGCTTATAACATCATTGTATATCTTCGAATAGGGTATTCCACTTTTTTTGAAAAAGTACTTCAAAATGTTGATTTTACTAATAAAAAGCCACCAAAAATTTATTTCTGAAAAATACGCACGCTTTCTTGCCAAAAACTTAAAATTAAATTTTAAATCTTTTTTAAACTGTCAAAAACGCGTGCATCCATAATGGGTATCACTATACGAAATAACACACATAAGTTTGACAGATATATTCATAGACATCTGATTATAATAAATATAAATACTTATTATCTATTGATATATTATACTCAGCTGTCTACACTTAACTAACTTATGGTCTATGACTCATACCGATATGACATCACAGCAGGGCTTACCCGCGTTTTAGGCCACGTGATATATACAGTTTAAAAATTACGATTTTTAATTTTAATATTTTAAAAGAAAAATGTACTTTTATGACTCGAAATCAGAATATTTAATTATATTTTTACATAAATTTTAACTTTTATCAAATTTCATGATTTATTTTTGACTAACGATAATACCCTATTCTGAATGAAAATATGATATCACTGGATTGATACCATAAAATCGATGCAAATAAATTTACACTTTATATATAATATTTTAAAACCATATTTCATGTAAAATATAACTACTTCTTTACTTGTAAGCCAATTTAATTCTGATGTCTAGACTAATTGTGTTTTTTTTTTGTCAGAATTAAGATGAATACAAAATAAAATTTATATAAATGTTTATCGAACCAAATAACTAACAAAAATGATTATTATTTCCAGGTCAATTAGCACCATTGGAAGAATTAGAACCGGAATTTTTAGCACCACTTGAAAATCATACAGTGACCCAAGGACGTGATGTTTATTTCACGTGTGTTGTAAACCACTTATCATCATATAAGGTAGGTCAATCTTGAATCTTTTTTGTCTGTATCTTATTTTATCTTGAAACTTAGTATATAAGGTAATTTTGACCCAAAAATTTCAAAAATATGATTTATTTGACCGTGGGATTCGTAGTTTTCGAGAAAATCGCTTTTTATGTGTCGGTTTTACCGATTTCATGATTATTTTTTGTAGAGCTAACGGTAAAGTTTATTTCGAATCTAACTGTAGTTTTTACACTTTTATCATTTAGGCTCCTTAGATTTTACTCACAAATATATTTCGCCATGCTAAAATAGTTCGTTCAGATTGAATCTAGTTTTTGGGGTTGCTTTATTAATCAATTTTAATCCTAAAATGTAAGAGATAGCACATTAAATTAGGAAATTGGTTGAAAATATTCTTTCGAAAATTGTAAGATTTCGGAGGAAATACGACGAAATACGAAAAATATATCATTGTTGCATTGAATCGAAAGAAAAAAAAACGCAAGATACAGAAAAATGCTTAAGCAAAAGTTGTCCAAATGTTAAAATAATAAAATAATATTTGCAACTAATTTAACAGCACTTAGAATCGATATCCTAAGCCAATATTTATTTTCTAGTGATCAATTAATAAATTATTAATTTATAAAGAAATAAAAAGCACAAATTTTATTACAAATTTTATATTTTCCGGCATTGAAACTTTATGATACCTTCAAATATAATTTATATGAAACAAAATATTGAATCACGAAAACCATTGAATCTTGTTGAGTTGGATAAATGTTGTTTTGGATGACTTATTTACAAGAAACATAAAACAAATACTCACGTGTGCTGTTAAGTCTGTTGTTTGTTTAAATGTTTGTTGATATTATTTATATTCGATGGATATACTTCGATGGAAATTTTGGCAGATCGTTGCATTTTTAGCCAAGATTGTCATTTGTAACCCAAAATTCTCACTGTAAAAGAAAATCATTATAAAAGAAATTTGTATCCGTTTCCACACTACCATTGAGGTAGGATACATCAGCGCGTTTTTTTTTACGTGGTATCCCCTATAGGCCTAATCCACGATCTTTTCCTTCTATTTAAGTGCATCCGGTTACATTTAAACAGAAGAAAAAGATAAATAATCATCCAATTTGTCGTGACCGGAACATGACAAATTGGATAACATTATCGCAATTCCTAAAAAAAAAAATTCACAATCCCCAAATACTATCAGCCTAAATTTGACATCACTTAATATAATTACAGGACAGGTATTCCTAAAATATAAGAAAGAGATAAAACATAAATATCCCTGGAAAAAAATTCAATTATTTCAAAAAGAAAAGGGATAAATAAAAATTGCTTAATTTACAATAACCTTTATGCATAAATATTTCTGAAGGTCTATTTGAATTAACCATATCAACCTAGTTATAAGTAGACTTACCCCAGAATGAAACCAATCCAAAATATCACAGGCTATAACACAGGCGAAAAATCCATGTAATCAAGATCATTTTTTCCGTACATTATCTGTCTAGATATACCTAACTCACTTTAAGTGATGACTGCGCTTTTTTGCATGTCCCGTCTCACCGTCATCATGAGTTGATACATAATCCCCTATCGAGGCGCTTAGCTTTTAGACCGACATAACGAGAAAAAATTGATTTTTGACTACACAATTTGTCATAGTGTTATAACACATGCAACAAATCGAACGAGTTTTTCCTGAGAAACATCATACTAACCTTAGTTAGTCAACGTCGCTTCTCAGAATTTAGGGCAGACCGAATTTACAAATTTAAAATAATATATTTAAAAAAGAAAATAAAAAAAATTTAAAAAGAAAAATTAGGCAATTTTTCAACCCAGTTATAAGTTGACTTACCCCAGAATGAAACCAATCCAATATATCACAGGCTATAACACAGGCGAAAAATCCATGCAATCAAGATCATTTTTTCCGTACATTATCTGTCTAGATATACCTAACTCACTTTAAGTGATGACTGCGCTTTTTTGCATGTCCCGTCTCACCGTCATCATGAGTTGATACATAATCCCCTATCGAGGCGCTTAGCTTTTAGACAGACATAACGAGAAAAAATTGATTTTTGACTACACAATTTCTCATAGTGTTATAACACATGCAACAAATCGAACGAGTTTTTCCTGAGAAACATCATACTAACCTTAGTTAGTCAACGTCGCTTCTCAGGATATAGGGCAGACCGATTTTACAAATTTAAATTAATGAACTGATATTTAGAGTAAAATAAATTGAAAAAAACAAAAAATATCTCTGGGCATAAAAGTTAAAAATTGCTTAATTTGCAATAATATTTATGCATAAACAATTAAAGAAAGTTCTAGGATAGGATATGATAAAAAAAGGTAATTCTAGGATAGGATATGAATTTTACAAGTCACAAACACAGAATTATACGAATGACATTGTCGGAGATGAAAAAGCATAAATATCTCTGGAAAAAAATTCAATTATTTTAAAAAGAAAAGAAATAAATAAAAATTGCTTAATTTACAATAACCTTTATGCATAAATATTTCTGAAGGTCCATTTGAATTAACCATATCAACCTAGTTATAAGTAGACTTACCCCAGAATGAAACCAATCCAAAATATCACAGGCTATAACACAGGCGAAAAATCCATGTAATCAAGATCATTTTTTCCGTACATTATCTGTCTAGATATACCTAACTCACTTTAAGTGATGACTGCGCTTTTTTGCATGTCCCGTCTCACCGTCATCATGAGTTGATACATAATCCCCTATCGAGGCGCTTAGCTTTTAGACAGACATAACGAGAAAAAATTGATTTTTGACTACACAATTTGTCATAGTGTTATAACACATGCAACAAATCGAACGAGTTTTTCCTGAGAAACATCATACTAACCTTAGTTAGTCAACGTCGCTTCTCAGAATTTAGGGCAGACCGAATTTACAAATTTAAAATAATATATTTAAAAAAGAAAATAAAAAAAATTTAAAAAGAAAAATTAGGCAATTTTTCAACCCAGTTATAAGTTGACTTACCCCAGAATGAAACCAATCCAATATATCACAGGCTATAACACAGGCGAAAAATCCATGCAATCAAGATCATTTTTTCCGTACATTATCTGTCTAGATATACCTAACTCACTTTAAGTGATGACTGCGCTTTTTTGCATGTCCCGTCTCACCGTCATCATGAGTTGATACATAATCCCCTATCGAGGCGCTTAGCTTTTAGACAGACATAACGAGAAAAAATTGATTTTTGACTACACAATTTCTCATAGTGTTATAACACATGCAACAAATCGAACGAGTTTTTCCTGAGAAACATCATACTAACCTTAGTTAGTCAACGTCGCTTCTCAGGATATAGGGCAGACCGATTTTACAAATTTAAATTAATGAACTGATATTTAGAGTAAAATAAATTGAAAAAAACAAAAAATATCTCTGGGCATAAAAGTTAAAAATTGCTTAATTTGCAATAATATTTATGCATAAACAATTAAAGAAAGTTCTAGGATAGGATATGATAAAAAAAGGTAATTCTAGGATAGGATATGAATTTTACAAGTCACAAACACAGAATTATACGAATGACATTGTCGGAGATGAAAAAGCATAAATATCTCTGGAAAAAAATTCAATTATTTTAAAAAGAAAAGAAATAAATAAAAATTGCTTAATTTACAATAACCTTTATGCATAAATATTTCTGAAGGTCCATTTGAATTAACCATATCAACCTAGTTATAAGTAGACTTACCCCAGAATGAAACCAATCCAAAATATCACAGGCTATAACACAGGCGAAAAATCCATGTAATCAAGATCATTTTTTCCGTACATTATCTGTCTAGATATACCTAACTCACTTTAAGTGATGACTGCGCTTTTTTGCATGTCCCGTCTCACCGTCATCATGAGTTGATACATAATCCCCTATCGAGGCGCTTAGCTTTTAGACAGACATAACGAGAAAAAATTGATTTTTGACTACACAATTTGTCATAGTGTTATAACACATGCAACAAATCGAACGAGTTTTTCCTGAGAAACATCATACTAACCTTAGTTAGTCAACGTCGCTTCTCAGAATTTAGGGCAGACCGAATTTACAAATTTAAAATAATATATTTAAAAAAGAAAATAAAAAAAATTTAAAAAGAAAAATTAGGCAATTTTTCAACCCAGTTATAAGTTGACTTACCCCAGAATGAAACCAATCCAATATATCACAGGCTATAACACAGGCGAAAAATCCATGCAATCAAGATCATTTTTTCCGTACATTATCTGTCTAGATATACCTAACTCACTTTAAGTGATGACTGCGCTTTTTTGCATGTCCCGTCTCACCGTCATCATGAGTTGATACATAATCCCCTATCGAGGCGCTTAGCTTTTAGACAGACATAACGAGAAAAAATTGATTTTTGACTACACAATTTCTCATAGTGTTATAACACATGCAACAAATCGAACGAGTTTTTCCTGAGAAACATCATACTAACCTTAGTTAGTCAACGTCGCTTCTCAGGATATAGGGCAGACCGATTTTACAAATTTAAATTAATGAACTGATATTTAGAGTAAAATAAATTGAAAAAAACAAAAAATATCTCTGGGCATAAAAGTTAAAAATTGCTTAATTTGCAATAATATTTATGCATAAACAATTAAAGAAAGTTCTAGGATAGGATATGATAAAAAAAGGTAATTCTAGGATAGGATATGAATTTTACAAGTCACAAACACAGAATTATACGAATGACATTGTCGGAGATGAAAAAGCATAAATATCTCTGGAAAAAAATTCAATTATTTTAAAAAGAAAAGAAATAAATAAAAATTGCTTAATTTACAATAACCTTTATGCATAAATATTTCTGAAGGTCCATTTGAATTAACCATATCAACCTAGTTATAAGTAGACTTACCCCAGAATGAAACCAATCCAAAATATCACAGGCTATAACACAGGCGAAAAATCCATGTAATCAAGATCATTTTTTCCGTACATTATCTGTCTAGATATACCTAACTCACTTTAAGTGATGACTGCGCTTTTTTGCATGTCCCGTCTCACCGTCATCATGAGTTGATACATAATCCCCTATCGAGGCGCTTAGCTTTTAGACAGACATAACGAGAAAAAATTGATTTTTGACTACACAATTTGTCATAGTGTTATAACACATGCAACAAATCGAACGAGTTTTTCCTGAGAAACATCATACTAACCTTAGTTAGTCAACGTCGCTTCTCAGAATTTAGGGCAGACCGAATTTACAAATTTAAAATAATATATTTAAAAAAGAAAATAAAAAAAAATTTTAAAAGAAAAATTAGGCAATTTTTCAACCCAGTTATAAGTTGACTTACCCCAGAATGAAACCAATCCAATATATCACAGGCTATAACACAGGCGAAAAATCCATGCAATCAAGATCATTTTTTCCGTACATTATCTGTCTAGATATACCTAACTCACTTTAAGTGATGACTGCGCTTTTTTGCATGTCCCGTCTCACCGTCATCATGAGTTGATACATAATCCCCTATCGAGGCGCTTAGCTTTTAGACAGACATAACGAGAAAAAATTGATTTTTGACTACACAATTTCTCATAGTGTTATAACACATGCAACAAATCGAACGAGTTTTTCCTGAGAAACATCATACTAACCTTAGTTAGTCAACGTCGCTTCTCAGGATATAGGGCAGACCGATTTTACAAATTTAAATTAATGAACTGATATTTAGAGTAAAATAAATTGAAAAAAACAAAAAATATCTCTGGGCATAAAAGTTAAAAATTGCTTAATTTGCAATAATATTTATGCATAAACAATTAAAGATGGCTCATTTAATCTTAATTTACCTTTATTAACATAAACTTACTTAGAAACAAACCCGAAAATGAAATTTAAGATTTGGAATTCAAATGAAGGGAATAGATAAATGTCAAATAAATAAGCTATTCATGGTGAATAGTAAAACACACACTCAAATTAATTATATTACTAAGAATAAATTATCACATGAGATTTAGAAAATAAAAATAAAAATTTTACTTACCTGGATTTTGAACTCCATACCTGTGTAAGAGGAGTAGGACTCGCTATACTCTCTGCCACACGACTTGATGCTTGTTACAATTTAAACGGCCATAATCGGTGATAAAACTGGACCAACCTAATGAATAAATATATTTTAGTGATAAATAATTAAAATAATTAAAAATAATTTTATTATTAGTGTATGTACAAATATCAGCCAATTGATTCTCTGTAGGTATATGTTCAATTTTTAAATTATCTTTTTTTAATTCTGATCGAATGAAATGGTATTTAATGCCAATGTGTTTACTTCTTTTACTTTCCCAATTCTTAACTTATTGAATACTTGATTGATTATCCTCAAAAATTACTGGTTTAACGATAATATTAAAACATTCATTTTACAAACCGCAGCTAGCTAATGCAACTTAATATTCTGTTTTTTAGATTTTCAAAATATATTATTTCCAAATAATTGAAGGGCGTACATGCGTCAACGATAATAGAAGAGAAACAAAAAACAATATGGTAATGCGATAGTTTAAATGATTTTCTATGATTTAAGACAAGAAAAATAACCTGTTATCGAATTATTTTCATTGAATTTTAAGTTTAAAAAATTGACTAAAAGTAAGATTTAATATGGGACTAAATGGAAAATATAAATACGATATTATTCTAAAATTATATCGATACCAATACTTTTTTTTACAAGCTTTTACCAGGTAATAATTATTTAAACTTTTAATAGAATTTCAAAAAAATTTCTATTAATTTAAAATTCTTTAAAATTTACATACTGTTTCCCTATGAACGCACGTAGCAAAACAGGTTCACGCATGTACGTGAACTTAAATAACATTTCATTCGATCAGAATTTAAAAAAAAATTGATTATATACCTTCAAAAAATGAACTGGCTGATATTTGTACCAAAGGTTTATCAAATCAAAAATTTCACAAATTTGCTAAGCCCATAGGAATATGTTTTGTTTGAATTGAGCGGAGTGTTGAAATCAATTGAATACAAATTTAGTTTTATTTATTATTTTGATAGAATTTTTTTCGATATTTAGTAACGGATTGTAGAGTTATTTAGTTATTCATTTAAGGACGTACATTCATGAGACTTGTAAGTAGACAAATAAAAATAATTATGATGATAAAAAAGTTTAAATGATTTAAGAAAGAAAAAATATACAATTATATAAATTAATCGAAACGTAATTAATGTTAAATTTTAAATTCAAAAAGTGACAAAAATTAATCTTTAACATAGGTTTAAATGGAAAATATAAATCGATATTTCTCAAAAATTATATCGATAACTATACTTGAAACTTTTATCAGTTAGTAATTATTAAAAATTTTAATAAAATTTCAAAAAAAAAATTTCAAAATTATTTCAAATTTAAATACTGTTTCCATATAAACGCACATAGCAAAACAGGTTGATGAATGAACGTCTTTAAATAAAAATTATAATTATTAATATTAAAACTGTGTGTTTATTAGTAAACTCTACATCTAAAATAACACTAACGTCAAAAAATTTTATCGAACCATAGTACATATTCATTTTGTTATATTTATTATAAATAAATTTTGTATAAATGAGATTGAATCTCTTGAGAATAAACGCAAGCTCGAAAAATTTTGAAATCAAATAAAAATACTTGTAGTCAATCACTAATAATAAAACAACTAATTCTAGAATGTGATTTCAATTGGAAAAAATAAACAAATGATTCAAACATAATTTTTTTTAATTAATATTAAAAGTTTTGTGTAAAAAATTATTTGGACAAAATGTGAAACAAATTAAATATAATATAGAATTTTACAATGTACAAAAAAAGAATTAGAAAAATGTAAATTAAAACAAAAACTTACTCAGAAACAAATTCGAAAATGAAATTTGACGTTTGGAAGTCAAATGAAGGTGAAACACAAAGCACAAATGTAACCAACTGTCCACTATGAACGATGAAACACTACTGACCTAATGAATAATTTTGATTGACCACACCCGAAAAAAGCGCGGAAATTTAACACGCATTTAAATTAATGAAATTAATTTGAATAAATCAGAACATGAAATGTAGAGAAAAAATTTAAAATTTTTATTTGCCCGAGCTTTGAACCATGGACATTCGATCTACGAGTCGCACCCGCTTAACACCGAGCTGCGACACCTCTTATATGATGAAACAATATCAAGAGACATTATCGGTGATAAAGCTGTAGAAACCTAATGAAAAACTTTGAGTGACTAAAACACCTGTGGGATTGTTACACAAACTTAAATTAATAACGTAGGGAAAAAAAATTTCTTTACCTTAGTGGGTTTCGAACCCACGATCTTAGTACTAAGAGTCGAACTCGCTCACCACATCGCCATATGAGCCGATATATATACATACAATTTAAACAGCCAATATCAGTGAGAAAATTATATTAACCTAATGAATACATAAATTTAACTTATTCCAAAATAAATGCGTATTCAAATTAATTTAATTGATTTGCAAAAAATCATATTAATAAATTCATTAAAAAAAAAATTAAAGTTTATACTTATCCGGGATTTGAGTGAGATTCCTTCTAAACCGAAACACACTAAGTCATTCGGATACAGTGTAGTAATAACTATTCATGGACCCTATTTGTTAAGAATTTTTGGCTTCTATTATAAAATTTTCTTTTTATTTATTTATTTATTTATTCTATTGCAAATATCTGGTTTTTCCTCGGCTCTACTACATTTATGTTGTAGTTAGTATCTCTTATACGAAAAGTTTTTTTTACAGATTTCACATGATTAATGTTTTTTTTTTTCTATTGTAAATGATTAACATAATGATTATCATTAAAAATTTTCGATATCTGGAGTAATTTTCAAAATATCGAAAATTGAAAATTTTGTTTAATTATTCAGCTTTCGGTATTTCGATAACCAAGACAAATACCGAAAAATTTCGTATTTCATTTTCAAAGTTGAAAATAAAGAACAAATAATTTCAACCACGAATCTCAACTTGATATTACTATGGGCCATTTTAGGAACCGGACTCTCTTAGGTCAAGGAAAATCCCAAATCGTTTGAAATATGTTCTAAATCGATATTAATGTATTATTTATGTATTTTTATTTATTCATATTCCAAAGTATTTTTCTTATTTTAAATACACAGTTCGTTAAAAACTTTTCCTTCATTCAATTTTTTTTTTCTTGATACAATTAGAAAGAAAACCAATTATTTGTACTTCCTTAAAAGTGATGACTTTCTCCAGATTACATACCTACACTAAGATCAAAGTAATCAAAAACAATATACAAGAAAAAAAACTCAATTTTCAATTACTATTATTAAAATTATTATGATACAAAGAAATATAATCACAGTTTGAATTTGATTTTATAAATTCTTATTAAAATGGCGACATTGTAATACTGTATAGCAATGGACTTGGATAGCAGAAAACTAAAGCTACCCATAGACTGTCAAAAATTATCACTTTTGACCAGTAAATGAACAAGTAAACACACGATGCCAGAAGTTTTTGGTTCATAAAGGACCCCGTACGCTTAGATAGGAAAATACATTTTTGTGAAACTCTTTAATCATATAATAAGGTATGTGTAGCTTTGATCACCCGTTGCTCGGAAACAACTCGTTAAAAAAGTTTGTGGACGTGAGAGCTCTTAATCAGAACTATCCGAAGAACATTTTGGGTCGGTGTGGAAAGCCATTTTCTTATCAAGCTGTTATTGTACTAAAAATAAGAAAATAAATTTTTCTCTGAATTATTCATACTCCGAAGATAAAAACGAGCTACGCCCGTCTATGGTCTCCTGAAGTGTAAATAATTTCGCTGTTCTTTCAAGAAGATCGATATAAGATGAATGAATACACATTTAATTATTATAAACAATACAATTAGAATAGTTTGCTACATTAACTTGGCTGATTCCAACTCGAAAAATAGCAGTACTTAATGAAAATTTAAGAGTTGATGGTTTTTTCATGGGTGCTATTGTCAGAACTGGACCAAATTGTAAAGACTACACGGGAAGTACCAGCTTTCAAACAGAAAAAGGATCTGAGGTAACAAACATAAAAAAAAATACAGTCGAATTGAGAACCTCCACCTTTTTTGTTCGAAGTCGGTTAAATATTACAAAATGGGTTTAACACTTAAAATTGGTTTTATTTTCATATGAAATCCTAACTAACAATTCCTGTAAAATTCCTTTAATTTGTTTCATAACTATCAATTATTAACAATGACTCATTTATAAAATTTTTTTTTCCCATGAATATCATTTATTTTCTTGAATAACCATGTTATTTCCCTTTTCAATTTTCCCATTTTTCCTTGTATTCCATTCTATTCAAACAGTTATTTAGGTATACAACAACTTTTTTTTTGTCACTTTATTTATTTATTTATTTTCTAAGAACGTACAAAAAAACTGAAGGATTTGTCCTCTTATTGTGCAATCCTGAAAAAAAATAATATAATGGACAATAATAGAAATATGATTTTTCTATGAAAAATATGATTTGGATAATAATGGAATTGTGACGAGAGAAAGAAAAAATTTATTATGTTCATTTGATCTTAAATGAAATATATTACACCGAGAGTCAGCGATAGATTTCATTTGTAAGAAAACATAGATTAACTTCGTGATTTTATAGCTCTAACACAGAATTCTCAAAAAAAGTATCACAAAAAAACACCCGAGAAAAGTTATTCCTTTTAAGAAATCCGTTGTTTTCAGAATCATTTTTCTAAGAATATTCAGTCTTGAGGGTATAAGAGAATGATTTATTCCCAATCATTAATCCTTGAACAAATTTAATTTCTGGTTCTCACATCCATAGACTGTTAAATCAGCGGCTTTCTCGACAATTTTGTCTTCTTCTATCTGAACACCTGATCAGTGATAGAGAAGAAGATTTTTTCTTCCCTCCACGAAGTTTTCCACCTCCGTCGAGCAGAAAAATAGTATACACACTACAGGAGGAAGTAAAAAAATGCCTCAGATCTCATGTGTGCCTCACAATGAAAATGAGACATCTTGAGACCTGCGAGTCTTGTTAAATAAGTCTTGTTCTTGTCGAGTTAGGCCTTGGTCTTGCAGAGTTGGGCCTTGGTCTTGATCTTAATTCATATACATAGGGGTAAGACCAATATCTTGTCAAAGTGGTATTTTATATGGGTCTTGATCCTGGTTTTAAAAAATTTGCCAAAAACCAACACCAAGACGGCAAGATCGAGACTCATTTTCCTCAAAATTAAACATGAACCAAATTTGCTCGTTCATTGACACTGTACGACCTTCTTAACTCCGATTGTCAAGCATGAACGGTATGCGATACCTAAATATTTATATGAAAATGTTACACTTAATTTATGTTTGGATAAAATTCATCACTGACTCCTGGATTACATGTCTTGTATTATATTTCAATCATGTTGTGTATGAGGGTTGAAATAATTTTTTTTTATTCTCCAGAGGTGTCGATCCATTTTGAATGTAGGCATATTGATGATGATGGTAGACGGTTCTATTTACCTGTGATTTACAAAATAAATATATCAATTGATAGATAATTTTTTCTATTCAATATCGTTATTGTTGATTGATTTTCCAAATATATTACCTTGACCTTCATTTATTGTTGAGAAATAATTCAATCAGAACAGGAGTGATTAAAAAATGTAATGAAAATGTAATTCAGAATTGTCGAGTTTACTTGAATATGTAACAAATAACCAAAAAATATAATTTGTTACTGAACTTTGGAGAATTTAATGTTGAAATTAGTCAGGACTCGGGAGAGACTACAAGATTTCGGGAGTCTACCGATCAAATTTGGAGAGATGGCAAACCTATGAATCCTAGTTGAAGTCTGTGATCAGAGTTCTAGTTCAAATCGGCTTTAATTCCTCGATAACTCAACATTTGAATGTAAAAATTTGTTTCAATTGCTACCGTAGTATTTAGCCAGTCAGCTCTTAACATCATTGGAAATTTAAACTACTGTGTTTAGTTTGATTTCTCGGATTTAATTTATTTGCCACTTAAAGCAATATTAGTCGCCCTATTAGCTCAGTTGGTTAAGGCGTAACCAATTCCGTAAAATTAATTTAATTAATGGTTGTGATGTGCTAGTGTAGTGCATGGTATTAGCATGAAGGAGGTGCACTCAGCCTCTGAAATTGAGGAGCTGATAAATGAAATTATCAGCGGAAAGATGGTAAAACATATGGTATCACAATGGGCTCTATAGCCTAAGTGTGTCCTTCGTGGACAGCCTATATAACCTAACATAACTTAAAACATTATTAATGTTATTGAAATCTTCCCATAATGGAAACAAGACCTCAATTTTCGGGTTAGATACCAGTCTACAAAGGTAGAGAAACAAAATGTGATATTTGTTTGAAATCACAAACTGTAAAAGTTACATTATTGTATCAAATAAAAAGACTTCAACATTCATTATAAATTACAATGATGTTTTAATAAAGTTTACTATTCCATATCTAGGTAAAACTACCTACTAGTAGGTACCTAGAAATGGTATATACCAAGTATATACTTATTCTACAGATAGAATATAGATACATACTTATTACAGGGTGATTCAAGTTATAACAATAGAACTTCATTAAATTGGTAAATAACGTTAAAATAGTGAACATTTCTGAATAGCGGGGAATGCGTTTTTTTCTAGTTACAGTATGTTGCAATTTTAGAAAAATAAAGATTATTATTACAGCTGTTTTTATTAAGGGTTTAAAATTTAAAAGTCTAGAAGACTAGAGTCTAGCGGATTAAATTCATCGTACTAATTTGGTTCGAAATTATTTCAATTGATTTTTGCAAGGGTCACAATTGGTCAATAGATTTTAGTAACTGGTTCAAATATGACGTCTTAACGATCGCATTTTCGATAGATTTGAGTTAGAATTTGATCAAAAAACCGACTTCAAAAGAAAAACTATAGCAAAACAAATTATTATGCACTAAAAAGTAAAAAACTTAACGAAAATATAATTATTTTTGGAGTCGGTGTCAGCCAAGTTAATGTAGCAAAATGTTCTGTCAAAGTTGTTTTCTTGGCTGACATCGACTCCAAAAATAACAATAAGTGTAACTACGTTGTATTATCGTTATTTTTTTTTTTACTTTTTAGTTCATAATAATTAACTTAACGCGGAGGAAGTTAATGAAATGGGGCCGATTTTGAAAATCCCCAGTTTTACATATTTTCGCGGTTTCAAGGCAGGAAATTCCGAATCAAAACTTTTCAATGTAATGTCTGTGTGTGCGTGTGTACGTATGTGCGTATGTTTTTTCGGATTTTTTCGCCACGATTATTTCGCGAACCAGTTATGATATTAGCACGTGACTAGCCTTATTAGACGCGTAATCACGTATTTATGAATTGAAAAATTTTTCAGCAGAATTAGTTGAGCCATTTTATAATTGGTAATAAAAAAAAATGGAAAAAATTGAATAAACAGAATCTGAAAAGTGGATAAAACACATCATTTATCTATGGAGATCATGATCGTTCCAGCATAAGCTGCAGTACATGTTCGAAGAATAATCTATGAAGGCTAACAAGACCTTTTTTTAATGTTTTCCCCCCTCTGGAAAGTTAGTTGTGTGGACTACAGGAGTCACACTCACACGACTTCAGTACCACACCGACTATGTACTCCCAAATTATTGATTTTGGAATAGTTTTTCTTTTGAAGTCGATTTTTTTTGTTATGATACCAGATAAGGTACCCACTGCTATTATTAGCTGGGACACTCTGTACTATACATAACAGACTTTTAAACTTGATATAATCTCATTTAGTTTGTTAAAACTTAATTAGTTTTATAAGTAATTGGATAATAACGTACTATATCTTAACTTTTACGGATGTGGTATGAGATGAAAGTGTGGGAACCACGGGGTGCGGAGGATATACACCAAATACCATTAATGTTCTTCGTATATTGGCGTCAAATTTACTCAAGTCAAATCTTTGATTTGAAAATGTAAGAACTTCGTGTGTTACACTTGTGTAATGAAATTTTAACAAAATCTTTGTTTTAGGTTAAACTAAAGAAAATAAGATTATAAAACCATGGGATAATCACTTTCCATTTGTAAGAAAACATTCTTTAAGAAAATTCGAAAAAGTATTTGTCCTTTCAACGAAAAGACACTTAATTTAGTTGCTTTGTCCCAAAAAATATAAAAATCGAGTGCTTTTAACGATTGGGTGAATAGTTTTAGTATTTTGGCTAAAAAATTCGTTTCTTACAAATTGATCGATCTCAAGCTATATCTTAAAAACTTCGCTCCCAATTGCAATCGGTAGATGTACATATTTTTGTTATTCTTTGGATCAAAATAATCTCTCTGAACAGAGTTTTATTCAATTTCGAAGTAAACATTATTTTGGACTGACAGGTATCCAACCGCTTTGCAGGACAATTTCTTCTTTAAAAACAAAGACTATCACGTTATAGCCCTCACTTATCCTCCCTTTTGTTCACCATTTTATGGATTTTAATTTTTTGGTGGGGAATTTCTATAGGTCCAATCATTAAATAAACCTGATTTTTATCCTTTTTGGATCAAAATTACCCCATCCACTCAGTTTCAACAAATTTTAAAACAAAAATTTTTTTGCGATTTTCTCGATTTTTTCAAAGGGGTGTACCCCCTAAAAAAATTTTAAGAAATCGAAAAATTTTTGCTATCTCCAATTTCGATAAAACTCAGTATATAAGGTAATTTTGACCCAAAAAATACAAAAATCGGGTGCATTTGATGACTGGTCGAATAGTTTTTGAGATACGGACGAAAATCGATCAAAATATTGCGATATCTCAGAAACTCTGCATCCAATCATTAAATTAACCTGATTTTTATTCTTTTTGGGTCAAAATTACCCCATCCACCGAGTTTCATCAAATTTCAAAATAAAAATTTTTTTGCGATTTTCTCGATTTTTTCAAAGGGGTACCCCTTAAAAAAATTTCAAGAAATCGAAAAATTTTTGCTATCTCAGATTTCGATAAAACTTAATATATAAAGTAATTTTGACCCAAAAAATACAAAAATCGGGTGCATTTGATGACTGGTCGAATAGTTTTTGAGATACGGACGAAAATCGATCAAAATATTGCGATATCTCAGAAACTCTGCATCCAATCATTAAATTAACTCGATTTTTATACTTTTTGGGTCAAAATTACCCCATCCACCGAGTTTCAACAAATTCCAAAACAAATTTTAATTTTCGATTTTTTCGATTTCTTCAAAGGGGTACACCCCTTAAAAAAATTTGCAAAAAATCGAAAAATTATTTTAATTTCCAATTTCGATAAAACTCAGTATATAAGGTAATTTTGAGCCAAAAAGTACAAAAATCACATGTATTTGATGACTGGTCGAATAGTTTTTGAGATACGGACTAAAATCGATTCAAATATTCCAAAACAGAAATTAAAAAAATCGCGTGAAAAACCGGGATTATTAGAAAAGGATTGATAAAAAATTGAAAAAGTTTTAAGAACACTGATTTATAAAACTTGTTGAGTTTTATTGAAAAATAAAAAAACAGTATTTATAATATATAGAGATTCTTTCAAAAAAAATGTAATAAAAAAATTATTTAACCATCCTCTTTTCTTATCATGGTTAACTTTCTGTGTAAATAACGTTGCTTATCGTTTTGTTCATAAATTTACATATTTTAACACATCAATAAATTAATATGAACGATTAATAATAATAAAAGTAATTTCTTTTTTTATAAAACAAAGTTAATTAATATTAAAATTTTTTTTATGGTGGATATTTATGTTTTATAAATTTTTAATTGAAAATTATATTTTTCTTACATTTTTTTATTTTATATTAAAACGTCTTTTTATTATTATATTTTCTTATGTAGTTATCTTGACTTTATTTAGGGAGTTCGTACCAAAAAAACACAGAAAACAAGCAGTTTATGTTAGTGAGACCCTTGTAGTCTCCACATTCAATTTCCCAGATGATGAAGATAACTTTAATTAACTTTCTAAAGCAGGCATGGGCAAACGTGACTTGCAGAAGTCCCTCGGACTCCTAACTTAACATACGAGTAACACAGTGACAATCGAACCAGTGTAACAACCTAAAATACGAGTAAAACAAAGAGTCAATAATCTTATCTGATATAATTGATTGCTTCTAGATACAACCTTCACAGAGTTACCCACGATATCAGACTCGTTACACTTGTATTGTTCAAATAAATAACCAAAATAATTATACACAATTCTAAAATAATTGTAATATTCCATCTTTAAACTCTCTTATCAAACTTACTGTTCCTTTCATTTATTATTATTGTATAAGGATATTATTTGTTACTGGTTCAAGTGGGAATCAGGATATTCTATTTACAATGCCATTGTATATATATAAATACTAAGTATACCATTATATGAAAGTATTGTATCGTAGATCGGTATCTACCCTAAAAACGAATTTGATTGAAACGGGTCCGATTAAATTTGTAAGATTCTTCCAAGCTTCTTGTTTAGTTTGATATTTTTTGTAGCTATATTCCTTATCGTGTGGTGGGCAGATGGAGATAAGTAACCGAGACTTTTTTACAATATTATCTTGAAATATTAATACCATTCCCGACGATTACATGATCTTGTGCTCTTCATGCAAAGAGTACTATCTAGCTAGACTAAAAAATAAGACAAATAAAACATAATTTATCAGAAATGGAACATAGTTCCCACCAAGGGTCCCACGAAACCTCTCACTTTTTTTAAAAAATCATAATTACTTCGATTAGAAACGTAGAAACTTTATTAAATCTGATTACATTTATGCCAATACAAAAGCGATAGTACTTCACAAACCGAAGGGAGTACGCGAACGACCCATTATTCGAACTTGTTACCGAACTACAATACATATGATATAGTACTCTATATAGTAGGAGGTTATTAAATTACATTTTTTAGTAAAGCAAATTTTTTTCTTCTCTTTTTTTTGAAAAAAGTATATTAGCAAAAATACGAACAATAAATAAGTAAGAGAAAAATATAAAAAAATAAAAGAAACAACACAAAACATATCTCAACTTTTTATGAACAAAGTTTAAAATATTATTCAAGAGAATATCATGAAAGAGTAACATTGAGTGAGCGTGGGGTTATTCAAAGAACATCAACATATTTCATGTATGTATTACTTTTGGATCACGAATACTCATATATTTAACTTAGATAGTTTACATCATAGTCGAAGTAATATAGCAATGAACTGTCGAGCAGTAAGACGTATCGGGATGGAATTTTTTGCATTCAAATCGTGAGGGCTTCTACAATCTTTTTACAACAAAAGTGATGAGGGAGAAATAAAAAATTGGAAAAGCTAGAAAAACTAGAAACTAAATATCGATAGAAATCAGTCTAAATTTGTTGTTGGTAGACTTTTGGGGTCGCTAAACTCGAATATCATAACGAAAAAGGTGCTCAAGGTACCTAGTGCTCAGGGCAGGAAATATACACCTCATCTCTGTGACATATTTCGTACCTAGCCGTCTCCCTTTCATTTTCCTTGGGCATCAGGTACCTCGTTTGCCATTCTCGTGGTGATAATTGTGTTCAGCGGACTCAAAAATCCCCGAGTAACAAAACGATACTCATATCCATCGATATTTAATTTCCAGTTTGTTCAGCTTTACCAAATTTTCATTTCTTTGTCATCACTTTTGTTCACAAAATTTGTAGACGCCTTCACGAATCGAATGCAAAAAAACCACATCCTAATCCGCCTTACTGCTCACAAAGTCGACATTTGATCCGTTTTTAGTGCTTTATTTCTTTGTCTATCAGAGGTGTATAACCTTTTGGTTCGAACACCGTCAATTATATATTTTTTTTTTGTCTATCATTCACTGTTCTGCATTTCTTTTGACAATAATTGGCACCCTCAGCCAAAACTTGTTCGTGTCTATTTGGCGGGCATGTTCATTTGTCTGCAAATAATTGTTTAGTTAGACGCTACATGTTAATATTTGAGCATTTAATCTAAAACCCTCTGGATATAACAATTTCTAAATTAATTCTTGCTAGAACTACTTTTTTAAATGACGTACGTAATCATTGCTCTAAATAAATTTTAGATATCTGTGATTGCATGAGCATATTCGTATGGGAGTTAATAGCGTTAGTAGCCATGAGATTGTGAAGAGTGAACGAAATAAAAAATTTTTCTGCATTAAAATTTACAGAAAAGGGGGAGGGTGTATATTTTACTTTTTTCACTAATGCTTAAGTAAACTAAAACTTATATTTTTTCATACACTTCTTCTTTCTTTTTTTGAGTATTTTATTTATTGCAGGAGTTATTTGCTTTTTTTTCTTGAAGAATTGAATCTACCAAGTTTTGTGCATTCTAGAAAAGATATAGAAAGAATAATTTCATGTTGAGTGATTTGTTTCGAAGATAAGTATTGAAAAAGTGATTTACCATCAAAGCCAATGTGAAGTGAAATTTATAAAATATTCAGAGTATTTAGATAAATAACTATGTTAATTGTTTACGTTTTCTATTACATTAAGTTTTATCCATGTTTCTAAAAATCTCACAATAAAATAATTATAAGAAATGTCTCTTAATTAATGTTATTATGGTTAAAGGTTTCATGAGTTAACAAATATTAAACAACTGTTATTTTTTCTAACATCCCATTATTTTAGCCAGTTATGCCCCAACTATTATCCTTAAAATATAACCTTTTTTACGTTGACCATACAATATATAAATGTAGTAATAAAAAAAAAAAACTGCCACAAAAAATAAATCCACAGTAGCGTAAAAAGGTATGTACTTGTATGTGTATGGTACAATATTAAAATGATACCTAAGTAGGATTAAATGATAATTATATCCACACTAAATTCACTTCCATATTATTGAAGGATACCTGATGAGAAAGAAAATGGTATTCATTGGCTAAACATAGTGAAATTAATTTACTATAACTTTGTTTATTATATCTTTGCTTTCCTTATTTCGGCTGCCTAGGTTGGAGCTAACCAATAAAATTGATCGGAAAATCGTAACTACGTTAGTCTTCAATGTTCATAAGGTTTATTTTTTCTGGCTTCTGCCGAGTAAAGAACTGAAAAGTACGTCAGTTTTGACTAAAATGAGAATAAAATAAATAAATAAAGCTTTCTATGTTGCTAACATTGTAGAATATGAACTTGATTTTTTCTAAAATATACAGAAGTTTAAAGGTTATATGACAATTTTTTTTATGAAAGTCTTAGATGATTTTTTTTTAAATGGACCCTTGAAGTGTTTACCAGAACTATCGAACGAATCTTCCAACCTGCCTAAGCAAACGTAGAAGTATTTTAGAAAATATCTGCAGAATAGAAATTGTGGTTTACGACGAAGTATGGTCGTTGAAAAACAAATTTTTCGATATATTAATCACTCAGGAATAAGGCATTGCATTTTAATTTAAGTTATATGAGTAACCTATACAATAGTATCAAACTTTGACCACATTACCATACTGTTTTCAGGTAAAACCTTTACCTTGTTAAAACCTGTTTATTTAATGGAAGTGTGTGGATGTATTGAAAAAATCTATTTAATAAAAGGACAGATAATATTGTTAACGTAACATAACAATACATTCATATACATAATATATAACATACGTGTAACAATATATTATAGTAATTTTATCCTGAAGGTGTGTGCTTAGTACCTTACTGCGACAACAGTTATGTTCGTAGCTCTACTTTTACTACGATTTTTCAAATAGAAATGTTATAAGAGCTGGCAACAGCATGGAAAATTTTAACCCGTCAGCACGTGTGCGTTAACCGTTCTGTAATCTTTAATCGCGGTAATATATAATTTGATACCTCCCATAACTGAGTGTCTCTGTATTGGTGAAATAATTTAATAAATATGTAATACTTTTTTGTTTCCTTTATAAAGACAACAAATTTTTTTTTTTAATATTCACTACCCAATTAAATCAATATACAATCAATTATTGTTTTATGATAGGCCTCTTCTATATTCTAAAGTGACAACTACTAATTCAATGAATTTGTTAGGCCTGTGTGTTTATAAATCTTTCTATTTTTCCCATGGCTACATCTGCCGAATCCAACGTCAAATCGAAATTTGATAAAGAGCTTTTCCATTTGTTTTCATAGGCTTAATTTACTGGTATAGTTTTTTGCTATCAATAACAGAACACCTGGTATAGGATCGTTGCCGGTTCTCGTACCAAAAGGTACAAATGTAGTAAAGTACTAAGGCAGGCATCATCATACATGGATAATGTGTTCTAAATTATATTTTATTCTGTTTCTAATCATACAAAGGAAGAAATATATTACCCTAGTATTTTCACTAGAAAAAGTAACTATAATTTCGTAAATGTTGATGGTGCAATCTTATTTCAGTAATAAATGTATACGTATTGGTAACGATATATAAAGTATTCAAGTTCGAATAACCAGAATTTGAAACATTTCCTCTTTCAAAGCCAACAAAATAATTGTACGCTGTCTACATTTTTAAGAGTTTATTTTATAGTCACATTTTTGAACACAGGTATGAAAAATGATTTTACACAAGTGAAAATAAACAATTGACTGAGTTAGTTGTTGAAATACCACTTATAGACTGTGTTGATAGCGAAATCGTTAGTTTTTTTTTATGTCACGTAAGTAAAAGAAGATAGCCATCGGCTTATAATAAACTAGCGAATGTACACGAACAGGCCCGCAACTTTCACAATTTCTGAAGGACTGTACATATGTTGAAGAAATCTGAAAATCATAATTCAAAAATAGATAAGATTATATAAAGATAGAAAAAGTTTCGAACAGAACGTGTTCAGAATGCAAGTGCTGACGGGATATGAAAGTATTATTCTAATCCAGTCTTGAAACTAACCGATTCGTCACATGGGTAGTTCGTTTACCAAAAATATAATATTTAGCGTAAATTGATACTTACTGTAGACCCCATAGAAAATAATAAACTTTTTTTTACCATCTGAAACATTTCAAAAACTTTCTGTACCATTTTCTATATTATTTATGGTCACTATATATAGAAGTGAGCCTGTTTTATACAGAAAGGACTTTTATTTTAATCCTTTGATACTCATATAGTACCCACCAACTATTATTATTATATTAAATAAACATCTTCAAAAAAAAACTTTTTATATTTGAAATGAATGTGAACACTTTGTGAAAGCCATATTAGTTACTAGAAAATATATAAAGTTGAAAATGGTATGGAACTTAGAAAATTGATTTTATTGCAATTTTATGAAAATTTACACTGCATCTCTATTTGTTTAGTTTCTACTTCGACTATAATACCGTCACAACGTCATTGGATTTGTTTTATTTATCAAGTAAGGTCTTTCAATAAGAATGGTACTATTTATTACAAGCTTTTATTTAATTTATAAATATTTGAATATTTGTCCAGATTAAATCTTGCAAAATAATTTTAATTTACGCATCCTCAACCGATTGAGTCGAAATTTTGCAAACACGTTAAGGACACACTTAGGTTATAGTGCCTATTGTGATACCATATATGTGTTTTACCACCTTTCCGCTGATAATTTCATTTATCAGCTCCTCAATTTCAGAGGCTGAGTGCACCTCCTTCATGCATATAACATGCTCTACACCAGCCCGTCACAACTATTAATTAAATTAATTTTGTTGAGACGGCGGGAATCGAACCCGCTACCCCATGCAAAAAATGAGGGAGTATTTTAGAAGATCTTTAAATGTATTGATTGAAATGACGCACCTTGTTATATCAGTAGATGAAAATCGTAATACGTATGAATTGCTTGAGGGTTTGTTTTCAAATCTATATTACAATGATAATAATTTTCTTTGAATTGGTCTTCAAGTAACTATGAAATTGCATACCGTATTGAAAAGTTTTTGATTTTTACTTCCATGTACACGAGAACTTTTAGTCTGTAAACATTGATATTATATAACTTCCATGTACAGACTTCAAGTTTGAAAGTTTGTAAACTACACTGCGAAGTATCTCTTAGCTATGTTTCAAATGCGAGCTTAGTCTTCCGTACCCGAAGAGACGATGGAAAATTGGCGATGATCTTCAAAATCGATTCAGTTTGGAAAAGGAATGACGCATAATTTTAACATATAAATAATTACCATGGAAATGAATGGTCAAATAAACATGGCTTAATTCACTTTAAAAAGTGAAATGGTAAAATAATTAGATAATTCAAAACAATAATTCAAAAGAACAAACTCAACTCAAATATTTCAATTTCAATTAAAATATTTCCAAAAATTTGTCCCCAAAAATGATATCTCTCTAAGTATCATTTTCATCTCATCTGATGTCCTTGACCATCACTTTGATATTGATTTAAGAAGGAAAGTTATAAGTTTAAAGTGTTTATCAGTGCGTCTGTGTGTTTCTCAGTGACATCGTAGCCCCTAAACGGTCGAACCGACTAGATTAGGTAAATTTTATAGCTAAGTTTCAAAAAATCGGTTTACAAGGACTAAATTTGTCAGGGGTTTTAAAATTTTGTAAATTTCACTTGTTTAAGGATGTGACACCAGCATTGTCACCTGCAAAACGTAAATTTTCCACAAGATATATTTTCAATCAATAAAATTCAACAGACTGAAATAATAAAATCAATTTTTTTTCGCGGTATATATAAAAAATAATTTAACACTTCCCCCGAAAAAAAAATCAAGCTACTTACAATATCTTCACAAACATACACAATTCGGTGATTTTAGCGCCTATGGCACAATAAAAATCACAGTACAAATATATCTCCTACACAGATACTTACACAGATAATTCGTAAAAAATATCTCATATACTTTTCACAAAATTAAATTTATTTCAAATCATAAAAATCGAAATGAACATGGAATTGAATTGAAAAAAATTGTATATATATGACGAAGAACACAAACCATAATAAGACGGAAAAAAAAAATTACTGAAAAAAAATGGATATAGATAGAGGAACGTAGTGAAGAATACAAGAAAATCCTTTATTTGTGTGAAAAATCGTGTATGAAGTAGATATGAATGAATGTACGTAAGTTTTCTCTCAAATCATCATATTGTTATAACAAGTGGAAAAGAACATTTCAATCACAGGGTGAAAACCGAAAGGTATACAAAAAAATTTACCTCAATAGGGTATTATCGTTACTCAAAAATAAATCATGAAATTTGAAAAAAGTTAAAATTTATATAAAAACTAGCGGCCCCGACTGACGTTGTCCCGTAAAAACGTAACTCCAATTCATGAATACCTATACTACGTTTAGCCTGTCCGCTAAACCCATCCCGCTAAACCCCAATTTAACTCCTATTTATTGGAGTGGCCTGACCTTCGACCTTTGGCTTGACCTTTGATAGTAGAGCTCGCTGCGCTCGCATATGGCTCTACTAAATGCCTATTGACAATACCTGAATACTATTAAAAATACATAGTACACATAGTATACATAATGTGATATGATTTATATGCGCTCCCACCATTTAATGAAATTTCATTTTTTTGGTACGGAGCCCTCGAAAACAGTTGTACTGGACCAAATTGTAAATCTAAACCATTCTCGAATCTCCACGAACACACACAAAAAATTTCATCGAAATCGGTCCAGCCGTCTAGGAGAAGTTCAGTCACATACACACACACACAAGAAATATATATATTAAGATATACTTAATTAAATATTCTGATTTCGAGTCATAAAAGCACATTTTTCTTTTAAAACATTAAAATTAAATCTCTTAATTTTTAAACTGTATATCACGTGACCTAAAACGCGGGTAAGCTCTGCTGTGATGTCATATCGGTATGAGTCATAGACCATCAGTTAGTTCAGTGTAGACAGCTGAGTATAATATATCAATAGATAATAAGTATTTATATTTATTATAATCAGATGTCTATGAATATATCTGTCAAACTTATTTGTATTATAATTTAATCTAATCTAATGAATCGTCATGTATGCGACACTGTGTATTTTTTATTTAACAGTAGCATTACCGTGGGAAAAAAAACCTATACAGAAGTGAGTAGAAGTGGTACAGCTCTCTAAAGTTTTTATTTGAACAAAAATTATATATCTATTTTTAAAATTGAATACTTGAATACGTGTGTGCCCGCTTATATGTATATCTCATATTTCTAATTCGTAGCCAAGTAGCATGAAAAACGTAGCAGTCATAGTAAGCAGATATATGTTATGCATTTAAACAGTATAAAATTGTCAAGTCAAAAATTTATAAAATCAGGTAATCAAGATACTGAATGATTCATCAGCCATATTAGATTCTGTCATTAAAACTAGTTGCGATTTTTTTTGCTTGCAAAACTTAGTTTTATATTCCCTAAAGGCGTCCAACTGACATACCAAATAAGCAGATTTACATAGCGTTTTACGATTATAGTTTTTTTTTTTTTTTTTTTTGTAAAACTTTACTGGCGTATATTTTAATAGAATGAAATCATTTATTTATAGTTATAGGCAATATTACTAAATATCTGATAATTGTATGAATTTGATAATGTAATGAAATGATATAGATTTCCGCGAGTCATGCTAAAAACGGTTGTGTTCGTTACGAATAGCGCCTCTATTCTAAGTGTATGAAGTGTATATTTCTAACAAAAATGCTAAATTATCAATTCTAAATTCTTCTAATATAGTGATAAAAGCTTAAAACCGAATCTTTATGTTTTCTCCTGAATACGACACTTAGGCATTCGTGGCCTTCTATCATGTGGGCCATCAACGTCCATGTACAACATTTGACTCGAGTTAACTTTTAATTGGCTTACGATTAAGGAAAAAAAGTTGAGTTGTAGTTATCATTTTTGGAACTCCACAAGAAGAAATAATCATTTTAATACGTCGTTGAATGATTATGCCCCTGGGTATTAGGAAATATCGAAAGAAAGGGTACATTTCTACGCAAGATTTGTCTTGGCAAAAAAAGGTCATAATTGAATTTACGTTTTGTGGATAATTTCCATTTTTACTTCCTTGTACTATCAATAAAAGAAGTTTTGTGACCGTGAAAAAAATTGGATATCGAATTTTCATCAGAAATATCTATTTTGAGCATCCCCGAATTCATTTAACTAATTTTGGAATAACGTCTTTATCCATTTATCCATAGAAAGTAGAAAAATAGGATTTAATACTGTTGTGTGTAATTTTTGATATCTCGCATAGTCCCAAAACTATTTAGTCCACTGACTTTTCAAAAATCAAGTTTGTTAATTTATTATTGTTTCACGACTTTTTTCAGTAAATTTAAAATTCTTCTCCGTCTACTTGGACAACGAACGCAACTCCTACACCGCAAATTTTTTTGGTATAACAAAGCTGATCTTTTCAGAACAATATACTTTACAGATTAGTTATCAGAAAATACAGAGGTGATTGATTTCACGCATCTTATCTTTACACTTCTTTGAATACTATAAAAATCTTTTCTATACAACCCTCCCTCTTCGATAGCTACTTCTGATAAAATAAAATTGACTTCACTTGAAATATTTTTCTCTTTTATTGTATAACAATTAAATTTCCTGAATCGTCTTGTAGATATAAATGAAGCAAGAAGAAGTAATAATACACTTTTATCCAAACCCATCATTCCTTCTCGTTCTTCACCACTGCTGCACACACATCATAGAAATAAAAAGAACATAGAAGTAAAATCATACATCTCGTGAGTGATAAAGAATAAAAAGAATATCTTCATCATACAATAATAAAATATGGCAAGAAATCAGACAAACAATAAATAAGTATAGTGGGTATGAAAAGAAAAAACTAACTGAAGTACATCACGCTTTCTTCATCTTTTTTTGTAAAATATTATTCGAGGTAAATGATAGAAATTCGAAAATCCGAAGGATGTCTAACAAGCATTTAAATACAAATGGGTTACATAGAATATCTCAATAAACACATTGACAATAGAGCCGTCTTTAACCTTTTGGAGACCCCGGACACATAAAAATCACGGAGTCCGATTTTTTGGTAAGACTTGATCGAGAACGAACTCCATTTTCTATGTCTATGGTCACGCGTCATTACAAAAGTTGTGCTACCCGCGTAATAGGTGAAAATCTGAAAAAATTCCCACAATTTGTGGGACAACTTTTTTTTGCTTGCAAAACGTAGCTTGCAAAAAAGCAGCTTTACATCGCGTTTTGTGATTTTATGTAGAATTTGGCTGGCGTTGATAAGTTTTTCGATTGAATTTGTGCCCTAATAATTATCCAATATCCATATGACATTTCGTCTCATTTAACGTGTTAAGATAGTTGGAAAGTCGAGATCTAATTGAATTAAACCCATAAAAGAAACATAATACTAATTCTTAATAAGTTTGGAGCTAGAAACTTCGAAAATAGCATTACAAATCAATTTTTTTTCACTGAATCGTGTACTTAATGCGTAGAGAGGAACGGCTGCTAATAATAATTTTTGAGGGCAGGCTGAAGAGTTCGCAGAGAGCGGAGCCGTGGTCACTTTCCTAAAGCAACCAGTAGTAAAGAAGGTACTACATGGTGATTAGCTTTTAAAAGCATTAAAAATTCACAAAAACTTAACTCAGTAATGGGAGGCCATGTAAATAAAGTCTGTGATTTGGAAACCTGGTTATACTGACATTAAGAAGTAACGAAACAAAAGAAACACTCTCAAGTAACCGCAGTTAAATTAACTAATAACAGAACGCCTGGATTTGAATTCCTTTTGAGCGTAATGACCGTAGAAAGAGCGAAGAGCTTTGAGTTAAGTCTTAGATAGCTAAGATTATCTGTCCCTACGACCTACGAATTCTGAAGTAAAATTCTTTGCATTCGGAGATATATATATATATAAGAGATTTTTACGAGAGAAAACAATTCTTTATAATTATTTTATTTACCTTAAAAAATTGCTTATAAATGAGGAATCTGCCTAGCCTAAATAAATGCATCCTTACCATATCAATGCATATTCCCTTATCGAAAGTATTATAACAACAACAAACAAAAATTGTGGAAGGAACAAAAAAAATGGGAAAAAAATCAACGCATTGTTTGATAGAGAGATGCTGCTCATTCGATTTGCACCACGTCTGTCATCTCTTGATGGTAAAGTATCTATCATATTATAAACTGGTAAGTTTTGTTCAATATGAACAACAAAGCCACAATCAAAACTTATTGAGTTTATATCTGTATCAATTGGGTGTCACACGATTAAAAATTGAAAATGTCGTTTATAATTAGTTTTATAAAATTGTCGAAAATAATAATAATAAATCGAACTTAATAAACGCAGGTTCTATTTTTATGATTCCGCGATCGTCTTGCTCTCAAAAATGTATTCAGATTTCAGTGTCAAACTTTTTTCGCTTCTGCTAGGAAACGGCTGAAAAGTAGGTCAACGCCGTCTGAAATGAGAGGATATTTGCTTATACTGCTTCGATAATTTAAAATCAGCAAAGTCGAGCCAAAAAAATATAACTAACTGATTGCCATCATCGTTGTGGTTCCGAAAAGAGCATTAGTCTATCCCCACTCACTGGTCTCTATGAATCATTTTGAGGTCTGTAAGTTCAGCAAAAGTGCTTCGACGTCTTTTTTGAATGAAAATATCTTAAGAAAGACCTATCTTTCATGGGGGCAGGAATGACTTGTGGTACTAGAATACAGGTATGGTCTCAGTGCAATTTTTTGCGATTCGAAGATCTTATATTGCTTCAAAGGGCTTCTAAAAACAAAATCAGCTACTACAACAGGCAACGCTGAACGAGTGGGCCTACCAATGCATCATAGTTATAGCAGTAGGTGTCATGGGAGGAGCAGGAACGATGTCTTATCTTTTCTGACACTGATTCCTTCAATCTATACTTAAATAAATTTCTAATACTACGATCTAAAACTTCAATGAAACCTGATGGGTTAACAGAATCCCTCGGATTGTATTACTGATCTCCGGCTAGTCGATCTTTAATATTTAGTATAGGATAAAACTCTAAGTCACATTTTCAACTTAAAAATGCTCAAAGCATACGCTTTAAAATTTCATGAATCAAATAGCTTGACACCCTATATATTTCTATGTATACAGTCACTCGCAAGTCAACATAAAGTCATCATATTTTCATTCTTATTTTTACTTTTTTTTTCTTCGCCTTCGTTTTTTGCTTTCTTTTTCTTGAAATATTTTGATTCCACTACTGACTTCCCGCTGCTTAGATTATACTTACTTTTAAAAAGAAGATTGTTTATTTATTTATATTTTTTTTAACGGTTGGTATATATTAGTACATAAAGTTGGAAAAGAAAGTTTTATTTTCTTTTTGTTTAAGGGTAAAAAAAAAATTAAACCAAAACTTTAACTTCTCTATATCGTTGAAAAAGAATTAATAAAATAGTAACTATATGATAACTGTATTTATTTTATTAAACTTTAGTATTTATCTAGTTTCAATAGATGCGTTCAGGCGATAAAACTTTGTCCTAATACGCCATGCAGTCAATTGAATTGGGTCTACAAAATTATTAATATTTTTTATTAACCGAAACATTTAACATGTACTTAAGGCTGAACGAAGCCCACTGCAATTTTTTAGTACACCCAGAATAGGGTATCCCACTAATTTTGAAAAAGAACTTCAAAATGTTGATTTTGCTAATAAAAATTCATCAAAAATTTATTTCGGAAAAATACACACGCTTTCTTGCCAAAAACTTAAATTAAATTTTAAACCTTTTTTAAACTGTCAAAAACGCGGGCATCCAATTTGATGACGTAATATGGGTATCATTATACGAAATAACACAAATAAGTTTGACAGATATATTCATAGACATCTGATTATAATAAATATAAATACTTATTATCTATGTATATATTATACCCAGCTGTCTACACTGAACTAATTGATGATCTATGACTCATACCACTATGACATCACAGCAGGGCTTACCCGCGTTTTAGGTCACTTGATATACAGTTTAAAAATTACGATTTTTAATTTTTATATTTCAAAAGAAAAATGTGCTCTCCTACGCTCGTGATCGTTTTTATTCTGATTGGTGAACATTTTAATTTAATTTTGTAACTCTGATAAATGGAAGCCGTCTTGAAAGAAATATTAAGCAAAATAAAATTTAAGGGTCTGTTTTGATTTTTCTTGTAACTCTTTCCACTTTACTCATGTATATTACTTTCTAACCCATTTTTTCAATTAACATAAAATGGTTTTTAATTTTAAGTAAATAATAAAGTAAAGAATGGAATTAGTTCTTAATAATTAAATTTCCTCATTAGAATCATCAGTTTTAAAATGTTTCAACTTTCTTTTATTCTTCTTTCTTTTTAAGTAATTAAATTAGTATACTTTCTTTTTAAGTTATTATAATTTTTATACTATGCATATATGAAATATCCATAGTATATTAAGTTTAGTCCCAAGTTTGTAACGCTTAAAAATAATGATGCTAGGAAAAAAATTTTGTCATAGCTGTTCATAAAATCACCTAATTAGTCCATTTCCTTTACAGCGTACTCAGGACGTAAAATGTGAGGTCAAGTTCGTAAATGAGCATCATGGGTCAATTGGGTCTTGGGTCCGTAGGACCCATCTTGTAAACCGTTAGAGATAGAACAAAAGTTTAAATGTAAAAAATGTTCCTTATAAAAAAATAAACAACTTTTGTTTGAAACATTTTTTTGTAAACATCACTGTTTACCCACGAGGGCGTTAATTAGGTGCAAATTTTATAGTATGTATTAATATAGGAATATCAGTGTGTGTGTGTGTATTTAAAAGTGAATATCTTTTGTTTTTTACGTGACGTCAAAAACAACAAACAATTGCGCATCAACACTGTCTATACATTTTTGTATGTGTTATGTGATAAAGAAATCAACACTGACTATGCATAGTATTTCAACAATTAACTCAGTCAATTGTTTCTTTTCACTTGTCCAAATAAAATTTAGTTCTGATTCAATATTGTTCAATAATATATACCTTTATTATGCTATTTGAGCTAAAATTTTAACCAGAACCAATTTTAACTTTTTGTATACGAAGGATATAGAAACAGAACTCCAATCGAAAGAATTGTTAAAATGCTTCTTTTTTTTTTTAATAAATCTTACGTAAATTGAAATAAATATTTCTTTCATCGTAATTTTCGTTGAACAGTTAAACATAATTATTACATAATTCAATAGTTGAGTGACTGAATGAGTGACATTTGGGAAAATTAACTAGTTTTCTTCCAGAAATCAAATTATCTGATTTTTTTCCCTTATATGTCAGTATATAAATGTTGTGTATAAACTTGCTATACACATCTACAAAGTGTGTCAGTGGTATTGAAAAACCATGTTTTAAAGACTTTTTTTTTGTAAAACCTATAGTTTATTACATATGAGAAAGAAATGTGATCTAAAATTTGCCAACGAATCGATGCGAAAAATCATTCTCAATGAGGGATTTTTGTCGATGAAAAATTATTCAAAAAATCGTTGAATAAACACGATTTCTGTATTATTTGGGTCGCAAGTTCGAGTTTTATCGAAATCAGACAAACTGTGTGAAATTTTTGATTTGTTCAAATGGAATTTCAATTAAGAAAATTGCAAAAAATCGAAAAAATTACAAACAAATTTTTGCATCCGAATTCGATAAAACTTGGTGTATAGAGTTTGTGTGCCGAAAGTTTGACTTTCAGACCAATATGTCCATGATATTTTCTAAAGTGAATCAGAAAAAATCTGTTCATTTCGTTTCGACCTTTAACTCAAAAATTACGCGTCCAATCCTTAAATAAATGCAATTTTTGATTTTTGTTATCGTGTCTATTCAATTTCAATAAGAAAGTTGAGATTAAAAATTCAGTTGTCTTAAAATTTACTTTCTTGCGACATTACCAGAGCTCTTGTTTGTATCATTCTTTCTGAAACACGCTGCCAATACAATTCTCTTCAGTGAATATGTTTGAAACAATCTTTCTGTTTCGTCATTGATAAATGAATTCTAGAAATAGATGGATGAATAGATGTGTTGTTATGTATGATGCTGAATACAGCAGTAAAATGCTACCAAAATAGTAACTTACCAAAAATAATAAAAGGAGATAGCAAGCAAGTACGAAAAAGGGAATATGTATGTGTGTAGTACCTCACTACAAGTTGTGATTTATGAAGCCTCATTCTTTTTAAACTCGAAGCAACTTTAAACCAATTTTGTAAACATAGAAATAGTTAAACAGTTGTATTTCAACTTCCATTATTGTTCATAATAAATACTTTTTTTTTTAAACTTAATTTTCTATCGGCTATCGTTTGAATATTTGAAACGTAACATTTTATTTAATGCAAATTTTGTTTTAAGATTGTTTCTCCACTTCCATCCGAGGAATCTAAGGAGAAAACACCTTTATTAGAACGAAAACCTGTTTTTTGTTCAGACAATATAATCCGACATCAAATTTTCGTGTACAAGCGTTTGCAAACCAAATAGTTGGTTGCTGAATAAGGAATTTGAATTGGGATGTAACGTATATAAGTCTTGTTTTATGATTGGACAATCCCTCCCCTATTGAAAAAATTTTAAATTACATCCATCCCACAATACGTTCCATCCCACCATCTTGATGGTAGATTTAAAAAAAAATTATGTTATAACATATGTGGTGGTGATGGGCTTCGAACCGACGACCCTA
Organism: Chrysoperla carnea; assembly: GCF_905475395.1. NCBI lineage: Eukaryota > Metazoa > Arthropoda > Insecta > Neuroptera > Chrysopidae > Chrysoperla > Chrysoperla carnea. The sequence goes on along the minus strand of NC_058338.1, from coordinate 4,002,386 downwards.
GGAATACGAGTCTTACATGCTATCCACTACACCATGAGGATAGTTATATATTGTATACAGTTAGTTTATCTTGATACAAAAATTGATAGACACATATTAGTTACATTATCAATTTTGGCTTTTCATATGTTTCCTATGTATTTTCCTAGGTATATTCCCAACAGATTCCAGCTAGGCAAAACTTATACAAATAATTTTCCACTGGGTTTTCAAATTATATCGTAAATAGATCCCCAATAGTTAATGTAAGGTTTCATATAGGGTTTTTATAACACTTTCCCAAAAAAGTTAGTTAAAATAAATATACCAATGATTTTCGAATATCCAGTTTCCTGATCAGGTATTGGCTCCGAACATATGTATGGGGGCAATTTCTGGTCGGGAAATTTACAATAAATTTTTGGAAGTAACACGATGTAACATATTTCACATTGTAAATGGTTGAAAAATGTATGTTTGTATGTGTTCATGTGTCCTTCCCATATTATGTTCGTTGTATATATATATATATATATATATATATATATATATATATATATATATATATATATATATATATGTTCAGTTCGTCTTTTTTAATAACACACAATGAAAATGAAAAAATAAATAAATAAGGAAAAATAATGTTACAAACAAACAGAACTGGGAAGAATTGGGTAACTTGAACAGTAAACTGGTAACAGTTAGTTAAACAATAAACAAACAAACGCTTATTCATTCAATAAATAAACTGAATTTTTGGTTGTACTGTTCGGTTATTATTCTTCTTTATTTTGAAGTTTTTACAAAATTACAAAAAAAAAAAACATAATAATAATAATACAAATAATATAAAAATAGGAAACGTTACTTATAATGGAAAGGAAAAACTGGAAACTGAATTGTACTCTGTTATTGTAATAATACGATCCGTACGTTTTTTTGCAAATGTTAAGGATGTATGAGCATGGTAGTGGGAGCACAAATTTAAAAATAGATATTTTCAATTTTGATGATAAACTTATATTATTACTTGACGATATAAGACGAAAAGTAAGAATACAATTTTTCGATATCTGGCTTAATTTTCAAAATATCGAAAATAGAAAATTTTGCTTAATTATTTAGCTTTCGATATTTCGAAAACCAAGACACATATCGAAAAATTTTATTCTTATTTTTCGTCTACATTCATGGAGTTATAACAAAATTCATCATCAAAGTTGAAAATAAGGTAAAAATAATTTCAACCCTTAATCTACCCTGCTCTTACATCCCTTATATGGACGGTGACACTTAGTTTTTTTCTTTTCTAATTCATTGCTAATATGTTTGCTTTCTATTAAACAGTTTTTTTTAAATTTGTTTTCATTCATTCCAAATGAAAATTATCAAAAACTTCCAAAATATGCCGTTTTTTGAGATTCCTCCATAAGAGCCAATGTATTTTATATCGATTTTTAATGACTTTTTTCTTAAAAATTTGCACGGATACCTAAGCTGAAATTTTAACCACATATTCTTTGAGTAAAAGACTACCTACAAACAAATTTTGACCCTTTAAATCAAACATTGTTGTCATGCTCATACATCCTTAAGCTAACAAAAAAAATAAAGAAACTCTCTGTATATTGTCTTTATTTTGAGGGTGTTCATTAAATTTCATCAAAATATTTTAAACATCAATTATGTAAGGGTTTGATGATGTAATATTAGGCATATAAAATAAATAAATACTTCCTCTAGTATATAATTAAGTACTTCTAAATGATATAATAAAATTGTATAATATAATAATAATAATAATAATATATCATATAATTTGATAATATATATATAATATAAAGAGAATAATAATTAACATTATATACATTATCATATTTAAATCTATCAAACATATTTTGAAATAGAGCACAAGCCTGTTACGTATATGTAGTGAAAGACATATTTAAAGTTTTAAGGGCTTTATACAGAGATTTATTCAAACATTCATGGAGAAATTTTGCAGTCTTATGAAGTACCGATGATAATACAATAATTAAATAACTTTAGCCTAGTAGCCTGATCAGGATTCACAGGATAAACGATCAGAAGCTGTTTTGACGATGCTTTCCGCTCCTCATTCGGAAGATCGTGAGGTTGGAAAATTAATTATAGATAAAAAAAACTAGGGAAAAGAAACAATTTACTGAGGTAATTGTTGAGATACCACGTATAGACAGTGTTGATTACTTAATCGTGTTTTTACGTCATGTAAGTAAATATAGATAGCCACTCTTACACACAAAGTTATAACGAGTATCTTTCCTCTCACTTCCTTATATAGTACATACTATATAATGCTTCTATGTTTCAAACAAAAGTTGTTAATTTTTTTGTCAGGAATATTTGTTACATTTAAACTTTTGATATATCTCTAACGGTTTAAAAGATGGGTCCTATGAACCCAAGACCCCATTGACCTATGTACCTCATTTACGAACTGGACCTCAATTTTTACGTTCTGAACACGCTATAAAAATTTCAGCTTGATATCATTTTACGTTTTTGATTTATCGTGTAATCAGACAAACGAACAGACACACAGTCGGACAGACAACCCGGAAGTGGACCAATTAGGTAATTTTATGAGTGCATATACCAAAATTTTGTTCCTAGCATCAATATTTTTTAGTGTTACAAACTTCGAATTAAGCTTAGTATATCTTGATATATTTCATATATATCAGGGTATAAAAACACGCTTAATTGTACTAAAACCTGGATAATGAATGTAACGTAAAATTTTAACCCAATTTTTAGTACAATTAAGCATGTTTTCTTTAAACTGTTATTTATTTACCTTCAATTTTTAATAAACTCTCGGTATCTTTAAGTATGTAATGATATTATATTATTAGGTGTAACATATCAGTATCTTTATTATTAGATCACTAAGTACCTTTTGCTAAGAATACAAATACATTACTTATATGATTTCCAACTCACTTAAGTAATAAAAGACATCGTTATAGACTTTAAAATTGATATTAGAAAATGCAATCAACTATAATACTATTGTGGTTATATGTACTGTGATAAGATTATATGTATAAGATGATATAGGTATAAGACAGTGGCGTCTTATACCTATATTGAGTTTTAAGACAGAGTAGGCAGAAATTTTTAAAAGCTACTATATAATTTAAAATATTGCATCTTTGTTTTGGTTCATCGTTATGGTCATGATGTAAATAATGATGTAGGTATTTGTAACCACAAATATCCATAGATTCGCTGATTTTATAAACATTATAGATTAAAATTAAATAATAAAAGAAACTGAAGAATCATGTAAAAGAAAATTCTAAAGTTAAAAAATTCGATTTCTTTTCAGCTATGATGCCGGTTTTTCGCTAGTTATCACTTATGTGTTTAATTTCGGGACCAGGATTCCACTTTTTGGAAACCCATTAGAGCTAGGTTAATTTTGATCACAAATTTGAAAAGTATGACCCAAATTTAGTAGGATTACATACTTGGTTTATCAAAATTGGATAAAATTTCGATGCAATAGAGCAAAATTAAATTTTTTGGATTTTGATGACGTCATAAAGTTAAAAAATTCGTTTTTTTGATAACACAGGCAAATTTCAGCCGATCTTATTGGAATTTTTTTTGAAACCCACTAATTTTGGGACATTCTTTTCAGCTGTGATGCCAGTTTTTCGCTAGTTATCACATAAGTGTTCAATTCCGGGACCAGGAATCCACTTTCTGGAAACCTATTAGAGCTAGGTTAATTTTGATCACAAATTTGAAAAGTATGTCCCAAATTTAGTAGGATTACATACTTGGGTTATCAAAATTGGATAAAATTTGGATGAAATAGAGCATAATTAAATTTTTTGGATCCTGATGACGTCAGAAAGTTAAAAAATTCGTTTTTTTGATAACACAGGCAAATTTCATCCGATCTTATTGGATTTTTTTTTGAAACCCACTAATTTTGGGCCATTCTTTTCAGCTATGATGCCAGTTTTTCGCTAGTTATCACATAAGTGTTCAATTCCGGGACCAGGAATCCACTTTCTGGAAACCTATTAGAGCTAGGTTAATTTTTATCACAAATTTGAAAAGTATGTCCCAAATTTAGTAGGATTACATACTTGGGTTATCAAAATTGGATAAAATTTGGATGAAATAGAGCAAAATTAAATTTTTTGGATCCTGATGACGTCAGAAAGTTAAAAAATGCGTTTTTTTGATAACACAGGCAAATTTCATCCGATCTTATTGGAATTTTTTTTGAAATCCACTAATTTTGGGACATTCTTTTCAGATGTGATGCCAGTTTTTCGCTAGTTGTCACTTAAATGCTTAATTCCGGGACCAGGACTCCACTTTCTGGAAACCGATTAGAGCAAGGTTAATTTTGATCACAAATTTGAAAAGTATGGCCCAAATTTAGTAGGATTACATACTTGGTTTATCAAAATTGGATAAAATTTGGATGTGATAGAGCAAAATTAATTTTTTTGGATTCTGATGACGTCATAGAGTTCAAAAATTTGATTTTTTCGATAACAGAAGAAAATTTTTTCCGATCTTATTGGAATTGTTTTGAAACCCACTAATTTCGGGACATTCTTTAGACGACCATTAACATTCCTATCGAACTTTTTAAAATTTATCGAAAACCTGAATGTTAATATTTTCGAAAGCAGCAGTTTTTATACAGAATAACTTTTTTTCGTAACTATTATAATTAAAAACGTTTTCTATATGGAGCCAACTTACAGAATACTAACTGTACACAAAAGTTTCCATGATTTACATAAATAAAAATTTGGGATTATGAAAGAACTTGGTTCAAACATGAAACATAAGCTATGATACCTGCATATACAAATATATGGATATGAAACCCATATCAATAAAATATATAATGAACTGTTTTATTTATTAACTAAACGACGGAAAATAAAAGGTTCTAAAAGTAAACGATCTAGTATTGGATGATAGATTTACTTCATTGAATATATTTTTCACACACTTTCGAAAATACCATGAAATTTTCGCCTTTTTCAGATTTTGGCGATTATAACTCTAAAAGAATAGTTTTCGATAGTATCTTTTCAAGTAGACTAAATTTTCTACAATATGAGACTAGAATTGTCTCTATAGATTCAATTGTTTCCGAGATAAAGCCTTTCAAAGTTTAATATTTTTTCGAACTTCGCAATTTTTTGCAATATTGTGCCGATTTGAATGAATTTTAACAATGATTCTTTGGAAATTTGTTTCATCTACGAGAAGCTACGAAGAATTAGGGTTGAAATTAATTCAGAAAAATAGAACATTCCATAAAATTGCGAATTTCGAAGAAAAAAAAACTTTGAATAGCTCAAAAAAGAAACTATAGGGTCTACACAAAACACCCTGAAAAGGAACTATCAAAAATAGACCTTGAAGATTATAATTGCCAAAATTACAATAAAAGGCGATGTTGTTACGGATTTTTCGATTTTTGACAAAGATCCGTTTGGCGCTCGAGGCCACAAACTTGAATTATTCATTGGGGTTACATCATAAATAAGTCTGCGAAGAATCAGAGAATCAGAACTACTGTATTTGACGCAGGCTGTAATGTATAAGGTTCGTAACTTTTTTTTAGAGTATCTATCTATATACTTTAAATTTGAAGTTAGCTCAAATAGATCATTCCATACTATTTGCGTATTAAAATACACGTTTGTACATATGATGTGATCCTATTTTAAAACGATTGCACCGTTAGTTACGATATTAGAACGATATACAGAATGTCTACCTAAATTGGCCACATATGTGAAATCTCTTTTATTATAAGGTTTACGAAAAAAATTTATTTTTTACAAAAAGCTCTGCAAATACACTCCTAGATATCTAAGCAGTGATTTCTTGAACCGTTTGCCCTGAATATTCTTTAATTAGGAGACACCCTGGATATAATTGGATAGTTAAATGTTAATATTTTTGAAAGCAGAGCTTTTTATCAGGAATAAATTTTTTAGTTAGACACTCTGTATACCATATAGCATATAGCATATAATTTATCGAGGAATATTCATTCATTGGTGCTTTTAATACGGTTGAATTCATTAATCTCTCTTAGTCAATGTTTGGTACATTATTAAAGGATTGTGTGTTAACAACCAAATGATCCTTTTGTTTGAGAGTACCTCTACTAACTAAATATTGATCAAAACTCTTTTTAATTCCTTTTTTATTTTTTATGTACATAATATACACAGGACACAGATCATAGAGGACATTGTGTAATCCAAGCTAGCGTAGCAGTAGAAAATATGCCATTGCGAATTTAAAAAATACAAATATTGAAAATCTAGAGAGTGTGATGAAAAACTATTTAAAATATTTAAACAATTTTGTACTTAACATAAAAACAAAATTTTATTTTTATTTTGAGTTCATCGAAAATCCATCATTTGATGAACAGAGACGACTATAGTTAGAGTATTGATGATTGAAGAGAGATATCTATATTATCAAATTTATAAGCAGCACTTGCACACAATATATTATATATTTTTGTAGTTGCGTGTTATTGTAAAGCTAAAATTAACATCTGGGCTACCTGGTGAGACACTGCCTACAGCAACGCGCAAACAAATACGCTAATCAAGTTTAAATTTCTAGTGAGGAAGCCCTGTTAAAACAAGCCCTTCTATTCCCTACCTTAAAACTCCTGGATTTTGTTATTTTCGTTACTATTTTTAAACGTATGCGTTACTGGTACGACAACTTGGATTGTACAAGATAGATTACAGGACACACATACCTACAGAACAAAATATATACTTGGCTCGAATGTGAAGGTAAACTTTGCGTACTTTTTTTAAGCATATTTGTTTAAAGCATTTATGTATACCATACATATAATTTACATAATTTAATTTAAGGTTTTTTTTTTTTATGCAGATAATAATATTTAATTTTAGAAAGACAACGGGGGAAAAAAGTTATACTTTTTAACTTTCTACCATTTTCAAGGTTACTTTGGGTGAGTAATTTTCAAAATATCGAAAATTGAAAATTTTGTTTAGTAATTACTAACACTATACGTTTGTTATGGGTTGGGTTGGGTTAGGTTGGGTTGAGTTGGGTTAGGTTGGGTTGAGTTGTCGTCCTATTAGCTCAGCTGTTTAAGGCATAACCAATTCCGTCCGCGGTATGCTTAGGGTAGCGGGTTCGATTCCCGCTGCGGCAACAAAATTTATTATATTAATAGTCGTGGTGGGTTGGTGTAGTGCATGAAGGAGGTCCACTCAGCCTCTGAAATTGAGGAGCTGATAAATGAAATTATCAGCGAATAGGTGGTGTAACACATAAATTTTATCACAATGGGCTCTATTGCCTCAGTCCTTCGTGGACAGCCAATATATCCTAACCTAACCGAAGCTTTCGTTATTTCGAAAGCCAAGGCAAATATCGAAAAATTTTCGTCGACATTCAAGAAGCTAACAAAAGTCATCATAGTTCAAAATAAGGTATAAATAATTTTAAAGGACAATTTAATTTGTAAATATTGAGGCGCTTAGAATTATCCTTAATAATTTAAATTGAACATCTCCATTCTTTTATCCGATGTCTTAAAATCATGTTTTTCGTGATGTTGTCTCTAGCTACACATTTTTCTTTTATACATTATTCTTTTTAGTAAAACTTTTCCAAAACTATTAAATATTGATTCTACTAATATTGTCAATATATATATTTTATAAAAGATTATTATTATTATTAATAAAACTGTAAGTAAAACGAAACATGCTGTGTTACTTTCTTCATCTTCATTTTCTGTAATTAGTTCATTACTAGTTATTATAAAAGTTTTTAGATTTCATATAATAATAATTCTGTTTTTCAATTTCAATAGAAGAAGCTTATATTCAATATAATATATATTATAAATGTGAAAGTAATGATGTTTGTTTGTTTGTTTGTTACGCTTTCACGCTAAAACTAGCGAATGATTTTTAGTGAAACTGTACAGTAATGTAACTCATACATCATAATAACACATGAACTATAATTTATAAAGATATATTTTTAAAAAAAATTAAAAAATTAAATTTAATCTGACATTTACTATTTTAAATTTTTACAGAAATCTTTAATTTATGGTTCAAAATGATGATTACAGATGGAGTAAATATATTATCATCATTTTGAACCACAAGGTAAAGAAATCTGTGAAAAATAAAAACAGTAAATGTCTAACAATTCATGGCTATCTTTTCTGATATACTCAATGAATTATGACTTTTTTACAATTATACAAATTGAAAACTGTGCATACGTTTTAGATGCGTAAAACAATCTCTTCAAGTGTTATGGAAGGGAGATAAGTAAGATGAAGAGAAGTTTGGGATATAAAGCGGTGGTTTTTTACTTTTAAGCCCAATGAAGCGGTCGGGTATCAAACTAGTATTCGATATATAAATTTTCTACATTCATTACACATTATAAAATAATATTAACAAAGTATTTTATTAAAGATTATATTTGTTATTTGATAAGATTTACGAAGAAAATTTTTGTTGGAACGTGTTGTCTAAATGTATATGTTGTCTTGGATGGCATAAAATGAAATTAAATATAATGATCAAGTTTCAATAATAACGTAAGTAAAAAATACGTTTAAAAGTTAGATGTTATATTTAAAGGAAAATTGTATCCACAAATTATATAAAAGTTACTACACTATTTAAGATAGTTGGGGTTTTACAAAACTTGGAAAATAAGTAAATCGAGATAGATTAAATTCCGAAATAAAATTTATTTTCCGATTTTCTCAATTTTTTCAAAGGGGTACCCCTCAAAAAAATTTCAAAAAATCGAAAAATTTTTTTCATCTCCAATTTCGATAAAACTCAGTATATAAGGTAATTTTGACCCAAAAAGTGCAAAAATCGGGTGCATTTGTTGACTGGTCGAATAGTTTTTGAGATATAGCCAAAAATCGATCCCAATATTGCGATATCTCAGAAACTTTACATCCAATCGTTAAATTAACCGGATTTTTAAACTTTTTGGGTCAAAATTACCCCATCCACCGAGTTTCATCAAATTCCGAAACAAAATTTTTTTCTCGATTTTCTCGATTTTTTCAAAGGGGTAGTACCCCTTAAAAATATTTCAAAAAATCGAAAAATTTGTTTCACCTTCAATTTCGATAAAACTCAGTATATAAGGTAATTTTGACCCGAAAAGTGCAAAAATCGAGTGCGTTTGATGATTGGTTGAATAGTTTTTGAGTTATGGACTAAAATCGATGCAAATAAAAATGCAATTAAAAATTGCAAAAAATCGAAAAAAATTTTTCATCTCCTTACTTCTATCAAATTTTACATTTCTAACTTCAAAAATCACATAGTTTCATACAAACTTCCAACACTCCTTAAAAATTTCTTTTTTGATGTTTCTTAGTAATTTTTAGTAAACTTTCGAGAAAAAAAAAAATTACTAACATAAAACTTCTCTCATTCAAGATTTCTATAATAAAACAAAATTCGTACGTACAAGTTTTTTAGGTAAGTGAAAAATCGTGAAACAAATGAAGAATAAACATAAAATTAGGCAAGAGATGTATTTTAATTATGGAAACATAACGACCATAAAGCTAACCATGTGCTAATGTGTTGATGCTCGAATTCTGAAATCCTCAAATACTGATTTATTAATATAAGATATTTTGTTCTCTCACTAACGAATTGTATACAAATGATAACAAATTTAAATTATAAAAAACAAGTGAAAACAATTGACTGAGTTAATTGTTGAAATACCATGCATAGTCAGTGTTGATTTCTTTTTCACATTACACATACAAACATGTGACACATACATAGCTGATAATCAAGTATAGTACATATTATAAAATTTTCGCCTAATTGGCGCCCTCACGGGTAAACAGTGATGTTTACGAATAAATGTTTCAAACAAAAGTTGTTCAATTTTTGATAAGGAACATTTTTTACATTTAAACTTTTGTTCTATCTCTAACGGTTTACAAGATGGGTCCTACGGACACAAGACCCAATTGACCTATGATGCTCATTTACGAACTTGACCTAACTTTTTATGTCCTGAGAACGCTGTAAGAATTTCAGCTCGATATCATTTTTCGTTTTTGAGTTATCGTGTCCACAGACAGACGGACGGACGGACGGACAACCGGAAATGGACTAATTAGGTGATTTTATGAACACCTATGACAAAATTTTTTTCCTAGCATCAATATTTTTAAGCGTTACAAACTTGGGACTAAACTTAATATACTATGTATATTTCATATATACATGGTATAAAAATAATAGAATGGATACACACACCATCCACAGTTACACTCGAAGCATGTAGTATTAATTTTATTTTTTTTAAATATATGTGTAAATATTTACAATTTTTATTACTTTACACTGCAGAAAAGAATATCATCAATGGCGGCCTTCGAATCTTCTATGTGCCCAAAAAATCAGGTGACATTATATTTATTTTGAAAATTCTTTATTTATTATTCCAAATCAATTTTATCCCCTTCAAAGTAATCCTCTCCCAATGCAATGCACTAATGCCAACGGATTTTCCGGGTCTTCGAAACTTCGAAACACTGGAAGTAGTCACTTTCCGGGATTGCCTTCAGTTCCGTCTTCGCTGCGGGTTGAATCTCCTCTATCGCTCCATATCGCAAAACGGTGTCCCCGGAGCGATCTTTTGTGTTTGCTGAACAGCCAGAAGTCACACGACGCCAGATCAGGTGAATACGGTGGTTGTAGAACGCTATAACAAACCATGAATTGTCTTTCCATAATTCCGGCCTTTTTATTTCGGCGAATAGCGTTACGGAAATGACGCATAACGTTCAAATAATATTCCTTGTTGATTCATAATGCACCACAAACGCGCGCAGTTTAAATTCAAATTCCGGCACTCTGTAATAAAAATATAGTTTTTTTTCGTGGTCGTGAATCTATTATCGATTCTTTGTCGTTTATGCCATGAGAAAATTGATCCACTTGGACCAGTCTTTTTTTCCGTCTCTTCAAATGAATGTTTATTGTAAAAGTTTCTGAGAAATTAGTAAAACAGAACTCTTTTTAAAGTCGCTCAAATAGGTTTTTCTTTAACAATAGGCAATTTCTACGACGGTCGTTTTTTTGGTAAAGACATCAAAATTCATTAAAGAAATAGAATTATATTACTGTATGCAAAAAAAATTCTTAAAATGAAAAATTATATAATAATCAAATTTCATATTCATTCCTATTTTGTATTTTTCTATGCAATACAAATTACATATTTGATGTAATATTGTGTGGAAGTTGACTGATATACGTATGAAACAACTTCTATAATTAATAATTCGAAAAAATATCATTATCTTTATAAAAAAATAATAATGGAGTTTAACCTCCGTTTCTCCGACAAATATGCCTATAACAGAGGCCACCCACATCATTATTTGTTAATCTTTATTTATTCATTTACAAACATATTTTACAATTACATTTTTGATGTGGGTGGACTCGGTTACTACGTTCTTATCCAAGCGACCCATTAATTATATATTGTCCACACTGCCGCTGCCTGGATTCGAACCCACAACCTATGTCTAAGTAGACAAACGATCGGAAGACTAGCGCCTTAGACCGCTCGCCCACTTAGGCTCTATTATCTTTATACTTAATGATAATAATTAGGATTTCTTTTTTAAAGAAAATTTTGTAGTTCAGCGATATTTTGTGTGCCTTCACTGTTTTAAAACCCATTTAAATAAACTCGAACGTTGTTGAAATAACAACAGGCAAGTAAACGACTGTAATTTACTGTTTTAAAATAAAAATAAAAAATACTACCATTTTTTATAAATGTAAATATTTTTATTTAAAAATGGTGATTATAGAAGCATTATCTTATAATGAATGGTAACTGGTCATATATTTAATGGTGATTGATATACGATAAAAAAAATATTACTTCATATATAGCTCGAAAAAAAATGGATTTGTTTAGAAAAATAAGAAATTCGGCATAATCAGCTAAGAATCCCTCATGATTAAAGCCAAGGGTGATTGATTTGGCGAATATACTATATTGCAGATACTATAGCGTTATTCTCATAATTATGATTAACATAGTTCCAACAGCAGATTGGAAAAAGACAATCTCCCGCGTGTGACAGATGCGGAAAAAATTTAGAAGAAACATCGATCCACTTTCTGTGATACTGCCCGGCCATAGTCAAACCAGAAGAAATTAGGAAACTCAGCGCTAGACAAATCCTGGGTTTCAGTAGATCAGTTGGTTATAATATCCACTGAAAAGTGTAGCGAGGACAGAGTACAAGCGTCTACTTGGCTAGGTGCTCTGAACCATTGATTCGAGGCGCGATGCTCGAGCATGGCCCGCTAACCTCCATACCATACCATACCATACCATGTTTAACATTATCTAGTTTTTGATATAGCCCTGTTGTTAAAATTTGAATCACTCTGTATATTCAGGTAATTAAGATGTATAATTTTACAAATAATTCGAGTTCGGTTTTATAATAACCATTTAGAAGTACTTGGTGGACATTTGATCCAAAAAAGCACATAAATATTTCATATATTATATATTACATTATTACCATATATTTTTTGTTGTTATTTAACGCTCACTCTGGTGTAATATCCCCAGTTCTAGTCCTAAATTATATAATTTGTGGTGTATAAACACAAACACATACAAACACACATTTTATAATAATCTGTGGTTTTAGTAATTTGTTTAATTTTGATAAACACGCCATTAATTGAATTTATTACCATATATACTTTATTTTATATAAATACTAGCGTGATACCCGTCCACTTCACTGGGTTTAAAAGTAAAAACCACCGCTTTATAGCGTCCACCCTCTTTTGATATACACAGTTTTCAATTTTGTTAAGTGTAAAATAGTCATAATTCATTGAGTATATCAGAAAAGTTGACCACGATTTGTTTGGCATTTAATATTTTAAATTTTTACAGAATTCTTTAATTTATGGTTCATTTATGGACCTTATTAGTTTAATTTATGGACCTACTCCATCTATAATCATCATTTTGATCAAAATTTAAAGATTTCTGTAAAAATTTAAAAAATGGTGAATCAATTTTTTTTTTTAATTTTAGCTCATGTGTTATTCTGAAATATAAGCTATATTGCTGTACAGTTTCATTAAAAACCATTCGCTAGTTTTTGTTTGAAAGCGTAACAAATAAACAAACAAACATCCTTACTTTCACATTTATAAAATATAGAGATAGGGATAGTAAAATAGCTACTCGATGTGATCGTATTGCCTACCTATATATTGACATAAACAAATACAATTATTGGCCATTCATTTTTCCATACTCATTCCATTACAAAAGTTTATTCCAGCGTCCATATCCTCTTTAATGGACCAGGTATCTCAAAACAATTGATGTTTTATTTAGCGTAAGGACGTTCGCTTGGTAAGTAACTGTATACAAATAGTTCAGAATATCGTTTCAAATTTAATTACAGGAGTGTTAGAACTTTTTAATGACACGACTCCAAAAATAACAATAATTTTAATTACATTATATTATAGTTATTTTTTTACTTTTTAGTGTATTTAAATTTATTTTGGAAAAGTTTTTCTTTTGAAGTCGGTTTTCTTTTTGTTAAAGGTTTTTTTTATGAATACATTTTTCGAAAACTAACTAGACTCTACAATAATTATTTTGCTCTTTCGGTAATTTTGTAACACGCTGTACATTTATAAATGAATACCAGTAATGATCAGTCAGTCACATATCATCAATGTTCATATTGTTTGTATAGTGTACTACCATAATACTGTGATCTGACTGGTGTTGCCTTTTTGAACCCCAGACTTTATGTACGTAGTCTTTTATTATATCTACAGCATGACTCTTTTTCAGTTTGACATCCTTTTAACATAAAAATTTTACTAAACAAGTGAAAACAAATTATTGACTGAGTTAATTGTTCAAATACCCTGTATAGAATGTGCAATTTATTATGTTTTCGAAAATTTTCTATATTGTATTTATGTCGTCATTTAGGCAACCATGGAATAGGTTACGTTAGGTTAACCTAGCCTAATCAAAAGCTCCCGAAGACATGTTCTAGCTTCCACAGTAAAATATGTATTCCTTACGAGATATTAGAGGGAAATTGTCTTATATTGGCTGTCCACGAAGGACACACTTGGACTATAAAGCCCATAGTAATACCATATATGTGTTTTACCACCTTTCCGCTGATAATTTCATTTATCGGCTCCTCAATTTCAGAGGCTGAGTCCACTTCCTTCATGCATATACCATGCACTACACCAGCCCATCACAACTATTACGCGGGAATTGAACCCGCTACCCTATATGCCTACCGCGGATGGAATTGGTTACATTTTGTTCGTCGCGCAATATTCCCCATTTACTACCGTTTAATTATACTTCATTCAACTTCCAGAAAATATGTAACTCACACTGAGAGTAAAACACAAACAATATACGTTAAATTGTATAGAATTTATCCTCATTTTACTTTATTGTATTATTCCTGTAACTAAACTAAACAAAGGAGCAAACAAAAAAAAAGGAACAGCGTAATAAAAAAAAATAAAATGTAAAAATGTAATAAAGCGACACACACACTCCCAGAGAACGAGGCTAACTAAAAGCTTCAAAGGATATGAGGAAGGGAGTCGCCAGTCATCACAACAACAACAAAAAATCCGACAAAACTTCTCTATGTAACGTATCATATTATTTTTCTTTGTTTATTTTTTTTGTTATATCTGTTTATATTTATTATTATTATTATCATTATTATTATTATTATTATTATTATTATTTACAGATAACCATTTTTTTTTTTTTTTTTGGTTATTTAATTCATAAAATTTATTGGATAATGTTTTTTATACATGCATGAAATTATGACATGAGATAGTTACATAAGATCAATTTTATTTGAATACCTTGTACATATAAGACGGTAGAACCATAGTAATCCAAGTAACATTTTTAGATTTGTGAGAAATCAACGAAAATTCATGTTTACAAAATAAAAGTCCATTACTAAAATGGAAAAATAATATTCTATGAAATTACTATATCTTAATATAGGTATATAGTCCCCATTTAGTCCCAAGTTTGTAACGCTTAAAAATATTGATGCTACGAACAAAATTTCTGGTATAAGTGTTCATAAAATCACTTAAATAGTCCATTATCAGTTATCCGCCCATCTGTCCGTCTGTCTGTTGATACGATAACTAAAAAACGAAATTTTTATAACGTTCTTAGGTCGTAAAAAGTGAGACTAAGTTTGTAAATGAGCATTGGTAAATTGGGTCCTGGGTCCCTAGGGCTCATCTTGTAAACCGTTAGAGATAGAACAAAAGTTTAAAAATAAAATATGTTCCTTACAAAAAAATAAACAACTCTTGTTTGAAACATTTTTTCGTAAACATCGCTGTTTACCCGTGAGAGCGCAAATTAGGTGCAAATTTTATAGTATGTATTGTATTATATGGGAATATCAGTTATGAATGTGTGGGGCTATTTAAGAGTTAATAGCTTTTGTTTTTGCAAAATTTGTTTTCTCTCAAGGCAGGGCACCACTTTGCACCCCTTTCCCAACGTGCATTGTTCTCAGTATGTTTTGCATATAAATACGAGTATACAGTTTAATTATTATTATTAACGAACAGTTATAGAAACCTATTTTTTTCATCTGGGACAGTTAACTGGAACAAAGTATCGCACTAACAAGAACATGCCTGTAAAATAATTTTATTTTTCTCAAATTTTATTTATAAAATTTTCATAATTATGATTATACAAAATAAAATTATAAAAACAATCATATTATAACGTACGACATAAGTTTAAAAAAAATGTGTAGAAAAAAAAATGGTAAAGGGAAACCAACTAAAGCTAGAGAAAAAAGAAAATCTCGTACGTAGAACTATGTAAATTTATCTACAGACAATAATGCAGTGATAAGATGATTCTCATCCACACTAAAGTCAATTAGCATTTTTTAACAAAAATTATTCAAATAAATGTTAATGAAATCATAAAAGTTCCTTTTTGTTACGAAAATGGAACGAGAGACACAAGATGATGTTTTTCATATAATATAAGCACACGCTTTTGTTAAAAGTTGTGAAAACACATCATATTTATATTGATCGCAAGTAAACTAAGAATTGGTCAATTTATAAACTGCTCAGTATAAGGAAGTTGCTTGTAGGTAATCGTTCTGAATATTCAAAACAATTTTCAGAATATCATTTTCATGACACAATGTATTAAGGGATTAATGGCGTTTTGTTTTTACGATAAAAAAATGGGAAAAAATATGATAAAGATGAACATTTTTGTAATGCACTCGTGAAATTTCAACTCATTTGTGACTACAGTTTTCGCTAAAAAAATATTCCCAAAGTTAGCACTTTTAACAAATTCTTAAATGGAAGATAGCTAGGTTAGAGTGGCTGTCCTGGGATGGGACACACTTAGACTATAAGGTCCGTTGTGATACCGAAAAATGGTTGATCCATCCACTACTCCATGAACCATTTGGAGCTGTTTAAGAACAGCAGGAGAGCTTTGACATCGACGGACTCCAGGTCGGAGAGGTCGTCAAAGAGAGGCTGGCTCAAGTAAGTCCATCTCCTCATGACAAGAGCTGGGCAGTGACAGAGAGGACGACATCTCAAGAATGATTTCTGGGGGTATCGTTTAATAAAATTTGAAGAAGCAGAACAAAAATATAGATTTGTACATCACGAACTAGGCATTACTTCAAATTACTGATTTTTATCTAACAGCAATCGTATGTTCCTCGTACTTGAGCATAAACCAAAGCTTGAATGGTTTTATTTTTATTGTGATGAAAAGAATAATTAGATATTTCCTTCAGTTTTTTTTTTCCTAGATAAAAGCATTTCTGGTATTTTTATTATTTTCTGTGTCATATCTGAAAAAAAAATAATAATAAACGCATTTAGTCATCAACATTAGTCCTTGCGCTGAAAGACTTCTCTCTTTTTTGTTGAAGATTATCTTTGCGAAATTCGTTGTACCGTCATTAAAGTCATTGGAGATAACTATGCTTACTTTTCGATCTTAAACCAATACCATGAGCGATAGAATGAAAACCGAAAATTCCTTAACCACCTTCAGTGAAGCAGACAAATAGTTTCAAAATATAATAGAACCCATTTTCGCCAAAACTATAAATGATAAGGAGTTGAAAATTTGAAGGTAGCTTCAGCTAGTTAGTCTTGTGAATGACTTTCGAAAGTTGAAAAAAGTTCTAGAAAATGCTTTCGATAATTTTCGACATTTTTGAAAACCGAAAGCATTCCTCAGTGAAGCACCCGAAAAATTACATATAGTAAGAAAGCTCAAGAGGGGATTTGGGTAGTAACACGAGCGCGTCAGATTAATATAAGGAGGATTTCTTTGATCTTTCTTAGTAACTCCACTAAATATTTGCCCTTAATATAGCGAGACTCGCGTAATACAGACGATCAGATTAGTAAAAGAAAAATCGATAGATGAATTAACCTGAGACCCTCAAATTAAGATATGATGAGTTAATCACATGCTAAAAACAGGCTAACAAAACGTTGAATTCAGTTGATTCTCGACAAGAATCAACAATTTCCCCGAATAATTACTATTTTTGTGCAGTTTTTCTCCAGTGCGTGTAAAAAAGACTCCAGCGACCAGACTTTATTATTTAGATATAATTTCAATAATTTTCTCAATGTCAGTAAAATGTTTATTTACATATAAATTCACAGATAAAATAGCAGATATGATTTGGAGAAATTCTATTTTTTGGGATTTTACTACTTATCATCACAATAAGCATATTACTTCCATGTAAACCCCTCAACTTAATTTGTAATCGCTGTCACCATAAACGAAGAACTTAGTAAAATTGTTCCAAAACAGGAATGGTTACAAATATTTCTCACTTTTTTGTTTTCTTTGCTCAACAAATACAAAGATTGTCTTATGTAATAAAAGCAAACCAATCGGGTAAGTGTTGGTACATCAACCCCTAAAAAGATTCTGCATTATACAGAGAAGTTCCATGTTTTTTTATTTCCTTCTTCGAAAGATTACTAAAAATTATTAAGAAAATTTTTTTTAAAAATTTAATTTGCATTTTACAACTGAAAATGATGCTTCTTCACTATAAATTCAAACGGCAGTGACGTCAACACCTCGCGTTGAACTTTCGTAACGCCACGCACGGTGAAATGATAATATAACATGAATAATGATAAATGGTTTGTTACTCTGCTCGATTTCACAATATTATATCGCAAATTTCAATAGAAACAGACCCTCAACGGAGACTACGAGATATCTTCGCTTACTTACAGAAATTCTATATGTCAGTAGTCCACGATCACTTTAGAACCCAAGTCTTTGTTCTCTTAGAAAGGTTTTTTTTTTTCCAGTAACGCTTTCTTGACCAAAAATGACACAGTTTCGAAATACGTGACAGAATCCGTGTAATCCGATATCGGATTCGTAATCAGTGACCCAAAATATGTACTAGATGACAATTTCTAATCAAAATTTACATTTCAAAAAAATTTGTGTCTCCCTTCTGACTCGGCTAAGCTAAAGGCGTAATTTTCCTTGAGGTTCTATCAACTCGTTACAAAAAGTTTCATTAAAATCGGTGCGGTATTTCCCAACTTTTCCATGAATCCCGGCTTATTAACCGTATCTACTAATTTTTACCATACTAATCGATTATCTGTGGTGATAAATCTTTCGAAATATTTTCGATCTATTTAAAGGTACATTGTCCTAAAAACCAAGTCCGAAGTAGTTAACAAAATATAATGATAACAACAAATATTAAACGAGAAGAATTTTGCACATACATAGAAGAAAAAAAAGAACGACAAAAGGATAACGTAATTATTTTATTAGTTATAGCATTAAAAGCATTAAAAGTATGGTGTTGCGTTTGTGTTTATGTTGTTATTTCAATTTGTTATTATTAAATATATAATATTTTTTTATTTCATTTTATTCTATACAATTAAATAATACTCCAATCATCTTAGAGTTTCACACCGGAATCGAACGGTATAAGCTGAATTTTTGTACAAACCTTTATTACACTAATAACGAAAGTAAACATAAATTGAATGACACGGTAAATTTAAAGCGGCAAAAATAATTATATGCATCCATAAGAGCAGGTAAATTGTAGCCGACAAAACGGAGGAAGAGGTCGTAGAAGATGGAGATGGAGTTAAATAATTATTTAATGCCTTTTATTTATAAATATTGATTCAGCACTGAGTACGTTAAGCTGAGCGCAACACCTTCTGCGCTCTCCATTTCAAGAACGGTTGAACAAACAAAAAAAAAGTTTGGCAGGCAAAATTTGTAGAAAATTTTATCCTCTACATATTTTATAATAAATGTTAATACGATGGAAGGCAAACGAACTGAGATATTCACAAAAAACTGATTTTCGAGACCTTTGGCCTAGAAAATCTAACGACGCACACGCGTGACTTTTGAAGCAACATTTATACTATCTAAATATAGGACTGTTAAAAATTCACCTTATTCCGTGCGATTCCGAGATTGATCACTTATTTTGACTATGATGATCGGGTTATATAAAAAAAAACAAAGACACAAGACGTTATGATAAAGGAAATG
Source organism: Chrysoperla carnea (assembly GCF_905475395.1). Classification (NCBI taxonomy): domain Eukaryota; kingdom Metazoa; phylum Arthropoda; class Insecta; order Neuroptera; family Chrysopidae; genus Chrysoperla; species Chrysoperla carnea. Next base: position 3,982,616 of record NC_058338.1, on the reverse strand, counting down.
TAAAATCTTTTCCGTCTTTGTATTTTTTTTTTGTTGTTGTTGCGTTTTCTGTTTGTTTTGTGAAATAAAAATAATTTTTTTATGTCAAGAATATAATTTCAGTTTATTACATTTAATTTGTTAATCAACATCTGCGTTACGGACTTCGCCACCTTAGTTTATTATCTACGTAGGGACTGACACAGTAAACAGCCCAGTCATTACAACAAAATATATGTTTAGCTGGAGGGATATTATTAATTAGGGAAAAATTCTTAATTTAGATATTAATTTTGTAAACAAAATTAAAAAAACATGCTTCAATTAGTAATGTTATTAAAAGTAATGAATAAATAAAATGTGGGAGTTGAGATGAGAAAATTTAACCCGATCTTAGTCAAGAAAAGCGGTTCAATCTCAAAATCAATGGGAATAAGCTCAATATTTGTGCAAACCTTTATTTGAATCCGCACCAAAAGTAAAAATCCATTAAAAATTGAAACCGTCATTTTTGAGTTCACTACGTAACTCAACGTAACTGACGTTTGACCATGAATAACTTTATTTGCGGCAGTGATTTTGCAATGAACTTTTCATAGGTCATTTCTTGCATCAGAATAAAGATAATCGCGGTGAAAAAACTTGGATTTTTAAAGCAGATCGGTTGTTATTTTGTCTTATTTTTCTGGTGATTGAAGTACATAAAATATTAATCTGAATAAATTGTCTATATACAGTATTAAAGAATACAAGCTGTTTATAAAACAATACAATAATACAAATGTGAAAAACAGAAATGCATTTACGTTACAACAGATGGAAATACTTAGAATATAATTACATAATATCATCGTTGACTCCGAACGTATAATAAACATTACTTACAAGTTACAACATGTAACATTTGTGAGAAAATGTAGTTTTACACAAAGTTTATTATTTTACTGCATATTGGTAGAGAAATTATTTGTACAATTGATTCGTTTAACTACTATATGCTTTAATGGAAAGCGTACACTAGGACATAAAACGTTTATTTATTGACTGGCTTGATATTCGCCTGCTTCACTGGGCTTAAAAGTTAAAACCACTGGTTTATAGCCTCGCCCCTTTTGATCTCACTTATCAACATTCCATAACACTTAAAGGGATTGTTTTACGCAGCTAAAAGACATGCACAGTTTTCAATTTTTTAATTGTAAAATAGTCATAATTCATTGGGAATATCAAAATGATGATCATAACACAATTCATGGTTACCTTTTCTGATATTCTCAATGAATTATGACTTCTTTACAATTTAAAAATTGAAAACTGTGTATATTGAAAACTTTTAGCTGCGTAAAACACTATATTATACCACGATTTAAATTTTAAGTCGATCTCCGAATTTATTTCCTAAAAGTGATACTTAGCTTTATGTTTATTAGACTAAATTATTGCTTCGACATTTCATTAGCTTATCAAAAAGATATTTTCTTTTTTATTTTATAATTTATCAGAAGTGAGATTTGTTGACCCGTAGCATTAATACCGTTATGTTATAGCAAGTAGTATGTGTACAGCATGTCCCAAAAGTATGTATATAGATGAAGAACGTGTCAGTGTATTATTATAGTGTATTTTTTACGGTAAGAATTGATTTTATAATTCTTTTTTTTAGGACCTTATTATATCATCACGATATTATAAGGTCCAAGGAATGGTTTTTTCATAAGTCAAATATTTCTAAAAGTTTAACTTTTGTAACAATTTGTTTTCTTAATTAGTATTTCCAAAAATAATAAATGTGAACTCGAACTCGGACTTTTTGAATTAAATTCCTAGATAAAGTTTTGTATTATAAATTTTTCTATAAGTACGTATTTCGGCTACTATGTGGTCATCACGGCTATTATAGATAGATGATATCCATGCTATGCCTTAAAAAATCCACAGCAACTTAACAGTTATTTTTTCGATATATTAATATCTTGATTGGACCTTATTAGTTATGCAACTGAATTCATACTTTTGAAACATTGTGTACGTGTGAATTGTAGATATATATAACATTGATTTTGCCAATAATTTGTGCATTAATTATGGTGTCGTCATATTTAAATGTTAAAGTTTGTGTCTGTTACTTAAAAGTGAGAAATAACTCAAGAAATATTTTTCCCAAAAAATAAAGGTAAAGAATCTAATTCGTATTAATATTTTTGATTTTTATTTATAAAAATTACACGCATTTTTAGTAGACAATTTTGTTTATATTTGTCTAAAAAACTTTAAAAAAAATTCGTAGTACGGATGCTGCGTTAGTTAAGCGAATTCCCTCTTAAGAGGAATCACTCCCACCCCTTGCTTATTTGTCTATTTTTCTCACAAACGAACTTGACTCAAATATCAGAACTTTTCTTGACACCAAATTTTGATGGTCATTAAAATTCCATCATCAATACAAAAGCAATAGCTCCCTTTCCCTCGGAGGTTTTCGTAAATTCGCTAAAAAGTACTCAATAATATTTATTAAGGATATGCGATCATTACCATCTTGTTCAAAATCCTTGTCCGATGATTTTAGTTAATCACTTCTGGAACTTCTTTGAACACAATTATTGGATGACTTAAACTAATTTGAAATGATATTTTTTTAGGGTAACTCTGCAAAATATGAATAGAACGAGATTCGTTTATAATTCCATTCAAGGTTTTACTATTTTAGTAATTTTCATTTACACCGTATTATGTCCAATACTTGCAACACATGGATCACCTCAAAATCCAGTAACAAATTCAAATATTCAACATACAGTTCGAGAACAATTTGAAACTATTGAAAGTGATTTAAAAGGATTAGAAGAAATATTTAGTTTATCGCCAGAAGAAACAACAGAACGACTTAAATGTAAAGTTTGTAATGTTAGAATCAAATATTTTAAATTACGCATTAAAGAAATAATTTCTCAAGCTTCAAACACCATTAATCAAAATTCATCAGAAACCAATCTGAAATACCCGGACAATTGTAAAGAATTAACAAAAACACTTTTATGGGCTATTCGGCAATTGGAAGATTTGTTTTTAAAAGCTTTAGCTAGCGATTCAAATTTAGAAATTGCTAAATTGATACAAGCTTATGAAAATTTCCATGATGAGTGCTTAAAACAACGCCATAAGATAAAAGAATCATTATCACAAAAACAGCTACTCAAATTGGACAAACTAGAAACTGATTTGAAAAATTTGAGAAATTACTTAATGGGAGAATTAGAACGTTTTGATATTCTGACAGTTGAAAAATGTGTAACGGAAATAAATTTTTATAATCTTGATGGAGCTATTGACTATTTAGAAGAAGTGCAGTTTAATGCTGCCAATATGCAAAGCTCTGGTGGAAATATAACAGATGTTAAATTAAAGACAATTTCGAAAATCATAAGAAAATCTTTCCAAAATGGTGTTGATAAACTGAAAACTTCGGATTATATTATGTATTTTATTCAAAAGCAATCAAAATTCAATAAAAATAAAGCGTACGAAATTCTATATAGCGAAATGGTAGAATATTCTACAATCGAATATTTAACATTAGAAAGCTCTAACCAATTAGAAAATATCACAGTGAATTTATGTATCTTAGAAGTAAAGCTTGGGAAAATTCAAGAAGCTTTTGAACATTTTAAACATTTAAAATTAATTTCGATGTCTCAAATTATTCAAGCATCTTACGACTTGAATAGTTTTGAGAATATTATGAATTTTATTAAGAAACAACCCGATGCAACTGAGAGAAACATGGCTTACGGAACTTTAAGCTTGGAATTGCTAGGACATTCTATGTCAGAGAATTTAGAAAGCATTAAAATTAATTTATGTGTTTTGAAAATTTTGCTGGGACAAAAAACTGAGGCCCATAAACTTTTTAATGAATTGAAAACGATTTCTCTAGAAGAAATTCTTATAAAAACTAATAATTTATATAATGGCGTTAACGAATTACAAAATATTTTAGCCTTCATTCACAGTCAAAAAGGTTCATATTGTAATATCCTAAAAGCTTCGAAAATTATTATCACAAGTGTGATAAAAGAATGGGAATCACCTAAAAACTTCGAAATTGGTGCTATAGCAGTTATGGATTTATACTCACGTGATTTTCTAAATTATAGCAGTTGTATTAATGAAACTCAAGATTTGTGGGTGCAAATGATTCCAAGTAATTGTGGACTTTTACAATTTATTCGGCTCCGCATTTTTCGTAAAACCAACGTAACAGCCGAGGATATTAATGAATACTACGATAAAATTATCGGACCATCTATACAGAAAGCTTTAAAAGTAGAAAATATTTTAAAAAATAGGTTTGAAAAAATTTTTAAATGTTCAATAACATTAAGCTTCTTACATGGAAGGTCTGTACAGCTTACGGCCGTAACATTATCGACTATCTTTGATGAATTAAAAAAACAGAATTTCGTCAATAATCAGAATCAAATTGCAGCATTAGCATTAATTGTTAAAAAATTTATGGAAATAAAAGAATATGAAAAGTTGAGTGAAGAATATAAACAAATTACTGAGAATATAAAATGGAAGTTACCTGTTTGGACACGAAAAATGTTTTGGCAAGGTGATAAATGTAAACTAAAAAATCGGATTTGGGGTGAATATTTATACGCTTGCGGACAATGCCAAAATTATTCAGATCAACAACACCCGGTGTTCGTGGGTACACCTAAAATTGAAGCAGAAAGTCAATGGATGTTCAACATTGATGTAGAAGATGGTAATTTAACAGTTCAAAATGTTCACACGAAAGAGTTTTTAATTGCTGCTACGGAAAGACCTGACTCCTGGGTTAAATTGGCTGATCGTCGACCCGTATTAACTCGGAAAGATGAACTTCCGTCAGATAGTTCATGGAAAATTTCACGAGCGTCTCATGAAACTGATATTACTATTCAAAGAAATGGTGAATTTTTATATGTTGATGGGAGTGATGAATGGAATGGATTGGGACGAAGAGTGTTTACTTCCATAACAGGGAAGTTTGGGAGACCTTATGAAAATGAGTGGGAATTGATATGTGAATAAAAATGAAAATAAAGAATGTTTTAACAAATTTTCTTTTGCTTATTTGTTTTCATGATAAAAGTGCAGTAAAACCCACTTCACGACCGAATTTTTGCACAGACTAAGAATAGGGCTTTCTATAAAATCCCATAGTTTCAGAAATTTTGCCCGTTTAAAATACGAGATGATTAATGCCTAGGTTCCCAATTTTGACAATTTGTGTCAAAATTATGATCTCGAAAATAAAACAACGTGGTACTAGTTTTTTTTAATTCTAAAAAAATTTCTTTCAAATCTTGTACTTTTTTTCAATTTTTTCGAGAAAATATAGTTTTACATGCTATGATTCTCGAAATCGCGAACCTTGTAGCTGATTATATCTCAATTTAAACGACCAAAAATTCTGCATCTTTGGGACGATATTCTGAGCCTATAAAAAAGGTCAAATCTGTCGAGATAAGTGCTTTACTGGAAATACCTTAAAATCCCATTAAAATATATTACCTTGCTAAAATACCCATAAGAAAATTTGTCATTTTAATTATGATTTCTTACGAACAAAAATATTTTACATAAAATATTAATACTCCTTAAAAATGTAAGAGCCCATAAAACGATGGTAGAATTATAGCGACCCAAGTATCAGTTTACTTAAAATAAATTTTGGCATTTTGGCATGTGGAAACGAAAGAAACATCATTTTTCATAATTATTTCATTCCATATTTGTTCAAGTGAAAGTTTTATTTTTTTCTCACAAATATAAAAATGTTACTTGGATCACTATGGTTCTACCGTACCCATAAACAATTCTAAAAAAAAAGACATACGAGCCAAAAAAACACTTTCACATATAATTAATAGCTCTTTTTCCCATATCCCCCTCCCCTTTTAATAGGCTATGGTGGACGAACGTGCGTAAGTATGATACTTAATATCATTTTTTATGAGGCAAACACGTGCCAGTTCATAAGGCGAGAACGTAATATAAGTAGGTATATATGGGCGCACATTTGTTCATTTTTTTTTTATTTATCCTGTAATATGTTATTTTCTATGAAAATGAAATCCCAACTGTTTTTCGGTATATCCAAATTTGTCTAAAACAAAAGATTTTGATATATATTTCGATAAATTTTTGCAAATTTTGTCTCAACATTGTTTTCTTTGGTGATGTTTTCTTGAATATCGCTTCTTTTTACCGGATGGAGACTTTACTAAAAATTTCTGCATCGACCTTACCCCATATTCGGACCCTATGAATAGTAAAATAACCTCAAAATCTCAAAAATTGCTGTAACCACATATTTTCAACTTTCTCTGATCACAGTTCTAAAAATGAAGGAATTGATATGAATTTCTGGAAAAAGATAGTAACTTATGATCGTAAAAAAGGGTGATAAATTTTAGTCCGATACATAACCTAATTTTTTTGAGAAAAACGATTTCTGAAAAATTTTAACAGCTCTTACAGTTCAGGAAAATCATCGGATTTTAACTTGCATATTTTTTTATGTACTGTCGAATAGTGCGAACGGTTTTTTTTTTTTGAAAACCTGATTATGATCCAAAACATTGCTTGTTCAATATCGATATGGGTAAAAGGATAATGACCGTGTGAAGCTAGGCTTTTAAACCTCTTATTAAACAATCAAATTTTTAGGCAAAATATATCCTGTCCAAAAGTTATATACACTTGCCAAATATTTGGTGTTGAAATAATAATTTTTTGTGTGAAAAATTTATAGTTGTTTGACTTCTTCTGTTTTAAAAGTTATTTTCTTTTCTTTTTATTGCAAGAAAAAAAATTGTAATAATTGAATAATGTCTGTGTGTGTGGCTGCCATATTGTTTTAAATTTAAGTGACCAAAAAATCATTTTTATAATCTTCTTTTTCCATCCATAAAGTCTAGTACATTAAAATTATTGTTGATTGATAATGCTTTTATTACCGAATAATTAGGTCTTTAAAAAATCACATTATATTGATAATTTATTGCATCAATTATTTTAAAAGTGAAGGTCTTATTAAGGTAATTGTAAACTTACAGTATTGTAAAAAAGGTTTGGTTTATTACACGGTACATACATATAAACCATGCTTTGTAGTCAAATAATTTGTTATTTTTACAATACCACGCAACTACAAAAATATATAATATATTGTATGCAAGCTGCTTATAAATTTGATAATATAGATATCGCTCTTCAACCATCAATACTCTAAATCCAAGCTCGTCTTCAGCAAAAGATTATTGTTATCTATAAAAAAAAATCTAATTGATTTATTTTCTATTGTTTCAGGTGGCGTGGATCAAATCTGATTCAAAAGCAATTTTAGCAATACACACGCATATGGTTGCACACAATCCACGATTATCGGTGACACATAATGGCCATAATACGTGGAAATTACATGTATCAAATGTACAAAAGAATGATTCAGGTACATATATGTGCCAGATTAATACAGACCCAATGCGAAGTCAGGTAAGTTGTTAACATTTTCTAGGCAGTTGTAACATATGCTTCATTTTAAATCACTCAAGATACATTTTCTGTAACGTCTTTGAAAACATGACTCAGAAAAACTCTCTTTTATCATAGTGGCATTTTTTTGTCTCTAGCTCTAAGCAGAATAACTCATAGTCTTCTTTTCGTTTTAGAGTTATCGTGTTGGTAGACAGACGAAGTAACAGACGAAGAGACAACCGAAAACGGGCTAATTAGATGATTTTATTTAACACCTGTACCAAAATTTTGTTGGTAGCAATCAATATTTTCCAGAGTTACAAACTTGGGACTAAACTTAATATACCTTGTATATATTTCTTATACATGGTATAAAAACTTAATATACGTTGTATAAATTTCATATACATGGTATAAAAATCAGCCTTCCCCCAAAATTTACCGAATTTCTTAGCAAAATCAGATAGATTTACCCAACTAACTTGATTTTAAGATCGCCAAAAATATTTTTTTTAAAACTTTGCTTGATTGATAGAAAATATAAACCTACTAAAAATCAAAAAGTTAATATTTATTTTATTAATTTTTCTTGAACAAAGGACTATTAGAAAATGTAATTGGAAAGTATCGTGTTTCATAAATATAAAAGCCTAATGTTTTTTGTGTAAAATGATACAAAAATAAAAAGTTTCTCTAACATCTCACTTCAAGTATAACACAGACGACTGTACGAATGTTTATTTTAAGTTATAAAATAATAAATTTTAATATTATGACTTAAAATTTGCTTTAAATTATTTTTAAAAATAATTTATTACGTTTTATACTTATATGAAGACATAGTTTTTGTTTTTGTTTAATTTCCGTTTATCATTTTCTTACCATTTTGCTATGTTAGGAGAAAAAACCTCTGTTCCACAGACGAGACTTTCTAAAAATGTTATGAACCACGGCAAAACTAGCAAAACGTAGTGAAGATCATGAAAGTAATAAAAAGTTAATAAAACAGCCTTTTCTAAGTCACACAATAACAATCTTGTAAGGCAAGTTATTATTCAACCTTAAGAACTCAAATACTATTTAAAAATTTCGATGTTAGTTTAAAAAAACTGTTTGGGTAATAATCAATGCATTTTTTTTTTTCAGATGGGTAATTTAGAAGTAGTTATACCGCCTGATATAATTGATGAAGATGATATGGTATCATCAATTGATGGGAATACCGCCACAGAAGGTGGATCAGTACGTTTACGATGTCATGCTACTGGTGTTCCAGAGCCTACGGTATTATGGAGACGTGAAGATAATCGTAATATTGTTTTTCGACATGAAGGTGGTCGAGAAAAACAAGGTTAGTTTAAATAATTTTTGGGGAAATTTTTGAACCAGCGACATTAGGATTAATGTTGATTTTAGTGTCCTTAGTCTACAGCTTATAACCAAATGTGCTATCGATACTTGTTGCATATTCACCAAAAAATGGTATATATTATAAAAATGATCAATAACTTTATTTCAAACTTCCTGTAAGTTTGTAACAACAATTTTCATGTAGTTGACTCAATCACATATGGACTAGACATAATAGATATGCGATCATCATAACCAAATCCTCAATTTAAAGCAAACGCAAAGAAATTTTCGTTTAATTAATCGATTCGCTTTATTTACACGATTCTATATTCCAACTAAGTACAATTTTATTTTCCATCGATAACATGCCTGACTTTTGATTGTTTAACTTCTGTGATTTTGTATCAATGAATTCATATATGAAATTCAATCCCGTTCAAATATTTAGCTGTACTTGTTCTAATCGTTAGGAAATTGTTTGAAAGTATTTTTACTTGATTTGAAGATGAAACGGCCAACTTCGGTATCAGTTTGTTATTATTTAAATTTTTTTTTCAGTGAAGATATATTATGCTGTAAAAATTACCCTATTATCAGCAAATCTATTTTCAATACTAATTAGAATCAAATGTAACTGATGTACAAGAACATTATTGGTCCTCATTATACATTATTTTCTGTCTAATGTATCACTGTATCATTGATCTATTTAATAGACCTTCCCCCCCCCCATTTCCCCTTCTCCTTTTCTTGTTAGTATGAGACCTCGTAACACCTTAATAACACTATTTTAAACATACTCATGTATAACCCATTTCAAGAGATCTTTGTTTTCTATGTCTAATAAGATCACATCAGTGTTCATATACATATAATATAAACGCAATCCTTTACATAAGTTGTAGTATATATATATATATATATATATAATATAAGTACAATATTATGTACAATTTGGTTATATCTCACATACATTTTGGAATATAATTTAGTTACATTAGTTAGGTTCTCACTTAAAACTTTCTCCTTCTCACTTGAAAATCTTAACATACCACTAAGAAAATAACACAAAACTAATATATATAGTAATATAGAATAGTTCGTTAAAAAACTTTTAACTTATACAGTATGTTACGTTATAGTTAAATCGCTGTCACTAGTCCAGTTCTTATGTATAAAACAAAGAGGGATTGTTTATGTGCTTACATGAGACAAACCATAATACACAGAACACATCAAATTGTATTAATTGTACAGCTTTAACAATTATTACAAAGGTGTCGTTTTTTAGAAAAAATGTTTTAGATTCCTAGGTTACTGTGTTATATCTGTAGCTATATTCTTAGCATGTTGATAACGACGTAGCATTGCTGACGCCAATTAGGGTAATATAAGATTTTACCCTACCAAAAATCGTCTAACGCACCTTAGAAGTTTTCACTTCAAACATACTGCTTACAAACGACCTTTAAAATATTTTTTTCATAATATCAATAGATTCTCAGTTGATAAAATCGAATTCCGATCGAACTTAATACATACTTCATTCAAAAAAATTACTTCAAATTCGAATAAAACTAAGTTTTTTGAAGAATTGAGGTAGTTCTATCGGTAATAGACTTTGCATTCAGAATTTAATAAAACTTGGTATAGTTGTCCATTATTATATCATAATTAAGTTAGTTCTCTGAAGGCCCCTAAAATTTAACTGGTTAATTATGATATAATAATGGACAACTATGCCAAGCTTCATTAAATTCTGAATGGAAAGTCTATTACCGATAGTACTACCTTAAGAAAACATTTCGTGGACACGGTATATAAAGTATGGGGTACTACTAATATATTATATATATATATATACATAGTATTGTATTTTAAGTTTATTACCTTTTAAATATTCTCAAGTTTTCACTTAAAAAGTACTTGAGTTTTGTGTTGTTGATTACTTCTGCATATATACTCTTGAATACTTCTATACTGAATACTTGTTGTGTATGTATATATTTTAGAAGTTTCTATATCCATCTAATGCCATTTAAACTTTTTCTTTTCTATCCAATTCTATTCTACTAGTTAGTTAGTTAGAAGCTATGTGTTTATTAAAATTGTTTTTTAGTAGTTTTAAATGCATTTTTCTCATTGTATCTATTATACAATATACATATATTATATGTATACAGCATGTCAATTGAATAATTATTCCCTCATATTTAAATATATTTTGTAAATATAATTCATTGTAAGAGCACTATAATATAATAAAGCCTCCAAAACAGTGTGATCATAAACACTGGCTTCAACCTTAAGCCTAAAGCTACAAGACCATATGAGAGAAGCTATGATCGCATTCTTTAACTTCAAAGAGCCAGTGCATCAATCTGATTAACTTCATTTTAAAATTTTTAATCAAATGATAGATTATAGATTATTTTTTTTATCTTTTTAAGTTTTTTTGTTTTTTTGAGGTGCACATATTTCTTGACATCCTATATATTTAAAAAACACTTAATTATAAAGTAGTAGTTTGGTATTTTATTTGAACAGATTATTGTGTATAGAACAAAAAATAGGTCAAAACACTTTTATACCTTTGAGTCAAACTTTATGCCTTATTTAGGTGTCAGAATTAATTTTATAAAACATGCATAAAATGTTTTATAAACACAAAATGAGAAAGCTTTGCGTCAAACACATAATGACATTGTTTTCTCAGGTGAGTTTTTAGTAGGCTTGATTTCAGATATGAACTGCAACAATCAAAGAATGTGGATATTCAAAATTCAGTCGTTTTATACAAACTTTCGCCAACGTTACCAGCTCGTCACATAAATATAAATCTTGGTTGAATATTACGTGTGAACTATTAAACAATATAACAGCTATCTAGGCTATATAGAACTACAGCTAACAACGCTTCGCTGACAAGTATAATATATAACTGAACCACAAAACTTGTAGAATTGTGATTTAGAAAGATATTAATATATTAGTGAAACTCTCAATTTAATAGCATATAAATAATAACTATTCAGAGTGGGGCAGAAAAGTGAGCGATTTTAAAATCGCTGAAGAATAAAAACCAATTCATTTCCCCAAATAGTTTATTTAATTACTAATAAAATAGTGTTCGAAAACTAAAGCACCGACAATTACAGAATCGCGTTTTTAAAAATATGAAAACAAGAAAATATTTTCATTTACTTTTCATAACCAATTTCAGATGAAAATTTTTTCTTGTTTTCATACTTCAAGAGCGTGATTCTGTAACTGACGGGGTTTTAGTTTTCGAACTTTATTTTATCTAAACCATTTTGGGGTTAAAATTGCGTGAGAAAGTAAAGCAACATATATATATTTGAAAAGCGCTATCATAGCTTTATGTCCTCTACGCAAGCAAGTAGAGGCGCCACGTAGCAAGTAGCTGGCGGTCAAGACGCTTCTAACGATACTTCATTGGTCCAATTATAATAAGAAGTTTAGAAGCTAGTCCCGAACAGATGAACATTCATATATATCGGTCAAACACGTAGCCCTCGCCATATAGTCGTTCAAAATCGCACCTTTCTCTGCTCCACCGTGTACATTATACATACATTATAGATAGAACAATACATTATACAATACTCAACAACTAATTCTAATAACAATGATAATTGTATGATTATAGCAGTAACGTATTCAGTTTTAAAATTCCGTTCTTCGTGGAGCAAAACCATACTTTGGTCACAAAATTAAAAACTGGCTAAATTTTCACTGGCTTACAATGTAATCATTTTATAAACAGAGCTGTTCTATAATATGTTACCACATAAATGGGAGTAATTTTGCCAAAAAAATATGTTACAACTTAAATGGGAGAAACACGTTATCCAAAACGATGTTACTACTTAAATGGAGGAGGCTGATCCAATTTTACTTTTCAATGTTTGCAACTCTGTTAGTGAATACTTTCGCTTTATTCAAACGTCAAATGTTTAGTTAGAAACATTACATTTACAATATGAATCGTTTAACTAACGCTCAACGATCCAGTTTTTCATTTATTTCACAGAACCAAAAGTTCTGTAAGAACTGTGTATACACTTTAATAGAAAGACGTCACACCAGACGATGGGGGCTTAAAAATGTGACCATCTGTGACAAGTGGGAGGGAGGGGGAGGTGTTAATCGTAAAATTGGTGTGACGAATGTATGGATGACCCCAAATGTCGAACGTCATTCCGAAATCCTCCTTGATATAAAGAGCGGCCATAGTCTTTCTTGATTTACGTCTATCATCCATCTTTTAATTGTTATCTAAAGGCATCAAATCTGGGAATGTAAAAATCGTACTAATTTTTGGGGGAATCAACAGCGAGATCTCAGGTAAAAAAGCCAAATTCAGGCAGAAATCTGATAAAAATACAAACCTGTATCGTTGCTCCACAGAACAATCGATGATGCTGTTCGTAAAGTATAATAAATATTGTACTATAACAGCTAAATATCATTATTACTGGTGATAGTTTTCAACAACTTAACCATCATCAAGTGTGTCTCATTCATTATTCCTCATTCTATCTCACTCGTACAGAATCTCATTTTTAGTAATTAATAAATCGATAAAGTTTATTTTCAAAATAATTAATTAATGATTTTACTACATTATTAAGATAAAACCTGTTGTAAAATCAATAACACAAATTTATAAATCCTTTTAAAATATATATCGTTTTTTAAGCTTAGATAAGCTTGATATCTTTTTTCGTTTTTGAGTTATCGTGTTGACAGACTGAAAAGAGATTAATTACGTGATTTTGGAACACTCATCAAAGTTTTATTTAGCGTTACAATCTTAATAGATCGCTGGGTGTAAAGTTAAGATTGATGAAGATTGCTCCCGCTTATCCCTTTTCTATAACACTCGAAATAATAGTGGGGATTGTTTTACACAGGTAAAATATATTATTTTTCTAAATGTATAATTGTAATTATTCATTGAGTATATCAGAGAAGATGGCCTTGAAATATTTTATATTGACTATTTTTACAGAAATCTATAATTTATGGTACTTTCAAATGTCAAATTAAATTAAATTTTATTTTAATATATCTTTATAAATTATAGTTCATGTGTTATTCTGATATATCAGCTATAATGCTGTACAGTTTCATTAAAAATCATTCGCTAGTTTAAGCGTGAAAGCGTAACAAACAAACAAACAAACAAACAAACATGCTTACTTTCACATTTATACTATGTAGAGATTTAATTGAACAGGCCCTAATAATTTGTAGAAACAAAAAAACGCCGTTTTTTTCGGAGACAATTGGTTGAAATTTGTAATATTAAAATAAAAAAAACTTTTAACAAAAAGTCGGTGTCAGCCAAGGAAACAAGTCTGACAGAACAGTTTGCTACATTAGCTTGACTGACACCGACTCCAAAAAGAAAAACAATAATTTTTACTACATTATATTATCATTATTTTTTTACTTTTTAGTCCATATTCAATTGTTTTGGAAATAATTTCTTTTGAAGTCGGTTTTCTTTTTGTTTTTTTTATTTCGTAATTTTTAGTGAGTCTGAAGTACACTAACTAATTTGTCTCTAAAAAAGAATCATCGAAATCGGTTGACGTGATATTGAGTTATTCGTCGTCTTGTCGTGCATAATGAATGCAAATTTTAGACTTTTAGACAAATGGATAAAGAATCATCAAAATCGGTTCACCCAGTCAAAAGTTCTGAGGTAACAAACATAAAAAAAACAGTCTAATTGAGAACCTCCTTTTTTATGGTTTGAAGTCGGTTAATAAAGACCATATTTTTTCTATAATTTCTAAAACTACTAATAGTACATCATATAGTATATTTAGAAATTAGCTTTTCAATCAATTTTAAAAGCTGTCAATCGAATATAAACTATGTTTCGAAGTTTATCAAAATGAAAGTTATTGAAATGTATGGGTTGGAGAGAGAACGAACGAACGCATGACTTAGTTATAATGTAAATACAGTACTACATACGATACGATATCATTCATATTGAATGCGATCAAACTTTTCTATATAAAGTATATTCTATCTAGAATATACAAATACATGCATTGAATAATATATTTCGAATAACAAAGAAACCAGAAAATGCACTCAACAGAATTGATGTCTCAAAATATAGAATATACAAAATAAGATTTTTTTTTATATATCCAATTTTTCCAAGTTCTGGTAGAAAATTGTTCATTAAATTTTGAATAATAACAATTTCGTATTTTTAACTCCAGAACTAAAAAAAAGTGGTGTTATAAGTTTGACTGCTATGTGTGTTTGTCGATTCAGTTTGGAAAAGACATGACATATAATTTTACCATATAAATAATTACTATGGAAATGAATGGTCAAATAAACCTGGCTTAATTCATTTCGAAAAGTGAAATGGTAAAATAATTACGTTTCTCAAAACAATAATTCAAAAGAACAAAGTCAACTCAAATATTTCAATTTCAATTAATATATTTCCAAAAATTTGTCCCAAAAAATGATAGCTCTCTAACTATCCCTCTCATCTCATCTGATGTGCTGAATCATCACTTTAATATTGATTTAAGAAGAAGTGTTATAAGTTTTAATTATTTACTTGTGCGTTTGTGTGTTTCTCATTGGCATCGTAGCCCCTAAACAGGAACCGATTTGATTGCGAATATTTTATAGCTAAGTTTCCAAAAATCGGTTTACAAAGAATAAATCGCATTATTTTTGTTTTTCACATAAAGTAGTTTAACTGTAAACCCATAATATTTAATTGATTTTTTCCCCTTCTAATATCATCATAATAATTCGACCCTTTTTTTCCATAATTTGATATTCATCCATAAAATTTTTAAATATTAACTTTTTGTGTTAAATGAATGTATATGTATATTATTTTTTGTTATAGCATACTTTTAAAAGTATCTAAAACGTGAAATAAATGTAAATTGATTGAAATAGAGTAAAGCAGCGTCGAGGTAGAGAATCTCAAAGGGCGAGTTCGAAACTAAAGAGACCACTTGATATTTCTAGCTACTCTTAGCATATTTACATATCGATATTTATATCGACGAAATATAATATTATATGATTATAAAAAAAAAACTTTGAAAAACATATCAGTGATACAAAACTATATAGTACTTCAGACCACAGACATTTTTTTTTCTGCATTAAATTACAGGAGTTTTTTTATTTAAAAAGGTTCAGTATTCGGTGCCTCCATTTTTATTATAAAACCAGCCTGATACTCGCTCGTTCAACTGGGCTTAAAAGTAAAAAGCAACGCTTTATAGCCTCCAACCTCCCTTGATGTGCACAGGGCTCAATTTTGTTAAATGTAAAATAGTTATAATTCATTGAGTAGCATATCAGAAAAGTTGGCCATGAATGGTTTCACATTTACTATTTTAAATTTTTACAGAATACTTTAATTTATGGTTCAAAATGATAATTATAGACCCACTCCATCTATAGTCATCATTTTGAACCGTAAATTACAGATTTCTGTAAAAATTAAAAATAGTAAATGTCAGATTAATTTTATATAGCTCATGTGTTATTCTGAAGTATAAGCTATGTTGCTGTACAGTTTCATTAAAAACCATTCTCTAGTTTTATCGTGAAACCGTTACAAACAAACAAATAAGCTTACTTTCGCATTTATAATATATAGATATAGAGATTAATTAATACTAATCGGGAAATTCTTCAAAACAGTTGTCAATCCCGTTAATTTCCATGGAATTTTTTCATTCATTTTCAGTGTTTACTTAGTATATCAGAACGTGAACTCTGGTTTGCAGTGCTATTATATACGTCAGTTAGTTTTAATAAAATTTGAAACGAATTTTCAACACATTGTATTTATATCCATACAATAAAAATATATAATCGTCGTATAAGAAGTATTCATAAAGTATTGAATCGAAAATGTCCGGTTATAACGAATTGAAGGATCTTTAAAAACAGAAAAGGAATAAATATGATGAGTACTGTTTTCTACAAACGATACAAAGTATGATGCTTGATTGTGTATCCACATATATTGTTATCCAGTGGCGTTTTCAAAAAACTATTCAACGATAACCCACTTACCTTAGTTCGTTGACTATCATTTTTACGGTTAGAGCCGATTTTCGCGTTAGAGTCGACTATTCAATGATACCCCATTTGATACAGTTCGCCGACTTTCATTTTATTCTTTTTCAAAATATGGTGTCGGGTGGTCGCTATTTTGGATTTTAATTACTGCCATATCTTCAGTAGCACTCGTAAGATTAAGACAAATCGATTGACGTAAGAATCATTAAAATCGTCTCACGTGTTTTGTCTCTAGTGTGCCAAATAGGAACATATACATTTTTTTGCACAATATAGCGTCCAATGGGCGCTATATTGGATTATAATTAACTGCTATATCTTCAGTAGCCCTCGCAAGGTAAAGACCACTTCAACAAAGTGAACAGACATTTGTAAGTGATCAATAAAACCGTACAATATGAATAAATTTTTGATTTTGAATTTAGTTTTATTTTCCCTAGCTTTAAGCAGAAGAGGAGTTCAAATTCATTCCTCATGTTGTATTTAAAATAGCTCCGTCACTGGTGACATTCTTTCTTCCTTTAACAAGATAACGTCATGATATTCATAGAATTCATATTGCCTTTGATCAGTTTCGATATATATATACTTTTTATAGTTTTATGATAGCAAAAAAATGCAGCACATGTCTTCGAATTGCGTTTTGAAGAGGCTATTCTAGAAATAAATACGAATAAGGTGGAATAAATTTAGTTTTCTTTATTTAGAGTTCTATTTATAACAGACTGTTATTTCATTCGGTCTAGTGATTTTAGTTATGATCGCGATATTTATTCAACGAATCATGTGGTAAAAAAATCTTGTAGATTAGCACTCTCATAAAGTACCCTTCCGGGATATACTTCTCAAACCGCCGAAGTGAAGCACTCATCACCATACTTTCATCTTACTTCGCCAAGTATCTCAATGCTAGGGTTGACATAGAAGTGCCAACAGCTGCTAGTTCTCTGTACATTATAAAAAAAAACTTTTGAACTGAACTACAGAATGTGGTATTTGTCTTACGTGAGGTACTCTTTGGCTTTAACCTCACGACCACTGCCATGGACGGCGCCACACACCGCCCAACAAGATGCCCTCCGATAGGGCAAGTCTTTTAGCGTCTCTGCCATCTCAGCTTTCAAAGTAGCTAGCAGGTCAGTACCGTTGTCTTGGTGAGGTTCGCATCCTTTATAACAGTACTTGTGGCTCTACATTGCTACCAACCGATTTCATTTTAAATGCAACTCACCGAGTTAAAGTCACTCAAAGCCATTAAATGACTCATAAGCGATGAGCCTGTACAGCTTAAACTTCTGAGCCACTCTTGGCATCCCACCAAGTGCCATTCCGACGGCACTACGAAGCCGTCGATGATTACACTTGTGCAGAGCAAAGCTAAACCGGACCTGGGATACAAGCAACCCGTAGTTTTTCATTATCGGAGATATAATGAACTTTTTTCTAGATTAAGGCAATATTTTTTACATATATTATTTATTTCATCCTAAAAACAGGCTTTTGTATTATATTTCGTAAAAATGTTTATGAATATTAAATAAAGCCTGATATACATAAACAACATACCATAACACATAAACCAAATATGTCTTATGTTAGATTTAATTTAACAAACTGATAAATCATTTTTAACTTGACATATTATATTATACATGGGCTTATATAATAAATAAATACCGGGTGCTTAGATAATCCATACACCTCTTCGAAAAAGCAAAACATATGCCACTTTAATATGGAACTTGAAATCTCTTAAATAAATGAACCATGCTGAATCGACTTTTCAATCACCTTAAATAAAAGTCAATAATTCTTTAAATTTTCTTTCCACATTCAACAACATATTTTTGATTTTCTTGGGATGCACGGGTGATCTGAGACACCCAATATACTACAATTTAAACCAAAATAATTATCTAATCTATTTTTATAGTAAACATTCTGTTAATTTTAATAGAATATTCTTATTAAAGGATCATATTCTATATTTTACAATAAATATTTAATATTTATATTATTATATATATTTTATGTTCATAAATTTAGCCCATCATTTTGATTGGATAAACAAAAGTATGTATTTTAAACAAAAAACACTCAGGGAAAATTAACTTTACTAATTTTTAGATAGATTTTTTCTAAAATTACTCCAAATATCGAAAAATTTAACTCTTACTTTTCGTCTCATAGGTTCTAACATAATTCACCATCAAAATTGAACTTTATCTTCTTGTCTATAATAAATACACACAACGCCGGACCATATTTGATATTATGATACTATGTGCCTATTAGTAACGCAGTACAGAATAATATTGCAAGCTAATTTTCGTATTTTACCAAAATGTAATCGACCTTTCTTCTCTCAACGATGATAAAGGTTTTAAAATATGCAGATTATTCTATGAATTTTAAATACACTTCAAGCAGAAGACGATCAAATATGGTTGACTTGACTTTATATTCTAATGCAATAACGATACCAATGCTAGCTATGATCTGAAGATAACTGACCATACCTAACTCATTCACAGGTATTCCGTTTGGAAAAACATATTATCGGCTAGCATTGCGTAACATTCGTGGCATTGTTGGGGAAGTATTCCTTGTTGGGCAAGGAACAGAATCTTTGTTAAATTTTACTCATTTTATTTGCACTCGCCCCCTCTATCTCGAAAATAGTCGCTCTGCTATTATGCAACTCAGGAGCTTATTTGCCACGTAGCAGAAACTTAGGGTTCATGGATTTTTTGAATATCCTCGCCATTTTCTATTTAAACCAGCAGAGGTCAGTCTAGTATTTCGGAGTTGCGAATTTGTATACCTAAATTTTAACTATCAGCCAATAGCAGACAGATTCAAAGTGACAAATAAATTTGTTATTTTGACTTTCAGGATGAACACAATTTCCTAAAGTGTATAAAAATATTGTAAACTAATCCAACATCTAACATTATAATAATATTTTGTACAAAAAACAATGTTGTTATATAATTCGATACTAACCCTTCTTCTTACATATTGTCCTGTAGGATAGTATATAGTATATAGTGTTTGTTATATAATATGCAATTTACATAACTAAATAAGTTTGTTTTTAATTACAGCATTGTGGTCGTATGATGGTGATACACTACACTTAACAAATATCCAGCGTGCAGATATGGGTGCCTATCTATGTATCGCTTCAAATGGTATACCACCATCAGTTAGTAAACGTTTTACAGTTCAAGTACATTGTAAGTATATGCATTCGTACCTACAGCTACATAGCGCTACGAAAAATTATATTATATTCATACAGAAATTCTTTAATATGTTATGTTCTTCTATTATTTTATATACTACAACTCTACAAACGAGTGGTGAGAGTTTCTATGTGTGTCTATGTATGTGTGTATGGTAGTTGTGTGATGTTTTGTCATTGTGTGTACTATACACGGAGAACTTTTACTTAGGGTACATTCTATATCTTTTACCACGTATAATAAATAGATATTATCTCACAAAAAAGATCGGTAAAACAATCGCAGACAATAAGTACAGCGATATAGAGACAAAAATTTTTACAGATTTTCAATATTATGTACATTATTTATGATAATAAAATATAATAATAATAAAAATAACTGAAACCCCGACGACTACAGAGACACGCTCTTAAAAGTATGAAAACAATAAAATATTTTCATCTGAAATTGTTATGATAAGTAAAATCATCATTACAGTAGGAGGACCTCTAAGATTAATAGAAAAGAAGTCCCCCGACTGTAATGACGATTTTACTTATCATAACATTTTCAGATGAAAATATTTTCTTGTTTTTATACATTTAAGAGCGTGTTTCTGTAGTCGTCGGGGTTTTAGTCTTTCAACTTTATTTAATTTAAACTATTTGGGTTATAAAAGATAAAATTGGTTCACCCTGTTTATTGTCTCAAATGATTCACCGTGTAGTAGTACCTTTACCAAGACCGATGGTATTGTTTGAATTTTAGTTAATGGAGTTTTTATAATGATCATCTCACATAGTCTCTTTCGGTTTATATGTGTTATTATTATTGTACAAGACGATCTAATAAGGTCAATGACATAATAAAAATCTCGGCCTCAAATTATAACCTGGCTTTGGTGTCCGGTTTTTAATTATTTTGCTAAGTTTGGGGTACGTCTTTCAGGGATTTCATAATTTGACTTGAATAAGTTTTATTTTTTTTAAAGGAAAATTGTACAAGATTTTGGATAATAGAAATTCTTGAAGTTGGCAATCTAACTTGAGTATATACATCTATGACTTTTATATCTTTCAGTTTTATTTCATTCTGTACGATATTAAAAACTTTAAAACATTTTATTTTCGACTATGATACTTTAATAATAATTATACACACGTTTATACGACTAAGTGTAGTGACTATGATTACGACGTGTTCGGGGCAGGAATGATGGGGGATAATAATAAAATTAGGAGCATGTGGAATTTCACAATCATATTAGTTCTAGTATAATATTTAAATGGTGGTGTTTGTAACTATACAGATATGTTCGATTTACATCTAGGCATATAAATACACACGAGTATAAGTACATTCGTTAAGCAATGCATCTAAGTATGAGGTATTATAAGTGTTATATGAAATTGCAAAAGTGACTTGTATCGTGGTTTGACCGTTGTAGTTTATCTATTCAACTAAGAAACTCCCACTCTTCAAGCGTCTTACAACTATCTCAACACATATCGAAGCTTCAACACATATATATAATACCTCTCACTTAGATGCATTGCTTAACGCATGTATTCTGTCATACTCGTGATATTTTTATGCCTAAATGTAAATTGAACATTCTGTATAGTTTGTATATACATTTGAAAGTGTATTTTTAGTGACTAATAATAATTTAATTGCTAGATAAAATACCATTTTCATTCACAAAAAAAACATATTATTATAATAAAGTCAGTTGTTCGTGCGAAACGTACCAAAATTTTCATGTACGTTTTTCGGCAGACAGTCAAATATAGTTTTATGACGGTGGTAGAACAATAGTGATCCAAGTATAATATATCATAGTGGTTCAAATATGTATTCTTCCATGCCACACTCACCCAAGTACCCCCTTTTGACATCATTTTCCTTAAGAAATGCCAAACTACCAATGCGGGAAGAATTGTTTTTTAGATTGTGTAAAATCGAGTATGTATTATTTTTTCAAATAAAGTTATTAAATTGAATATTTTAAATCACCCATTTCAAAAAAAATCGCTCTAAGGAATCTGGTTATTCAGGGAAATAAAGTAAAATTCGAAATCATGGGTGGTCACATTGCATATAAACGAAAAGTACCTACACTGCAAAATAGCCATTCATATAAATGTCACTTATATATGAATAGCTCAATCTGACATGTACTTGCAAGCTTACTTCTAGAAATGATGGTTTAAGTTATAAATTTATTTGAGAGTTGAAACTTATTTAAGTTTTCTAAAGTCTCAGATGTCCTCCAGGTTTCAAAGAAGTTAAAATGTCATTGAAACCGGAAGCCTCTTGATTATTGAAAATTACGATTCCTGAAGGTTGTTTTTCCTTTTTCTTTAATGATAATTGAGAAAGAATCAAATGATTATAAATTATAATTATCGCAATCGCAATTTACATTTTCGTTAATTACCTGAAAGGAATAACTAATTGCTCCCCAAGTAAATAAATGTAAAACGTGTGAATATTATGTCAATAAATCTTAATAAAAATTGTATCGATCCGAGACGGCGTGTATTCAAAAAGTAGTGTAAAAGAAAACATTGATTCAACAGAAATATCTATTTGCACTAGTTTGTTTTTTCTTAATAGAAAACGATATAAACAAGTGAAAACAAACAATTGACTGAGTTAATTGTTGAAATACCATGTATAGAAAGTGTTGATTACTCTTACATATAATTTGTTCATAATTTGCGATTGTACGGGTAAACAGTGATGTTTACGAAAAATTGTTTCAAACAAAAGTTATTTCTTTTTTTTTTATAAGGAATATTTTTAACGCATACAGTTTTGTTCTACCTCTAACGGTTAACAAGATGAATCCTACAGATCCAAGACACAATTGACCTATGTTGCTCATTTACGAACTCGACCTCACATTTTACGTTTTAAGCACGCTTTAAAAATTTCAGCTTGATATCTCTTTTCGTTTTTAAGTTATCGTGATGACAGACGGACAGACGATAGACACACATACAGACAACCGGAAATGGACGAATAAGGTGATTTTATGAACAACTATTCCAAAATTTTGTTTATAGCATCAATGTTTTTAAGCGTTACAAACTTGGGACTAAACTTAATATACTTTAGAATATTTCGTATACATATGGTATAAAAATATACAATATTCAGCAACTCAACTCTTCTCCTTACAATTATAGAAGTCATGTGATGTTCTAGTCAAATTTTTATTACAATCTTTTTTATAATAGATTAATTTCTGTTTTTTTTTTATACACCTCATTTTTATTTGATTTACTTCGAAAATCTGTTTACAATGAAAAATAATATAAATAAATAAAAACTATTATTCCTGTTTAAGGAATTCGTTCAAAATGAAATAAATAAATAAATAAATAGAAAAACATTTGAGAAAGAGCTTTCAGTTTATCATAAATCATAATCTAATATAAAATTATGACGAGTAAAAAATAATACTTGAATGCCTTTTGACAATTATTTCAAATATATTGGATGGCAAAAAAATATGTATGATACCCTATATGTATAATAGGGTATTCTACTATGTTTGAAAATGTACTTCAAAATGTTGAATACCTTATATAAAGTACTTCAAAAATACCTTATGTACTGAGTTTCATCGAAATTAGAGATTAAAAAAATTTCTTAATTTTCTGCAAATATTTTTAAGGGGTACCCGTTTGAAAAAATCGAAAAAAACGAAAAAAAATTTTGGGTAATGGGGTAATTTTGATCCAAAAAGTATAAAAATCACAGTTAAATTTTACAGGCATGTACCCAGCTGTTTACACTGAACTGACAGTCGTATATTTAGGTACACTCAATATATTCATTCATCGTTTTAACGAAACATTACTCTTAATAATGTCTTGATATTATTAAATTGTTGTCAAGTTTACTTTTTAAATAAAAAATTTTTCATTATATTATTTTAAGAAAAAGAATGATCATACCATTTTTCTCCGAAGTTTCTTCGATGTTATAAAGTTTATTAATAGATTCAATTTTTTTGGGGTCTCGTATATCAAGAAGCTTTATATTTTTTTATCATGAATGAATTTTTCTATTAATAGCTTTCTATATTCTTAACTCGAAAAAAAAAACAATCATGACAATTTTGAATCACAAAAAGGTTTAATTTTCTTGTTGATATAGTACCTCGTTTTGTAATCACAAATTCAAACAAGTGAAATTTACAAAATTAAAAAAACCCTCGACAAATGCTGATCCGCTTAGGCGGTACGATGCCACAGACAGACAAACACACAGACACACACATAGCAGTCAAACTTTTAGCACCCTTTTTTTAGTTCGTGGGTTAAAAATAGCCATGAACATTTTTCGATAGAAAAACAATGATAGGAGTGTTTAAAAATCAATAAAATTTCATTACAACAAGTGAAAACAAACAACCATCTGAGTTAATTGTTGAAATACCATGCATAGTCAGTGTTGATTTCTTTATCACATTACACATACAAACATGTGACACATACATAACTGATAATCAAGTATAGTACATATAAAATTTCCGCCTAATTGGCGCCTTCACTGGTGATGTTTACGAAAAAAAAACAGTGATGTTTACGAAAAAATGTTTCAAACAAAAGTTGTTTAATTTTTGATAAGGAACATTTTTTACATTTAAACTTTTGTTCTATCTCTAACGGTTTACAAGATGGATCTTACGGACCCAAGACCCAATTGACCTATGATGCTCATTTACGAACTTGACCTCACTTTTTACGTCCTGAGTACACTGTAAAAATTTCAGCTCGATATCTTTTTTCGTTTTTGAGTTATCGTGTCCACAGGCGGACGGACGGACGGACAACCGGAAATGGACTAATTAGGTGATTTTATGAACACCTATGACAAAATTTTTTTCCTAACATCATTATTTTTAAGCGTTACAAACTTGGGACTAAACTTAATATACTATGTATATTTCATATATACATGGTATAAAAATCTTTCATCTGGTTATCAGATGGGTGAAGATCGATCTTATACCTTCTCTTGCTCTATGACACAATAATATAATCTACGAGAAACCGTCTAGAGCAGAAATATGAACGAATTCTTTCTCTCAACTTGATCATCGCTTTTTTTGGTTGTATTCGCACTTGATAATTTCGATTTTGGGAGTTTATTAGAATAATTTTATGGTCAATGTATAGAAAAAAAAATTTTATAGTAATTTTTATTAATTTTTTACGATGTTATCTATACACAAAACGTGGTCTCATTTTTATTAGCCATATAGACCTCTCAAAGGTCATTGGTACACTTAACTCGAACATAATATGTAAAACGGTATAATATACTAAAATTAGTTCGAAGTAAATTTTTTCCAATTTCTTTTACTATCCTTCAATAAACTTATATTATTAAAATGATACATATACGAGTGAGTATAAGATCTTCAGACCCTTTTACGAATAGTAGGTTAGTGAATATTATCCATATATAAGGTTACTTATTGTTCGATATTTTATGACTTGAGCATGTGTAATAAAATAATATCATAGCGTCATATCTATGACACCCAAATTCTATACTGTCATCACATATCTTATAAGTTGTATATAATAATGTGTATAAAGATGAGAAGTGTATAGGGTGTGTCATTAAAGCTGGGGGGATAGTGAAGAAAGAGAAAAAATTAAATCCCTTGACTGTAAGGGAACGTCTTAACCCGATCATCTTAGTCAAAATAAGTGGTCGACTCCGGAATCTAACGGAATAAACTGAATTTTTGTACAAACCTGCTAGTATAAATTTTGGCACTAATGGTCACGCGTGAGCGTTCCTAGATATTCATGGACAAAGGTCTTGAAAATCAATTTTTTGTGAATATCTCGTTACTTTTGACTTCAATCGTTTTAATATTTATTATAAAAGTTGTAGAGGATAAAATTTTCTAAAAATTTTGTCTAAAACTTTTTTTTGTTTCTTGAAATAGAAGGCGAAGAAGATGGTGCGCTCAGCTTAACCTTTATTATGATCCCCATGAGGCGAATGGAACCTACTTTATTTTATCAAGTCAAGAGGACACTTTTAATTTCTAGTACACTGGCATTACGGAATTGCTAGAATATGGCGTGATTTCATCCATAAATTGCGTGACTCGGTCAAGAGGGGGTAATAAAAAGCTTAAAAGCTACGCTGAGCTACGTTAGTGGAGAGGTGGCAATGAAGTCAAGCTACATGATTTTGGGTCCGTATGACTTATCTTGTAAACCGTAAGAGGAAGGAAAAAAATTTGTAAAAAGTGTTTGTTATGGAAAAGAAACAACTTTTGTATGAAACCTTATTTCGTAAACATCACTGTTTACTCTGAGGGTGCAAATTACGCCAAAACTTCGGTGTCCATTTTCTTCGAAGTATAAAAGATAGGAAGTTGAAAATTTGCAGGTAGCTTCAACTAGTAGTCTCATTTAACATTCCGAAAAAAAAAAATATAAATCTATTTTGTGTTTATGACTGACTGATGGTACTAGCCATATAAAAATGCTTTGTCAGACATGAGTCTATGCTCAATTAAAATTGTCCTCATACCCAATGATTGACTACACACATGATTATGTATTATAGATATGAATATATGAGACACATATAGAAAAGAAAACCCTTCTTAAAACTCTGAATGTATACTCATTTCAATTCATTTATTGATTTCAATCTAAAACTTGGATACTTTTTTCAATTGATGTCGTTCGTTTCACTTTATATGTATACCAAGTTAAGTATTTTGAATGAATATGGGTTTTACATATACATTATATTCTTCGCTGTCAAGTATAAAGGGATTAAGGCAATAATATTAAACCAAGCTGACGATGATTTGAATTAGCTTATTACTGTGTGTCCGAAACAGTAATGAATCGTAATTGAAATGAAAAGGACAATTTCGGAATAATTAGATTCAATGCGGAATAATATCAGAGACTGAACGAAATGAAAATGTTGGCTCTACAGTCAGTTTCATAAAATATCTCGAAAATTACTCATTTAATGGTCAAATAAACACGATTTTTGTAATTTTCGGGCCAAAATTACCTTATAAACTTAGTTTTATCGAAATCGGAAACAAAAACTTTTTTTACACTTTTTGCATTTTGTAAAAATCGAAAAAATTATAAAAAATTCAAAAAAACACAATTTTTGTAATTTTTGGTTGGGTTGGGTTGGGTAAGGTTGGGTTAGGTTGGGTTAGGCTGGGTTAGGCTGGGTTAGGTTGGGTTGGGTTGGGTTGGGTTGGGTTGGGTTGGGTTGGATGGTGGTGGTGGTGTTGGTGGTGGTGTTGTTGGTGGTGGTGGTGTTGGTGGTGTTGGTGGTGGGTGTGGTGTTGGTGGTAGCTGTGGGTGTGGTAGTGGTGGTGGGTGTGGTGGTGGTGGTGGGTGTGGGTTGAGTTGGGTTTTTTTCCCAATTTTATTGATCTTCTGTATATATAAAAATAAATTGCTGTGCGTTAGTCTCGCTAAAACTCAAAAACGGCTGGACCGATTTTCAAAATTTTTTGTTTGTTTTGTTCGCTATAGTTCAGGGATGGTTTAGAAAAAAAACTAAACAGAGCTGATATTAGAGTCATCGTTACTCACAGGGCATGATAACCTGAACAAGTTCCAACATCAGATTGGAAAAGACTATCTCCCGCGTGTGACAGATGCGGAGAAAATTCAGAAGAAACATCGATCCACTTTCTCTGTTACTGTCCGGCGCTCATACAGCACCGAAGGAAATGGTTTGGTTCGGCCATAGTCGAACCAGAAGAAATTAAGAAACTCAGCGCTAGGCAAATCCTGAGTTTCAGTACATCAGTTGGTTTATAATAGCCACTGAAAAGCGTAGCAGGGATAGAGTGCAAGGGTCTATTTGGCGATGCTAGAGCATGGTCCGCTAACTTCCATACCCATACCCCATAGATAGAATTTGCCAATCACATTATTTTTCATAAACATTGGTTTGGCTGTTGATTTAGGGGCTTGCTCCAGGACTGCCAGATGGAATAATTGGATACAAAAAGGGAATAATTTTGTAATTCTCTGTATTCAGCTTGTATATTATATATTTTTGTAGTTGCATGGTATTGTAAAGCTAAAAATAACTCATTACTTGACTACAAAGCATGTATTTGGTTTATATGTATATACCGTGCATTGAACCAAAACTTGTTTACAATACTGTAGGTTTAAAATCATCTTCAACATTTAATTATACCAAAGTTATAAAAATATTCACCAGTTGTGTATCGAATCTCCGAGGGGGAAGGAAGTAGAACGTTACGGTACTTACTTTCACAATAGTCATTTTCTGACCTAGTCCTGTATGCTTGATTATATTATTTGCATTTATGTACATATATATCGTCTTACGTTTTACTATGCTACAGTTTTTCTTCTCAAACTGTATGCTTGGTATTCTGTTATTTTAGTTTCTATTTTTTTTGGTCCTACATATCACGAAAATAATGCCTTATACACTATAATGAAAGTTAAAACGGAGTGGTGGTGAAAGTGATTGATTTCAGCAATTCGGAGGGGATTTCTTTAGGAAAAATCCGAGATTTCTTCGTTATGAGTTGCCTTAAAATCTCGAAATAGTTATTTGCCTCGTGGATGCACGATGAGCTAAAAAAGCAGCGGTTAATGAGCGGAAAATGTGACCTTTGCGACCGAGCTCTGATGTTAAGGAGTTTCTTTTATAGATATTGATTTAATTTTTTGATATATTCGGATACTTTTACATGCAAAAATGCTTAATTCTAAGATGGTCCTCAAGATTCAAATTCTTTATTTTCTCACGCCTGTTACTGAAGAGTAAATCAGTTTTCCATTTTGAACGATTATCATCGGCATAAAATTCTTCTATAAATAGCAGCGATATCACGGATCCACCAATCAAGTTGATTACAGATAAAATTTTTAACTTTTTCTTACGGTAATGAAAGCTCAGTGTCCAACTCTTCAAAAGAAATTTTTACTTGTATGAAGTAGAATTTAGATAGCTTCCAGACTTTTCCAGAGATATCATTGTCACATGCAAGCATATATATTTTTAAAAATTTTCCAAGGACAGAAAACTTTTTATATTGAATAGTTGACTTTTTTTCTAAGAGATCATGTGCTTACTCGAAGAAGATTTGTGACTTGATATATGCTTGATAGAAAAAAGCACTTTACGATCAAAACCTCAATATATTAAAGATATGTATACTAGAAATGTCGTCTTTCGCATAAAACTGTGATGCATTTACTCAAGTACATTATCTATGTATACCGGGTATTCAAATATTGCCACTACTGCTTTTTAAAATCCTAATTATTTCTCTGACTGATTTTAATAAGGCCGTTTCCGCACTCTCGCAAAGTCTCAAGAAGTTGAGTGAGGAAGGATAACGTGAAAGTAACACTTATGGAGTCTCGATGGTCCTCGTTTCGCCTTTTACTATGCTCAAAGAGCGATTTTTTTTACCCGAGTCAAAGTAAACACGAGGCATTCACACGTGTACGGTCGAGTATCATCTTCAAATTATCGTGTCATTCAGCAGCTTTGTATATGTCATAGTCCAAACTCTTAGCATGTCAAAAGTATTTTTAGCTGAAAAACGGGCAAAAGTACTTTTAACTGTTCTATAGTAACTTTGCCTGAAAAGCATTGGCTAATAGTTCTTTTGACTGCTAATTCGCGATCAAAAGTGATTTTTATGACGCTTCTGGTCAAAACTTGTTCATCTAATCACTAGAGGGGACTGAATAATCTCGGTATTTAATAACTTTGGTTCAAGCAACTCTGTCGAGATAAAAACGACTCGGTGTCAAATCAACTCGCGTTAACGTTGCGACTGCGTTTACTCACTGATTCACGTTTTGGCCATGCCTTTAATGGAGTAAGCATTTGGCCTGCGGTTTTATTAGCCCTTTGCGTTAACCCTGTGATTGGTAATTTTCTCAAACAACGTCTTTTATCTTGACTAAAATAATTTTCGATAGGAATCGATTTAAACAATTAATAAATTGTTTTTGATTTTAAACATGCTGGATATGGGTCATTTTAGACACCCGGAATACTATACCGAATATATTCCTCGTTACTATTTCGTTATAAAAGTATTCCCTTACTTACTGGTTACATCACGAATGCTTATGAAATCAAGAATTGTGTGTACGTAAGATATACACAAAACGCCAACCAATATTTGCCTTAACAAATTGAAAAATTTTTTTCCCCCGATCGAAAAACCATCATTTATATATACATAGCAATCTATTTCTCGAATAGAAGAATATATTAATAAAATATATTCGAACATTTCGATAAATTATGATTTAATATCATTGAATTTTTCTATATTTTTTCAAAATTGGCGGCTAAAAAATATGAAATATGAAGAATACAATGAATAGAAATAGTCTAAAAGTTTGGATAACATTCTTTGAAATATCAAAACTAATTGTAGCTCATATTATTGTTAAGTTTCATTCAAATCCATTAAGTAGTTTTTGCGTGAAAACCACCTTAGAGATTTTCAACTATTTCTAGTTGGCGCCTAAAAACATTTTTGAATTAAAATTATTTTCTTGGCTAAGACTAAGACTAACATTTGTTAACAAAATTAAAGCGTAAATGATTCTAACGTTTCTCATATAATGTTCGTGTTTCCGAAATCGAAAATTATGCTAATAAAAAAACAAAAAAGGTCATAGACATCTACAAAAGAAAAAAAGATAAAAAACTTACGAAAGAATGAAATCTTTTACTTAAAACCAACTTTAATGTTAGAAAACTATATGATGATAAATTCTATTTTTGTTGTGGGAATGTCTGTGTGTATATCCTGTGCTCCTGTGGCGGATGGGTATGCGACAACATATCATACAGTCTAAGAAAATAATCTAAAAAGTTTTTCTAAAATTAAATTTAACTTTGTTTTTCTAAGTTCGTTTTTTTTTTACTAGATACACTATTATTCGGGTATATAAACATTTATTTATTTATTTATCACACGAGCAACACCACCAACGATATCAAATAATTTAGTTATCACAATTTCGTTATTTCGCACGTGATATTTGCTCATACATCGTAACACACGTGTTATTTAGAGTGTTTGGTTTCGATATTTACAGCATGTTTTATAAGGTATTTGTGAATACTATCGGCCTATGTTTCTCCACACAAGAGGGATTTGCAAAAAACGATAATTATTCTTAAGAAGTGACTGAGTTAATTGTTGAAATACCATGTATAGACAGTGTTGATTCACTCTGTCACATTACACATACATACATGTCACATATACATAAATGATATACCCAAATAATACATACTATACAATTTGCGCATAATTAGCGCTCTCACGGGTGAACAGTGATGTTTACGAAAAAATGTTTCAAACAAAAGTTGTTTATTTTTTTATAAGAAACATTTTTTACAGTTAAACTTTTGTTCTATCTCTAACGGTTTACAAGAATTGACCCATGTTGCTCATTTACGAACTCGACCTCACTTTTTGCGTCCTCAGCACGCTATGAAAGCTAATATCTCTTTTTGTTTTTGAGTTATCGTGATGATGGACAGACAGACGACAGACAGACGGACAGACTGACAATCGGAAATGGACTAATTAGGTGATTTTACGAACACCTGTACCAAAAGTTTGTTCATAGTATCAATATTTTTAAGCGCTACAAACTTGGGACTAAACTTAGTATACCTTGGTATATTTGATATACATGGTATAAAAATTCAACCCAATATTTTCTTTATTAAGATTTCTAGGATTGAAATTTTGAAGTAGGTATGTTTCAATTGAATCGATTAGCGTTTTTTCTAATTTTATTACAAACTTTAATAAACTTTGTAATAAAACTAGGACAATAAAAACTTGTTTCAGCTACAATTTTTTTTAAAAGTGTTACATACTGTAAAAATTTTTTTTTTTTTTTTAACTTTTTTCTTGTGCTTAAACAATATATGTGACATACAACAATACTTAATTTAATAATCCCCCAATGCAATAACATAACTTTAAATTATTTTAACAATACTCTATTGTTAAATTAACTTTAATTTTTAAGTATATAATCCATTTTAAGATTATAATGTAACTAAAGTAGTGTATAGAATAACCTGAATTTCTCCTAAATATCCAAGCATGAACAAGTGTAACTAATTCGCACCGTACGTTAGATTTATTGGAGGCGTTTCCATGGTAACGATACACTGCTTTAATTATAGAATTGTATGGGTGCATATATAATTGTATGGATTGCATTTATAACTTACATTGAAAATGTAATATTATTGTCTCACAAATTTAAATAAATAATTATGATAATTTGAAAAATAATAATGACATACATATAATAATGACATTTGAAAAATAATATTTGTACAATTTGATTTCTTATTTTCACAATTTTTAATTCATTAAGTTTAATTAATTAGTGTTTTTCAATAAATTTAATTTGACATTTTCTATAACATTGACATGAAAAGAACTGCAAATTAGTCATAACAGCCTCCTTCATCGCCAAAAGTTTTCACTGGAAGCGCTGTCATCGATTTTATTGTCTATGACTACGCACACAACGAATATACGTAGAGATATGTAAATTCAGCTTTACAAGGAATTAAAACAAGAAAGGTCATAGTAATTTTTAATTTTTCATACTTCATTTTATATTCTAATCTACTCATAATTTTGTTTTTCTTTTTTTTTTTTTAATTTTATCATCATTTTTATGAAGCAAACTAAAAATAATTTTTTACGAAAACATCACGTAAAATAAACATATTTTTAAACTATAAACTCGCCCCCCCCTCCACTCATATCCGCTCACTCACCAGATATATCTTTTACAACAATATAATAATTTATCGTAAAATAAAAATAAATATCTCGAATTAGAGCTATATATGGTTGGGTTGCAACAATAATTTTCACAATATTTTCTTCTCAACAATGTATTTCTATATATTATAAATGTGAAAGTAAGCATGTTTGTTTGTTTGTTTGTTACGCTTTCATGCTAAAACTAGCGAATGGTTTTAAATGAAACTGTACAGCAATATAGCTGATATATCAGAATAACACATGAGATATAATTTATAAAGATATATTAATAAAAAAATTTAAAAATTAATTTAATTTGACATTATCATAAATTACAGATTTCTGTAAAAATAGTCAATATAAAATATTTCACGGCCATCTTCTCTGATATACTCAATAAATAATTACTATTATACATTTAAAAAAATAGAAAACCATACATATATTTTACTTGTGTAAAACAATCTTTACAATAATTTCGAGTGTTGTAGAAAGAGAATAAACGAGAGCAATCTTTACTTTTAAACCCAGCGAAGCGGGTGGGTATCATTCTAGTATATATGTATATATCTGCTAGAAGATAAAACACACAAATTTTTATAGCCATAATAAAATATTGTTACATATTTTGTGCAATGTTTGAAGTATTATTTGTGCATTGAGAACGAAGAAGATGATATTTTTGCTTACTTGTGTAAGCTGGTATGGTGTGCTAAGCTGTATTAAAATATTTCTGATAATAAATATATGGGAGAAATGTTTTTTAGTCCAAGAATGGGCGATATATTTCAGAAAGTTGCAAATGCGTATTTCCGAACTTCCGACAAACGTTGGGTAACGTTTAGTTCCGTGATGAGAGATTAACTCACGCGTTCTGTACATGTGTCAAATTTCGCGTTACATATGCTTTAATTTAGTAGCATTTACTTGATTAAACGAAAATACAACTAATCATCGTCATATTAGGTTAGGTTAGTGTGGCTGTCCTGGATTGGGACACACTCAGATCATAGGGTCCGTTGTGATACCGAAAAAGGGTAGGCCCATCCCCGGCCACTACTTCATGAACCATTTGGAGCTTATTACGAACAGCAGGAGAGTTTTGACGTCGACAGACTTCAGATCGGAGAGGTCGTCAAAGAGAGGCTGGCTCAAGTAAGAACATCTCCTCATGGCAAGAGCTGGACAGTGATAGAGAAGATGAGACATTGCCTTTTCCTCCTCACAACTATGACAACTGCTGCAGTAATCGTGATACACTGTCAGACCCAGGCGTTCAGCATGCCTGTCGCTCAATCAGTGTCCTGTAATAGCCGCAACAATATTTCACACTGACTCCTGAAATAACTAAATGCATTTCTCCTTATTATACCTATATAATAATACTTGAAGCTATATTAAATTATATTGTTATTCGCAAATAATAAAAAAAATGGATCATCTTAATGTGCAAAAATATAAAAGAATGATTATTTTTGATTACAGTTCATCCACTTATAAAAGTGTCGAACCAGTTGGTAGCTGCACCGATGGAGAGCGATGTCCTTATACAATGTTATGTAGAAACATCGCCTAGAGCACTCAACAGCTGGTACAAAGATACTGGTAAGATATTATACATTTATTTATTTATTTATTTATTATATAGTAAAACCTCTTCTTACTTACTTTTTATTGGCTTTAGTTGTTGTAATCACAAACAGTTAATACTTTTTATTTTTTATTACATTACACTATGTACACTATAAACACAAATATATGAAACAAAAACTTATTCTATTTATATTAAACTTTTCAAATCTTATACAGACTCGAATATCCAACAAAAAAAACTTGTATTTCTTGGAAAAATTATTTTTGTATACAAATAAAATGTTTTTTCAGTGTTTGATACCATCGAAAAAGATATTTTATAAAAGGACTCTTCTTTTACAAATGATTTGAATCTAGAAATCCGACAATTATTAGGCTATCGTCAAATTAACCGGATTTTTTTTAAGTGAAGACTTCAATAGTAATAATAATCTATAATAAGTAATGTTCGGCAAGGTAAAATCCTTGGGGCTCGCGTCGTCAAAGTTATCCCCATCAACACGTTTTTGCTAGGGTATATCCATAGTTATACTCATTTCATATTAAAAATGGTACAGTGGCCTAGTGGCAGTGCACTGGACTCCGACACCGGAGATATCTTAAATTTTTTTTTCGATATTTCACTCCTATAAAATGTTTAATTCTCTTAAGTTTGAAATAGTGAAAATAGTGAATAAATTACTTAAATTTACATAGAAATTTTAATTAAGTTGTACTGTTTATTTCATTTCAATATATCGATTTCCCTAATACTTTACCACTAATAACGTTAGTATATGTGTCCTAACTCATAGAAAACTTGTTAAATCCTGCCACAAGTCTATGTATCTAGAAATAACAAACATATATTACTTTATTGAATCCGACAACCCCATCTTATTCGATGGCACCTTAAATTATAATAAGTAGTCAGTCTATTTTAAAAAAAATGAAGTGCTTCTGGAATAGAAGTGACTACTAAATTCAAATATCTAAATGTAGATTTGTGGAACAATATATAGGATAAACAAGAATAAAACACGATGTGGATGGACCAAGAGGATGATCCCTGCCATCATCTGAAATGAAAACCGTATTTTCGAAGTAAAGTCTTGGTGATACGGTTTAATCATAATCGATAGTGAATGCTTCAAGCTCATATTGTGTGCTAAAGGTCATTCTTAAAGAGGGGGGGGGGGATCAGTATATTGTAAGATTGAGTGACAAGGAACACGAAGGTTCAAAATCATTGTGACGTCACATGTCATAGTTGTAAATATTAAAACGAGAAACGTCGTTTTGTTTTCGAGAAAAAAATGATGATCTTAACTTTGCTCTATCTGTGATCATCATTTGGAACCATCTGATGTTTCATTAAAAACCATTCGCTAGTTTTTGCGTGAAAGCATAACAAACAAACAAACAAACAAACATCCTTACTTTCACATTTATAATATATAAAGACTTTTCAACCACTGTATTCTACAAATAAATATCATGTAGAATATATAAATAGTATTTTTTTTAGCTATTCCAACTTCCAAGTAAGCGATAGCCAAGTTTTCTAGAGAGTAGAAGTACCTATAATACTTGAAAGAGTATTCATTTCATTGAGAAACCAATTCGATATATTCTATGTTTTTTGGAAATGGTATGGGTTTTATTTAGATAGACACTAAAACCACATATGCACACTAGTAGCTACACTACAATATTGTCAGTTATAGAATCTTTCTAGAATCTATTGCAAACAATGTCTAATAATAATAAATATTTGGTATTATTTCTATGCTGGTTTAGACATTGCACGGACACCACATATTGTTATAATGTATGTTTATTGCATTGTTGTATGCAATGGAACTAATCTAAAATAAAATATGGATTGTGTATTGGTTATAAATTTTGAAGAAAAAATATTAAAAACAAGAACTTAAAGATTTATATCAGATTTTTTCGATAAATTACATTTCATGTGTATCAGGATTTTCTATAATTGTCTTCAATTCCCGACTAGGCTGAAAAAGAGAAGATGTTCTTTACCACATTTGGATCTGAGGTCTAAGTTACGAGATAATTAATCATACCACAGAGAATTTTTTTTCTGCATTAAATTACAGGGGTTTATTTTTTATTTAAAAAGATTCAGTATCGCGTACTGAATGTAAATGCACAAAATTCTTACAAAAATAGCCGTTTAGGACCTACAAACACATCACGCATAGAATAAGTAAAGTTGCATCCGATTCCGAAAAGCTTTTTAACGCATACTTTCATCGATTGAACGTATTATTCATTCACAAAACAAGAAATATGTAGTATCAGCAGCTGATCATATTGCGGATATAACTACAGTTATAATAAATTGTAGGTATATTTATGAATATACAGAGTGTTTAATGAATGTGGGTCCTTCTTACAAGTTCAAATACTGTAAATTTAAGTCCCTTTATTTATTTTTTGTTATAAAAAGTACTGTCTATAGTGGTTTGGTAAATAATTAATTAATTTCAATTCTCTACTAATCCCTTGGAGTTTAATGATTTCGAGGAAAAATGAATGGTCTCCCACTACATGATCGAAATCCCTCAGTAGAGTTTGTCATCACTATGAACTCATTAATAGTTATCAAGAAGATCTGCCGAAGATAATTAGGAATCAAAAATATCACTATGGAAATTTCAAAATTCTTTTTGGAAGACATAGACTACAATGAATGTTGAAAAAGATGCTCTGGCGAAGTTATCATATTTATTTCTTACGGCATTTATGTAATCCGCTTCGAATACTTACACAGAGTTAGTATCCAGCAACGCCTTGATGCAGGGTCGAGACTCAAGGGGTGTGACATTCATATTCTCACCTGTTGGGAATGTAGTCTAACAGTACGACCTTGTCACAATTTAAGTGACAATCGTATACTTGATTAAGTTTCAGGTAACGATATGAAAATTATTATGGCTAAACCTGCTGCTGGTATTCGATTTACTTTTCAAACAGCAGTGTAAATACCGAAAAATGGTAAGAGAAAAATTTCTGAGGGTCAGAAAAGCTTCCTACATCCGTTCTCTAGAAGATTCTGTATTTATAAATGTAATATATAAAAATAATAATAATTTCATATTCAAAATGGAAAAAAAAAGAAGTTTTATTTACGCATTAATCTTAGCAGACAAATTGAATATAACGTGAAACAGTCAACTTATATCTTGTCTGTCATCCAATTTTTATATTACATCAAAACAACGATGATAATAAATTAAACATAGTATGAAGTAAAAAAGGAAAATAGAAAGAAATTGGTAAAAAAAAGTACACACAAGAAAATAATTCATCACAAAACTGTACAAAAATATTCCACTCTTCGACTGCTTCCAAGTCGTAGATATTATTAACAAAAGTAAAAATTGTTAAGGTGTTGTTAGTACTTCAAAAACCATCTCATTTATTGCCGGTTAGCTTTAGTTTTTTTTAATTATAACAAATTTTTCTAGAAAAAAGAACAAAATTTACTTCCTTTTACAATATGAAACGATCTTATCAAGTATTCTGATTTGCCCCAGAAGAAATCGGCATAGATTCACATCAGTCTAGCAAAGCGAAACTTAAGCCTCATTCAAAGAGTACCGGATCTTACCGTGCGGGAAGATTAATCAATCCTGTGTCTTTATTCAACTGTAAGTCTGTATTCATTAACTCTTACGGAATGCTTTGTTCTAGAATTTTGTGAAAACTTGATAATTGAAATTTACAATAATTAAAAGCTGCACGTATACTTGAAGTTCAACTTGATATTTCATTATCATTTAAAAAGATAGGGCCTTTGTATATATTCGAACAATAGAGTGATCTTATACTTCTTCTTAGCTGAGAGCCACTTCCTATCCTCAAATGTTCTATTCTCGAGGTATTATCTATTTTTGAGAAAAAAGATAATTTAATAATTCTGATAAAATAAGTACGAAAATAATTGCATTATTTATAAACAGAAAAAAACATTTACTAGAAAAAATATTTTGAAACTAACTGAATTAAAGCAACATCCGTTGGCATAAAGCAGAGTTTTTCGAAAATAATTACTGGATTAGCAAATTAGTAGAAAATAAAATTAACGTTGAATACATTAGCAGAATTTCAATATAATTTAGCAGAAAAAAAAACAACAGAGACATATTGAAAAACAAATTCTAGAAATTCTGAGTGATTTAATTTTTATTTAATGTTTGCTGCCATCGAATTCATTTTTGAAAGAAAATAGTGTTCTTAGAAAAGAAATCTAGTTAAGGTATATGACTTTCGTAAGACTAGGAAAAGCATTTATTTCTAAATGTTAGTCTTTAACGAAAATTATATTTATTTAAAATATCGAATTTCTTCGAAGTGTAAAATCAATTGAATTTCAGTAATAATTCTTATAATATCAAAATCGCATACTCAATAATACTAGAAGTCAGATTAACTAGAAATTGGTACAAGAAACTCAATCAAATGTAGAAACTAGAAATTTCATTCACTTTATTACTATTCAAGAGTGTGTCAAAATTGATTTTTATTCAGAAAAGCTTCCGAATGTTGCCAGAAACCCTATTGAACCAGTTTTTACGTTTGAGGAGAGGGATATACAAAAATTGGATTAATAGGGTTTCTGGCAACATCCAGAATATTAATCTATAAGCATTTCTGAACAACATTTTTGCACACTCAAGTCTATCTAGCGCCTGCTCTGTAAAAAAAACAAGAATATATTTCTTGTAATATAAACGTGCTATTTCATATTTTCGGTTTCCTAAATTTGTCTTCCAAATATGCTCTACACTAAATTTATTTTATTCGCACATTAACTTACTCTAAAAGCAAACTAAAACAACACACGCATATGTTTTAAGCACGCCAGAATGTATATTTTGAGAAGTTAAAGATAAAAATATGTTTATTAATAGGGATATTTTAAGGATTCCGTTGTGTTAAAAATTGAAACTGATTGAAGCTTTATATAGATCAAATGTTTAAAGGTTTGTGAGTTCGAAATATCCAGAAAAGTTATTTATATTTTAGAGAGGATACGATTTAACTTCACGTTCCGATAGTTTTCGTTATAGACAGGTCTCTAGCCCGAGAAATGGCTTGGAATGTCAGCTAAAAATTTTACTTTTGGTATTTTCATTAAAAGTAATCTTGACCACATTAGGCAGCCCATTGCTGGGATATTTTTTTTATATTTCATAAAAATAACTTTTATTCGGTAAGCAGATGGGTGAAGGTCGACTCTAATTCGGATCTTGATGGATCTTTATCCAGTTTTGTATTGGCATAAATGGCGTTTAATTTATTAGAGTAGCTTAGAAATTTTTTTTGAGAGGGTAGGGGAGGGGTTGGTTTTTACTTCATTTCTGGAACTTTTCAATGCACTGATCTACATGTGTCTTTCTTACGAAGTTATTAACGATTTTAATATTTCTCTCGATTCTCAACCTATTTCTACCATCGTATTCAAAGTAGATTTTTAACTTTTTTCGCTACAGCATCGATTCATTTATTGCAAGGCTTTTGGTAAGATTATGTTTTACAACCATCTATGATCTTCTCTTATAGTTTGAACATATTCGGCATCCTAGTTTCGTACTAGGAGAAACAAATCTTTTCGTAAAACAACTTTTCGATCTAGAAAACATTTCCAGTTCGTTTTATGCTATAGTGATAAAACTTGTTTCGCACTTAATCGTTGTTCGTTCTGTTTGCATTATTGTAACACACAAATTCACTTTTTTATGTTTATTATCTTTACTATTTTTTTTCATTTTTTAGCAACATTTTTTTTTTTTTAATGATAAAAATTGAACTAAAATGTACATTTTTATTCAAAATATTATAATAGATAAAGAGATGGCTCATAAAAAATTTGTTATGCTTACGCTTCTGGAATAAATTGAGTTAATTACAATATAAATTAAAGACACTCATTTTAACATTAAAATAACTGTTCCATATAGGTTGGCTTAATTAGTTTTTGGTCAGGCAAACGTTATCTTGAAATTCTATGGACCATTAAAATTACAGGTAGATTGATTTGATTGAGGTATCACATCTCGAAAGTTGGCCGTTTCATATTGAAATAAAGTAAAAATACTTTCAAACAATTTCCTTACGATTGGAACAAGTACAACTAAATTTTTGTATTTACAATAGTATGGAATTGATTTTAAAATATAAATTGATACAAAATCACTGAAGTTAAATAAACAAAATCATTACTTCTATGAAAGAGATTGATTTTAGTTTAAAGTCATACATTTTATAGATGGAAAATTAAATTGTACTTAGTTGGAATATATAAATATAGCGGATCGATGAATTGTCAAATGTCAAATGAAGTTTTACAAAAAAGACCCAGCGCAAGACGTAGATACAATTTATAAAATTTCATTTTTCTCTTCATTTCTAGTAAATATGAGGAATACCTCAACTATCTCTACATATAGAAGCACATATGCTTGTATATTACAATAATTCCTTGTTGCATTATGCTAGTAATGAAAAGCATTCAAAGACTGTGTTATTAAATACCTTCGGACATAACTGTACATAATATTGTAATATCTGCTTGGTCACTAAACTCGAAACTATGTATATTATATATGGGGTAATATGGAATAGTCATCATTTCTAAATCGATTCGACTTTATTTGTTTATACCGGACGTATGACTTAAAATTGTAATAAAAAAGAAAATTTGTAATTCTTTGCTTTTATTGTAGGGGCAAGTCTCGTGATATAATATACACCACCCAAAATAACGACACTTTTTTTTCTTGAAATACAATATTTGTTCTACCAGAGTTTATTTTGAGACTAAAGAAGTAAACTTTGAGTGTGTATACGTTTGTGCGTATGTTCGCTCGAATTCTTTCGCCTCGATTATCTCGCGAACTAGTTATGACATTAACACGTGGCTGGGATTATTCTACGCATTATCGCGTATTAAAGAACTGAAAAAGCAGAATTTTCAGCAGAATTAGCTGAGTTGTTTTTTAATGGTAATAAAAAAACAGGAATAAACTAAATAAACAAAATCTGAAAAGTGGATAAACAAATCATTTATCTATGAAGATAATGATTGTTCCAGCATAAGCTGCAGTAGATGTTCGAAGAATAATCTATGAAAGCTAACAAGTCCTTTTTTTAAATTGTTTTTTCCTCCTCTGGGAAGTAAGTCGTGTGGACTACAGAGGTCGCACTCACACTACTTCAGTACCACATCGACTAAGTACTGCCAATTTTATTTTATTAACACGTGCCCGCGTCTGGACAAACTTTAAACTTTTTTGCCTTTTTAAAAATCTTGACTTTCCAATTTACTTTGCAACATTTCAAGTTTTAGAGTATGTTGAAGTAATGAGTAGCATCTCCAAGTTCATTTCTTAGCCCTTGTAGAATAAACCATATATCTTATCCTAAGTTTTAATATTCAGTATACACACTGTATATTGTAAGAAAATGCATACCTAATCATGTTGAATTGCTTCACACATCTATACATTCACATACGGTATGTTTATCGCATATATAACCATAATAGATCACAGATATGTATGTTAATATTACAATTCTACTTCAAAATGTCTATAATATATTATAATATATATTATATTATATATATCTAGTAGTTTGAATGATATGGGTGGTCTTCTAAACTATAAAGAATGACTACCATTAGTAGTAAATTACAT
Source organism: Chrysoperla carnea (assembly GCF_905475395.1). Classification (NCBI taxonomy): domain Eukaryota; kingdom Metazoa; phylum Arthropoda; class Insecta; order Neuroptera; family Chrysopidae; genus Chrysoperla; species Chrysoperla carnea. The sequence continues at coordinate 3,940,251 of NC_058338.1, read as the reverse complement.
CACATATTTATATTATTATTTTATATGCCTTTAAAAATATGATTTCATATTATGCATATTTTTTATAATAAAAATTATGCTGTAAAAATTTTATTGTTTAAACCGTCAGCACTTGCGTTATATGCAACTTTAAGCTCACGCTCGTTCTAAAACACAACTCCGGAACTAAAAAAAAGGGGTGTTATAAGTTGGACCGCTATGTGTTTATCTGTGTATGTGTCTGTCTGTGGCATTGTAGCGCTTGAACGGTTGAACCGATTTTAATTTATTTGATATCATTTGAAACGTAATCAAACGGAGAGTGTCAAGTGTGAACTAAGATTTCCGTACCCAAAAAAACTATAAAATTGGCGATGATCTCCAAAATTTATTCAGTTTGGAAAAGGTATGAAGTATAATTTTAACATATAAGTAGATAATTACTATGGAAATGAATGGTCAAATAAACCTGGTTCAATTCATTTCGAAGTGAAATGGTAAAATAATTAGGTAATTAAAAAGAATAATTCAAAAGAACAAAGTCAACTCAAATATTTCAATTTCAATTAAAATATTTTCAAAAATTTGTCCCAAAAAATGATAGCTCTCTAAGTATCCTTTTCATTTCATTTGATGTCCTTGACCATCACTTTGATATTGATTTAAGAAGAAGTGTTATAAGTTTAAAGGGTTATCTGTGAGTCTGTGTGTTTCTCAGTGGCATCGTAGCTCCTAAACGATCGAACCGACTTGATTGAGAACATTTTATAACTTCCAAAAATCGGTTTAGAAGGAATAAATCGCATTTGTCGGTTTTTTTTTTAAATTTTGTAAATTTCACTTGTTCTAATTGTATGCGGATGTATATCCACAGTAAAAAAATTTTATTTAAGCCATTTAGAAATTCTAAGAATTTTTGTCGTTACGAGAGTAAAAATGTAAGCAATAAAATATTAACTTTTAGAGCTTCTTCGTATATTTCTGTTAGTTTTTTTTCGTAAACATCATTGAGGAAGCAAATTGGGGCAAAACTTTAGTATCCATTTTTTCGAAAACTTACAATTAGATAGAGAAATGAAAATTTGAAGGTAGCTTCAACTAATAAGCATCATGAAAAAAACAAAAAACATCTGTAAATCTGTCTGTAATTTTTTCGAGTGAATTTACGTTCGATCATTTACCTTTATCGATAGATTTTGAATACACAATAACAATAATTATTCCAATTTGATGTTAGGTCGTAGGTAGATAGATAACTGTTGAAGGTGAGTTAGCATGTAGACAAGAGTATCTTTACTAGTAGCGCGTAGGTAGAATTTCGATGATAGAAAGTAAAATAAGACACATACATATATATATATATATATATATATATACATACTCGTAGTAAATGATTTTGTATAAATGTGCTTATAATGTTAATTTAAATTTAATATTAAATTGAAATCAACATGAATTTGACGATTCAAGTGTTCATTTCATTTCGCATTTTCACATGCATACTTAAGTATTTTAATTGCTTTTCGTAAAATAATTGTTTTATCTATATATACATACATAGATATGTAGAAGTGAGATGTGTTCCTTGGAACTGTGTGTTGATAGGTGGAACATCTCATCAATGTCTTTGTATACAGGGTTGAATTGAAAAAAAGTATTGCTATTAAAATAAATACTACGATAATCGAAATAAACCTGAATATTAAGAAATTTAAAAAAAAAAAAAACATATAACAGACTTACATTTCGCTAAAAAAACGATATTTCGATTGCAAAGGAATCATCGTCAGTAGCTAAATTTATTCATATAATGCGATATCAAATTTAAATACAACCCACTTGTATAAATAAACGTCGACATCCCGTATTTTGCCAATGACTGGTCGTTGAATGGCTCTTAGAATGGTTTCACGATGATATAAGTACCAGGCCATTAACGTTTGATGAGCGGCCCATGAATCTCATATCAAATTTACCAAGTATACAATCAGATAATCATTCAGCCGATAGTTTGCCGATCAGTTAATAGCACTGGTTGGGCTCGATAATCGCCCTAACTAACATTAAATGATTCCAAATGTTAAATTAATGGAGTCACTTTTTATTGGATAAATCCCAATCCATTTTAATGGATGATGCTTGGTCGATCATAGTTTGCCTTAACTGGGCCATTCTATTTGACAATGCTTGGCCGATAATTAGTTGCCATGCTTGCCCGGTGATCCCGACTAGCACTTGCCACCACAAATATGTTTGGACCCAATGGGGAATTAAGAGGGCATACAAAGTATGGCATACCCAATCGAGACCCAATAAAAACTAAACTTTTCAACGAAAATGAATTCTACGGTTGATTACGGAAATTTTTTTTGATGTTGATTGAACTGACTATCACTACATATTATAAATCAAACTCGCTTTTTCTGTCCCTATGTCCTTATGTACGCTTAAATCTTTGAAACTACGCAACGGATTTTGATGCGGTTTTTTTTAATAGATAGAGTGACTCAAGAGGAAGGTTTTTATGTATAATACATCCATATTATAGTAGAGTAAGGGGTTGAAATAGGAGTTGAAAAGGATATGCTTCAAAAACTAAAAAAGTTGTGCATCGATTAAGCTCAAATATTGACACGATATACAACCAGCTTCGAAGATCTATTGTTTTTATCTACTTTTAACCTTCGGAGGGTAGAAAGGTGTAGCGAGAAAGTGGGAAGGAATTATCGAATATTTACAAATATACCTAAGTGGGGTATCAAATAAAAGAGCATGACGTGTACATTACAAAACTGTTATCCCACGCAAGGAAATGTGGAGGGAGGGGTGCAAGTGGGGATGTTGCCCAGCAAAGCGGGTAGTTCACAGCTAGTATATACTAAATAAAAATCGATTTTTGCCCATTTGTGTAAAGTCTAAGAGGATTTTTAGAAGAACAATCTGTACTTAACATTAAACAATAGTTACCAAATATATATTAAGTAATTGTATATGCATGTAAAAGGTAAATTCTAACCAATATATAATCATATAGCTCACTAAAGCTTATTTTCATTTAAAGTTCATGTGTAGATACAAAGAGCTATTCTAGGTAACTGTAATGGGTTTAAATAATACCCCATAACACTTATCTATCTACCTTTGAATTACTTTTACATTACCGACTAGGTATGTAATTATTATTAAACTTAAATTGTTATTTAATAATTAAATTAAATATTTTAAAAAAAGTTTTAAACAAAAAGTAGAAAATGTTATAGCTATATCATATAAACAACAAGTGAAAACAAACAATTGACTGAGTTAATTGTTGAAATACCATGCATAGTCAGTGTTGATTTCTTTATCACATTATACATACAAACATGTGACACATACATAATTGATAATCAAGTATAGTACATATTATAAAATTTCCGCCTAATTGGCGCCCTCACGGGTAAACAGTGATGTTTACGAAAAATGTTTCAAACAAAAGTTGTTTAATTTTTGATAAGAAACATTTTTCACATTTAAACTTTTGTTCTATCTCTAACGGTTTTCAAGATGAGCCCTACGGACCCAAGACCCAATTGATCTATGATGCTCATTTATGAACTTGACTTTTTACGTCCTGAGTACGCTGTAAAAATTTCAGCTCGATATCTTTATTCGTTTTTGAGTTATCGTGTCCACAGACGGACGGACGGACGGACAACCGGAAATGGACTAATTGGGTAATTTAGTGAACACCTATGACAAATTTTTTTTTTCTAGCATCATTATTTTAAGGCGTTACAAACTTGGCAAAAATGGCTTTACTGGATCAAACTGTTTGATTTACAATATCAAACTAAGTAATTTGCGTGAATGTCTAGACAGAAAGTTATATCCACTGTATAAATAGATTAAAGCCAATTATTACTTTTAAATTGATACGTCATTTTGATTCAATTTTTACTATCAATTCTTATATTATTATTTAAAGATTATATTTGTCTCAAAAATGACAATTTAAAAAGTTTGATGATGATAAAAAAAAATGTAATATTATTTATATAAACGAAATAATATTTTTTATTTGAATATAATCATTTAAAATTTAAAACTTCTTATCAATACGACAATTTTCAAATAAATATAACAAAATCAGAAAAAAAACTTTAGAGCATTCTACATTGGAATCTACCTATCAAATTTTCGATACTTCGATAATAAGAAGAGATGGGTATTAGACCGTAAACCCATATAGTACTGTCAAAGGTGTAACAAAATAAAGGAAAATTAAATAAGCCACAAACTTTTTGCTATTCGCACCGTGCGTGAGTTTTATTGGAGGCGTTTCCATGGTAACGATACACTACTTTAATTATAGAATTCTGTGGATTGCATTTATGACTTACATTGAAAATTTTATATTATTCTCTTACAAATTTAAATAAATAATTAAGATATTTGACATTTTCTATAATATTAACAAGTAAAGAATTGCAAATTAGTCATAACAACCTCTCCTTTATCGCCAAAATTTCTCACTGAAAGCGCTGGCATCGATTTTATTGTCCCTACTATGACTACGCACACAACGACCTACTGGGAAATTATTCGTGTGGACCTCAAAGGTCGCATCAGACTCTCACCACGGCTTGTCTTGAATTTAGTATTGAAATCGTTGACTCAAGAAATTTTTACCTGTTATAACACCAACAGTCATGATGACGTAACTAGATGTAATTCAGTAATTTTTTTTCGATTGAGCATGAGCTTACGCTCATGACCTTTATATTTTCTTTTCTTCATTCAGTCAGTCAGTAGTGGTTTTTATTTATTTAAAAACATAAAAATAAATTTTTGTTGAATATAAAATTTTATTATATATACTTTTACATAAAGTAAAACTTTTAGATAAAATGTTATTGTATTGAGAAAAGTGGTACTAAGATAAATCATTGCTTTATATATATTTTATATATATAATATGTAGAATATATGTGTATTTACTATCGGGGCACGAAATTGGGCTAATATTAATAATGGGTCATAAAATATTATAGACAAATTAAGAAGTCAAATGCTTCAAGTAATTATATAGTGATTATATATTGCGCTATAAACAAGCTGGTTTGATTCCCTCCGTCACATGAAAATTTATTTACTTCATAGTTGTGATAGGCTGGTTTACTTAAAATAATTGAGCAGCAGAAATTTTCAGTGAAAAAGGTAGTAAAATATAAACATGGTATCACAATGGACCTTGTGTAATAAGTTTGTCACTTGTGGACAATCAATATAACCTAACCTTACGTAGAAGGATCCTAGCATAATTCTCTGACTACTACTAAATCAAAACACGTATAAACAAACAATTGACTGAATTAATGGTTGAAATATCATACATAGACAGTGTTGATTACTGTCACATTACACATACATACATGTCACACATATATAACTGATATTCCCATATAATACATACTATACAATTTGCGTATAATTTGCACTCTCACGGGTAAACAGTGATGTTTACGAAAAAATGTTTCAAACAAAAGATGGTTATTTTTTTGTAAGAAACATTTTTTACATTTAAACTTTTGTTCTCGGACGGTTAACAAGATAGGTCCTGCGGACCCAAGATCCAACTGACCTATGTTGCTTAATTTCAGCTTGATATCTCTTTTCGTTTTTGAGTAATCATGATGACAGACGACAGCTGGAAATGAACTAATTATATGATTTTTTGAACACCTATATCACAATTTTGTTCATAGTATCAATAGTTTTAAGCATTACAAACGTCGGACTAAACTTAGTATACCTTGGTATATTTCATATACATGGTATAATATTTCAAATTTCAATGATTAAGTCATAACTAGTTTTGGTCTGTATAACATGGTATTGTATCATGATTTCGTACTTTGAACATAGAATATATTATATTTATACCAATATACACAAAATGTGACTACACTGATTCCCGTATATTACATAGAATGTTAATATATGCAAAGATATATCTGATTTTCAATAAATACACTTCCTATTAAAACTTTGGTTCTATATTCTGTGTTTTTTATACATCATATTCTATTTAAAAAGATATTGATGAAATCATTGAATTTTAAAATATAGTTAACCAATGAAATCGTAATGTTATTTATGGGCACCATATTTTTTTTAAATACATTTTTCGTAACAACAGGACTCACATGCTATGAGTTTTTTTTCTGGCATCATTTTATTGGCTCAAATATTCAAGCTTTATCTGTTAAGCTAGTACACATTGCTTGCAAATCTTACAACTAAGATTTTTATAAATATTATCAAAGATAATAAATTAGAACTCTAGAATATTTCGAAATTAGATTTAAAATTTATTAGGAATTTAGATTTTTGCCTTTTTCTAGATCAATTTTTGGTATTATATATCATGCGCATTGGCAACTGAAGGAAGCTTATTGGCTGACGCCACATTACAATTTGATAGATACCTAGAACAGTATAAATTGTAGGTACACGAAAATATCAATGTGCAGTCCGACACAAAATTAGCAACCAGTAACCGACACAATAAGAGTAATTACGATGAGCTAATTAATACTGATGCTGATTACTTGGTAGTCAAAATACGTATTTATATAATATAAAAAATTGATCTAGGAAATTGGGGCAAAATTGTCTGATATTTTCGACTCGATGTTAAAGTACTCGAATTTGACCATGTTATTAATTGAGCCAATAATATTGTCAGTGAAAGGCTAGTCTTAAATTTTATTGACTAGTGTATAATAAATAGTTTTTTGATAATATTAAAACTACTCCAAATTTATATACACCGCGTATTGTATGTTCTGTTCTGCTCTAACTTCTACGTATTGTTGAATAAAGATTTTACTATTATTATCGATACATAACAACCGTAATATAAAATATCTTTTCTCTTCATAGCACACACACATATTGTTGTGTACAATAAGTATTGTTGTGTGTATTGTTATAAGCGTTAGTGTACACTATATATTATAGAGAATATATAGGTTGGCGAAAACAACCGCCAAAGAAAAACAGAACGAGGAAAACCTTAGAAAAGAGGTTTAAATAACAGGAGTTATTTTTTTATTTAAATAGTTTCAGATTCACGTACTGAATGTAAATGTACAAAATCCTTACAAACCCGGGTTAAAAAAAATTATATATAATCATATATAATTATATAAAATTATATATAGTTTATATATAATTATATATAAATTACATATAATTAGATATACTCATATATAATTATATATAGACACTCGAGAAATTAATGTATCGTTATATCTAATTATATATAACTATATATAGTTATATATACTCATATATAATTATATATAGATGCTTGAGAAATTAATGTATCGTTATATCTAATTATATATAAGTATATATAACTATATATAGTTATATATAATTAGATATAACGATACATTAATTTCTCGAGCGTTTATATATAATTATATATGAGTATATCTAATTATATACAGTTATATAAAATCAGATATAACGATACATTAATTTCTCAAGCGTTTATATATAATTATATATGAGTATATCTAATTATATATAGTTATATATAATCAGATATAACGATACATTAATTTCTCAAGCGTTTATATATAATTATATATGAGTATATCTAATTATATATAGTTATATAAAATCAGATATAACGATACATTAATTTCTCAAGCGTTTATATATAATTATATATGAGTATATCTAATTATATATAGTTAAATATAATCAGATATAACGATACATTAATTTTTCGAGCGTTTATATATAATTATATATGAGTATATCTAAATATATATAGTTATACATAATCAGATATAACGATACATTAATTTCTCGAGCGTTTATATATAATTATATATGAGTATATCTAATTATATATAGTTATATATAATCAGATATAACGATACATTAATTTTTCGAGCGTTTATATATAATTATATATGAGTATATCTAATTATATATAGTTATATATAATCAGATATAACGATACATTAATTTCTCAAGCGTTTATATATAATTATATATGAGTATATCTAATTATATATAGTTATATATAATCAGATATAACGATACATTAATTTCTCGAGCGTTTATATATAATTATATATGAGTATATCTAATTATATATAGTTATATATAATCAGATATAACGATACATTAATTTCTCGAGCGTTTATATATAATTATATATGAGTATATCTAATTATATGTAATTTATATATAATTATATGTAAACAATATATAATTTTATATGATTCATATATAATTATATAAGGCCATTTTCTATATGTAGTTATGTATGATTTATATATAATTATATATTATTTTTTTTACCCGGGAAAATAGACGGGGGAGTTGGGTGACGGTTGGTCTAAAGTGTACGGTTATGGAGATATAGTTTAAAACGGTGCTGATCCTATTTAAAATAAAAAATAACTCCTGTAATTTAGTGCATTATGGACAAGAGTAACTAGCTTCTATATAATCAATATTAATAACTGTAAGGAAACTTTCTCTTTTATATCTCTTTGCTATTCGATTAACGGTTATTTTGGGGACAACCTTTATAGAATCTGTATGTACTGTTTCTATCTATTTATTTATTCTTAGAATTTTATTCTTTCACGAAATGTTTGAATGCATAACATTTAGAAGATAGAACAGGAATATTTACTGAACATATTTATTTGTAAATCAATAAAAAAATAAAAACTTGATCCCTAACCTAATTCAACAAGAAAAACGATTTTGTTTCTTATTTGATTTAATTATTTTCTGCCCCCGTATAAAATATTTTATGTGGGTTTACCAAGAATTTGAAGCTAATTCAAAAATAATTGTATTGAGATTGGTTGTTTCGGTTTTTCTTAGTATTGTATTTATTTTGATTTCTCCCATCGAAAAGAATGAATGTAAAATAAATGTATTGTCTAGGGAATTCCTAATAATACACTGTTAATACTGTTAATACACTGTTCTTGATCAATAAAACTTTTTTTTTGTTTTTTCTCGATTTTTTCAAAGGGGTACCCCTTAAAAAATTTACAAAAAATCGAAAAATTTTTTTATCTCCAATTTTGATAAAACTCAGTATATAAGGTAATTTTGACCCAAAAAGTTCAAAAATCGGGTGCATTTTTTGACTGGTCTAATAGTTTTTGAGATACGGACTAAAATCGGTCAAAATATTGCGATATCTCAGAAACTCTGCATCCAATCCCTAAATTAACCTGATTTTTATAATTTTTGGATCAAAATGACCCCATCCACCGAGTTTCATCAAATTCCAAAACAAAAATTTTTTCCCGATTTTCTCGATTTTTTCAAAGGGGTACCCATTAAAAATTTTACAAAAAATCGAAAAATTTTTTGTATCTCCAATTTTGATAAAACTCAGTATATAAGATAATTTTAACCCAAAAAGTTCAAAAATCGGGTGCATTTGTTGATTGGGTGAATAGTTTTTGAGATACGGATTAAAATCGATCAAAATATTGCGATATCTCAGAAACTCTGCATCCAATCATTAAATAACCCTGATTTTTATACTTTTTGGGTCAAAATTACCCCATCCACCGAGTTTCATCAAATTCCAAAACAAAAATTTTTTTCCGATTTTTTCGATTTTTTCAAAGGGGTACCCCTTAAAAAATTTGCAAAAAATCGAAAAATTTTTTTTATCTCCAATTTCGATAAAACTCAGTATAGAAGGTAATTTTAACCCAAAAAGTACAAAAATCGGGTGCATTTGTTGACTGGTCTAATAGTTTTTGAGATACGGATTAAAATCGGTCAAAATATTGCGATATCTTAGAAACTCTGCATCCAATCATTAAATTAACCTGATTTTTATTCTTTTTGGATCAAAATTACCCCATCCACTGAGTTTCATCAAATTCCAAAACATAATTTTTTTTGCGTTTCTCTCGATTTTTACATAGGGGTATCTTCATCCGTTGAGGTGCAACGATGCCACAGACAGACACTCATATCGGTCCAACTTATACCATCCCTTTTTATAGTTCGGGGGTAAAAACAAACTTTTATTTTGTGCTACCTTTAACTAAAATATAATTTCCACCTATAATTATATTTACATGTAATAGAAACTTTAAACACACACAAAACATTATACACTGACATACCAAATGCAAAACCTTTAAAATAACTACCTACCTACTTGGGCTGCGAATAGACATCTATCTACCTTTAATATAAAACCACAACAAGGTACATACATTAAAGTCTTATAAATTCAAGCAATGTGTGTGGTAAGAATATGTGGTAACTTTATATCATATGCGTATAATATATACCTAGTTGTATGTGTGTGAGTAAATTTTGGTAAATTTGTGGTAAAAACGAAACGTATTCTAGATCTGTATAAGTATCAAATTATTTATAATCATTTCATCTTACTATTTAAGAATTGTATATATTTGTGAAATTAGGTGAAATATTCAATGTTTTATACAGCACTGAATGATGCAAAACTGTGTTACATTTCTCGAAATTTCTAGGAAAAATTTCGTATAAATATTTGCCATGGAAAAATGGGTATAGAGTATATGTTTAGATAAATGTCTTAGTATCAGATCCGTTACTAGGTGGGAAAGGAGGCACCCGCCACCGGCGTATAAGAATTAGGGGCGCAAAACAAAACGTATGTTTTATAAGTAAAACAAACAGTTAGTAAAAAATCATGTAAAAGGCATTAATTTACATAATAAAGAGTTTTTTCGATCCGATCTTATTGATTTATTCCGGGACTAGGACTCAAAATTCTTGAAAGCTATTCAAGCTAGGTTAATTTTCAGCACAAATTAGAAAAGTATGACCCAAATTTAGTAGAATTACATACTTGGTTTATCAAAATTGGATAAAATTTGGATATGATAGAGGAAAATTAAATTTTTTGGATTCTGGTGACGTCATAAAGATAAAAAATTCGATTTTTTTATAGCACAGGCAAATTTGATCCGATCTTATTGGAAGTTTTTTTTTAAACCCACTAATTTTGGGTCATTCTTTTCAGCTGTGATGTCATTTTTCCGCTAGCTATCACTTTTGTGGACCAGGACCCCACATTTTTGAAATCTATTAGAACAAGGTTAATTTTGATCAAAAATTTGAAAAAAATGACCCAAATTTAGTAGAATTACATACTTGGTTTATCAAAATTGAATAAAATTTGGATATGATAGAGCAAAATTAAATTTTTTGGATCTGATGACGTCATAAAGATAAAAAGTTCGATTTTTTTGATAGCACAGGCAAATTTGATCCGATCTTATTGGATTTTTTTTTGAACACCACTAATTTCGGGTCAATCTTTTCAACTGTAATGTCAATTTTTTGCTAGCTATCACTCTTGTGCATAATTCTGGGACCAGGACTCCACATTTTTGAAATCTATTCAAGCTAGGTTAATTTTGAGAACAAATTAGAAAAGTATGACCCAAATTTAGTAGGATTACATACTTGGTTGATCAAAATTAAATAAAGTTTGGATATGATAAAGCAAAATTAAATTTTTTGGATTCTGGTGACGTCATAAAGATAAAAAAATCGATTTTATAATACAGGCAAATTTGATCCGATCTTATTGGAATTTTTTTTTGAAACCCACTAATTTTGGGTCATTATTTTCATCTGTGATGTCAATTTTTTGCTAGCTATCACTTTTGTGCATAATTCTGGGACCAGGACTCCACATTTTGAAACCTATTAGAATTACGTTAATTTTGATAACAAATTTGAAAAGTATGACCCAAATTTAGTAGAATTACATACCTGGTTAACAAAAATTGGTTATAATTTGGATGTGATAGAGCAAAATTAAATTTTTTGGATTCCCATAAAATCATATGATATACTGTAAATTTACTTTTTTGATACTTTGTTTAATGTTATCGTAATTAATTTGGTATTGATATTAATCATAACAGCTTCATTTCCTCAAAGTTTCCGAATATTTAACTAAACACTTCTTACCTATTTATAAGTACTTGATTCCTATTAATTCAATATCAGAGCTCTTACTCCTTCAAAGTGAGTCCTTGTAAATTATAAGAAATAAAAATTTTTACGCAAACAAAATGCCACTCGAATGCATTGAAATGCTAATAAATAATTATTATTAATAATTTTTTTTTAGAATTTATATGCACATAAAAATTTACACATCCACGGAGTCTAATTTCCATAACTTTCCATAAAATTTGACATAAAACATATATCAAAAAATAACAATAACAATATAACAATAATTTGTTGAAGAGATAAGAACTGGCGTAAAGAGTAGAGTAGAGTTATGTCAAATCAACTCATACTCAAAATTCATTCACAATACACATATAAATAAATTAGAACAACGAAAATTATATTAACGTTATAATCTGTTTAATCTTTTTATCCTATGAAATATATCAACTGTTATGAGAACGATCACATCATCCTACAGGAGAGTGTATCAGAACTCAGAACATACTGGATGAGATACTATTAGGTCTAGGGCCAGGATTAAACTTTAATTTATAAATTTATAAAGTCTTTCAAAAAAATATTCCATGTTATCTGCCGTAAGTCCTTAAATGAGCTGGCGGATCAAATGAATGTAAACCTGGTATGAGTACCGGACACAGGGACATTCCAGGAAATTATGAAGGCGACGAGCTTGCCAGAAATGGCACAATGCTGCCGGACACAAGCAGCAATAAATACCCGGGAGTTCCATTTGCGAACTGCAAGTTGCTCCTGAAAGAGGATACCTTGAAAAAAAAAATTATGATGGCATCTGATAACTGGTTGCTTAGAGTAGAAGGTGGAGAACTAGCATAGAGCAGGCGTTGAATAAATAGATGGTTATTAACAAACCATAGTAGCTTACAACCAAGCTGTTCAACCAAGCTGTCAAAAATACAGTCACTTTTTACAAGCTTTTATTTAGTTTCACCTGTCCCGTTGTCTGTCTGTAATCAAATCTTGCAAGTCAAAGATCCACTTTCCGGATTTCGATGGAGCTGAAATTTTGCATGCACATTTAGTTTGGATAGCAATGCTTTAAAAATACTTTTTAAGGGACAGGGTTTTACTGTACTATTTTATCAATGAGTCAATCATGCCCCACTATTTGTAAAGAGGCGCTTAATATCAAGAAGATTGAGGCGCTTAATATCGTTGCTGAAATTCCCAGTTAAGCGATCCAAATTTACTGCCTTTGGTTTATTAACTTTCCAATTCTTTTTACTTTTTGTTCTGCCTTCAACCTTAACTTAACTAAACCTGTAACTGCCTACAAACAAGTTGTCTTCTTTTCTCTTTTTCTTTTAATGTCGTCTTCAAAAAACATTTACGAATTTGAAGTTTTCCAAAGAATTAAAAAATTACTAAGCTATCTTCAAGAAAAATCTCCAGCTATACGAGTGTACATAGAGGAAAAGCTTGTTAATCATGATTTTACCAACAGCTTCTAATATTTTCTATCTTTCTAAAATGACTGTCAAAAACTATACCAAGCCTTAGACCTAAGATTATCGGGAATCCAGGATGATGCCATGCTGATGATATTGTTGTTCATTCTACGTTTATTTGCTGTTGTGTAAAATTTAGTCACATTGTTTAGAGATGATACATACATATAGGAAGAGCGCTGACTGGTTGTTTGTTATACATATCATATAAATGTTATTGTGTATCAAATTTAGGGTTGACAAAAAAAAAACATACAAATTAAAAAAAATTATGGGGTGATAAGTGTATGGTATCGGAATACGCATAATTAAAGGTTCGACATGAACTGTTTTTGTTTCAACTTTCGATCCTTCCATTCAGATTAAAAAACAACAATATTTTTGGTCCTTCGAGCCGGATAATAGATAATACTAAGGTGTTGGTTTTAGAGGTTCACAACTTTGGATTAAAATAAAAAGAAAGAAAGTTATTTAATTATAACTTTATACTTCATGCATACACCATGCACTACACCAGCCCATCACAACTATTATTAAAATTAATATTGTTGCGATGCCGGGAATCGAACTCGCTACACTAAGCATACCACGGACGAAATTGATTACGCCTTAACCAACTGAGTTAATAGGGCGATAATATTTCATAAAAATAGAAAGAAAAAGATTTCAATATCACACAAAAAAGTGTTGCCAACTCATAGATGTGAGTCTCTAGAAAAACATCATTTAAATCTTACAAGCCATATAAGCTTTTTGTGAAGCTTATATAAGCTTTTTAAGAAACATATTTTTGGTTTGGCGAATCACGAACAGTGTATGCATAGTAAACAGTTTTATGAAACATGGACCTTGCGGGTTTAAATTTTAATTAATTAAATCGGTTGTAAAGTTTTTATTTACAAAAAAACATCATGGCATTCAATTTACAAAAGCTCATCTCGTACATTTTTCAACAACGTATCCCTAGGAATCATACTGGTATGCTTGTGTTTATACATTATTGACTTTGTAGTCAATGTGTGTCATTTCTGTCAACAAATTTAGTAAAATTTAGTAGGGATATATGATGGAAAAAAAAAAGATACAGTGACACCACAATGATAACGTTTATCCGTACCGGAAATATTTATGAATTGAGGGTTGTTGTATACATTTTGTTTTGTTTTGTTTTGCTTTTTTTTATGATTTTTGCGATCCATCTGTTCACACGAATTGCGTTAAATATAGGTATCAGATTTTGTCAATTACAGCATTTGGAAAAATTAGTTGACTGTTAAAATTTTGATAGCTTACATAAAGATTTTATTTGATTTTCATGATTTGATTTTACTTATTTTCTTATCAATAGATTTTCTCCAATCCCAAAAAACAACTAATCCCAAATGAACAATATAATATGTAAAAAATTTGGTATCACGGTGTTTGTGCTTAAGCTCCTCCGAAATGACCTTGACCTTCACCAATTTTAATGCAATTGTTTTTCGTACATTTGGTAGGTATTAAAATAGGTAATAATAAAGTATTATTATTGTAAATGTTACTAAGCTTTTCTTAACTTCATGTGCTTTATAATATAGGAATTCTTATTATTCTTCTCACAAGCAGTATGTTAGGAATGTTTCTTTATAAATATTGTATGTAAGAAAGGATATTTTGCTATTCAACTCCCAAGGCCCGGTAGACTAGGCTGAGGTTGGGCTAGTGAGTGAGCTTAGCGGGCGGGCTATGCAATAGTATTAGCTATATTAATGAATAAATAGAGCTGCAGGTGTTAATTCTGATTAATAATTTCTGATCAAAAGTTATAATCAAATAAATTGCTTGTAGGTGAAACGAAGTTCAAGAAGTCAGCTAGAAATTCATTACATAAAGTAACATGATCGAAGATGATGGTTTTTCTAGCCGGATGTATAATGTATGTAGTTTTTGTCATAAAAATTTTTTTCCTCCTTTTTCTAGAAAGAACAGAATTTGAGAAGCAGTTTTTTTTGTTTAAGTTCATGTTTATAGTATAGTTTTTTTTATTTTTTAAATTTATTATGGATATTAAAGTTTTATCACCTTTTTTTTCGATATAATAATAGCGTGAGTTTTTCAAACAAAGCGATAAAAATATTCATAATTTATTACTGAAATTTTTTTTGCGCTCACACGCTTCAATATTCAAATACTTTAACTTTTATTCTTTAAAAATAGACATTTTAATATGGTATAACAATACCTATAGTATTTATATCAGTACATGTAGTATATTATTATGAAATAAAATTGCAAAATAGTTACTTCAACAAAATGAAAAAAAAATACATTACTTACGATACACAGCCCCCACACAACATACGATAGATTAAATAGTTTTTAGAATATGCACAATGTCTACATATTATAGTTTACAGAAAATTTATTTTTTATATTCGGCATATTTCATTTTAAGCTTGTGTCCAAATATTACAAATATCACAAATGAACTTGTTTCTATAAAGAAAAATATTTAGTGTTTCTTCGGAATTTTCTCCACATCTGTCACACGCGGGAGATTTTCTTTTTCCAATCTGATCTTGGAACTTATTCAGGTTATCATGCCCTGTGAGTAAGTCTTCGATGTCTCTAATATCAGCTCTGTTTAGTTTCAAGATCTCCTCGGCTCTGTTACCGAGCGAGTTTCCTTCATTCCAGAGGCGTTTGGCGATCCATGCCCTCCCTCGTAGCTGGTCCATGCCTTTAATTGTTCGTTTTTCAGATTATTTCCTAACCTGTTAAGACCTTCTTGGTATGGCATCCTCGCAAGCTTTACTTGAGTGGGAGCCATGGTGGTTCCCAATTTTGCCAGCTTGTCTGCTCTCTCATTACCGTTCCAACCAGAGTGTCCGGGGATCCAGGTAATATTGACTTTATTGTGCCTCGCCAGGTTGTTTAGACTGTATCTAGTCTCCTTGACGAGTCGCGATGACACTGTACAGTTTGATAGCGCTTACCTGTGTTATATTGGTCTACGATGGTATTTTCTTGGAAGCTTGTTCCAAGACATGGAATACGTTGCATATAAGAAATCTATTCTACTCAGAAAGAATATGTTATGCAGAGTATATAGATGTATATCATCAATAAGGAGGTTATTTACTGATGGTATTTGAAAAATATTCAATGAAACATAAAGAATAAAATAATGTCGAAACCTTTAACGCTCGAAATTTAATATCTTAAGCATATATATATTTATATATAATATTGCTTGAACTAGCATATACTACTGCTTGTATAGTTAGTCATTGTGCCCACAATAAAGCGTAAAGAAAGTCGGAAGCTTTAACTTTGGATCGATTTTATGGAAATCGAGATTTACGTGTTTTGAACGATTTCTTGCCTTATTTGCTAAAATTGTTGCGTCTATAACAGGGCACTGTCTGGGCGGCAACACGTTGAACGTCTGGGCCTGGCAGTGTATCGTGAGTACTGGAGAAACTGTTACAATGAGAAGCAGAAAAAGCAATGTCTCATCTTCTCTGTCACGAGGTGGTGCACTCACTTGAGCCAGCCTTTCTTTGACAATCCCTCTGACATGAAGTCCGTTGACGTCAAAGCGCTCCTACCGTTCCTTAACAGCTTCAAATGGTTCATGGAAGAGTGGCCGGGGATAGACCAATCCTTTTTCAATATTACAACGGACCCCTTGGTCTAAGTGTTCCACCCCAAGACAGCCACTCTAACCTAACCTAACCTACCTTTATCAATCCGCTAAAAGATAGATTAAAGGCATCATAAAATAATTTTGCTTCATTATGGGCTTAAGGTCTGAGAATGCAAACTTCCTGACGCTTTTTACAGGTATCATGTTAAATAAAATCATCGAAAAACTTAACTTGCAGAAATTCGATACTCAAGCCACGAGTAAAACTTAACCTTTAGCAATCCTTTAAAACGTAGAAAAGAGTTGTTATGAAATAATTTCACTTTATTATAGGCTGACGGTCTAATTATGTAGTCAGCAGCATTCATTTCACTTAGAATATTTTGTATGAACACATATTATTACGAACATGAGACGTACAATGAGTTTATTAAAAATTTTAATGCAGTTTTATCAGTTATTTTGCTTATCTATTGTACTGAATTTATTTTTATTTTGTTTTTTCTAACTTGCTAATTTAAAGTGTTTTTATATTTCTTACCGTTTAGGGTCAAAATTGGCTAGGAAAGAAATCCGAAGAACTAGGTCTAATTTGATCTCAGAACATAGTACCCCCATCAAACTCTGCAACTTTTGTTGAAGTTATTTCTTCATTGGTTAACTTCAAAACAAGCTATTAGCCATTATGGATTAAAATGACTCACCCTGTATAGCATTCATGGTATATAATAAATTCAAAAGTTTGTTACTACATAAATAAAAATGTTGATTAATCTATAAAGATAATTTAAAATGAAAAATAGTTTCATTAAACGAAAATGTTAATTATTTATGTATTTATGAATAAAAATTCGTATAAATATAAAAAATTTAAGATTTTATTAGTATTTAAACACTCAGTACCTGGATGACCGAGCTTTGCTCGATATTTTTTGAGTTAAAAGACCCAAATTTATCACTTATTAAAAACCTTTTAAAATTTCTCCATGCAAATGTCAAATTGAATGTCCCGGTAGAGTACTTTATTTCGGTAACTACGATATACACCAATAGATGTCAGGAAGAGCCAAATTTTGCAGTGTATGTTTCAGTTTTTCCTAAAAACACAGATAAAACGACGTTTTTTAAAAATGATACCTAGCTAGAGCTTCTTTTTTACAGTGTAAGTTGTTGGTTGATTCTCACCAGACCCATTGGTCATTGAATACAAAATAACCAGTTTGTACACAACAATTACGAACGGTGAAGGTTCCAATAGTCAGAGTGGATTAATTTTGTAGACCTTTTTGTTGAATATTCAAGGAAGTAGTGGAATTTATATGCTTAAAATACAAGAAGAAAAAAAAACACAGAGAAGCAATAAAATTGGTGTGGTAGCTTTATATTTATATACTTCGTCTATTTTCTGTTCTCAAGAAATACTACGAATGCTAGAAGCAGAATATTATATGCATTTCTATGTCTTTAATAAGTATAGTAATACATATCATATGTATGTTTTAAAGTGCGAGCACAAACTTTACCATTTAGGAAACGTTGAAATTCAATTTCTAAAGATATCTTTACTAAACCAATTGTAGCATATATTTTCAGTTTGAAACAAAATTGTCTTATGAATAAAATAACAGCCATAACTAGCCGTCTGTAGAAATACATTAACTAAGTTTTTCTCATAAACTTTTCTCAAGAATTTTTTTAAAAACTCCTACTTAATCAGCTTGGATTTTAATCTTTTGGAGTCCCTGAGCAAATAAAGATCACGGGTACCTTTTTTTATAAACCTTCATTTGAGAAATCGAGAACGCACTGAATTTTGTCAAGAAAAGAGACTAACTCACTACTTTTCGTCAAGCTACAACATAATTCACCATCAAAATTGAAAAATTTTTTTTTTTCAATTTGTGTCCCCACTACCGTGCTCATACATCCTTTATTAGTCGGACACAACGCGTTATTTTTTTTTTTCAATTTTTTTTCAAGTTTTAACTTAGAATAATCCATTTCTATTATTGAATGAGTTTCGATTGGTAGGTTCGAATATTGTTAAACAAAACTGAAACTGAACCTGAAAGAATACACACTAAGGCCATAGAGTTAGATATATTTAATATTAGAATTGTATTTTCTTAGAACAAGATAATATAAAGTCGACATATATTTATATCTTAATAAAATACGAAAAATGAAGAGAAAGCAGTTTTGTTTTTTTGTTTAATTTTAATAAATTTGTTTAAATAAAACGAATATGACTAATTCAAGATAAAGGTAATTTACCAGCTATAACAATAGATATGACCTCCTAGAAGAGAAGTATGACACAGTTTTTCGTTAGAAGTGCGCTTATCAAAAATTTTGTGTGTGTAAAAATGCTTTCTGGATTTCTAATAAGGCCTTTCCGTTATGAGACGAGAGTTTTCCTAGAAAAAGAGTGAATAGATTTCAAAAAGTGACCGGAAAGTAGCCAAGGGCGTCAGCAGCCAATGGTAAATAGGGGTAAAACACGAAAATTTATTTTTATTTTAAAATTTGACCTATTTTACCATTAATTTACCCTGACAACAGGCGTGGATTTAGAATTCAATTTTGGGGGTTCGCAGAGTTTCACTAGAGTCCGGACTTATAGTGGTAAGAATCGTGGACGTTTTTTGTGTTTCGAGTGGGAAACCTTTACCTAAAAATTCTTTTTCTACCATTCATTTTTTCCCTTTTATCGTACGGGTACTCTTTTCCTAAAAACTTGTTGTTAAAAAATGATTTTATTTAGTATTTATATGCTACAAACAAAATTTTGAAATAAATGTCAAATAGTGAGTTTGGGTGCGTGTAAATGAGCAAAATGAATACATTGGGTCTTGTAAACTGCAAGAGAGAGAACAAAAGTTTAAATGTAAAAATTATTTCATATAAAAAAGTAAACAACTTTTGTTTGAAACATTTCAATGTACAATTTCAAATATATGAAAAGTATCGAAACAAATAACTTTGCCAAATATTTCACCATCAAATATAATACCTAAACATAAATTTTAGTACTTTTAAACTTAAGAGTAATATAGTAACAAGATAGTTATTTCTTGTTTAGAATTTTCTATGTTAAAATAGTATTCCACTATAGCTACGTTCATATACGTATACGTACCTACTTAATATTAAATTCTATAAATATTACTATCTAATTAAATATTCTAAACATTTCTATATAATTTAGTCACAAAACATTAATTTCTAACCTTAATAGATAAATATATAATATATTCATATTCTATGAGAGATACAACTTACAGTGTGGCGCCACCATTAAGTAAGCGAAATTTAAGGTGATTGTAAACCTACAGTATTGTAAAAAAGTTTTGGTTATTGCACGGTACATACATATAAACTAAATACATGCTTTGTGGTCAAGCAATGAGTTATTTTTAGCTTTACAATACCATGCAACTACAAAAATATATAATATATTGTGTGCAAGTGATGCTTATATATTTGATAATATAGATATCTCCCTTCAATCATCAATACTCTAACTATGAGTCGTCTCTGTTCATCAAATGATGGATCTTCGATGAACTCATAATTAAAGTAAAGTTTTGTTTTTAAATCACTGACAATCTTATATTTGTATGGTATTATTATAGACTACAAGATTGTCAAACTTTGTAAATCAAAAAATATATTTGTAAAGCTTTATTGTACTCCCTAGTATTATTCCAAATCCTCTGGCTTATATTTTCTGGCGGATCAATGACTTTTGGTACATCCTATATATACTTATACACATTTTAGATAAAACAAAAGTAATTAATAGTTGATATTACATAATGTTAAATGAAATTAGAAACTTATTATATAAAGTATTCCTTGATATGAAAATTAATTATTTAATTATAACCATAAATATATACATAAATAATATATTTATTAAATTATTTATTTATTTATAATGTGTTTTAATGTTTTAATAGTTTGTTTGTTTCATTATATAATTACTAAGTGGATACAATTAAAAATTTATTTATAACAAATATGAAAGAGTTTACCATTTAAAATGATAGAAAGATTAGATTTAATTTAACGAAAGTATATGTGTGAAATATCATAAATAGATATTTTGAAAGAGTGTGTTTTATAGAAATTTGTGCGATATATGATACTAGCTGGTCTTCCCGCCCGCTTCGGTGAGCAATTTCAACTTTAAAAACAAAAACTACCGTGTTATAGAGCCATCACTTCCCTTTCCCTCAATAATTTCCACTTTTGTTCATAATCTCGAGCGAGTTTTAATTCTGAGTTTTAATCTTTATCAATCTTTACTTTTAAACCCTACGAAGCGGGTGGGTGTCACTCTAGTTACTTATAAAATACATTTTAAAAATGTATCCATGTTTTAAGTTATGGTGTACGATGAAGATAACCAAACTATACCATTCGAAATGGCTGTCGGATCGCTAGTTGTTTATTAAAAAAAAAAACTACTGGTTCAAGTGCAGAATAAATATTTTTAATTTTTTGAAAAATGTAACAAACGTTATGGTTTTAAAAAAAATAAAATAAAATAATAAAATAATATAAAAAAAAGTAATGACTAGGTATTTTTTTTTCTATGTCAAACGATACTTAACGATAGTATTTCAATAGTCGTCTCATGAGTTAAATTTCAATATTTATAGCTTTATACTGCAATATAGTTTTTTAGCTGTTTTTTTTTCCCAGTTAGATAAAAAAAAATTTATATATTTTGAAAATGAAAATAAAAAATTATATTTATTTTATGTAGAATTCATAAATGTTACAATTTTTTTCTATATATTGGATTAATGTCAAAAGTACTTGAAAATGCTTTTTTTTTACCTTACGTTTAAATATTTATATTGTGATACAGAGTAATTTTAAATGTATGAAGGTATAAAACAAGATAAAACACCTTTCAAAGTTTATTGGGTCAATAAATAATGAGTGCAAACAAGTCAATATGGAATTATTATGATAAACTAACCTTTTCCCTTCGAAAATTGTTTGCTGAGTGTATTGACTTATGGAAAATTATCCTAAAAATATCTAAAAGTTTTAAAGCAGAACTTTTGAGTTTTAATCCCCGCATCACTAGTGTGGGACTTAAAAAACTTCCTTACATGCCTTAAAAAAGTTTAAATAGTCAGAAAAATTGTTTTTTTTATGTCGAGGGACTACTTATTTGAGCTTTAAGAGTAGGAAGGATTACGCAAGCTACGCATTTTGAAATTCGAGATCAGCGACTCCAAAAATCCACTTATACGTCATTTAAAATCCTAAACTGCAAAAAAAATGTATTTTTTATTCCGTGGGTCTACTTATGTAAGCAAAAAGAGGGGAGGGTAGTGAAATTTCAATCAATTTCATCATAAATTCAAGAACAGTAACTTCAAAATCCGCTTAGATGCCTCATAAAAAAAAAAAATTATCGCTTCTATCGAATGTATGTACATTTGAAAGAAACGCAATTGCAATGTCGTTACAAACTCTAAAAACTCAACTTACGAAGAAGAAAACTCAAAGATCCAACAAAATTTGGCATGCAAAATTTTTAACAAATTTTTCCTCCCACTAACATATGATTTAAGAGAACATTCTGTAAGTATCAATCGCAAAGCCTTGTTCAACTTTAACTCTATCGTAAAATCAGACATAAAAGATTTCAAACGGTCATCGTCTCTTGGACTATGTACATAATCGTTTATTTTAAACTCGAACAACAACACCAATTAATGTGTTTGCTTAACAAATACAGAAAATTTATTATCAAAGTCTCCATATATTCCATCCCCATAATGGTGAGTATTAATTATTCAATTTATCGACAATTTAAAGGGCTTGGTTAGTACCAAGTATACATAATTCCGATGAATATCCGATATTCAATATTCTGTTTCTGCAAAATTTTATAATTCCCAATTCTCCCCGAATAGAGAATTCCACTATTTTTGAAAAAGTACTTCCAAATGTTGATTTTGCTTGATAATAAGCGACCAAAAATTTATATCGGAAAATACACACGCTTTCTTGTCAAAAACTTAAATTAAATTTTAAACCTTTTTTAAACTGTCAAAAACGCAGGCATCCAATTTGATGACGTAATATGGGGATCACTATACGAAATAACACAAATAAGTTTGACAGATATATTCATAGACATCTGATTATTGTATAAATACTTATCTATGTATATATTATACCCAGCTGTCTACATTGAACTAACTGATGGTCTATGACTCATACCGCTATGACATCCTTAACCTAACACTTAATCTTTGCTTAAATAGTTCATTTTGATTTAACTCGCTTTTGTAGTTAGTTGAGATAAAAAGTAGAAAATAATTTCTATAAATTCAAAAAAGAAAACATTTAATTTATGGTGATTGAAATCTAGCACCCCATGCTTTTTTATTATAAAATGATTTTTCTCTTAATCATTTAATATTTTGCTTGAATTTATAAAAATTATTTTCCCAACAAAACCGAATAATGTGAACATTGCAAACAGATATCGTTGTTTTCTCAACTAGTTACCCTGTCTCGTAATAGATAATATTATTATTATACAATTCAAACCATTAAACTGGTAAACTGGTAACATTTAGTGTTAGTGTTTCATGTTAACTTATAATGTAATGACTAGCCAGTAAGCAAACTGTTATTTGGTTAGATACCAAGCTAGTATTATTTGGTTTGGTAGTGTTTGTTTAATGAATGAATGATATCCACACATCATTAGTTTACGAAAATTGCTATTCAATTGTAATTGAATGATAATGTGTTGTGAGAAAGAATAAACACTAATACTCCCTTATTTATACACCGAAGACGATGACAAATGAACTTGTCTAATTATTTACAACCTTTTCCAAAAAAATCCCAGAAACCTACTTTCTAGCGAGTACTTTTGAGTCGATGTGTTACATTTTCTCTCATAGGACATATACACGGTGTTCTGTTATTAACTGTAAATCTTGGGCCTACAGAATAAGCTCATAAAGACGATGGAAAAAGTTATTTACCAATTTTGCATCTGAGCCCTAATTTGGGCGCTACAGGTATGACAAAAATTGATAAATTTGTTCATTCACTGAATATCATTGGATAACCAGCAGCCAATGATAATCAGTAGATATTAGTATCTATCATTTAATAATATTCAACTTAAGAAGGGATATCAACTGATTTAATTCGATTATATTATTTTGAAAAACATAATACAAAAATTAAGCATTTAACCTTGTGAAATTTTCAATAAAAACATTTTTATTAAATATGGATACCTCTCTTCATGTCTACAATTATACAAATAATTGAATAATGAGATGATAAGGAAGGAATGTATAATAACACACAACATAACACAATACAATACAAAAGGAACAGGAACAGAACAGGAGTTAGAGGGATAAATAGAAGGAAGGCAATTAATCTACATCATTATGAGTGTATAATAATAAAATATACAACATATACATATGTAAGGGCAGTCCTATAAATAAAGCAATTTTTGGAGCTATTATTTTTTGTATTTTTGATCTAGAAGGTAAACCAAGCTTAAACCAAGTAGTAAATTTACAAAGTATACTAAGTTTAGTTCCAAGTTTGTAACGCTTGAAAATATTGACACAACGAACAAAATTTTGGTATAGGTGTTCATAAAATCGATTAATTAGTCCAGTTCGTAAATGAGCAACATAGTTCAATTGGGTGTTGGGTCCGTAGGACCCATTTTGTAAACTGTTAAAGATAGAACAAAAGTTTAAGTATAAAAAATGTTTCTTATAAAAAAATAAACAACTTTTATTTGAAACATTTTTTCGTAAACATCACTTTTAACCCGTGAGAGCGCAAATTAGGTGCAAATTAGTGTATTATATGGGAATTAGCTATCTTTCTTTACTTGTATGACGTACAAAAAATGATTGCGTGATCAATACTGTCTTGACATGGTATTTCAACTATTAACTCAGTTAAATTGTTTGTTTTCACATGTTTTCTCCACGTTTATTGGAATATAAGCTTTGTTTGATCCACTTCTTTGTAGAACTACCCATATTTATAATATTTTATACAAAGACAATATTTTATCCTTCCTTTTGCACTCATATCACATGACTTTATAAAGTATTATTGTTAAATAATAATAATACACACACAGCACAGATATATTCATATATTTATTTCATGTGTATTGAAAACATTATTCAATAAACAAAACTTTACAAAGACTTGGAGAAGAATAATAAAGGTACTCACTGATGATACCTTCTTCACTCAACTCAGTAATGAATAAATACGAATCACATACCTAAATACCGAATGTAACAAACCAACCATAAAAACATAAACTAGCTTAAAGCATAACTTTGTAATGGCTCGCGAATGGTATCATATAGAATACATATTTCTAAAATAAAATTATACTTCAATTATTGACAAATATTTTTAATTTAATTGGTCTTCAACAAACGTTAATTTCTTTAAAACATCAGGTTGTAAACCAGGATCCATGTTATTATCCGCTGTGAAAATATTCAATTCATTTTTTATTTTAAATTTATGACAAATACAACAAAACCCATCTTTGTTAATTTGTAAATTAAACCAACGACGATCACATGCATTACATACTTCAAAATTCAAATTCTTTTGAGCAATCTCAAAATTTTCTGCATACATTTTAAAATTAATATCATCTCGGTAAAGAATATGCCTTAAGGTAGTACCTACACGAAAGTGATATTCCAAGAATTTCTCAAAACTCAGAATATAAAATATTTAATTCATAATACACTTGCTGTTAAAATTAGAAGATGATTCACCATGCCATACATGAGATATTAGCAATTAAAAGTGACGCAATTTGTACGTGTACATGGGAGAAGTGTATAAAAATACACAAATTTACAAATATTATATTTATTTACCAATGAATGACGTCCACCATCTCTATGAAAAACTAATATAATGTAGAATACTATATTTAGAAAATATATAAATAAAAATAAAAATTATTTACCATATAGTTTCGATAAAAAACTTAAATAAATAACTCGTTTTAGCGATAATTTTTGTGGAAAGCATATAAAAACTAATGGTAAAAGTATATGTCAAAGTATGTGTGTGTATACGTATAGAATTTATAATAGTGAGTAACTACAGTCTTTTGAAAATAATATATGGTATATGTATAATAGTCATAGCACAGTTCATGCACTGAATGATAGTATTAGTCCAAAACTTTTTGACTGGACGGTCGCGGAGGAACTACCTTAATACACGGTTCAGCGTTTTTGCGCCTGTCTCTCTGCTTTCTTCCCTTCATAGTCCAATGTATACTGAAACCTTGCATTAGTCTATAAGTATAAGAATTAACTCAGTTTTTGAATTAAGGCTTTTCTTTAAAATTTCATCGAAGGAGTTTCGGTTATTCTGTTTTTGTTTTTGTTTCACTCAGTACAATCATACACGTTAGGTTCTCTTATAAGTGGTATTATAGTTTTGTTGTTTGTTTGTTTCCGACATTTCTAGTAGAAAAGATATAGTACCTACTTAAAACTGTAGAGAATAATACACACATATGTATTGTATACTTATGAAATTTTAAAAATAAAAATAGAACGATTTGAAATGATTTGTGATTAAAGATTTTATATATCAGTTTAAATTTTCAATGGCTGTACCTTGTAATGATCTCTATCTGGACAATTGAAAAGATGGAATAGTGACCTGTCCAAACTTTTCATAGGTAAGCTGTTGGCTCTTAAAAACGAACCACAAGGCAAAATCAGAACCCTACCGACGGAGGAGCAAGATCTGCCTTCCAACGAGAGAGGACTAGTAGATCAGCGGAGGACCAAGACATGGCCAAATTTGGTTCACAGACGGCTCCAAAACCGCAGAGGGTGTTGTCGCGTGGTTTTGCCTCCCAAGAAGGGAAAATGACACATCCATCAAGTTAGACAGTTACAATACTGTATTCCAGGCAGAGCTGGTAGCCATCATGAGATGTGCTGACCACCTCCAATTGAAGGATGATGTGATTAGTATCTGCACAGACAGTCAAGCAGCACTCAAAGCGCTATCAAACTGTACAGTGTCATTGCGACTCGTCAAGGAAACTAGAAACAGTCTAAACAACCTGGCGAGGCACAATAAAGTCAATATCACCTGGATCCCCGTACACTCTGGTTGGAACGGTAATGAGAGAGTAGAGAAGCTGGCCAAACTGGGAACCACCATGGCTCCCACTCAAGAAAAGCTTGCGAGGATGCCATACCAAGAAGGTCTTAACAGATTAGGAGATAATCTGAAAAACCAACAATTAAAGGTATGGACCAGCTACCAAGTTAATTTTTATGGTTAATGTGGCAAATTCGATATCAGTTAACTACTGAAATAACACGGTACCAGATATAATTCTAATAATAAAAAAAAAACACTTTTTGAAATTATTTTACTATCAGCGAAATTGAAAAACTATTAAGCCTATAAAAACACGCTTACTATATTTCCATAAATTTACGCAAGCTTTTTTACTCATCTATTGATAATTTCAAAACAATTATCTTATATGACGTAAATAAAATTAATTTTAATAAATACAAACAAATCATTTTTATTGACAAATGTATAAACATTTCCTAAATAAACAAAATAATTTATATTGACAAATCTTCAACATTTCCTAGTGCTATAACAGACAAAATAAATTACTCATTTATACCTGTGCTGCGACGAATAAGACATGTCAAATACATTCATATCCTACATAAATTCCTTGGAAAAACAATACAAGTGTAGATACTTGAAATCAATTATATGCGTATAAACCCCTAATTGTTTTAAAATTACCTTTATTTATTCATTACCTGTCTGTTTCAATCAAAATTTATCAACCTAATTTTTTTTTCTTCAAGAATGGATTTATCATACCAATCAAATACAAAACCTTAAGTTGTTGGGTACATATTAAAAAGGATAAACAATTGAAAATAAAGGTTAGTTTTCGCATTCAGGAACGAAAGAATTGATCTTCATTAACAGGAGAAAAATCTTGACTAGAGGTTTGTTTTTAAAGTACTTTCTCATTTTTAGGCAATTTTTTTAAGAGGTTTTGGAATTTGATGAAACTCGATGGATGAGGTAATTTTGATCCAAAAAGAATGAAAATCAGGTTAGTTTAATGATTGATGCCGAGTTTCTGAGATATCGCTATAGTTTGATCGATTTTAGTCCGTATTTCAAAAACTATTCGATCAGTCATCAAATGCATGCGATTTTTGAACTTTTTGGTTCAAAATTACCTTATATACATAGTTTTATCAAAATTAGAGATGAAAAAAAATGTTTCGATTTTTGCAATTTTTTTAAGGGGTACCCCTTTAAAAAAATCGATAAAACCGTAGAAAAAATTTTCAGCGCACTCACCGGAAGTAAAAAGTGAGGTCGAGTTCGTAATTGAGCAACATAGGTCTATTGGGTCTTGAGATAGAACAAAAGTTGAAATGTAAAAACTTTTGTTTAGAACATTTTTTTTTCAATCATCACTGTTGACCCACGAGGGCGCAAATTAGGTGCAAATTTTATAGTTTGTATTATATGGGAATATCAGTTATGAATGTGTGGCTATATCGAAGAGTGGATATCTTTCTTTACTCACATGACGTCAAAAAACAAACTATTGCTTTTTATCAACACTTTCTTTACATGGTATTTCAATAATTAACTCAGTCAATTGTATGTTATCACTTCTTTTATAATTATTTTTAGATTTAGGTTGTATTTTTTGTTTTTCCTTTGTGAAGGTCACTAACTTAAGGCAAGTTAAAATTGATTTTTTATTTACCTAGTGGTTAATTTAAAAAATAAATATATACTTTCGTATAAATGGAATATATATATATATATATATATATTAAAGTTATGATTTATTTTTGCAATATGTAAATATATTATAGACTAGGTTGGTGTAGGCACCAACTAATGTATGTGTACTTAAGTAATATTTACTAACCATGTTATGTTACTTCTATACTAACCATATAGGTATATAAACTGCTGTATGCATATATTAAATGTTTACATTTTAAAGCTAATATTTATGTCTAAAGTTAGATATAATACCTACCTACTACCATAATATAGAATATGTAATGATGTTGAAGGCATTCGAAGAACGTGGTTCGGGGTAACAACTCAAAATAAATTTGATTTTCATATTAATCGACACGTTATTTTGTATTTACCACAAACGTAAAAAGCCCTTACTCTCAAAAAAGCAGGCAAACATTTTTAATTGTGAATATTTCACTTCATTATGAGCTCACAAACTTCAATATACTTCTGGGTTTCCCCCTGCATCAATATCAAAACAAGAGCCTAAATGGCCGACCGGTCTAAGGCGTTAGTCTTTGATCGTTGGACTATTTAGACTTAGGTTATGGGTTCGAATCCAGGCAGCCGCAGTGTGAACAATTTATTAATGGGGGTGCAGAATTGTCGAAGAAGTAACCGATTCCACCCACATCATAAATGTAATTGTAAATATGAATGTAATTTAATTAATAAAGATTAACAAATAATGATGTGGGTGGCCTCTGTGATAAATATCAAAACAATTTAGGCCATCAAGAGAGTTCAAAAATTCTTTGAATTTTAGACTTATATGGTTTTCTTATGAATACCCTTGTCAGAACTGGACCAAATTGAAATGAAACCACATATAGTAAGCATCAGCTTTCAAATAAAACCTTGCAAAACATTTTCTAAAATTAATGTTTTCGGAAAATTCATATTTTGATGTTGGTATACTGTTTAGTAACATGCACTGTATTAAACCATATATTTAAATATCGATATATATATAATATGTTTGTAAATATATTATATATATGTATAAAGCTACAATGCATATAACATTTATATATGCAGAAATAAAATATTATATTATATAAGTAAATATATTTACATATAATTTTATTAAAACACATTTGCTAACGCAAGTATTAATTTTCAATTATATTAATTTTCAATTGAAATTCATATAATTGTACGTAGTGATATTACCGATATATAAAATAAATGTATGTTTGAAACATTATTAATATTTAAGGTAATTCCAGAATGAGAGTACTTGTCGATAAATTTTGTAATTAATAAAACATTAAACTACTTTACCATGGACAATGCCTGTACTTTATTGGTTAAATTTAAAAGTGTCCATAACTCCTTATCTATTGTGTTTAGGACAAAAGTGAACAAGGCATTTTTGATTTAAAATTATCCAGAGAATACGATCTTTAGTTATGTCAATCGAGTCACGATGTATATTTATAATTCATTTAAAAACATTTTTCGTTTTTCCATAGAACATTCTTTTTAGTTTCGATATCGAATTGCGATCAGAAAAGAACATGCGTGAATATGAGAATATATTTCCACTTAAATACATTGAATACATGAATGTATTTCTGTACAATTGATGATATAATAATGTAATATATACATGGCGGTCTGTTATTAACTGCAGATCGTTGGCCTACAGAATAAGCTCACAAAGACGAACAAAAAAGCTCCTTACCAAATTTCGATCTGAGGTCAGATTCGGGAGATGTTCCTGTGGGAAAATAGAAAGATTTATGAATTCACAAACCTATAAATTCATTAAATTAGTAGGTGCCACTTAGAGGAGACTATCATAAAACAATAATTGATTTATTTGGGTAGTGTATACTAAAAAAAAAATTTTGTTGTTATTATTTATAAAGAAAACAAAAATATAAATCACCAATAGCCAATTAGATGTGGGAGGTATCAAATTATATATTAATATAGGTACGAGGAAGGGGGGAATAAATTGTGTAATACAGAACACAAAATCTTAAACATTGTATCACTTTACAACTTCAACACACAACATACATACTTTGGTTTGTGTAGGTGTATGTGTATCTAAGCATATATTTATCAAAACGGACAATTATCCGTCTTGCCAAATATATGCCTAACGTATGTGATATTCGCACGATTAGTCGTGTAAAACACTTAATTTACCAAGAAACGTAGTGTAGGTTTTAATGGATTAGTTTTTATAATAACAAAAGTAGCCACATAGAGGTTTTTTTGTAATAATTTTGCATTTAGAGACGCCTCCCACTATGATAAAACACATCCTCTCTTTAAGTAGTGTTTTATTTGTTTCATTCAAAATGTTAATGAACTTTGATTCGCTAAAAATATATTAATTTATTTTGATAATTATCTCGCAAAGTAGGCCTCATATCCAAAAGTGGAAAATAACTTTTTCCTTCGTCCTTATGAGCTTATTCTGCAGGATAACGATCTGAAGTTAATAACAGAACGTCCTGTATATGATATATTAAATTTAAAGCTACGCATATACTTTGTCAAAGTCCCTATGTATATATTTTGACGGTTATTGCTAATATAACTGATCGTTTTAGTCCCTAGTTTTTAAAATAAAATAATATAATAAACGTAATAAATTTTATTTTTTCACCCTTATTTCTGTGTGAAAAATATATTTTTCATCATCTAATTATTTTTGCAATTTCATAAATATCTATATCTAGATGTGTTGATTGACTCAATTTAATATTCTAGAGTAGCTACATGAAAAGTAAATCAAATCAAAATTAATTTTATTGATTTTAATGTGGAATTTACACATAGGGCGTTGTTGCATGAAGAGATGCGGTTAAACAATTACTTTATACATTTTCAAACCAAATCTATTTCACCAACTGGAACTGTTTTTGTTATTATTAACCCCCGAACACTAACAAAAAGGGGATGTTATAAGTTTGATCGCTATGCGTGTGTGTCTGGTGTTTGTCTAAAACGGTCATACCGATTTTACATTTTTTTTGTTTTCATTCGAAAGGTAATTTAACGAAGAGTGTTCTTAGCTATGTTTCAATAACGAGATTCGTATTTCGTAGCCGAAACGAATAAAAAAATGGCGATGATCTTCAAAATCGATTCAGTTTGAAAAGGCATGACATATAATTTTAACATATAAATAATTACTATGGAAATGAATAGTGAAATAAACCTGGCTCAATTCATTTCGAAAAGTGAAATGGTAAAATAATTAAGTAATTCAAAACAAGAATTCAAAAGAACAAAGTCAACTCAAATATTTCAATTTCAATTAAAATATTTCTAAAAATTTGTCCCAAAAAATGATAGCTCTCAAAGTATCCTTTTCATCTCATCTCATCTTGATCATCACTTTGATATTGATTTCAGAAGGAGTGTTGTATAAGTTTAAAGTATTTATCAGTGCGTCTATGTGTTTTTCAGTGACAATCGTAGCCCCTAAACGGTCGAACCGACGCGATTGAGAACGATTTTATAACTAATTTTGACCAAAATATTTGTCAATATTTTTGCCAGGATAATCCTTGGCACACCTAGTCCTTATTGTACCTATCGTTAAATAGTATTGATTTATATGCGAAATCGGAAGAAAGGCCTTCATTTAAGCGTGGCTAATTTCTTCGGGGACATACTGCATATAGTCTCATGGATTAGGTCTTCTGTGCCTTACACGTGATTAGGTTGTTTGTTTGTTTTTGTTTTTGTTTATGTTTTTTTTTGGGAAAAATTGAAGTAGGCACATGACTATCTTAAGCCTTCTTCATAGATCGCAGTACTTCCTGTTTAAAAGCATACATGGTATATATTCTCAGGTATATATATTTTATATATTATTTGTATTATAATGTATGTTTGTGTCAAGTAATTTGACGTAACCTTATATTATCTTATTCTCACGAGAGACAATAATAAATTTACAGAGTACAATTCTAATGTCTTTGTACGAACAACAACATTCATGTAGAACATACATATATGTGTACACATAGATTCAGAAATCAATGAATCGTATAAACCTTAAAAACAAATAAATATACCAAAATATTAGAACTCTGTAAAAATCTACCGCAAAGTATAGGAATCAAATCCAGCTTTATTTTCAAATAATCGAACTTTGAAAACATTGAATGCTACTCAGAAGAAAACTTCAAAATAGGAATATCCATCATCAAAGTTGAACATAAGATAAAAATAATTTCAATCCTAAATCTGGCCTGTTCGTACATGCCTTGTATGGATGGAAACACTTGGTTTTGTTCTATTTTATGTCATTTCTAATATGTTTATTTTCTATTAAAAAGTTTTTATACCATATATATATATATGAAATATATCAAGGTATACTAAGTTTAGTCCCAAATTATGACTAAAAATATTGATGCTATGAAGAAAATTTTGGTACAGGTGTTCATAAAATCATTTAATTAGTCCATTTTCGGTTATCTGTTCATCTGTCTGTCAACACGAAAACTCAAAAACGAAAAAAGATAACAAAAAGTGAGATCGAGTTCGTAAATGAGCAACATAGGTCAATTGGATCCTGGGTCCATATCTTGTAAACTGTTAGAGATAGAACAAAAGCTTAAATTTAAAAAATGGCAGGAATCCAAGAGATTCGAATTCGACTACTTTTATTTGTTTATTCTGCAGTTGCACGTTTAAATTGAGTATATGTACACCTACCACTTCTAAGTATTTTATACAGTAGTGTGAACTTTATCACAAATAGTTCACATAATTATGAGCATGGTTTTATGAACTTTACTTTAATGCTCAAACTACGTTAATTATCCATTATAACAATCTCAATTTCTACTTTCGATTCAAATTTTCAAATCTGTAGTGTACATAAATGCAATGAGCCAACGTTTTGTCTGAACTGAACTGAACATAACGCCAAGAGAGTATTCTACCAAGGTATTTACCATTTTGTTTTATAGTTTGAATTACGTTCATATAAGGTACAACCGTATACAACATAGAACGTATAAGTGTAGGTCGTAGGTAATGTTGTAACAACGTTAGGTTTTGTTAGATCCTTGGAAAATAGATTTAAATATATTCTAGTGGATTAAAGTTGGATTTACTTAAATAACATCTTTAAGTATACAATATATATTTTCATCAGTGGTTTGTAGTTACATAATACATAAATAAAATAAGAGATGTGATGTACGATTCTACATCGGGAAGTTGTTCGTTGGTAAAGCAATGTTTATTGAGAAAATTATTTTATTTATTTATTTATATGTATTTTATAGTGTGTTGTTTTTAAAAAGAAATTCTTTATAACTGTAAGAAAACAAATGGCAACAAATCTAGTTTGTTCTAATAAACTCAACTTGTAAAAGTCAGTGTGATAAATTGATTAGAATTTTAATTTTACTGAAGAAAATATTTATAACTTCATTTTCAATGTTTTTACAACAATTTTATTTTTACTTGCAATATTTGTACTTTTTATTTTTGGAGTCGGTGTCAGTCAAGCTAATGTAGCAAACTGGTCTGTCAGAGTTGTTTCCTTCGCTGACACCGACTCCAAAAATAACAATAATTTTAACTACATTTATTATAAATTATTTTTTTACTTTTAGAGTGCATATTAATTTGTTTTGGAAAAGTTTCCCTTTTGAAGTCGGTTTTCTTTTTGTTAAAAGTTTTTTTATTTAGTGATTTTTAGTGAATCTGAAGTACACCAACTAATTTGTCATTAAAAAAAGAATCATGCAAATCGGCTGGCGTGATATTGAGTTATTCGTCCTCTTGCCGTGCAAACTTAATGCAAATTTAAGACATTTATGGTTTTCTCATCAATGCCGTTGTCAGAACTAGACCAAAATGAAATGGAACCACACGGGAAGCACTATCTTTCAAATAGATAAAAAATCATCAAAATCGGTTCACCCAGTCAAAAGTTCTGAGGTAACAAACATTAAAAAAAAAAATACAGTCGAATTGATAACCTCCTCCTTTTTTGTTTGAAGTCGGTTAAAAATAAAAGCATTTTGGATAAAAACGTAATAAAAAAATGAAGAATAATAAAAAGACCCAGTAAAACGTAATCGAGATTTTTTCATTCACATTCATTTCTGTTTTTCGAGTGAAAACAATAATTTTCTATCGGGAAAAACGAAGAGTTAATAATTAATTAATTGGATTCTTTACGAATTTTACATACATGAATATGTTATACCCTTTGTTTACCTATGTATGTACACATGATTTTTCATGTTGAAAACATTATTAAATATTTTGATAATGCTTTGTGAATAAATTCTAAAAATATATAAAATCAAATTATTACAATATTTGAACCGATTTTTGAACATATAGCTTTATTTACATTCTAAAACAAGCATCATTTTATTATATATATATTGGAAAATAATTGGGTAAAATAATAATTTTTCGATAATATTTCGTAAAGTTTATATCAATAACCATTGAAAAACGAACGGTAAGTAAATATACTTAAAAATAATAATAAACTATATGAAATTTCTATTTTATTTCGGGAAAATTTTTATACCCTATATATGTACAATGAAATATATATCAAGTTATACTAAGTTAAGTCCCTTGTTTGAAAGGTACTTTAACAGTTTTTTTTTTCTTAGCTATATTTTAAGTGCGAGCTTCGAGTTCATGCCCGAAAAAAACCAAAAGATTGGTGATGATATTCAATTCGGAAAAGGCATGACATATAATTTTAACATATAAATAATTACTATGGATATGAATGGCCAAATAAACCTGGCTCAATGCATTTCGAAAAAGAGTGAAATAGTAAAATAATTAGGTAATTCAAGACAATAATTCAAAAGAACAAAGTCAACTCAAATATTTCAATTTCAATTAAAATATTTCCAAAAATTTGTCCCAAAAAATGATAGCTCTTTAAGTATCCTTTTCATCTGATCTGAAGTCCTGGACCATCACTTTGATAAGTATTTAAGAAGAAGTGTTATAAGTTTAAAGTGTTTATCTGTGTGTTTCTCAGTGGCATTATAGCCCCTAAACGGTCGAGCCGCCTTGAATTTACCCATAAAAAAATCATGAATGAACTTCTTCTCTTTCATATGTCTTGGCAAGTTATTTATTTGAAGCAGTAGAAGCTCGCAGTACAGAGCGATCAATTCAAATTGCGTTACCAGAAAATCCGATCGGATCGGACCCCACTCACATAAATTGTTAGCATTCTCATGGACTGACATGACGGTCCAGTAAGCATATTGTGATGTGAAGAATGTTGAAAGAAGTTAAAAATATTATAAAACAAATATATAAAAACATTAAAACATTTATTACATTCCATGGTTTAATTACTACAAATTCTTTGTTATTATATTTTGTTATATATGAACATTTTATATATGCAACAAGAGTGAAATAAAGCTAGTAATTTGAGTTGCTAGCTTCTCTAGTACGTCTACTTTGGTGTTTTACGGAATAGTTATAGATGGTGTTGTCTTAAAAATGTGTACAAACTATATTTTTAATCGACTTCAAACAAAAAAGGAGGAGGTTATCAATACGTCTGCATTTTTTTTATGTGTGTTACCTCTGAACTTTCAACTGGGTGAATCGATTTTGATGACTCAATTTGAAAGCTGGTGCTTCCCGTGTGATCCCATTTCATTTTGGTCCAGTTCTAACAACGGCATCCATGAGAAAACCATAAAAGTCTTAAACATGCATTAAGCATGCACAACAAGAGGACGAATAACTCAATATCACGCCAACCGAGTTCGATTATTCTTTTTTTAGTGACTAATTAGTTAGTGTACTTCAGATTCATTAAAAATCACAAAGTAAAAAAAACTTTTAACAAAAAGAAAACCGACTTCACACAAAAATAAAATAATGACGATAATATAATGTAGTTAAAATTATTGTTATTTTTGGAGTCGGTGTCATCCAAGGAAACAACTCTGACAAAACAGTGTGCTACATTGGCTTGGCTGACACCGATTCTTCTTGTTACGTGCCTAAATGTGACAGGAAAGATTGTTCGGGCTTGCTTTTTTATAGACCAGTTCTTAGTCCGAAAAATGGATCGGATCCCACTTACATAAATTGTTTTCATTATCATGGACTGACGATCCAGTAACATCTTTTCTAAACATCTGGAAATCAATGATATTATCAACGCTTTCGCGAAAAAAAAAACGATAGCTTTGATTAAGAAAAGAACCTAAACTTCTACTGACAATTAGAAGTCAAAACCACAGAGTTCGTAAAAAAAGTTTACCAAAAACATCGTATATAAATAACATTCTTCCTTCAAACTATCACTGTTTTATATTGCATTAGCGAAACAACTGTAAAGTACTGCTATACTATTTTCTTGGTTGGTTTCGATTAAATTCTATGAGAATATGGTTGGTATAAGAGCTGGTAAAATCACAAAAAAGTTGGTTTGGATATTTCTTTTCTTGAAAAATATCTGTTACCTGAGAGCGATTGCATTAACTGCATAAATAATATGCATTTCTATTTTAAACTGCTCGTAAATACTAAATTCATAATTCGATTAATAATGATGAAAATGATTCTAGACTCCTTATTCGGAAGTTTTTGGGAATATCGCAACAGAATTGGTCTCCTAGGGTACCTGGTGCCCAAAGTAAACGGAATCCTCTTCGTCTCTTGAAGTTTTGCGGAAAAATTTATATAATCGATCCAACATAATTAATGAGGGTTTTGGAGTCGTTTAACACGAATTTCGTGACCGAATCATACTCGAAAGTACCTGGTATCCTCGTTGTCCCCGTGAATTAATGTTATTATTACGGGACAAATATAATAAAAAAACCATGTAATCATGCCATTAATTTATGAGGAAAACGAGGTTACCGTTCAGCCTGAGTACCTTGAAGACCAATTCTGTCACGATATTCGTTTTCAACGACCCAAATAACGTTAGTATTTAGGGTCAATTTTAAAAGCAATTCTAACTGACATTCTAATGAATCGAATGCAGAAAACCGCATTCAAATCCGTCTTACTGTTCAAATTTTCGAACTTCAGTGTTTCGTTTCCACGACAAGGCAAGGTACCCGGCTGGCAAGGTACCCGGTTTCGACTGGAAAGGTACCCGGATAACTTTTGCAATATAAATTAAAAGTAAAAGTTTATTTTACGGATTTTAAATAGCAGTAACTTTTAGCTTATGTAAAGCATATTTTTTAATAGTTTGATCCACTCAACCCTATCACAGTATTTTGAAGAAATTGTTTTTTATCCCCATAATGGAGTGACAAGGTATTTGGGTACCTTTGCATCACTACTAATTATTCATAAACACAATATTCGTCAACTGCATGAAGGTAAATTGTCTTTTTTTGTCACTCAGATGAAAGTTACAGAAGTTAAATTTACAGAAAGTAGATTGCTTTACTAGTTCGGGTTAATTCTCGTAACCGTTCTCAGATGCACGACATTATTCATCCCAACCTAATTTCAACAAAGATAGAAACATCCGAAATTCAGCCGTTTTAATGTGAACTCTTGAACAAAACTTTGCCAGCCCTCGTACTAGCATAGTATTCATTTCTCAGTATTATTAACATAGCTCCCACATGCAACTAGCTTTTTGTGTTAGCCAAAGTATAATGTTTGTTGGTGGCTGACTGGCTCTGTTGCACATAGATAGGAGCACAGCATAGTAGAAGGCATAACGGATGTATGCGATGATATTGTTTGTTTTTTGAAACTTTTATTTGAATTTTAGAGAAGAATGAATGAATTTATGAATCATTATGGTTGATTTTTTTTTATATTTTTGTCTTCTTTATTTGTGTTTAAAAAAAGTAATTGAAAGTATATGATATGCAAACCTGGATTGAAGGAACTTAACATGAAAATTACGTTTTATGCATGCAAAATGAATTGCATTTTTCATTAGTATTCAATAAAATGACGATTTAAAATAATGTCAACTTAATTTAAAACAATTTAGAAAATAATATCACCCACGAATTTTTCTTTATAAAATAGAAATGGACTTCAACTACTTCCATGTGGTACACCATCCGATTACCATGCAAGTTAAAACTGAAAAATCTCTTAAATAACGGATCTTAACGTATTTTAGGGCAAGATTGACTAGGTATTTCCATACCGAAAAAATGATCCCAAAAAAAATTTGGAAATGAAAATTTTATTTATTAATTAATCTTTCTTTTATACGTCTTTTGTGAAAAATTCATATCGATTTTTTGTACGGTTTAAGAGGTATTCAACTATCAAAGTCTATGTTTTTACCATAAAAAGTTTTTCATTTGTATGCACAGTTCTTAATTTTGGTTGATGATTTTAAAGCTTAAAATATGAGGGATATTGTTAAAAATATTTTATATAAATTTGATAATATAGATATCGCTCTTCAATCATCAATACTCTAACTATAGTCGTCTGTGTTCATCAAATGATGGATCTTCGATCAACTCATAATTAAATTAAAATTTTGTTTTTATATCATCGACAATCTTATATTTTTATGGTATTTTTTATAAACAACAAGATTGTCTAAATATTTTAGATAGTTTGTTATCAAACTCTCTAGATTTTTTGATAAAGAAATATCCAATTGACGAGGATAATCTATATGTTTCATCATTTTTTCAGCCAACTTTGAACGATAAAATAATAATAAAAAGCCCGAACACATAGGAATTTTTTGTGATTTTTGGAAACTTTATTAATCAAAAAATGTATTTATAAAGTTTTATTGAAATCCCTAGTATTATTCAATCCTTGCGTATCTCCTTAAGCAAAAGTTCAAGTATATTAAATTCTCGGCATATGCGATTTATCCAACACTTTCAGTTTTGTATGGACAGAAATTACCTTGATATTTAAAAAAAAAGGAAAGTTTAACCGTAATATTTCAAAGCAAACGTGAACGAAAATTATCGTAGTAGTAATAGAACGTACTAGAAATTTTTTTGATTTTTCAGTCTAGAAACTTGTCTAAAATAACTGTCTGTTAAACTAACCATAAAAATATTTTGCCTTTAAGTATATATTTCAAAACACCACATAATTTTTAATA
Source organism: Chrysoperla carnea (assembly GCF_905475395.1). Lineage (NCBI taxonomy): Eukaryota > Metazoa > Arthropoda > Insecta > Neuroptera > Chrysopidae > Chrysoperla > Chrysoperla carnea. Next base: position 3,900,167 of record NC_058338.1, on the reverse strand, counting down.
TAATTCAGCAAATACTCTAATAAGCACGTACCACGTACTACATTCACATATTCTTATACCATTGTTTGCTTCAAGATATGTATTTTTTGTGTTTTTTTTTTTGGTGTGTGGAGTGAATAACCCTGTACATAACATAAATAATATAATTTTCAACAACTTTATATTCTGAATGAGCACTATTCATTCATAACATAACAGAAAATACATGCACCCACACACACACACACACACACACACACACACACACATGGCTGTATGTATACAAACCTATAGAATGTTCTAGAAAAAGGCTTTGAAAATTTATAAACAAAGATTCTGTTTAATTTACGCATTGGGTTAATTTTAAATTATTTACAGTACATCTAAGGTTTTGAGCCTACTACGAGCTTTAGCTGGTCAAGCATTCTATAGGATATTATCAAAACGGACAATTGTCCGTCTTGCCAAATATATGCCTAACGTATGTGATATTCGCACGATTAGTTGCGTACAACACTTAATTTACCAAGAAACGTAGTGTAGGTTTTAATGGGTTAGTTTTTATAATAACAAAAGTAGCCAAATAGAGTTTTCTTGTAATAATTTTGTATTTAGAGACGCCTTCCACTATGATAAAACACATCCTCTCTTTAAGTAGTGTTTTATTGGTTTCATTCAAAATGTTATTGAACTGTGATTCGCTAAAGATATATTAATTTATTTTGTTAATTATCTCGCAAAGTAGGCTTCATATTCAAAAGTGGAAAATAACTTTTTCCTTCGTCTTTATGAGCTTATTCTGCAGGATAACGATATGCAGTCAATAACAGAACGCCCTGTATTTTCATACAAATTTCATCCCCTATTTCACCCTTTTAGGGTATGAATTTCGAAAAATCCTTTCTTATGTGACACCTACAGTATAAAATCAATATTTTCTCGAAATTCCAAACTTCTATCATAAGCGATTCAGTCTGGGATTCGATACATCAGTCGCGACATTGCCTGTTCCCCCTCCAGATTTTTTCTAACTAAAAAGACTAAAATGTTTCTGATTTTAAATAATATACAAAAATAATCATTTTGAACAAAAAAAACATTTTACTAGTAATAGAATGCATTGTTTTGTCTGAGACATTCTGTACATTATACACATATAATATAATATGTACCAGAACACACATTTTATATATAATATAATATATAATATAATACTTAAATATAAAATAAAATATGAATGGTTTTTCTCGCTTGACTTCAGGTGAGAAGTTAATGGAAGGAAGTAAATACGTGATGCAAGAATTTATGCTGAACGATTATTCACTGTTGATGAATTTAACAATTAGATCATTGGAGCAAAGAGATTTTGGTGGATATATATGTTCATCAGAAAATGCACTGGGTAAAGCAGAAGGTGTTGTACGTTTACAAGGTAAATAAAAAATTATCGTTTTTTTTTAAATATTTTTTATTTATTACAGGTATATTTAGTTTATTATTTAGTTCTTAATCTTATTATAAATGCGTTAAGGAATCGCTTACAGATGGAATTGGATTTTCAAATTTGAATCTGGTTTTTATGGCTTAAGACATTTTTCTACCGGGTGTCAAAAAGTTTCCTGAATTTGAGAAAATAATAACAATTAAAATAATAAAGGTTATTAAGAGTAATATAAGTAATATAGAAGCTTTGTCACTCTTGTCCATAATGTATTAAATTACAGGAGTTATTTTTCAAAGTTCTTAAAGAGCCACAAAAATTTTTCGTCGTCTATAAGTGCCTCAACTCGCGGAATATTTGTTTCTGTGAAATTTAGGACCTTTTCGCAACAGACTTATTAATAATTTCAAGTAATAATTATAATTAATTAAAACATTTTAAAAAAATAGTTGTCTTAAAGTTTTCAGTAATATTCCAACCGCCGACAGTTCCCGTGACTAAATGTTTTTTTTTTCGATTTTTCTACAAAATTTCGAAATAAATTTTGTGAATATTAATATCAAAATTGAAAATCACAGACAAATGACAGTTTATTCATTGAAACGTACGAAAACGGAGTTTTATTCACATATTTTTTTTTTTTTGGTTATGATTTCAATAATATTTTACCAATCCATAAAATTCAAAAATTCAAATAAAACATAAGACACAAAAAAAGTATTATTATAATTCAAATTGAATTTCTACGGAAAGAAAAAAAAAGATATATTCCCTTAACATGATGTACATAAAATATATATTTTTTATTATCAAAAAAAAAAAGTAAGAAATTTTTATTTTTTATTAGAATCAGTCAATAAATACACAAGCATCTTTTCAATTTTATGCATTCCATAGAATATTACAGATATGTCTTCAAAAAATGTACTAAATGTCTCTAAAAAAAATATACCATAGGGTCCATATTAAATTTTAGTCCAGTGACTTTATACATCCAAGAACCTCTGTTCGCAAAGTTGCTGCGGCTATTACAGGACACTGATTGGGTGGCAGGCATGCTGAACACCTGGGCCTGGGTATCACGACTACTACAGGAGCTGTGACAGTGATGACGAGGAGGAGACAATGTCGTATCTTCTCTGTCACCGCCCAGCTCTTGTCATGAGGAGATGGACTTACTTGAGCCAGCCTCTCTTTGACGACCTCTCCGACTTGGAATCCGTCGATGTCAAAGCTCTCCTGCTGTTCCTCAACAGCTCCAAATGGTTCATGGAGTAATGGCCGAGGATGGGCTAACCCTTTTTCGGTATCACAACGGACCATATGGTCTACGTGTGTCCCACCCCAGGACAGCCACTCTAACCTAACCTAACTTAACTTTAAGTCATTCGTGTGGACCTCAAGGATCGTCCCAGACTCTGCCCAACTATTCTTTATTTTATGAATTCAATCATAAAAGATTCCGGACCTGTTGCAAAGCTTTTCAAAATATAAATTACCAAAATTCACAAGAAATGAGCACACAAGAATTACTGAGATACTCCTTTGTGTAACTTTTTCTTGAGATATTCTGTTCATTTTTCTCATAAAAAATAATAAAATATTTCATTTCATCAAGAAAATGTCTTTAATATCATGTCAATCAAAAAACATCACACCAATTGATAAAGAAAATAACTTGTAGCAAAGAGAAAAAAAAAATAAATGAAATAAAAAAAAGTTTTTATTTCTCATCGTTATAGCACGAAGAAATATTTTTTACTCAAGAAAACAAATTTTAAATTATATAAAATATTAATTTTTTCAAGTAAGGAAAAAAAGTGCCGGCATACATTTAATAGATTGTCCTTTTGTATAAATATTGATAAAAAAATTTTAGTCGATTCAATTAACCTACTTTTAGAAATAAATTTTAAATTTTATAATAAACAAGTGAAAACAAACAATTGACTGAGTTAATTGTTGAAATACCATGCATAGTATTGATTTCAGTGTTGATTTCTTTATCACATTACACTACAAACATGTGACACATACATAACTGATAAGCAAGTATAGTACATATTATAAAATTTCCGCCTAATTGGCGCCCTCACGAGTAAACAGTGATGTTTACGAAAAAATGTTTCAAACAAAAGTTGTTTAATTTTTGATAAGGAACATTTTTTACATTTAAACTTTTGTTCTATCTCTAACGGTTTACAAGATGGGTCCTGCGGATCCAAGAACCAATTGACTTATGATGCTCATTTACGAACTTGACCTCACTTTTTACGTCCTGAGTACGCTGTAAAAATTTCAGCTCGATATCTTTTTTGGTTTTTGAGTTACCGTGTCCACAGACGGACGGACGGACGGACGGACAGCCGGAAATTGGCTAATTAGGTGATTTTATGAACACCTATGACAAAATTTTTTTCCTAGCATCATTATTTTTAAGCGTTACAAACTTGGGACTAAACTTAATATACTATGTATATTTCATATATACATGGTATAACAAACTTAACTAACTTTTACTTCAAATTCATGATTCAAAATTCTCCGATAATTTCTATTTTCCATTTTAATTTATAATCAGAGCTGCTCTTAACCTTTTGGAGACCCTAGACATAACGATTTGTTTTTTGTAAAACTTCCTTTGACAGCTAGATCGAGAACGCACTTTATTTCTAAGTTTATGGTAACAAACCAGATCATCTTACTCAGAATAAGTTGGCAACCTCGGAATCAAAGGGAATAAGCTGAATTTTTGTACAACCTTTATCTTAGATATTCAAGGTCAAAGGTCTCGAAAATCATTTTTTTGTGAATAGCTCGTGTCTTTTGCCTTCAATTTCGTCGGAAACTTGTTTCGTTAAAACCTATGTTAAACCGTTTTTGAAATAGAGCGCAGAAGAGGGTGCGCTCAGCTATATGTACCTCCAGCTTTTCGTATAATAGAAGCTTGTACTTTAAAAAGCATTTTTTTATTACAATTATTTAAACCTCACAAAAAGTATATTATGTTTAAGAAATATGGTGGAAACGATGTGAAAATCAGGTAATGTTTACAACAAAAATGCATTGTTATCCTACTTCGTGTACTAACTAAACGTCAATACGAAATTTCAGCTAAATCGGTTGAAGATATCTGCTCCAAAATTGAGTTGCAATATCCTACCCGAACGAGAAAATTCATAAAAAACCTTGCAAGGATTTTATTTTGATTTAATGTAATAACTGTTTCTTTTCGAAACTTATTTGACCTAATAATATTATTAAAGGAAAGTACAAAGCACCATAATTATCCATTTTCTACTACCATTCCTCGTCCCTTCACGGTTTTGGACGATGATGAAAGATCAAACGAAAATATAAGATAAGACCACAATTTATAATAGTTTATACTAGCAAAATAGAATAGCTACTATGATAGCTTTAATAGTTCTATGAAAGCATAAATACCACATCAATTAAAAATTATTTTATAGTAAAATAATAGAAAATTAAGGAAAATAATCTATAAAATACATTTTCATTAAATGCTCAATGAACGTCATACTGTGTAGCATTAGGCAATAGTTATAGCGGAAGAGTCAATACAGTATGGTCGTCAGACCCATACTAATTAGCGATACTCACAATACTTCTGGTGGATAGCTGTATTCAATACTGTAACATTAATTAAAGAGAATTGAAAAAAATATACTCAAATTCGGACTTCTTGGATTCATGCCAAGCGCCCTTCAAATTGGACCATTCGAGCTCTAGGCATCGAATTGTAATTTTTTCAACTCATCGAATTTTTATTTTTACTTTGTCTATTTACTTATTTTTTATTATTATTTTTTGTGTTGTTTACTGTTAATCATGTATACGATATTTATTTACATCAAAGTCTCTCGATTATAATTGATGATTCTAATATGATACATACAGCGTAAACTAAATATTGACAAATATCTTGTCTAGTAATCTTAATTAAAAAGAATTGAAAAAAATAATGTGTTTATGTTGTGTTTATAATAACACAACGACTTTTTCTTTACATAAAGAAGGTATCTATATCTCGGTAAATTAAATTTGGGAGACTGTGTAAAATTTTACTTCAATTGAATTTGATTTCCTGTTTAAAAACTAACACTTGTTGTATGTATTTTCTATTTTTCTAAAAATGATATTAATAATTATAATTAAAAAATATTGAGTAATAAAAATTAGAATGCAGTAATGAAAACTATATTCAACTAAACGAAAAAAAACATTTGCTCAATATCATATTTACTTTTTTCTTATTTTATTTTTGCTAGAACATTTTCTTTTTAATTTGAAAATTAAATTATTATGAACGTTTTTATTTTTCTTCACAGTTAAATTCAATTAAACTAATTAAAAAAATTGTTTGCATATAAAAATTATTTTATTTGCTTTTTTATCATATAAAATTTACGTCCTTTTAAAAATAAGTGACTACCGGTTAAGAGAAGTATCTCATTAGGTGTTACAAATGGCATTTCAATTTATTTATTCACTTCAACGCAGTTTAAGGCCCCTTTGGCTCCAGTAAACGAGGATGAAAAAGCACGAAATCCCTGAATTTTCACCTATAGCACTTTGATGAAAATTTGAGTTTTGTTCACAATTGAAAATTTACAAGTCAATCGAAGTTATAACTCCTGAAGGCTTCTCTTCCTGCCCGTTTCTAGACATTATTCTCATCTTATTTTAAAACTAGCAAATTTACCGAACTGATTCAAAATCACGGAAAATACTTTTATGAAAATTGGCAATAAAATCAACGATTTTAATTTCCTTCTTTTGTCTCGTTAACAGAATTACATCTTCCATCAAAAACCACAACAACTCAACCTCCGCCTCGATTCATTGATGTCTTCCCAAAATCCCGAATAAAACCATCAGCAAATGTCAACAGTAGTAATTCAAACAAAACACGTAAAAAACAACGTCAACCCGGTCAAAAAGGTCGTCATGGGAACAATGATTATGAGGATGACCTACCAGCGATCATCACCACACAATCCGTATGGCCAATTGATGATGTACGTACAATCAAATATGATAATACAAATCCACAAACAAATCCCCCATGGGTGACATTAGTTGAGGGTAGTGCTGAACCAATAAACCAATTTATTATAATCCAGAGTCTTCCATTATTAGTTGCATTAAATGTTATTATAATTATGTTACGATAAAAATAAAGAAAAAATAAAATATTTATTAATAAAAATCGAAACAAAACAAAAAAAATTATTAAAATGAAAAAATTAATAAAAAAATAATAATATTGTACCCCTACAAATTTAATTGTGGAATGTGTATATCGATGTATAAGGGGTGTTAATTTTATTTTTTGAGAATAAATTTGGTAACAGATTCAGTGAGAATAGGTGCATAAAATGAGGGTTGTCATATCTCCAGCCAAAACACTTTGGAGCTATTCAAGAACATCATACAGCAGGCCTGGTCAAACGGTATTTACAGAAATCTCTCGGACTTCAAATTGACTGTGGTGCCTAAAAGAGGTTAATGCTCTTCGCTTAGTTGAGGTTTGAGAGACGTTTTTACATTATCTGAGGGTGAGAATATAGTTAAATCTTAGACCTTTATATTTCACAAACCCCCTTTCATTTGTCAGAATTTACATTTAAGTATAATGCATCTTGGTTTAGAAGGTAAAGTTGAGACAAATTACAATAAAAAATGTTTAGGTTTTTATGAGCGACAATCAAAAAAGAATATAAAGTATTGCAATATTTAATATTATTTTGATTAATTAGCAATTCACCAAATAAAATTAACACTCTGTATAAAAACCCAACCATATAGTTTTTAAGTGAAATAATAATCTAAAAGAAATATAAAAAAAAAAAAACCTTTATAATATTTTTTGTATTTATAAAAGTTATAATTAATAAATTATCATTTTAGTTTTTTACCATTTGTGTCAGTGTAAGACGGACGATAGCAAATTTAAACTATTTCGATAAAATAATAAGATTGGAATCGAAATCGGATTGGAAAGTTTTACGAAAACTTTCGTGTTTATATAAGTCGTAAGAAAACAACAAAATCTTGAAAATCTACAAAAACAAAATCATTCCTGTAATAAAAGATATATTTGAAAAGAGAATATTTTGCAAAAAATCTGCACAAGTGGCTTTTCTAGCGAATAAAAAAAAAATATAACATAAAAATTAATTTTTCGTTACCAAATTCAAAATCGACATGAATAGTTTTTGGAATAATTTCTCTGAATAATTTTTATTTAAATATCGCCGTCTTATACTGGTTCAAACGGACAGTATAAAGCTAAAAAAAATTGTTATTATCGAATGTCATATACTGGCATATATACAGGGCCGATCGTATCTCAAAGTCTTAGAAAAAATTCAAAGACTAATAGAAGTAATTCAAAAAAGAAAAAATAAAGAAATTCATAGGTTCAACATTGGAGGATTGACATCTTTTTTGGTTAGAAAACTCTGGCGATAAACATAAAAAATACTAGAAGCTGACTTTTACTTTTTCGCAAAGCTTATGCGAACCTTATTTTGATGTATTTTTATTCTTGTATTCGCACCGTGCATGAGTTTTATTTTAGGATTTTCCATGGTAATGCCAGCCTTCTTGGCTGGCAGCGAGAAGCAGACATGAATACCTGGGTTTTAATAAATCTCTGGTCAGCATACTCGGACATTACAAATTGTCAAAACAACGCGGTACTATAATAACTTTCGTTGGCCCTGCGACTGCGTTCACTCAGTGATTCACGGATTGGACATGTGCCTTAAATAGGGGTCGAATTAGCACGGGTCTGCAGGTTTTTTGGCTTTTTAGTTTACCCTGCGATTGAGTTTATTTACTGATCAAAGGGTTGACCATGCCTTTAATTAACGCATCTGCCGGTTTTTACCTATTTGGTTAACCTTGTGATTGCATTCATTTACTGATCCACGGTTTGTCAGCACGGGTCTGCGTCTATTCAATTAGCTTTTTGATTAACCCTGTCATTGCGTTCATTAACTGATCCACGTTGAAGTCATTTTTGAGTCGAATTGTTTTTACCAGAATTTCTGGTTTCAATAGAAAATTTAACTATTTTCTAACAGATTTAAATAAAAAATTTTGTCTTTTATTTTCACAATTCCTATTTTTATAAATTGTTGGCGAATACTTCTAAAAAAACACGCTATTTTTCGACAACTTCATGGTACCATTTTGTTTTCCTTATTTCGAAGTCTTTTATTAGTCTTTATATTTTTATCAACAGTCTTTATATCACAGTCATACCCTGTATATACATTTTATTATACATGTATATTAGAAAATCATATTATAAACTGAAATATTGAAATTAATCAATTTGTATATATATATATTATAAGTATATGAGAGATATGTATAATCCATTTGTATTTTATACATTATATATTACATTATATTTAGAAAACAGATAATTAGATTTTAATTATATTTATTTATATTAATATTTGATTTATTACTTTAGTATTGATTTTATATATTTTTATTACAATTACTGTAGATAGATGATATATTATGAGAAAATGTTTTAACGAATGTTTTTTCAATTATTATTTACATATTTGATTTGGTTTTATGAAATATTCAGATATTTTTTACACTAATTATTGACAATGTAACCTTCTTTCTTCGTATGACATATTGATCCAGTCAAAATAAATATTAGTTTTGAAAAAATATGTCAAAGAGATATACATTAAATATAACTTTCTAAATGCATTGTCAAAATTTTCCATTAATGTTACTAGACTACAAGCCCATGCTAAAATTTTTCAGGTGAAATGAACCATCAGGAATCCATGAACCATCAGTTGAAAAAGATACTCCTATATGTAAAAGTAAGTTTAAGCACCATGGGGTCAGTTTTACGGAGTACAGGTGAGAATTAGCAGTTACAGGTACAGATGAACCTCATAAAAAATGGAGAAAAAACCTAGTGCCGTACAAAAGCAGCTGTACCCGAAGTAAAGAAACTATGTGATCTCCCCTCAAACCCTATGCGATTTATTCCTGTACGATATTTATGTAGTTCTCTTCGAATACTTACGTAGAGATAGTATTCGGTAACTCAGTACATATTTTCTGGTGTAGGGGTGAAACGTCAAGGGCTGTGGCAACCATATTATCACCTGTACAGCGCAAAGTTGACGCCATGTTGCTTAAACTTACTTTTACATAAATGATTTACATGTTACCGGCTCAGTAGTCGTGCTAGCTAAGTCACAATGGGCTTGAATCGTTAGACTACTGAGTGGAAGGTTGCAGGTTCGAATCCAGATAGCGGCAATTATAATTATTGGGGCGGTAAATGGGTCTCAATTTCATCGCTCAGATAAGAACTGTGTTTTTTCTGTAGTTTCATGTATATTTTGACTGGATTAGCAGACACCATTGTTCATAAGACATATTATATGATATTTTTCAACCCTTCATTACTCGCGTGCTAATTTTAACATGTCAATATTGTAATATTTTATAATTTGCATACACCATGAATCATGAAAAAAGAATAATGATTTTTATCATTGTTCCATCAGTGTCTTCCGATAGAATAATATGTATTAGTTCAATTTTAATAATAGTACAGGGCCGTGTAATACTTGACTAGAATTAGTTGCTTTATTCCTTCCTTTTTTATTCTAATTTATTTCTTCTTGTAACCAAGATCTTCAAAAGTTTTTAGACTTTAACAATTCAATTTTCTCATGCAGACATCTTTACAACTCTAAATTAAAGTTTTTCATAAAATTTTTCTAGGATAGTAATTTTTTTCGAAAATCCAAGAATATTATCAGGGACTATTTTAATCTAATAATTCTGGGTATTTCTTCTTAAGTGAATGATTACAGGTAAATTTTTTATACAGTTTCCTAATACGATTTGTTTAAAAAAGAAATAATTTCAATTTAAAAACTTTTGAACTTGAAATTTCCCAGAAGAAAATGATTACTTTGATCATTGTCTTCTGAGTATTTTTAAAATAAAAAAACTCATAGAAAATTTTTATAGAAAAACTTCCACCTAGACACAAATTATACTTAGATACTTGATAAAATTTTAAAGTAAATACCAAAATTTTTGATTTTTTTTATTAACAAAAAAAAAAAAAATTTAATTACTAAAATATCTTTAGCTGGTAAGTAATTATCTGTAGCATAGTTCGTTATATGTAAAAAAAACCTAAAACAAAAAGAAAAAACAACAAAAATTAGTAAAAAATAGTGTGATAGCAAAGTTATCGAACTTCGAGTTTTAAAAAACATTTTTCCAGACAAAAAACAAAACATTATAACATTATATTACCCAAAAAAAAAATAAATAAATAAATAAAAATAATAATAATAAATAATTAAATAAATAAAATTGTATAATATAATGAGCTTACCAGAAAAAAAAATTATTATATATATTAAATAAAAAAGATTTTTATACGAAATTAGATGAAATTACAAAAAAAAAAAAGTAAAAATAATACGAAAAAAAAAAATGTTACAAATTTTTTTTTAAGTTTTGTTTTTTTTCTAATTTATGTTTACAATAAATAAATAAAAAGTAAAAAGTGGTAATAACTTATTGTTTTACATGTAATACTATAGTTGGTTCAAAAAAAAACAAGTACAAATGAATACATTTTGCACTTTTTTAGTGAAAGCAGATTTCCATCAAACAAATTTTGAATTTTTAAATTCCTTTGTTCTAAATTCAACATCAAGGATCAAACGATAAGTCAAGTTTATTTCTTAACTTCACAAGAGAAATTTACAAAATTTAAAAAACCCTTGACAAATTTTCGGCTACGGAACCCTAATCTTGCATTTGAAACATATCTAAGAACACTCTCCATTAAATAACCTTTCAAACAAAACCAAAACAATCAAAATCGGTTCATTCGTTTAGGCGCTACGATGACTAATTCGTTTAGGCGCTAGACAGACAGACAGACACACACACAGACATACACACACATAGCGGGCAAACTTATAACACCCCTTTTTTTAGTTCGAAGGGTTAAAAATGATTTTAGTTTCAATAATTTAATCCTACTGCCGACGTTTGTGAAAGGATTAAGTGAAACCGACAATATCTTAAAACTGACCACAGTGCATACACAGGTAGTCGTAGAACTGATTTTACTATCCATTTAAGAAGAAGAAACTGATCACTTTTTCCGGTTCTGATCATACCAGCACGAGTAGAGGGATCAGGTCAGATCTTAAATAGAAATTCACAACGAATTTTGATGATAAGACGTTCGAGCTATTTTTCTTATTTGGCTAAGCCGTATACTTCTCCAAAGGTCTAAAATAGTAATTCCACTCTTTTAAAAACATAAGCCAATCAACCTGTAGGTACATAAAAAGAGCCAAGATGATTTGTTAAGTATTTTTTGAATCAACTATTAATAATATTTTATAAAACCAAGCATATCGTTCGTTATATAATACAAGTAAGTTATAAGAGAACGGGTATTATTTATTAAAAAAGTCACTAACTAACTAATACTATTTAATCCAAGATTAAAATTTATTGAACCTGGCTTTTGTATGCTGTTGTTAATATTGTGTTTGTAACTCTAGTATTCTTTTTATTTTTAACGTTATATACCTACAGGGTGGCTCAGTTCAATATTGGATTTCCATTCATGATGCTCAATAAATAAATTATCGTTTAAGGTGATTGTAAACCTTCAGCATTGTAAAAAAATTTTGTTTATTGCACGGTAAATACTTTGTAGTCAAGTAAGGAGTTATTTTAGGGTTTACAATACCACGCAACTACAAAAATATACTGTGTGTAAATGCTGCTTATAAATTTGATAATATAGATATCGCTCTTCAATCATCAATACTCTAACTATAGTCGTCTCTGTTCATCAAATGACGAGTTTTCGATGAACTCATAATTAAATTAAAATTTAATTTTAGTTTTAATATCATCGACAACTTTATACTTTTATGATATTATTATAAACAACAAGATTTTCTAAATATTTAAGATAGTTTTTTATCACACTCTCTAAATTTTTTGTTATAGAAATATCCAATTGAAAAGGATAACCTATATGATTCATCATTTTTTCAGCCAACTTTGAACGATAAAATAATAAAAAAAAGCCCCATGATCTAGGAATTTTTTGTGATTTTTGAAAACTTTGTTAATCAGAAAATGTATTTATAAAGTTTTATTGAAATCCCTAGTATTACCTATTCAACTCCTGCATTTCTCCTTCCATGTTGGAAATTCCATATTGAATTACTGGTGATTTTTTATCTGTATTGTTATCTTCTGGAACACTCTGTATGGTGATTTGTATTGTTGTATTTATTTGTATGCGCCATAAAATCAAGTTAAAAATTAAATCTATATATATATATATTTTTTAAACCGTAAATAATACCATTTTCATTTTACAGATAATCGTTTTATATTTTCTTTTTCGTAATTTTCATGTTTTAAATTTTAATTAATTGTGACAATTTGATAATATACCAATTTTCTATATACATAAACAAATGCTCGATATGTATGGTTTAATAAATGTACCATAAATGGTCTGTAAAATTGGGTCACTATACCCAATTCGAATAAAGGACTTGCACAAAAAAAGTCTCATTTCGAAACTCTTCTTTTCATGGCAAGATAAACTACTGGCTGGATTTAATTTACTAATTTGTAATTTTAATGACTTAAAAACCTACCGAAGGTCATAATTTCTATCTAGTTCCAATTAATTCTACTTCCAGGTAGTTTCAATTTAAGTTGCAGTAAAAAATGTTCGATATTATAAAAAAAAAACTATGTGATTCAATTTTTCGGCCCATAATTGTACATACTTGCGTTAAATGAAGTTAAATCAAGCTGAATCAAATAAGGTTCCCAATTATATTTCGAGGAATTCGAAAATACATCAATACTAACTTTAATGTGCAAATATTCGATTTGTCTACATTTAGGCTCGGGTTTATCTACTAATTTATTAATTTTAAACGAAGATATACTTTTTTTCGTCGAATTATTCCATGTTAAAATCGTTAATCTACGATTAAAGTTAACTAAAAGTGGTAAAACCCGCCTTAAAATCGATTAGTAACGAAAACTAAAATTATTTGTATAAATTAACATATACAACTATTTTAAGTAATTTTACAAAATGATCTTTTAATCTGTTATTCTAGAACATATAAAATAGTTATTTTGTCTTACACTAATTTATCGAAATTTCTAATATAAATAGAATTCTATTAACGGGCAGACAAAATATATACACACATACACCATACAAAATGTGGCAAACGTGGATATACGATTACAAAAAGTTATTCGTTAGTCATTCAGGCTGTAATGTGTCTTGAATCAATGAATTTTAAAACTTTCTTACAAAATTCGATGGGGGACATGATGGCATCATATTGGACATAGTTCTTCGGATTTTTCTAAATAGCTAAATTAGATTCTAAACGGTAAGAGATAGAAAAACACTTTAAATTAAAAAGTTGATCTTTATTAAAAAAAAACAATATTTTTCATCTAAACTATTTTTTCGAAAATTGTCAGCTTTCGAAGGAGGAAAAATACTTTAGTCAAAAGTTGGCAAGAACATTGCCTGTGTCCGTACGTTGACCTACAATTATCGATAAGCTTTAAGCGTATTTTCTTTCGATTAAATGTAATAATGACATATTTTTAAGTCGTTTTTTCCGAAGATTAACGTTTTTCAAAATAATGTTTTAAACAAAAGTTGTTCGTTTTTTTTATGAGGATCAACTTTCTAATATCTCTTGCCGTGTAGAATCTAAATGGGCTATTAAAGCACAACGAAGAATTAGGTCCAATTTGATGAAAAAATATGATGTCCCTCATGAAACTCTACAACTTTTATTTAAGTTATTTTTTCATTATTTTATTACAAAACGAGCTATTAGCCATTATAGATTAGAATGATCCATCCTGTATATCCACTTATGCCACACTCTGGAAATGATTTTAAGATTTAAGTCTACTTAATCAAAGATTATTTGAAACTACTTTTGAAACTATGTACTACTTAAAATAAACACAAAATACATTGTTATTAAGTTTATTGATGAAGATGAATGGATGATAACTACAACACTATTTTAATATTAATCTCATAATATAACAAGAAAACCAAATATGTAAATTCTAAATGTTTATAAATAACTATCATTAATAAATAAATAAAATAAATATGAAATAATTTCAAAAATTTACAAGAGAGAATTTATTAAAATGGATGCCAATATATTATTATTATATTATGATAGATTTAATATAATGTAAATAACACAGAGACAACTTATTTCTTCTTTTTTTATTTTAAATAAGAATATTGTAAAGTAATTTTATTCTTATATGCAAATAAAAATGGAGTTAATATTTTAAGACGCAGATAAATAATCTCAATCTAGATGTTAAAAAAAGTAAAGGATTTAATTTTGAGATCAAATAAAAAAAATTTTGTAGTCATACACTAATAATAAAATTATTATTTTAATTATTTATTATAATATAGTATGTACTACCAAAAACCTAATATAAATTCAATTAATAAGAAATAAAACGATACAGTTTGTAATCGTAGTAAAAAGACTTCAAATCGTAAGGATGCATGAGTATGGCAATAATAATTGATTTTAAAGGCTCATAATTTTTTATAGGTAAATTTTTACTCAAAGAATATGCGTTTAAAATTTCAGCTTTGGTATCCATGCAAATTTTTAAGAAACATATCATTGAAAATCGATATAAAATACATTGGCTCTTATGGAGGAATCTCAAAAAACGATATATTTTTTCTTTTTTTACTAAACGTAGGAAAAAGGCTTAAAATCTTCTAAAAGCACAATTTTTAATCTCCGTTATGTGTGTCTACCTGCCTGTGGCATCGTAGCTCCTAAACAGATGAACCGATTTTTATATTTTTTATTTGAAAGGTAGTTTAATTGAGAGTGTTCTTAGCTGTACGTCAAGAAAAGTGGTTAAGTTTGGAGAGAGCCACAAGGGAAAAAGAGCAAATATCGGGGATATCTAAAATTTTCAAAATTTCTTATGGTGTATAGTTCTATCAGAAAAAGTCGGAAGTGATAAGTTAAAAAAATAATTGTTATCCTTTCGAAAAATCGATCTCAACGTTTTTATAAAGATATTCATATTTATCTTTCTGTTGGTATATACTTCAGACGCTGTAGTATCTTTCCACAATTTTTTAACATCTAGATTTCAATGATTTAATTTTCGATTCTCGATATGTCAGAATCAAACGAAATGAAACAAAAACATCGTCATATGAAGAATTTATTAATAAAAAAAACTACATATATATCAACATAAATGCATATCTATTGAATAACAAAAATCTCTGTATTTATTTCAAAAAAATACATTAATTAGAGTAAAAAAATATATAAATCACACCCCCCCCCCCTCTTTGTATATTCCAATGTGTATATTAAAAAAATATTATACAACCTGTTTTTCTGACGTATTGCATAAAATATTTAGCGCTAGCACCAGAAACATACATGTGTCACTCGTAAATTTTAAAAGAGTGACAAAAATCAATGAAATATCTATATTATCCCTGGTTATTTACGATACGCTAGAAAAACAAATCATGCATTATAACTATATATATTTGAATAAAAAAGTCATAGAAATTTGTGTTTAGGTTGAAAGAGTTATCCGGTTTTAGGGGAATTATCTTTAAATTTGTATGGCTTTTTTAAAATTTTGTTAATATTTAAAATTGAATCGAAAAAGAATTTTTTTTAAATTCTTTTATATTCATTTCGAAAGCATTTAATTTTTCAAATCATGATTTTATTTGATCAATATATTATTAATAGCCCTTGAGCCCGTGACGTTAAAACCGCACTAACACCTATTTCAAAATTTCACATATGAATCACGTATGAATCACGTATGAATCTTTTCTAAATGATATGTATAGCCTTTTGACGTCATAATGCTTATTTGTTATTTAATTAGATTAAGAATAAATCATGAATCTTTTAGATTAGACACAAATAATATTCTCAATAAGTCATTTTTAATTAAATAGTAAGTGACAGAAAAAATTAAAACATATTTAAAAAAGAAATTTTATATAGCATTATTGACGTCATAATGGTAAACATTATTATATTAAAGAAAAATGACAAATATTATTTATCTGTCAAATCTTTTATTATTTTGTTATATTTCATCTTTCTCTTTCAAGAAAATTCTAAAATATACCTTTAATTTAAAGATAAAAAAACTATTTTATTATTTGATTTCTTAGAGCAGCGATAAAATTTTTTTTTTTTTTTTTCAATTTTTTGGGTTTCAGTTGATTTTTATAACAAACAAATAATTATAAAATGAATAAAGAAAAACTAGATTATCAGAATAAAAAATAAATACTTATGACATTTTACAAAAAATATTAAAAAAATTACAAAAAAAAAAATAAAAATTAAATAATTAATCAAAAAATATGAATAGAAAAAAATATTGGTTATAATATGTAAATTTAAAAATAAAATAAAAAAATGAATGAAATATATTGTTGTATTGTATATTTTTGATTAAATTCAAATGTTGTATTGTAATAAACATTTGTAAAACAATCTTGACAATAAATATGATTATATATATATAAATAAAAATATTACCATAAAAAAAAAATAAAAAAATTATAATAATAATTATATTATTATATAAAAATTTTGAAATATATTTAATATCTGCTATATTATTTAATAAATAAATAAAAACTATAAAAAATTATTATCATTCTAGTTTTAAAAATTTTTGCCCTAGTTTTGAATGATCCTTTAATTTTCAATTTTCCAGGGAGTTTTTTTTCAGATGGGTATGGGGGTATGGAGGTTAGCGGGCCATGCTCGAGCATCGGGCCTCGAAGCAATGGTTCAGAGCACCTAGCAAAATAGACCCTTGTACTCCATCCCCGCTACGCTTTTCAGTGGCTATTATAACCAACTGATGTACTGAAACCCAGGATTTGCCTAGCGCTGAGTTTCCTAATTTCTTTTGGTTCGACTGTGGCCGGACCAAAGCATTTCCTTCGCTGCTGTATGAGCGCCAGGCAGTAACACAGAAAGTGGATCGATGTGAGTAACTCTACGATGACTATAATATCAGGTCTGTTTAGTTTCAAGATCTCCTCGGCTCTGTTACCGAGCGAGTTTCCTTCACCCAACAGGCTTTTGGCGATTCGCCCTCCCTCGTAGCTGGTCCATGCCTATAATTGTTGGTTTTTCAGATTATCTAATAATCTGTTAAGACCTTCTTGGTATGGCATCCTCGCAAGCTTTTCTTGAGTGGGAGCCATGGTTTTTTTTTCAGGATACTAGGCGAAAATAAGATGTCACAGCTACTGACAAGGTAAGTTATTGGAGGCGTGAGGAAAAAGAGTAAGTTTAATAGGTAAGTCGCTCTCTTTTTAACCCCCGAACTTAAAAAAAGGGGTGTTATAAGTTTGACCGCTATGTATGTGTGTGTGTGTATGTGTCTATCTGTGTGTCCGTCTGTCTGTGGCATCGTAGTGCCTAAACGAATGAACCGATTTTGATTTTTTAGTTTCGTATGAAAGGTAATATAATGGAGGTTGTTCATAGCTATTTCAATATGCGAGGTTCAAGTGCAAATTAAGTGTTCCGTACCCAGAAAAACTAAAAACTTGGCGATTATCTTCAAAATCGGCTCAGTTTTTAAAAAAATGCTAGTTGTATTTATGATGATCAATTTTCTAATTTAAAGTGTAATGAACCTTATTCTACACATTCATGTTTATTATCTGGAATAAAGTAAAAATAAATTTTCATGTTACGATTTTCATATTATTATTTCCGGGAAAAATCATTTCTAAAAGTCAATTATCTTTTTTCATAATAATATTTAAATTATTCTTCTTAAACTTAAAATGATGTGCTGTGTATGTACAATATATAGTAAGTACATGTTTATATATAAATTTGCATTTCTTTATTAAATATTAAAATTGTTATATCATCATAATTTATAAATAATTATTTTATACAGAGTGTTAATTTGTATTTGAGAAGCCATTTTTCTAGTCATATGAGTACTATTCGTTGTGTGCGTAGTCATGGTAGGGACAATAAAATCGATGCCAGCGCTTTAAGTGAAAAATTTTGGAGTTAAAGGGGGCTGTTATGACTAATTTGCAATTCTTTACATGTTAATGCTATAGAAATGTCAAATTAAAATTATTGAAAAACACGAATTAATTAAACTTAATGCATTAAAAATTGTGAAAATAAGAAATCAAATTGCACAAATATTATTTTTCAAATGTAAATTATCATAATTATTTATTTAAATTTGTGATACAATAATATTAAATTTTCAATGTAAGTCTTAAATGCAATCCATACAATTATATAGGCATCCATACAATTCTATAATTAAAGTAGTGTATCGTTACCATGGAAACGAAACTCACACACGGAGCGAATAAATATAATCTGTATGTAGCTCTGATCGTCCATAGCTCGAAAACTATTAGTTAAAAATTTTTTTGACCAGAAGGAAGAACATTTTGGAGATGGGTTAAAAAGTTTCACAGAAAGTCATTTTCCTAGTCATATACTAAAACTATAATATATTCGTAGCTTTTATCAGCCGTAGCTCGACTACTAGTTAAAAATTTTTATGGCCGTGAGAGCTTTTTATCAGAGTGATTCAAAGAACATTTTAGGGTGGGTTTGAAAAAGTTTCACAGAAAGTGACTTTTCTATCTAATATTGCGTCCATTAAAATCTTATTCTTAAATGCAGCTACAACATTATTATCCTTCCAATTTCGTCGCAGACACAAAATGAAAAGTTTGGTACACGTATACGATTTTCACTTAAAAATGTTGTGATATATATAAAATGAACTTTCATTTTTGACTATTTAATACAACAACTAAATTACAAGATTCGCTACTTTAATTATGTTTATAAATCACTAGCAAAGCAGTTTAATATACAGTGTGTAGTTTTTTAGCTGCATATACGCTTTTTGCATAGTCGTGGTTGTGGTATCTATATAGATAAATATGGAGTGTTCTTTTTTGACATGACAATACATAAAAGTCGAAAAAAAAAATCGATTTTACCTTTTAAAAGCGATTTGCCTGTTTGAAATATACTTAGCCACTATAAAGTGTTAGACTCATTCATTTTTGTTATTTTTGTGTTATAGAAAAACATCTAAGGAAAAAAAAATCCTCTAGCATGAGTATCCTAAACTGTACCATTTACGAGCTATACCGCTTACAAAGAAACAAAACAAATTCCTAGCATAATTTGTTGAATAACTCCAGTCTCCAGATTCCAGGCGTGTAGACTCAGCAGGTCCATTATATAAGTACCTCATGTACCTCAATTACGCAGAAATTAAAAAAAATTCTGACCGGTAACCGACAACAACACGTACAATCCGTAACTCTATGGGTCTCTAAATACAGCCTTTTTAAAATTTTATAAATTTTACTTATTTATTCGGAAATTCATTTTGTTACACGACAACATTTCCCTTAAAATAAAACCACGATAGCAGGCTTAACTTCGTTTCAGTAGCCGTTGTAATAAATGAATATTAAAGAACCATAATAACTTTGAACAATACTGTTCAAATATACACAGATCAATCTTTCAATGATCTAATTATTCCATAGACCAATACGTCTCTTTCTTAAAATTTAAGTGTGATATTAACTTCTGGCCAATAGTAGCGATTTTCTCCAATATACAGTTCCAAAAAATACAAGCTGTATATAATAATATTTATATATGTGTTATACAAACATCAAAACTAATTCAAAAGTTTTATTTAGAGTAGAATTAAAGTACGTACGGTACCATCGTACACACTTTCTATTTATATTTCATATACATAGGTATGGGGAGGATACACACTTACCTCTAACCTCTAACCTGTAACCTAACCAGGACCAACAAAACAACCCCGAAGACTCTACTTATTATTATTTTGTATAAATATGTGAACACACAAGTAAGAAGATTCATTCATTCTAAATAAATGGAAAACTGTATTATAAAACTGAAAATATACTCTTAATTTAAAATAGATATACCATAAATAAACATATATACCTTAAATTATAGTCTAGAAGCAAGGTACTGTGGTTTATGTTAAAAACCAAATTTTGGTATAGGTGTTCATAAAGTCACCCAAAAAGTCAATTTACGGTTGTCTGATCGTCTGTCTGTGTGTGAACGCGACAACTCAAAAACGAAAAGAGATTTCAAGCTGAAATTTTTATAGCAAGCAAAGGACATAAAAAGTGAGTTCGAGTTCTATGACATAAATGGATTTCAAGATAAAACGCAGGCAAGTCCAACGACAACAAAATCATCGAATTTGAATGAATAGAACGCTATATATGGCCCAAAACGTAAAAAAAAATCATTTTCCGAGATGGTGGCGAAAAGGTATAAATTTTCCGAATACGCAAAATCAGATTTAAGGTCTTCAAATACCCCCTGTCACTCCTCTATGGTTTACGTAAGTGAATTCTGTATGTATGAAGTTTATGTCAAGGTATTCGTATTTTAGCCCTAAGCTTGTAACGCTTAGAAATATTGATGAAAAACATTTGGGTATAGATGTTCTTTTGGGTATAGGTTCCGTGCCCGAAACTACTGCAAAATAGGCGATGATCCTCTAAATCGATTCAATTTGGAGAAGGCTCTAATGAAAAAGGGTAATTTAATGGAGAGCGTTCTTAGCTAAGTTTCAAGTATGAGTTTAGGAGTCCGTACCTGAAAAAATTGTCGGATGTTTTTTAAATCCACATTTTTTCACATGTACAATTTTTTTCTAAAATTAAGGTTAATTTTGACATTTAAGGAATAGAAGACTGATATTAGAGTAGAAAAGCGATTTTTAGAGCTTTTACCGTGTAGTAAATATGTGCTTGTAGTAGTCGAAAACTTAACCAATACTTCAGAAACCGTCCCGATTAAGTTAAATTGGGTCTCTCAATTTAAGAACCTACTGGAATTAATTGACTTAGTAGACATTCTAAATAGCGATTTCATTTCGCAATCAAGAATAAGAACCACTCTTGAGAAATTTCAAAGATACTACGCGAAACAAGAAATTGAAACAATTGAAAGGGTGGCCTTGTCAACATATAACCCGTTATTTAGGGATCTTATAGCCACAGATGGATATCAGAACTATTTAACTTTTAACTGTCCTCTGTCTTTTATTCGAGTATTTGCACAACTCCGTACCTCGAACAAACAAATTTTGCGTGTTGTTTTCAGTAAAATCGGTTATGTTATAGATTTGGCTGCCACATGCACTCTTTGCAATTTAAATGTTCATGAAACTTTACATCATTTGTTGTTTGTTTGTCCTGCTTACAACTTTGAGCGTGACGGTTTTTTCAAGAAACTCAATTCTACGACTTGGGACTTGGAAGGTTTGTTATACGGTGAAACTATTTCACATATTAAAAAAAGTTTTTTATTTTCTACAAACAATTCTCATGATAAGGTCTTTTCTTTTGAATGAATGAAGAAATTTGTCATTCTAGGTTTAGAATATGATTGTATACTTTTATTGCTAATTTTTTTTTCCAATCATTTTGATTATATCTTTTGATTTTTTTTTTTTTTCTGTTCTTTTGAGTTTGATTTTTTCTTGTTTTTCTTACATATATTTTTGTGTTTTTTGTTGTTGTTTAATGTCTAGGAATTCTTTGTAAAAGGTTGTAAAATCTTTAAACAAATAAATTTATTATTATTATTATTATTAGTATTCGAAAACAAAATTTTTCGGGTTTAATGACCTTTAAAACGAGTTATATTCGATTTCATAGAAAATATTTCCTAGGTAATTTCTTAGTTTTCTTGTTCTTCGTTATCAGTGGCGTGTATATCCTCTTGATATCGGTCTCGCCTTCACCGACCATTCTAAGTAAAATCCCGAAAAATTAACATATTTAAGATACAATTGTTGTATTATATAGTTAACAATAATATAAAATTGTATGTACATAGACACGTATGTAACCATTTTGTTTTTCAGCAATGTTTTTCTGTTATTTTTGGTTTTAGATGTTAAAATGTACCTCTACCAATATTTTCTCTTCATTATTGTAATAATACATTTGTCACATAACATCGTATCATCTCTTTCTAACATGCAAAACGTTCTTAGACCGTAATATAATTCTAATTTAAGGCGCTTCATTTTATCGTTCCTACTTTGGAGACGAATGAAAAGTAAAAATGCTATGACTTAAATAAGGGAAAATATTCGAATATTCCACGTCGATAGTTTACAAGAGACTATAACGACTGTTCCGGCAAGATAATCTCAAAACACTCGCTGTTCCACCTAAAGGCTAAAGACGCTGTAAAAGGAGTCATTATTCCTCTTGCTTATAAAGTCTGTTCGAGAAGTGTAAAGGAGAATTGATGTTGGCCGATATTGACTACAGGAAAGCGTCAAAGAATAAATGGTGCCAAAGTAACATTATTCTCACAAGGCAACCTAGACAGTGATAGAAACAATGAATCGTGCCCTCTAGGTCATTCATAAACAAAGCACGGATTTTCATAGAATGTACAAATATATGAAACCCCGCGCGATTTTTATGCACAGAAAAACATTCTTAAACCCATTCAGGCTACTTTCCTCCGCAGAAATGATCCAGGAAGTCAGGTAATATTTTTTCTGGGTATCCATAAATTTTTGCTACATTTTTTTTAAACTACTGCGATTGTGTAATAATTACTGAACGAAATCCATAATGGAAAACGAGGTAAAAAAATTGCAATTGGCAAAAACCTTTTTGCGCTAAAATATATTGTGTGTGTTTTTTTGTGCCTTTTTTTGTTGCCAAAAAAAAGTGAAATTCTTACCAAAAATGGCATGATCTTCGGAAGACGTAACAGAATTCGTGTTATCTAATATCGGATTCATAATCAGCGACCAAAAATGCCCTAGAGCACAGTTTGGATGATAAATACTTAATTTGACGTTTTTGTACCAAAAATTGAATGGCAATCTTAAGCCAAAATAAGCATTTTAAACAAATTTGGGTTAATTTGAATGTCTTTATCTTGCACACTTAGACTTGTACTTTGCTCTATGTCTTACACACTGGTCCTGGTCCTTTTGTAATTAACTGCTTCTGTCAAGAATACTTGGTATTGTTCTTCGATCTCGGTCTTACACATATGCAAGGCCAAACTAAACTTGCAAGACTAAGGCCAATGAGCAAATCAAAAAAACTAAGCCCATTACACTAAATTCGTTAAACAAAGATAGGCAAACACAGGCAATCATCGAAATATATAAGCCCTCTGCACCAGAAACCTTTGCCCCCTAAGATTAGATTGGCTGAAAGTTTCCTGGATGCTCTTAGCATGTGACAAAAACTTTTTTTTTTATTTTATCGGTGCCATTTTCCAACTTTTTCAATATCGACACATTTTCCGGTTTATTCACTGTATTTTAAAGCAAATATGTTAAAATTTCTGCGAAGAAAAGTTTCTGTGAAAAATTAACGTCGTGAAATGACACTACGAGAGTAAGGCTCACAGCAAACATTGATCTGCGAACGACCAAGTAAAATTAAATACCATAATGAGGCAAAACCGCGTGGAAAACGCCATATTCCGTCCATTGACTGAAATATTTTTCAGTCTTTCAATCTCCTACGCAGGGATAAGGAAATGAGACTTCCGAATGTGCCTTCATCATACGGTCTATTTGTGCATGAGTTTTAGTTAGATGAAGAGGTGTTTAGTTGATGAGGTAGCTAGGTGGTGGTTTGATGATGTTTCGGGACAGTAAAATGTCAAGGTATATAATCAAAATAGTTATTATAATGCGAGTCATGTGTCAACGAAACAAAACATGAACAATTTTGTTGAATGTAGGTAGGTAATGTGTTTATATATGTTGTGAATGTATGTGCATGTACAGTTTGAGTTCGAGTTTTGTTTTCGAGAGACAGAGAGGGTTCAAATAGAAATAATCATATACAGAAAACCATTAAACATTTAACCATTTTAAATATACTGTGTGTTTTACAAATTTAACTTTAAACACGTAGGTACACTGAAACAAGTGAAATTTACAAAATTTACAAAAACCCCCGATAAATACGATTTATTTCTTGTAAACCGATTTTTGGAAACTTAGCTATAACATGTTCTCAATCAAGTCGGTTCGACCGTTTAGGGGTTACGATGTCACTGAGAAACATACAGACGTACGGATAAACCCTTTAAACTTATAACACTCCTAAATCAATATCAAAGTGATGGTCAAGGACATTAGATAAGATGAAAAGGATACTTAGAGAGCTATCAACTTTTTGAAATATTTTATTTGAAATTGAAATATTTGAGTTGACTTTGTTCTTTTGAATTATTGTTTTAAATTACCTAATTATTTTACCATTTCACTTTTCGAAATGAATTGAGCCAGGTTTATTTGACCATTCATTTCCATAGTAATTATTTATTTGTTAAAATTATATGTCATGCCTTTTCCAATACAGTCAATGAGTGTCATGTTCGCTGAGCAATTTTAGCTTAAAACGAAGATTACCGCGATATAGCCCCCAGTTCTCTAATTATAGTAAGCAAACATTAATATTAAATAAATTCGTTTTTTTATCAGTTACTTATACAAAAATGTTTTTTGCTGAAACACTTTTAGCTGAAACTCAAATAAATTTAGCAGAATATGCCCACTTTTGAGTAAAATTATGGCTATTGGTACACACTGTAAGCAATAAATGTATATATTTCAGAAACGGAAATGAAAATCCGCAACTCTAAAATATATCTGACACACTCAAATAGTAATACTACAGACCTGATACAGTTAAACTGTGTTAGTACACTATATACTATACTAGTTGCAGTTGTGTGTTATCGTGCCTTAGTTATATAATGGTGTTTATAGTAAATAGTATTTATATCGAATCTAAAAGAAAAATGAAATCAATCATCTCATAAAATGCCTAATTTTACACTGGAAGCGCTGGCGTCGATTTTATTGTCCTTATCATGAATACGCACCCAACAAATACTAGTCAAAAAATTTGCTTAAAATTACAATGAATCCATTCCATTAAGTAAATCTTAATACTTTTACTACTGTATGTTAGGAATTCCTAAATGGGACCATGGAATAGTTTAAAAATTGACGGATTTCATTTCTATCATCAAATTGAATATATCTGAAATAACAGACTATCGCAACAAAATGGGAATAGAATTCTACACCTTTTAACATATATATTTAGTTAAATAGCAACTGTTTGTAGGGTAGACGGGGGCATATGGGAAAATATTATTGCTATACTCTTTGGATGGTGTATGTGTACTGCTTAAGTACAATTATTATTACTGCACAATAATAATGTTTCGAAATATAACGTGAGTTGACGTGTTTCGTATGTAATATACATTTAAATACCGTTTCAATACAAGATGTCACAAGCGATATTGAGTTCTTCAGCCCGTCTTTTCATGGTGAGCAATCTTATAAACATCGCCACGTAAGCATGTGAGATATGCTCTGTGTATGTTTGGCTGTGTGTGTGTGCCATATTAATGGCAGCCACTATACATTGTGTTCATTTCAAAATTTCAAACGTCGATTTAGATATCTTAGAAGCCAATCGATCGATAAGAGAGAACATAGTCGCCCTATTAGGTCAGATGGTTTAGGCGTAATCAATTCCGTCCGCGTTATGCATAGGGTAGCGAGTTCGATTTCCGCCGTCGCAACAAAATCAAAATAATTAATAGTTGTGATGGGCTGGTGTAGTGCATGGTATATGCATGAAGGAGCTGCACTCAATCTCTGAAATTGAGAAGCTGATAAATATAATTATCAGCGAAAAGGTCGTAAAACACATATACGGTATCACAATAGGCTCTATAGCCTAAGTGTGTCCTTCGTGGACAGCCAATATAACCTTACCTAGTCTACAATCTAAGAAAGAACATAATAATTAGTTATTCCATTCCACAGAGGTTCTGTCACACTCAGTAATATCCTCATATTTTCAGCAATAAACCATGTTCGTTCGTGTTTAGGTTCATATTATTTACTTATTTCTATAAGTTTATACTTAATAAATATTCATGTGATAAGACTCACTGTGTGTTGTTGAGGTAGAAAACATTTATTGTATGTTACTTCTTTCATTAATTTGTGTCATTTCGATGTGATTATGTCATATATTTAATAAATAGTTCATAAATAACATCTTCTTTAACTATATTATCACACAATGATGGGAAAAGTAAAATGTAAATGCACGTAAATTAGCTAAATAGTATTTGAGATAATTGTTTAAATACCTTGTAATCGAATAGTCGACTTGCCCATGCCTGTTGTAGACTATAAGTAGATTTTCTGATAGAAAATTCGCTAAAGTTATTATACATTTTTTTCCCGGGAAACCGTTGAATGGTTCGTCGTTTATTTTATGTAATATTTCTCCTACCTGTAATAAATTCCATAATAGATACAATTTCTCTTTCATCATATTTTAAAATTATGATAATTAATTACATTAAAAAAGTTTTGAATGAAAGTGATTTTAATAAAAGGATATAATCGTTGCCTTTTTCCAATTTTTCAATCAATTTTCAACTTTATTTTTTATATTTCCAATAATTGTTATATATTTTATACAGGTGATTTTTTATGAAAAAAATTATACTTTCAAAAAGCTTATTTGTAAAATCTTGAATGAATGTTTTGTGAAAAAGTGATCTTCTATTATCTACATTCAACTTAACAGAAATAGAAGGAACAGTACATTTAGTTTTTGGTTTAGACGACATCGTAGCGCTTAAACGGATAACCCGATTTTGATTTTTTTGTTTCATTTGAAACATAATTTAATGGAGAGTATTCTTAGCTATATTTCAAGCACAGGTTATGAGCTCCGTACCGAAACAACTAAAAAATAGGCCATGATTCTCAAAATCAGTTCAGTTAGGAGTTGGCTCTAAAGAAAAATGTAATTTAATGAAGAATGTTCTAAGATATGTTTCAAGTGCGAGTTTAGGGTTCTGGGAAACCGAAACATTTGTTGGGGGTTTTTTAAATTTTGTAAATTTTACTTGTGGATATTCTAGATCTTAACAAAAACATATAATATATTATATAAAACTAGCGATCCGTCCCGGCTTCGCACGGGTGCAATGCTGATACTAAATACACTACAGAAAAACTGTGAACGTTGTAATTATTGCAATTATTTACGACATCACATTAGAAACCTCAAAAATAGCAGTACTTCTCCACTATTTAATGGATGTTATTATACATATAAACCTTCCTCTTGAATCACTCCATCTATTAAAAAAAACCGCATCAAAATCCGTTGCGTAGTTTCAAAGATTTAAGCATACAAAGGGACATAGGGACAGAGAAAGTGACTTTGTTTTATACTATGTAGTGATAATACATATATCGATATTATAGATATATATGTATAATATAATGAAGAAAGCTTTGTAGGTAGGTAATATTATTTGTGAAGGCTTTAGTTCCCATTTGTAAAAAACATTTCAAGTCAAGTTGACAGCTAATCAATTACATTGAAAGTGAACTGAACATACACACATATTTGATTTATTGAGTCAATTTGTCTACAATATATGTATGTGGACATTGACGACGATCAATTTAGTAATAATAGTTACCATTACTACCATTTTATTTATATATTCTTATACAACATATTCAATGTGACGACTGACTCCCTATAATTCTCAATGGCCTTCTGTCTATAATTTGGGTAGAGGGAATTTGTGAAAATATCAGGTGCGGAATTTTCATAAAAACTACTTAACTTTGTTCAGCGGATGGGAGAATAGTGATCAGGGTCGTAACGACAGTACATAGCACCGGTGACAAGTATTTAGGTTGCGCCTTATATTAGCGGGATCGGCTCTGACGATTTTGATAAAAATTACCATATTGGTAAACCAATTTTGATAAACCAAACATGTAATCTTACTAAATTTGGATCATACTTTTCAAATTTGTAATCAAAATTAACCTAGCTCTAATAGGTTTCAAAAATTTGGAGTCCTGGTCCCAGAATTAAGCACATAAGTGATAACTAGCAAAAAACTGGCATTACAGTTGAAAAGAATGACCCAAAATTAGTGGGTTTCAAAAAAGATACCAATAAGATCGGATCAAATATGCCTGTGTTATCATAAAAATCGAATTTTTAACTTTATGACGTCATCAGAATCCCAAAAATTTAATTTTGCTCTATCACATCCAAATTTTATCCAATTTTGATAAACGAAGTATGTAATCCTACTAACTTTGGGCCATACTTTCCAAATTTGTGATCAAAATTAACCTAGCTTTAATAGGTTTCAAGAATTTGGAGTCATGATCCCGGAATTAAGCACATAAGTAATAACTAGCAAAAAACTGGCATCACAGCTGAAAAGAATGACCCAAAATTAGTGGATTTCAAAAAAAATTCCAATAAGATCGGATCAAATTTGCCTGTGCTATCAAAAAAATCAAATTTTTTATCTTTATGACGTAATCAGATCCAAAAAATTTAATTTTGCTCTATACAACCAAATTTTATCCAATTTTGATAAACCAAGTATGTAATTCTACTAAATTTGGGTCATACTTTTCAAATTTGTAATCAAAATTAACCTTTTTTTACTACTGTAATTCTTTCCAACTCTTCCACCATTTATCAATACTATTTTAGGTATATAAGATGAAATGAATAAATAAATATTTCTCAAGAATTATCTTCGAATTCCCATTATCTTTTACTTTCTCCTTATACCATACCATATGTGAATGTATGTATATAGATATGTGGACTATAAAAAATATTCCTGATGATAAAGAGCAGAGACTTGATTCTCTGTTAAATAATTGAATATTAGGACTTTTTTTCAATGAGTGTATTGAATGTGTATTCTGTTGTGTTCTCCTTGCATCCTGCTATCCTGTTATCCTGTATTAAGGTTGATCGAACAGTAAACTGCAATTTTATATAGTACAATCTAAAATTTTTCCTATAATAATAATTATTATATTAATAATTAAAAAAATATTAGTTGAGAGCCGTAAAATTTGTACCTCGGAATCCAAGAACAGTCAATGAATCTTTATGAAAACTGAGCGATCTTGACAGGGAGTCACCACAATGAGAGGTGGCTCCCAAAAAAATTTATGCTAAAAATGACAACGGGATGACAAAAACATAAACATTCTCTCATCCTCCGGTCTTAACTCAAGGGAAAAACCCGCACATATTTTTGCAAATAATATGATGTGACAATGAATAACACTATTATTTACAAATAGGTATACAATAACCAACAACGTAGCGTAACGTAACGTTACGTAGCAACATTAACGTAACATTATGTGTAAATAACGGATATCGTAGCCAATAAATTGATTTATAAAACTATCATTGTCAGGCGACACAAACATAAACATACAAACACTAACGAACAGAATATAAGATATTCAATTACCTATCAAACACATCATCATAGTAGTTATAGTCCTAAAGCTAGGATTTTGTTTTTCAGTTTTTCATTTGTGTAATCATATTAGGAAATCACTAATGACAAGCAGTTAGTATGGTAATCATAAGCTGCGAGTAAGTTAAACGAAGCTATCAGAAAAGGAGTTATTTTGTTATTTAAATAGGTTCAATATCACGTTCTGATTGTAATTGCACAAAATCCTTACAAAAAGGCGAGGGAAGTGCTTCCATTTCAAGGAAAACCGTTTTGGGATATATATCCATAAATATTTGGGATAGATATTTGTTTAAACAATAAAATGATAAAAAATTTGTTGAAGATATTACGCGTTCCAACAAAGTTAGAATCCAGCAACCCCGTATATATTTGGTGGTGCAGGGGTGAGACTCCAAGGCGTGTGGCATTCATATTCTCACATGTACCGCCCAAAACTGACGCCATGATGCTTAAACTTACTTTTATATGTAGGAACATCTTCTTCCTGGTGGGTCATTTCATCCGAAAATTTCCGCATGGGCTTGTGGTCTACAATATTGATGACAGAATGTTTCTATTACACTTCCATAACTCAAAAAAGTGTCTTTTTGTCCCAGAAAATCTGTAAATCTGTAATTATTCATTCAATCCTTGCAACCCTTGTGTCTATCACTTTCCAATGCAAGCCTCTTTCATAATCTTCATCCAATACACATGACAAGCTGAGATAATCGTAGATGATTCGTAAAACGGAAAACTAATTTTTCGATGCATTAGCTACTTGGAAATCTCGAAAGTTTTCCCTTATTGTAGTTAACACTGACATATATTTTTGAGTATTTTGGAAACAAAAAGGGTGTCATTATTACTTGTCATCTCCTTACGGAAAAGTGCAATTTGAAAGCGAAGAAACAGCTTTGCAACCGGTATTTATTGTTGGACGTTTATGGCATAAGTAAGATATCGATGGAAAATTGAAATTATCTTATTGCCAATTTTTCAATACCACGCTTGCTCGGTGTAATCGAACTAATCAAGAAGTATAATTATTTTCGACTTCTTGCATATAAATACGAAATACTTCCCCTAGTTTCTTGACTATAGGGTCGGTGGGCTTGTAACAATAGTCTACTTCTCTGTTTCTCTGTTGTTGCTGATGATGATATAAAAGTTAATCAATTAATTTTGTAATTATATCATTTGATATTGACTTCCTGCAATTTAGTTATATATTGTTTACCGTTTCCGTTTATAACTTAATTATACCATTTAGTGAATAAACAAAGTTAACTTTATATACAATCATTCAGAGTATGGTCGTCTATCATATTATATTCAGATTTTTATTTTAATGTGGGTGGGATGGAAAATTGGGGGAGTAAAAGAAAATGTTTTTTTAATAAAATAACGTACCTCTCGTGGAAGAGTACATATACCTGGGACAGATCAACTCGTTCAAGGATCAGACGTACAAGGAAATCAAAAGACGGGTGGGAAAAATACTGGTCACTCGGTACATTCATCCTTACATCACATACGGCTGTGAAAAATGATCTCTCTCAAAACACCACCGAGATAAGCTTCAATGCTGGCAAAGAGCGATGGAGAGAAGCATGATAGGCATCAAAAAAACAAGACAGGAAACGGCACACCGTAATAAGAGCCACAACAAGAGTTATGGATGAAACTGGGAGGACTACTTAAGAGATGGGAAGATGGGTTGAAGCTCATAGCGGGTCCTTATTTGAGAACGGTTGCCTGAGATAGAACACTGTGGAAAATATTAGAGGAACCCTTGCCAAAAGGCACACTGAACCTAGAGAATACTTAATTATATTCTATTAAAAAGAGATCCTTCACAGCCACCCACGATACGTTACCCAGACTCGTTATAATATTATAATTATATACAAACAAAACTAGTAAAAATAAAACCTTCTTACTAGTAATATAATGTAATTAAATTAAATTACTATAACGTGTAGTATGTAGATATTGTATATATAAATATAATATATATACAGGGTGTTCTGTTATTGATAGCAGAAAATTTACCACTAAATTAAGCTTATCAAGACCTAAGCAAAAAAAAAGAATAATAAATTAAGCTTATCAAAATCCTAAACATCGTATCACTTTACAACTTCAACACACAATATACATAGTGTGGTTTGTCTGTGAGTATGTGTATCTTAGCATGTTTTTCATTAAAACGGATTATGGTCCGTTTTAATCAAATCAATGGATTAGTTTTTATTATAAGTAGCCAAGTAAAGGTTTTTTATGTAGTAATTTTGCATTTTGAGACGCCTTCCACTATGACAAAACACATCCTCTGTTTAAGTAGTGTCTGATTGGATGAATTTGATTTTGAAGAATAATAGTAGGATAATTATCTCGTAAATTAGGCCTCATATCAAAATTTGATAAATATCCTTTTCTTCTTGTTTTTCCGAGATTTTTCAGCAGGCAATAGTTCTGCAATAAATAATAGAACATTCTGTATATGTATAGGTTACATTATTGACTTAGCTTCAGTTGTGTTAAGATACAAGTTTGAATAGTTTAATGTTACCATTATTATTTATCATCATCAAAGTAAACTTACACTATAATAGGTCTATCTATACACAATGTATACCTTATACCTTCTACCTTCTACCTTCTAACCTTATACCACCCACATTATTATTTAAATCATTTGTAGGTACATTACCAATCCAAAAAAATTGTTTCTGTAGAAAAATTTTGTTAGAAATTCTTCCTTGATTTTGTAATTTTTATTAAATCCGGATTTGGAATAGGTCCCTTGTCCAAGTTCATTATTTCATTACATAGTTTTTGAATATAGATGCTTTAATAAGCATCTAATTCGCTTGTGTACTGAATTTAGAAGTTTTAAGTTCGTTTTGTCGATCATTAAGTGGAACTTGTATGTTTCCAATTCCAAATTATTTCGTTTAGCATAAAAGGACTTAATTTCTAAATTAAGCCACTTTTGTTTCGCAGCTAATAATAATGATTTACTAGCTGCTCCGCTGTTTATGTTTGTTTTTATGTACGAAGCGCTTATAATGTTCGAAAGCTCGATAGGAACATAGTTCTTACGAGGTATCCCACGACACATCTCGCTCTTTTTTTTTTATAGTTTTCTAATATATGCCAAAAAGGATGTGATTATTTCAAAACGTAAAAGTGTTTTATATCAATTCAATTTTTCGTTAACTGAGTTGTATTTAACGTACAAAGACGCAGTGATGTGTGGTTGTCATAATGAATTGTAATCGTTATTAAAAGGGCGATGTACTGAATGGAATAGAAGTGT
The DNA here is from genome assembly GCF_905475395.1 of Chrysoperla carnea. Lineage (NCBI taxonomy): Eukaryota > Metazoa > Arthropoda > Insecta > Neuroptera > Chrysopidae > Chrysoperla > Chrysoperla carnea. Next base: position 3,866,794 of record NC_058338.1, on the reverse strand, counting down.
ATATATACACATTATACATATTATTTATTAGATTGTTTAAGTAGGAACACTATTATCAAATTTAATTCACTTCAATTGTAAGTTTAGTTGGCACTATAATAGCCCTCTTACCACTTTAACTCACTATATTTGCACTATAATAGGCCTGCCTCTTAGTATCTATCTTTTATAATGATATTGTGTAGTCAAATCCTTATTATTACAATTGTTGTTATATCCACTTAACATTATATTATACTTACTATAATACTAAAATACTACTTACAATTCTTGATCCTTAAGGAGATACGCAAGGATTGAATAATACGAAGGATTTCAATAAAACTTTATAGATACATTTTTTAAGTAGCAAAGATTCCAAAAATCACAAGAATTCCTAGGTCATCAGGTTTTTTTATTTTATCGTTCAAAGTTGACTTTGAAAATAAGGAATCCTATGGGTTATCCTTTTCAATTGAATATTTCTATATCAAAAAAATCTAGAGAGTGTGATAAAAAACTATCTAAAATATTTAGACAATCTTGTAGTTTATAATAAATACCATAAAAATATAAGATTGCCGATGATATAAAAACAAAATTTTAATTTAATTATGAGTTCATCGAAGATCCATCATTTGATGAACAGAGATGACTATAGTATGAGAGTATTGATGATTGAAGAGCGATATCTATATTATCAAATTTATTCTTATAAATAACAAAAATATGAGGGTGTTTTCATCTTAAATGGAACTCACTGTATCAAAGTATACTAATTGTAGTCTGAAGATATCAAGTTGAAATTTTTATAGCGTTCGCAGGACGTAAGAAGTGTATTCGAGTTCGTAAATGAGCAATTTAGATAAATTGGATCTTGTTGGAAAAAGGAGGTCTTGTTAGAAAAAGTGAGGGATAAAACAAATGTTTAAATTTGAAGCATTTTTTCGTAAATATTGTTTTCTCGCGATTGAGCAAATTAGGGCAAAATTTTAATGTCCATTTTCTCCAAAACTATAAAATGTAGAGAAAAAAAAATTTGTAGGTGGCTTCAACTAGTGAAAAAAACGAAAGAATAAGTTTTCAAGAAAATACTTCGAAAACGTTTTTTCAACTATTCTAATTTATGACAAATAATGTAAGCACTGAGATACTCAATTGCTTATTTTCATATTGTTCATATTGGTTTTTGTGTTATTGGTTGAATCGTTTTTATAATGTTGAATAAATAAATGGAATTGATAAAAAATTCATCAATTGTCAGCCAAACGTGGTAAACCAAGAACCTTTATATAATATAATATTAAAAATTTGTCGTTTTATATAAACTAACAAAAATGTTTGTCCATCTCCAGCCTCCATTCAGCTTGCATCAAAACAGAGTGAATAAAACTGGTACAATTTTTTTTTTTTCATTATAAAATTATGCAAATAAACATATAAAAAACATAAAAAATATTTTAACATAAATTCAATTTAAAAACGACACATATAATATTTTAATAAAAAAAATTTTTTTGTGTCGTGCCGTCGTCCGTTCTATGTCATTTAGATCACAATTTTTTTTTTTCAAACTTTTTGATAGAAAGTTATTTTTTGAACCTGAAAAACGAAACATACCATTAGATATCGAGGTGAGAACAATGGCTACGTAAAATTTTGATTCTGTTAGATTTCTTGCCCCACAATAAAGAGAAAATTGAAAGGAAACATAATCACAAAAAATTGGAATTTCTCGATTAATATCAGATAAAATTGGTTTGAAGGTCAGATTGCTGTGCGTCATTTAAAGGACTATGTCTCATTGTGTTGTATTAAGGTGATTGTAAACCTACAGCATTGTAAAAAAGTTTTGGTTTATTGCACGGTACATACGTATAAACCAAATACATGCTTTGAAGTCAAGTAATGAGTTATTTTTAGCTTTACAATACCACACAACTACAAAAATAAGTAATATATTGTGTGCAAGTTATGCTTATAAATTTGATAATATAAATATCGCTCTTCAATCATCAATACTCTAACTATAGTCGTCTCTCTTCATTAAATGACGGATTTTCGATGAACTCATAATTAAATTAAAATTTTGTTTTTATATCATCGACAATCTTATATTTTTATGGTGTTTATTATAAACTATAAGATTGTCTAAATATTTTTTTATCACACTCTTTAGATTTTTTGATATAGAAATATCCAATTGAAAAGGATAATCAATATGATTGATTCATCATTTTTCAGCCAACTTTAAACGATAAAATAATAATAAAAAGTCCTAGGAATTTTTTGTGATTTTTGGAAACTTTGTTATTAAAAAAATGTATTTATAAAGTTAAGCGAAAATTAAAAGTGTTTAAATTTATTTATCTATGAAATACCACAAATTAAAGCTTTCTGCCATGATGAATAAATAAATTTATTGATTAAGATAGAAAGCTGTTGATTTGGTCTCTCGGAGTCATATTTAGGATGTATATCTTTTTCTTTTTTTTTTTTAATTTATCCATCCCTAAAAACAAAAAGTAGTACTGGGACCAGTTAGAGAGTTTAGTGTGTAGTATCACATATGTACCAATTTTTTTTCGTCTAACAAATATGTAAAACGATACACACAGAAAAAAAAGTTTGTTGCTAGTTAAGTAAAAGTGTGTGTGTTTGTGTGTACGTGTATGTGGGTGTGTGTGTGTGTGTGTGTCAGTATGATTATTTGAATGTGAAATGAGTATAAAGTATTGAGCTTAAGGGTTGGTTCGTTTATTCAAAGGCCCTTTACATGTATATATGCTACTGCTTAAATGTGTATACAAGTTTAAAATTTCATGACAGGGTGACTCTAAACTTTTAATATTACATTAACAAATAAAGCACATAGCAAAGCATCAATGTTATGTAAGAAGCTTTTAACATCTTCGCTTTCTGTGGGAATAGAGTGACGGTAGTGATTGACAATTCAAAAGAAGTATGTTTGGTAAAAAGATAACTCTACGATGACTCTAATATCAGCTCTGTTTAGTTTCAAGATCTTCTCGGCTCTGTTACCGAGCGAGTTTCCTTCACCCAACAGCCTTTTGACGATTCGCCCTCCCTCATAGCTGGTCCATGCCTTTCATTGTTGGTTTTTCAGATTATCTCCTAATCTGTTGAGACCTTCTTGGTACGGCATCCTCGCAAGCTTTTCTTGAGTGGGAACCATGGTGGTTCCCAGTTTGGCCAGCTTGTCTGCTCTCTCATTACCGTTCCAAACAGAGTGTCCGGGGATCCAGGTAATATTGACTTTATTGTGCCTCGCCAGGTTGTTTAGACTGTTTTTAGTCTCCTTAACGAGTCGCGATGACACTGTACAGTTTGATAGCGCTTTGAGTGCTGCTTGACTGTCTGTGCAGATACTAATCACATCATCCCTCAAATTGGCCAATTGGAGGTGGTCAGAACTTCTCATGATGGCTACCAGCTCTGTATGGATTACAGTGATGTAACTGTCCAACCTGATGGATGTGTCATTAGCCGTTCTTGGGCCGCAAAACCCCGCGAAAACACCCTCTGCGGTTTTGGAGCCGTCTGTGAACCAAATTTGGCCTTGTCTTGGTCCTCCGCTGACCTTCCAGACCTCTCTCATTGGAAGGCATATCTTGTAGAGTTGCTCCTCCATCGGTAGGGTTCTGATTTACCGGGACAGGATAAGGTACTTTGTAAAAAAGTAGAACTTTAACTGGGTTCGTGTTCTGGTCATAGCTACACCAGAGACTCCTTGTACAAGAGACAAACAGGAAACGTTTGTACAATACACACACATTTGAGTACAAACACAATACAACACATAACGCATGAGAATGTTAAGAATTTTTCACATGTATACAAAAATGATCCAATATGATTTTTGTTTTTCACATTTCCTTCAAGTATTTATATTTCCCTCTTGTATTTTTCATACAATAAACATACACACATTCTCAATCGCACACATGTGATTACATGCGAGTAACAACAACAATATCCCAAAAAAAAGATTGTGTATGAACGTCGTCGGTATGTGTGTATCTTTTTTGTTTCTTTTACTTTTATTTTACAAATCAATTATATAAAAATCAATGAAGCATAAATTTGTGAGAGTTTGTTAAACATAAACCTTTTTTTAAAATCGAAAAAAATGGAGAAAAAAAGGAGAATGGAAAAAAAAGATCATACAGGAAAATATCTAATGTGTTTTATGGGTTGTTTTTTTGAATAATAATGACGTAATTATAATGTAAGCAAACAATCCTGTAACTTATAATTTAGTGGCACAAAATCAGTCACATATTTTATTTTAAGAGACTTTTTGCCAAGATTATGTGAGGTTGGCGAAAAATGTGAAATATCGGTTCTTAGAACATTCATATGCTAAGAGAAGGGTACTATTTTTTCGGTTTAACTTATTGTTATTTTCTAATTAACGGTAATTAGTATAAATTTTTGAAGGAAATTGGTTGTTTGTGACACCAAAGTGGATCTCACTGATCTTGCATACGATCAATAAGAAATAAGAAACACCAGCCCGTTATAAAGTCTTGGCTTAAGTAGGTTATAAGATGAGCCAAAAAAAAAACCATTTTGGTGTTTGGAAACGACTTTATCCGAAGCTACATGAATCAGAAACTTTTCACACCGTTGTTATTCAGAATCTTAAAACTGTACTTCTTCAAGGCTTCATGTACCTCGGATATTTGATCGATAAAAACGCACAATGTTAAACATTCAACAAAGAACGAATACAAGCCGGATTCTGAGCTTACTTTGCAAATACATTGGTAGGGACGTATGGCGGGGAAACATGGGCGTTGACGAGGGTGATAAAGGTAAGGATAAGTTTCAAAAGGGAGGTAATCAAGGAGAAATATGGTGGAGTGAATGAAAACAATGGATGGGCAATTCGATACGATTCAGAGATAAGTAACATTTTGCAAAATGAAGGCATTGTTCGTTTCATAAAAGCTCGCAAAATTGAATGGTTACCTAACCCTAATACCTATGAAAGAACTAAACGACAACGTTGACACCACATGGAGAAAAGGGAGTCTCAAAATGTGATGGATAGACAATGTCACGCATGATCAACGTATTATGAAGATCACATAATGGTATTCCAAGACGAAAAACAGGATGGAGGTCAATTGACGAGGCAGCTAAGGCCTACTCAGCCTGTAGCGCCTGTTAGTCAGCTCACTATTATAAAAAATTTAGAGGCCATGCAACTTCTTCAAGAGTTAATCTTCCAGTTAAAGTTAACTGCCGATGAATAAATCAAGAATAACTCAAACTTCTACATTCCATTTCATAATATAATTAGCTACTTTAACCACATAATTATAAATTTGATATGAAGTAGAACATCTCCGAATATAATATTTTCTAGACTACCTTCTAGATATGAATACTGTAACGTTAAACTAAGATAATATCATAATAAACATTAAAGTTGTCTAACTAACTACACCATAAATGATGTTTTCTGATTATACGTGATAGTCATAATCACAGCGAACGTATGGATGTAAAAGTTTAATGAACTTAAATTTTATAAGTATATGGCATAATGAATGACATCACACATAGTTAAATATTCAAAATAAAACCAAAATTATTTTAGTATTTTATATGAAATGCAATAATGTCATAGTGGAAACGAGATATAAATTATTGTTTTATAAATATTTTTATGTGAGAATATGATTTAACCATATAAGAATAGTGAGAATATGATTTGACCATGGCTCCCACTCAAGAAAAGCTTGCGAGGACGCCATACCAAGAAGGTCTTAACAGATTAGGAGATAATCTGAAAAACCAACAATTATAGGCATGGACCGGCTACGAAAATTCATACAGATGCGGAGAAAATTCAGAAGAAATATCGATCCACTTTCTCTGTTACTGCCCGGCGCTCATACAGCAGCGAAGGAAATGGTTTGGTCCGGCCACAGTCGCACCAGAAGAAATTAGGAAACTCAGCGCTAGACAGATCCTGGGTTTCAGTACATCAGTTGGTTATAATAGCCACTGAAAAGCGTAGCGGGGATAGAGTACAAGGGTCTATTTGGCTAGGTGCTCTGAACCATTGCTTCGTGGCCCGATGCTCGAACTTGGCCCGCTAGCCTCTATACCCATACCCATACCCGTGATTTAATATTGCAAAAACCAACTATTCCGAGTACAACAAATGAAATTTACAAAATTTAAAAAAACTCCGAGAAATTTTTCGGGTACGGAACCCTAAACTCACATTTGAAATGTATCTAGGAATAGGTACTCCCCGTTAAATTACCTTTATAAACTTTGCACCTTAAAGTTGCACTTGAAACATATACCTAAGCACACTCTTTATTAAAATACGTTTTAACCGAAATAAAAAAAATCAAAATTGTTTCATCCGTCATAGCGGTCAAACACCCCTTTTTTTGAATTGGAACTGACTCTTTCGTACCTAATAGTGCTGTAAATCTACCGTATTTTTGTAACCAATTCAGAAAATTTTGGGAGAAGGATATTTTTTTTAAATAGGTTTGTTTCGTTGTAAAAAAACAGAGAGAAGGAGTTTTCCGGTTCCGAAACGATCTGCATGACATTACGCATGCGGTTTTGGGACAATTTACCTCTTTATAGTTTTTTTTTTTTGTGGCGTTTTCTTGAATATCTCTGATATTGATCGGATTGAGGCGAATCAAACAAGACTATAGTTTTGATAAATTTCTGTATCTATCTTGACTAAATCCAACAATAGCCTTAAAATCTCAAGAAAAGCCGCAGTAATCTCATTTTTTCAACTTTCTTCGACCTTAAAATGTGCTATCAATAAGTCTGAGACCAGCAATAAATAAATAATTTTAATACAAAATTTAATTTTTGTTTTATATTTAAAATAATTATTTCATTTATCTTTTCGTTGCACTGCTGTTTCTTCTCTCAGACCATTACTTATCAACTCGTCGTATAAAAATAAAATTAATTTCATAATAAATATTCAGCATAAAATTTTTGTAATAGCATCGAACATAATGTAAGAACGCTTAAAGATTTAAAATAAGATTGGAAGACGTGTCATATAAAAAATATAATCATAATAACACACTTAACTATTCACAATAAGAAGGAATACTGTGCGAGAACACAGAGGGTTTGTTAAATATTGTGACCTGCTAATTTACAATATCGTGGTATGTCTAGGGTAGCGGGCTCATGGTGCATGAAGGAGGTGTACTCAGCCTCTCAAAATAACTGATTAGCTGATAAATAAAATTATCAGCGGAAAAGGTGGTAAAATACATGTATGGTATCACAAGTCTAAGTGTGACCTTCGGGGACAGCCAATATAACCTAGCCTAGTCTGTAAAATTTGAACCTTTAAGAAAGCAATATTTTGTCTTGTCGCAGATTTACTTTTTTCATGGAGATTCATGGAGAGATGTTGTTTTATTTTTGACGTTCAAAACCCTCCCTAAGGTTTGTGATTCAGCTTGCTTACAATTAGCTATCCACGGCTGACACCTGATTTGTTGCCCGACATAGGGGTCAAGGAACGGCTATGATTTTCGCGGGTACCTCGTATTTTCTTAACGACTCAATGGATTTCGACTGTAAAATTATATCTATTATCATAAAGAATATCTATACACAAACGGGAACATCTTAAAGAGATTCCTGGAAAAGCTTGTAAATGGTTAAGAAAATTTTTACATGAAATTAAACAAACTCCCGTTTAAATAGGAGTAGTAAGGACATACATAGATAGTGTACAGGATTCTATTCGATGTATTACAATGAAAATGGTCGTAGAATATTATCGTTGTTGTCGAAGGTGTTGGGAAGACGGTAGATGGTTATTGTGGAAAAAGTGGATAGGATAATACACACAATAACATACACTGTCGACAAAAAGTTTATTTTATTGCTGCTCAATATTATAATAGATTAAGGCCAAAAACATGTGTTGAACTTACTAAAGCTGATCATTTGAGGTTTGGCTATAGTAGTTGTGTGCGCACAAATACTGCGGTCAGTCAAGCGAACGATAGAACAGGTGTCAGATTTATATTATCGAAACGGTTATGTTTTACGTGGTACTTAAATGAATTTACTAAAGCTGAAAATTGTTATACAGATTATATATTGCATATAAATAACAGTTATGACTGTCAGTCAGTTAGGTGTTAGAACAGGGCTTGTCAGTCAGCCCTTATGTATGCACAATAAATAAATAAGATACAGTTATGATTGCCGTAGTATTTCAATGAATTTATTAAAGCTGAAAGTTGTAATACAGATTATGTATTGCATATAGATAACAGTTATGACAGTCAGTCAGTTAAATGTTAGAACAGGGCTGGTTTGTCACTGGAACCCAGAAATGAATTATGTATTTTGAATGAGCTATCCCAACACAAGCTAACTCATGACAAGAATATTCAGTAATTTGCTCTTCAACCAATACGTGTGTACTCCAACAAGAGTCGAAGTAAACTTTATTCCCCAATAAGTGGCAAAAAACCTTCAAATGGCCATTTTTCTTAATACCTTCACCATTAATGTGCTTTTATGATACAGTTTGATAACTGCTTTTATATTCTTAAGAAAAAGATACAAAAAAAAAGCCATCGAAGAGACGTAAAAAGAAGTGAGAGTGAAGTGAACGTCGCTGTGTTGTATACATTGGACGTTACGTTTGGTGCATTTGCAATTCATACAAGATTATTTATTCTTATAGAATAAACTCTATCAAGTTTTATGTTCAAGCTTTTATAGCTTATTACCGTCAGTAAATAACTGTATGATGTTCTTTTAGACATATCTACGTAAAGTAAAGTATAGTAAGTGAGGTTCTTATATTCTTTGAGAAGCGATGGGGAGAATTATAACCTTTCTATTAAAAGGTACACGGAGTACTTATTACACGACACTAAAATAATCATTTTTAAACATAAACTGTTACCTCAAAACTCACTGTCACTCGTTAATACTTCATAATTATTAATTTTAGACAAAAATGTTTTAGTAAATTTGTAGATTTAAAAGTAATTATCATTTTCTTGTTTAAACAAAAATGAGAAGACATATCGCTGAAATAGTCAGTCAGTTAATCGTCATAGTCGTATAATTCATAAACGGTTAATGATACAAAAAAATTAGTTTACAAAAAAAATAGGTAATTTAATTATCTACAATAAGAGTTATTATCATTTTTGGTCTAAAGTGCACGGTTATGGAGATGTAACCTAAAACGGTTTTCCTTAAAATGGAGGCACTTCCCCCGCTCTTTTTACATTCAGTACGTTATACTGAACCTATTTTAATAATAAAATAACTCCTGTAATTTAGTGCATTATGGACAAGAAAAACTATAGCTTCTATATAACCTATATTAAAGCTTCATCATTCAGTACAAAAACTTTTTTTCACTATGATAGATCATTTCATTTACAGCATTCATTTAGGACTAAAATATTTAGTACCCCAAAAAACTATCACCGTGTACACAATATATTCTTCAAAAACACAAAGTGAAGATATTATATTGTATGAAATAGTTATTGGTACCGGTTTTTACTATTCTGTAAAATATTGTTTTTCTATTGATTTTAGTAACAATGTTTTTATTCGATTATTGATACAATTGGAATTTTTATTTCATTATTATTATTATTATTATTCGAGAAGAGAAGAAAAGAAACAGAAGCAAAAAAAATTAGGTAGAAGAAACGATTTTACTTATAATAATAGTTATTACAAACTGTTCAATGAAATTCATCGTTGAGTTGCGTTGTATTATATACTGTTTGTTGGTTATATGAGATGAATAAATATGAAATTCGAAAAACATCTACACAAACACGAGCCAGACTTACAAATTTTTGATCGTGCGATAGTCGTCTTGCATTAGTGTTGAGAATAATATTAATAAAAAGTAAATAAATATATCGAATCACAGTTCAATAAAATTTTGAAGGATGGTATTTTATTATTACATAAACTAAGAAATAATAATAATAAAAGAAGGAGAACAAGTAGGTTGTGTTACATTGTACATAGATACAACCATTCTCACTCCTATATTATATCAATATGCATACACTAAACTGATGATGAGTCAATCAACTAATTCAGACATGCTATGTTGATTATTTTATTTTATGTCGATTAGACTTTTTCTCGAATTTTTAACTTGTCGACTAGACTTGTAGTGGCTGTCCAAAGGTACCTAAACAAATGAATGCAAAAAGTTAAATCCATTTTTCAAGGCTAATATTTATAAAACAGTGATCGTTGAATTTCGATTCTTTATAAAAGTGTACTCTTGATTGTCAACAAAGATATTCAAAGCAAAAAAATAACATATTAAAAGAATATTGAGACGTAAAAAAATGGAAGCTATTACAGAAAAAATAAACAAAATAAAATAAATATTTTGTATATAACAAAAAAAAATGATACATAAACAACAGTCATGTTGTGAACTATCAACATCGCATCGGTATCGATGGTAGTTTTTCGTTCTTTGGCTACACCCTTTTCCTATTTCCTTTCACAATTTTATAATAATAATGTATATTATGATAGTGAAAATGAGAATATCGTATATGTATAGACGAGAAAATTACACTTTATTTCATAAAAAATTGAATCTACGAACGAATATGGAAGGCTTTAACTACGGAAGCCTGAATGGCTCACTGTCAATTTATGAGAAAGTGACGCTACACTAGCTTATTTTTTAAATGTGTACTACCAACAAGTATAAAACCAACTTTTAAAAAAGTCACTAGTTCACTTTCAACAAGTACACTTGTGAGTTGTGGCATTATGGAAACGAACCCTTTTGAAGATGTCGATATGTAATCATGTGCAGATTTCTAATTATAACGTCAGATTAATGAGTATGGGTATGGAGGTTAGCGGGCCATGCTCGAGCATCGGGCCTCGAAGCAATGGTTCAGAGCACCTAGCAAAATAGACTCTTGTACTCTATCCCCGCTACGCTTTTCAGTGGCTATTATAACCAACTGATGTACTGAAACCCAGGATTTGCCTAGCGCTGAGTTTCCTAATTTCTTCTGGTTCGACTATGGCCGGACCAAACCATTTCCATCGCTGCTGTATGCTATTTTTTAAATAATACTACAAATTTAAATTTCATGAATATTTCCTATTGTTTAAGTTTTTTAAACTTTCTTAATTTATTAAAAATTATGCAAGCACTTTCTATACAGGATATATCAACAATTTACTCAGTCAGTTGTTTGTTTTCCCTTGTCCGTTCTTATTTGCTCAATAAGTTGATTCAATATGTTATGATATAGTTTGTATTATATATCGTATTATATTTAATGTATATAATATAATATTGTAATATAATGTACACAATGTTGTATATTATAAAAGAGTTAAGGTAGTCTATCTATATATAATATAATGTCTATGTGTAAGGTATATGTGTTATATTATCTGAATTTTATGGCCATTCTTTGCTTACAATTTAATGGATATTGACAGGAAATGTATTAAACACTCAACTTGTATATATACTATATACTATATACGATACTGTATTGCTATTTACTATATACCTATATTATATACTTATTTAATACTGAATTGGTCTTTTTTTATGGGTCTAAATATATATACATTCTTATACTGGGTTCCAGAACAAGAAAAAGTAGGTGATTTTTAACGGTTCAACAAGGGAAGTCTATCGTAACGGGGCTGTAAAATTTTGAACAAATTCTTACGGCATGACAGACAATTTGCATTTTTGCTCGACATTTTTTTATCACGGCCCTGTAGAATTACACTTAAGCGAAAAATGATTTCAATTTCGAACTTACTACATTCCATTTTTCTCTCTCCAGCCATTTTAAGATAGACTGCACAGAAGATGGAAGTTTTCCACCCTTTAAAACTCTTGGCCTGATTATTGTTTTGAGTAAAAACAAGTCAATTTAGATATCGACGGCGAAGTTCTAAAAGGGTATCTAGAGAAGTTTAGGTCTCATTCCTTCATCACTTACCCATCCTGACTTTGAAATTTCAAAGAGCATCTCCTACTTTGTGATACCTCATTTGAAAAGGCATACAATTCACTCTTCAAGCATGATAAAAATCTAAAATCGATCGATTGGTTCTTAAGATAAACTACATAGAAGGTAGAAGTTATGAAATCCATATTCTGGGTAGTCTATCTTAAGAACCAATCGATAGATTTCATTCTTTTTATCATAGTTGAAAAGGCAATTGTATGCACTATTAAATGAGGTATCACAAGGCAATTTTGAACTTCACCGTTGATCGATCTAAATCGACGTATTTCACTCAAAACAATAATCACATCAGGTCAAAAGTTATTAAGGGTGGATACTTTTGAAATGAACACACTGTATTATTTCCGTATCTCCAAAATGTGTCCTTTCAAGGTTAATTTAAACCCAGTTCCATGGTAATTTTTTCTTTAACCTTCCATAAAAAGAACTTTTATTTTTTAAACGGCCATTACTCGCTTTTTTCTCTATATAATTGCATATAAATATATATTAGTGATTTAAACGAAGTAGCTACACGTACGTGTCACATTAAAACGTAACTTTCTCTTGTCTCCCGAACTTTAAATTATATGAAAAAGAAAGTTCATTAATGTTAGAAGAGAAAGGCAGTTTATTACAAAACGCTAGATAAATATACTTTGATAAGTCTTTTTAAAAAGAGTCATAAATAAAAGTATGTGTTTCTTATCTGATTTAATTTTAACTATTGAAGTTTCTTTTTTTCGCGAGAAGTTAAAAATTTTACTTGACTTTAATTGTTCATTTATTTTTTGTCGGGTATACAGAGTGTTAAAAAAATTCGAGACTCTCTCTGAATTTTAGAAAATAATGACTAAAAAAAGACTATAGGACAAAAATTGTAGGATTTTTTTAAATTTTATGCTAATGATACTCGCTGATAATGTATCTTTCTACAGGTGAAATAATTTTTTAAATCGGTTAAGTATTTAATTCCGAAATGACGAATATCAACTTCGATGCAAGTCATCCTCCAAAATAGCCTTCTACCCCTTTTTAACCTCCTTAGTCGATGAGTTGCAAGGAACCAAGGAATTAGGTTGTCTCATACAAACTTTTCCCCCGTTTTTCACCCCTTTAGGAGTAAAATTTCGGCAAATTCTTTCTTATTGGATACTTAAATCATACAATGAACACATCCTACAAGTTTCAGGTCTCTTCTTTCAGCGTTTCAGGGGGTGTGTTGATCCGTCAGTCAGTCAGTCAATAGTTCAGAGTCAAGCACTTTAAATGTATAGATTTTTCACCCCGATAATCGATCTGTGACCCAGCCAATGAAGGCAAGATCACTGCCCATAAAAGTGCTCAAACTGTTGCTCCTCGACAGCAAGCCATGTGGAAAATTTAAAAATCCAAAAATCGACTTGCGTTTGCAGTGACCTTCACGGTTAAGGGTAAGGTTAAATTTTAAGGGTAAGGTCACACGCGTGGTCCGTTTTTCATGATTCTGGCGTCAATCAATTTGTCTTAACCTTGCGAGTGCTACTGAAGTCATGAAAATTTAATATGACGACCACCAGACGCCCATAACTAAAAAGTGAAAAATAAAAAAATAAATTTATAAAATCAAAAAACCCGACTGAGTAAAAAGTTCATGAAAACTGAACTTTAATTAAAAGCTGGAAAGAAAAAAACAAGTCCAATCGTTTACAAGTCCAGTCGGGACCCATAATTAAAAAGATTTGAGTGGGTCCCGACTGTTAAAGTCGCTATGTGAACTGTTGGACTTGTTTTAAAGTAAATATTTTTGTAAAGAAGAGATGGTAACAATTGTTATATATTCTCAATAATAAACGTTACATGCTTGTTGCCATATTGAACACTGATTGTGAAATAAATTTTAAATTCTTTTTATACATACATGTCTATAATTTAATGATTGTAAAATGTGTTTTGAGTTGAGTTGAGTATGTGTTGTATACCTACATTGTTTGTGTTTTCTTTTAAACAAGTTGTAACAACACATCCAGTTGTATACAACATGTGTGTACACGAGTGTCGTCAACATATTGTCCTCAAATCGGTCAAATTACAATTAGTCCTTATGCTGGATAGGGGTTTCGTAGGAAGTAAAATCCGGATAAGTAGACACAGTGTTTTCTGCAGATTTTTAGGTGGATGACTTAAGGGAATATATGCTAGGATTTCGAAGTGCGCATGTTCACAAATCATGAAAATGACAGGATTTCAAGTTATCGCTAAAATAAAATTGGAAAATGGACACATTTATATAAAAAAAATTATTGTCATTTAATTGTCAAAAATCATGTAGCTGAAAATATTGATATACAATTCATTTTATTGATCCACTGAACATTTAACACTGCTTCCTCTTTGAATTTCGTAACATTGTCTCCAAAAAAACAAGATTAAAAAACAACACCCTTACATTAAAAAACACACGTATGCATGTAGTTATACATATCTGTAAATGTATTTGCCTATACACACATAGGCATATATTATACAAATAAGTACATTTTCCAACTTTAATTTAGCTACAACATGAAATCCTGTCATTTTCATGACTTGTGACCCTAAGAATTTTTCTTTAGAATGACTTAAACTATCATTTGCCAAAATTTGAAAAAGTTTGAACGAAATGCAGATTACATCTAATTTGTTCTAAGTCTTTTATTGTTCTTAATATTATTTCCGCCTAGACTAAGGTTTGACTAACATATTTCACATGACATTTTCCTTCGAGACAGAACCTCAACTGAACTACATATGTATGTATACATACTATATACACCTTTTACAAACTACAAGCAATGAATGTGTTTCATGTTTTTTTATAAGGTAAGTTCTTCAAAAACACTTTATAAGTACCTCAAACAAGTTCGTATACACAATCTTTTATAGAAGGTTGTTAGATTGTTCTACAGTTGTATATAGCACACTATTCTAACAACGAAAGAACATAGAAAAGACACACATATTGTTTTTAGTTTGTTTTGAGACATATATAGAACTTAAAGAATGGAATGTGAATAAAATTGAGCGTTCTTTTTATTATCTAGACATGAACACCTTCAAAAGTGGTAGAGCTTAACCACACATACCACAAACTTTCATTGAAAGCTTTTGTGTTTAGTGAATATTTAATTATTATGGTGATTAGAAAACTCCTATAGAAAGGTTTATCATTATATTTCCTCGATTTTCGATTCAAAATAGTACGCGATACTTTCATTAAATTCTAGAACAGATGCAAAATAGTTAAAGGATAAAAATTAACTTCGGTGAAGTATTTTGAGTTTTCTTCAAATTTTTTCAGATCAGCAAATGACAGCCTTGAGAAGTCAGAAATGCTTTCCATGCCTGAAAGTTAATCAGGCATGGTTAACCAATTAGCGTTATTTTTTTACAACCTCCTTGAAAAAATGAAAGATGAACATTTCATTGTCCAATCATTTGGTAAAGGACGTGGCAAAAAAGAAACGTCAGACCATCAATGCCATGGCAACAACAGCTATCCTATTCTTTATACCAGGCTATAAACCAACAAATACGCTTATCAAAATTTTTATAAACTACTTAATCAGAATTTATGCGACTAGTATGATAAAAAAAATAAATTTCTTATAATTATTTTCAATGCAATTAAGAAAAACTGAGATTTCAATAATAATTATTTAGTAATTAGACTTCTTTGAAAAGGAATTAAAAAAAAGGAATTATTAAACAGAAAAAATAATTTAAATTAAAAGAAATAAATAAATATATGTCATACTAAATAAATATATTAATAGAAAAAAATATAAAATAAAGAAATAGTAGTGATACGTCTAGAGCTATACGTCTGGAAAATTGAGAGAAAGGGTCGTTAAATTAGTGAGAAACTATTTTTTCTTCGAACACGACATTAATTGCTTGGCAAGCTTTCCATTGATAAATTTTTAACGAAGAGAATATCCAAATAAAAAGATAATTCAATAAATAAAAATCCAAAAAGCAATTTGTCCGCCAATCAGCGAAGCAGAATATGCTGGTCCGAGTATTATACAAAATAATTTGAGCATTTTTTGTTAAATTTTTCATATTTGAAAAGTCCTCTGTGATAAATTGCGCCACACGTTTTAAGACAGAAATAGGTACAAAAAGATGGGTGACCAATGGCAGAGGCTCAAAATCTTTATGACGTCACATGCCAAATTAAAAATCTATGTTTATAAACTTTTTTATTTAAGCCGATGGCGAGTGTATGCTCGCTGTCTAAGAACTCCGCGGTTGTCAGTCTGTCAGTTGTCTACGAGAGATTCGAAAATTGCCACCATACTTGCCATTTTAAAATTTCCAACCGTTCTGAATTGATTGTAAAATTACTCCGTTTGACTCTAGACCTGCGAGTATTTTTTTATAACATTGACATAGACATATTATAGGAAATATATGTTTGGAAAGAAAGGACACCATACATATAGAAGAGAAAAAAAACCCGCAGGATTCAATCTAATGAACGTCCTTTTTCTATTAAAGGATTTTCTTCTTTTCAATTCAACAAAACGAACTGTATCTTTTCAAGATACGATACCTACTATTTTTTTTTTTTTTAATTCATTCAAACTATGTTTTTCCTATTCAATTCTTATTCGACACACTGTGTTAATGTTATTATATTCATGGTTTTTTTGAATAAAAATACGGGAGTATTTGGTACAAAAGATGGTAAATGTGGTATAATGAGCTATATGGATAATAAGGCACAAATAATCTGATGGAAGTATATAGGATGTATCTTTAAGAATCTTCTCACTCGTATGATAATAAATGGCACGCAGAAGAAAGAAAATTTTCGATATGTAGGACTGCTGTTTTAAGAAAAAAAAACTTTTAACAAAAAGAAAACCGGCTTCAAAAGATAAATTTTTCCAAAATAAATAAATAAGCACTAAAAAGTAAAAAATAACGATAATATAATGTAGTTAAAGTTATTGTTATTTTTGGAGTCGGTGTCAGCCAAGGGTCTCGAAGCAATGGTTCAGAGCACCTAGCCAAATAGACCCTTGTACTCTATCCCCGCTACGCTTTTCAGTGGCTATTATAACCAAATTATGTACTGAAACCCTGGGTCTGCCTAGTGCTGAGTTTCCTAATTTCTTCTGGTTCGACTATGATCGGACCAAACCATTTCCTTCACTGCTGTATGAGCGCCGGGCAGTAACAGAGAAAGTGGATCGATGTTAGCGGGAGATTGTCTTTTTCCAATCTGGTGTTGGAACTTGTTCAGGTAATAATGCCCTGTGAGTAACTCTACGATGACTCTAATATCAGCTCTGTTTAGTTTCAAGATCTTCTCGGCTCTGTTACCGAGCGAGTTTCCTTCACCCAACAGGCTTTTGGCGATTCGCCCTCCCTCGTAGCTGGTCCATGCCTTTAATTGTTGGTTTTTCAGATTATCTCCTTATCTGTTAAGACCTTCTTGGTATGGCATCCTCGCAAGCTTTTCTTGAGTGGGAGCCAAAATTTATTACCATTAAAAAATGGTTCAACTAATTCTGCTGAAATCTCTCTTTCAGTTCTTAAATATGCGTCGAATAAGGCCAGTCACGTGTTAATGTCATAACTGGTTCGCGAGGTAATCGAGACGAAAGAATCCGAACGAACATACACACATACGTACACACACAGACACAGACATCACATTCGAAAAGGTTTGATTCGAATATTGCAGCCTAGAAAGCCTCCTCTGGGAAGTTAATAACACAAAGCACTAAATGTCTAATTTTGTCTAGAATTAATACTGACTTTTAAAGCATATTCAAATTTGTTATCGACAGAAAACCTTGATTGATAGTTTTTACCAATAATTTTGCTATTAATATTTCATCAAAATTTAATTATCTCATAAATAAGCCTTTGAGGATAATGTTTCCATTACCGGAAAAATACTAAGCTTAAAAGTGGTCATTCCACAAGACAAAAGCAAGTAGTCTTGTTTGATATCAATATTTTGTTAATCCCTAATTCAATACCCTAGTATGCGAGAACAATGAAAGGACAGTCGTGATTGTATTTCTTTGAATTTCTCTATTTTCTCTTGTTTTTCATTTTTAAATATACATTTTATTTTCAAAAGTATAGAGAAAAACTTTTCATGAAAGTGGTTTTATTGTTTTCACATCGTTATTTTTTTGTACATTTTCATTGTATTTTAAATTTCCTTAAAAGATATATCGCCATTAAAAAATATATATATTTTTCAAGTGCAATTTTCATTTTCTATAAATATTATCCGTGAGTGAATACCAGTGATAGAAAGATCGAGATAAATTGTATAATTTTATTTTTTTGTTGATGATTTTTTTTATATAATTCTGTTTTTTAAAAAACAAATCTCAAGTAAGTAAAGTGGATATAAAAATTTTAAATGGATTCAGAATAAAAACCTTTTGAAAAAAAAAACAACGAGTAGTAATTATTGTAAAAAGGGGTTATCTACTGACAAAATAGACAGAATATTACAAAATTGTGGCCCATAATCATCCATGAATAGCCTGTGTTCATAATAGGATATTATCATTAGTCAAAAATAAATCATGAAATTTGAAAAAAGTTAAAATTTATGTAAAAATATACTTAAATATTCTGATTTCGAGTCATAAAAGCACATTTTTCTTTTAAAATATTAAAATTAAAAATCGTAATTTTTAAACTGTATATCACGTGACCTAAAACGCGGGTAAGCCCTGCTGTGATGTCATAGCAGTATGAGTCATAGACCATCAGTTAGTTCAGTGTGGACAGCTGGGTATAATATATACATAGATAATAAGTATTTATATTTATTATAATCAGATGTCTATGAATATATCTGTCAAACTTATTTGTGTTATTTCCTATAGTGATACCCATATTACTTTTTATTAGCAAAATCAATATTTTGAAGTGGAATCATAAATTTGTAAAAATGTATAATAAAAGTAAATGGCATACAATTCATGGCCTTCTTGTCTGATTCAATGAATTATGACTATTTTACTCCTAAAAATATTGAAAATTATGCAAATATTTTAGCTGTGTTAAACAATTCCTTCGGGTGTTATGGAAAAGGAATAAGTGAGATCAAGAGAGGTGGAGGCTATAAAGCGGTGGTTTTTATTTTTTAGTTCAATACATTCTGCTAAGGATTTTGTATTGACCAAGAAAGCGATCCTTAAAAAAATTGAAAAAAGAACAGAAATATATATAGCTTTATACATATCGTAACTTTAACATAATGGCATTAATTTTAAATGGTAAAATAATTAGGTAATTCAAAACAATAATTCAAAACAAGAACAAAATCAACTCAAATATTTCAATTTCAATTAAAATATTTTCAAAAATTTGTCCCAAAAAATGCTAACTATCTAAGTATCCTTTTCATCTCATCTGATGTCCTTAACCACCACTTTGATATTGATTTAAGAAGGAGTGTTATAAGTTTAAAGTGTTTATTTGAGCGTTTGTGTGTTTCTCAGTGGTATCATAGCCCCTAAACGGTCGAACCGCCTTGAATGAGAGCATTTTATAGCTAAGTATCCAAAAATCGGTTTTTGTTTGTCTATATACAATTTTTTTTCAAAAAGATAAGTTTAATTATAAGCAGTTGATTAGAGTATTATTATTATTGTTATACAGATATAAAAAAAGCAGATCTATTGTTTAATTAAATTGGTTCCATAAAAATATAAAACAGTTATTTGTTGTAACTGGAGAAGCTTTTAAAAACAAAACCATTACATTCACAAACAAACAAAAATGGGAGTATAATATCACTGTATGTACTTGAAACAAAATGACTGTAAAATTCAAAGTTGCTTCAGAATTTTGTACATATTATGCTCTGAAAATAACGCACACAAGAGTTTCTTATTAGAAGTTTTTTAAGAATCCTCTAAAATATTCCTAGGTGGGAAAAAAATTTTGGAAAGAAAAGCGATTTTCCAAATAAAAATAATGAAAGTTACAATTGAATTCCAAGCGATTATACCCCTTATTGTATAGATTTGAAGTTAGGCCTGGCGGCGTTTCACAACTACTGGAGGAGGAGACAATGTCCCATCTTCTCTGTCACTGTCCAGCTCTTGCCATGAGGAGATGGACTTACTTGAGCCAGCCTCTCTTTGACGACATCCCCGACCTAAAGTCCTGCTGTTCTTAAACTGCTCCAATTGGTTCATGGAGTAGTGGCTGGGGATGAGAGTAATGGCTGTGATACCCTTTTTCTGTATCAGAACGGACCCTATCGTCTTAATGTGTCCACCCCAGGACAGCCACTCTAACCTTACCTAACCTACAGTAGAATAAGCAAAATTTCTGAAGTCTTAGTTCAGGTAAAAATACCTTCCCATTAAAACGGTGTAAGAAAAATTGCAAAACTCATATTCATATTCAGAAGCTGCGTTAGCTAAGCGATTTCTCTCAGGAAATGAAAAACACTTTTTTTTAATCGAACATTACTTTCCATAAAACATTTAATTAAATATTACATTTAGAGTATTTTTAGTGGAGGAATGTAAGAGTGTACTCATCCTATTATATACGTGTATTTCTTACTTGTATTGTATTCATTATCTGTAGTAATAAAAAGTACTTCGTTTGAGTTTCAGTAATCACGTTACATATACAAAAGTTTATTATTACATTATAAACAAAATAATAAAATCGTAAAAGTTAAAATAAAAATAAATAAATAACCTAATGTGTAATGAAATATTATTTTGTTCATCTTAAACCAATTTTAATCTTGTTATGTTACAATCAGATTTTTTTTATACTTCTAACATACATACATACACACATACATGAGAAAAACAATTGGTACTAAAGTTCGAAGCAGTTCGAAATGTATATTATAAATAATGGGTTTACCATTAAGAATGACCGAACTTTAAAACTTTATTTATACAATGTACATGAGATTTCATAAATATTTTTTTCTTTATTTGAAACCCCTTATCTCGTTACATTTATAATGTGCCTAAGCACGATAAGAACATAGTTCTTACCGGGTATCCCAAGGCATCTCCCGTTCTCTTTGTAATATCAATTAAACTGGCTTAATTGAAAAGATAATTTTATATGATTAGTGTTTGAAAATGTTTAGAATCGGTGGCCGCCGCTTCTTGCTCGCATATTCACATACTTTTGTAGCAAATGCAGTCATATTTCGCTAATAACCAACCAAATGTCGTATTCCAAATGATCAACCCTCTCTAGTCTATCGGCCTAAGCGAGTGGCCTTGCATTATCCAGAGAAAATAATCTGGAGGTCAATTAACAAGTTCAATATGTGAAATTGTAATAATATAATAATGGGGTTTAACCTCTGTTTTTTATGTTGGTGGAGTCGGTTACTTCGTTCCTATCTAAGCGACGACAGTGTGATCAATTTACCGTCCCATTAATTATAATTGATTAGACTGCCACTGCTTGGATTCGAACCCAGCAGCGTCCCAGTCTAAGTAGTCATATGGTTAAAGGCGATTATGCTCTTATACGCTCGGCTACGTGAAATTACGTAAGTTCCATAAATGAGTCAGTTAAAAGCAACTATCTGCTGTCAAATCCGTTATGAAACCAAAGAGGGTTACTAACTCAAAACTATGAACCACTAAAAAACATTTTATATTCTGGTGAATAATGGGTTACATTTGGCTGGTGTCATACAAATTACCATTCCTAATGAAAACTCTTTGTAAGAGAGTAAGAACTAGAGTACTAGCAAGTTGTTTAGTATATTTTGTGTGATGGTGTTTGTTATGAAACCGTCTGCAAAAGTCGTAACAGGGTATATAGCACAACTCGATCCGGATTTAATGACTCGTGAGAATGTTATAGCTTAGTTTTAGAGAGATCTCTTCTCTCAAAGCTTTATATACTTTGTATGTATAATATGTGCACATTCTATGTTTGTATTTGTTTATCGGTAAATAGTGAAATAAATACGATTATGGATTGTCTAGTCGATTGTGTCTCTTTGATCATATAATTATCATAAATCCATTTCCATAATTTCTCCGACCAAAGTCTTGTATATAGCTTAAAACTAGGCAGTTATTGTTCGATAGTTACCAGGATCTGTTTGGACTATTTTTTCCTTTATATATATTTAGGACCTAGATGATCGAGGTTTTCTCGGTATTTTTGTGTTAAAAAGACAATTTGAATGTCCCGGCAATGTACTTTATTTCGTTAACTACGATAAACAACAATTGATGCCAGGAAGAGTCATATTTTGCAGTTTGTTTCAGTCTTTCCTGAAAACAAGGATAAAACTCTACGATGACTCTAATATAAGCTCTGTTTAGTTTCAAGATCTCCTTGGCTCTGTTACCGAGCGAGTTTCCTTCACCCAGGCTTTTGGCGATTCGCCCTCCCTCGTAGCTCGTCCATGCCTTTAATTGTTGGTTTTTCAGATTATCTCCTAATCTGTTAAGACCTTCTTGGTATGGCATCCTCGCAAGCTTTTCTTGAGTGGAAGCCATGGTGGTTCCCAGTTTGGCCAGCTTGTCTACTCTCTCATTACCGTTCCAACCAGAGTGTCCGGGAATCCAGGTAATATTGACTTTATTGTGCCTCGCCAGGTTGTTTAGACTGTTTCTAGTCTCCTTGACGAGTCGCGATGACACTGTACAGTTTGATAGCGCTTTGAGTGCTGCTTGACTGTCTGTGCAGATACTAATCACGTCATTCTTCAAATTGGCTAATTGGAGGTGGTCAGCACATCTAATGATGGCTACCAGCTCTGCCTGGAATACAGTATTGTAACTGTCCAACTTGATGGATGTGTCATTAGCCCTTCTTGGGCCGCAAAAACCCGCGCCAACACCCTCTGCGATTTTGTAGCCGTCTGTGAACCAAATTTAATTTTGATAATTGCTAGGATAAAATTTACAGTAATTCTATTCTTAGGCTAGACATTATCCAGAATGACAACATTCTATGCTATTTTCCTCTTGACTTACATACAGTCTTCGTAGACATTCATACACACATTGTATGTACAAACATTTTCCTAGCATCAGAGAAAACGAGTTTTCCTTTGGTGTCTTGTTTACAAATATCGTTTGTATTTTCGTTTATATATTTGTTTATCGTATTGTTTTGTAACAAACAATACGATTTAATAATATAGATTGCTGTTAATAATACTACTCCAACGAGTATGGTACACGGCGGTATAGTAGTGTAGGTACGAGACTTGGAGCAGCGGAGTTTAAAGCTAAATCAGTTTGAATGACTGGTGTAGCTATGTATGAGTGAGTAACTAACTAACTATTCGTTTAATACTCCAATCATCTTAGGGTTTCACCTCGGATTAAGCTGACTTTTTGTACAAACCTTTATTTTGATAATACAAATGTTATCTCAAAAGTCACAAATGATCACGCGTGCGCGTCCTTAGATATTCAAGGTCAAAGGTCTCGAAAATCAGTTTTTTGTGTACATCTCATTTTTTTTCCACTTCAATCGTATTAACATTTGTCATAAAAGTTGTAGAAAATAAAATTTCCTACAAATTTTGTCTAAAACTTTTTTTTGAAGAAGATGGTGTTAGCTTAACATAATTCAGTGCTGGCTGGGTCATTATTTATAAATATACTAGCTGTGAACTACCCGCTTTGCTGGGCAACATCCCCACTTACACCCCTCCCTCCACATTTCCTTGCGTGGTATAACAGTTTTGTAATGTACACGTCATGCTCTTTTATTTGATACCCCACTTAGGTATATTTGTAAATATTCGATAATTCCTTCCCACTTTCTCGCTACACCTTTCTACCCTCCGAAGGTTAAAAGTAGATAAAAACAATAGATCTTTGAAGCTGGTTGTATATCGTGTCAATATTTGAACTTAATCGATGCACAACTTTTTTAGTTTTTGAAGCATATCCCTTTCAACCCCTATTTCAACCCCTTACTCTACTATAATATGGATGTTTTATACATAAAAACCTTCCTCTTAAATCACTCTATCTATTAAAAAAACCGCACCAAAATCCGTTGCGTAGTTTCAAAGATTTAAGCGTACATAGGGACATAGGGACAGAAAAAGCGACTTTGTTTTATAATATGTAGTGATAGTCAAGGTATTAAATAATAACTTAAGTAGTATTTAATGAATGATTAAGGAAAAAAACCGCATAATAGACTGGGATTCACGATTGACCCTGTCTATTTATAACCTTTTTTTCACTTATTTATCGATTAAATACCACCTCAATAATTATTGACCCGGCCCTAAGGTACGTATAACTGAGCGCACCATCGTCTGCACCCTCTATTTCAAAAACGGTACAATATACAAAAAAAAGTTTCAGACAAAAGTTGTAGAAGATTTTTCTACAATTGTGTAATACGATTTAAGGCAAAATAAACTGGTTTTCAAGACCTTTGACCTTGAATATCTAAGAACGCGCACGCGTGACCATATGTGACTTTTGAGGCAACATTTGTACTATCAAAAAATAAAGGATTGTTTACAAAATTTCCGAGTTAGATTCCGAGGTTGACCACTTATTTGGACTAAGATGATCGGGTTACGATTTGTATTGTGTGTATATTTATATATTTTGTTTGATTCAATAAAATTTAGCAGCTGTTACATGAAACACATAAATCCTAAACTTATTTTACAATCAAATTTTGTATTTAATATATATATCCATCTTTCTTTATTTTATAATCGTACAATAAATATTATTATAATTATTATAATTTGTAGGCAATCCAATCATTAAATGACTTTTCTTAGGAATTCTTTAATTGAAATATAAAATCCAGAACCGAAATTAAAGCTAAAAAGGCCCTAATTTAAAGTGTTATTCTATTTTTTACCTTTTAGGATTGAAATTAGCCATAATTGATTAAAATGGTCCATCGACATTATTCATAATTACAATATTATTATACCATGTATATATGAAATATACATAGTATATTAAGTTTAGTCCCAAGTTTGTAACGCTTAAAAATAATGATGCTAGGAAAAAAATTTTGTCCGTTCGTCCGTCTGTGGACACGATAACTCAAAAACGAAAAAAGATATCGAGCTGTAATTTTTACAGCGTACTCAGGACGTAAAAAGTGAGGTCAAGTTTGTAAATGAGCATCATAGGTCAATTGGGTCTTGGGTCCGTAGGACCCATCTTGTAAACCGTTAGAGATAGAAAAAAAGTTTAAATTTAAAAAATGTTCCTTATTAAAAATCAAACAACTTTTGTTTGAAACATTTTTTCGTAAACATCACTGTTTCCCTGTTAGGGCGGAAATTTTATAATATGTATTATACTTGATTATCAGTTATGTATGTGTCACATGTTTGTATGTGTTATGTGATAAAGAAATCAACACTGACTATACATAGTATTTCAACAATTAACTCAGTCAATTGTTTGTTTTCAATTGTTATCTTTTAAAAACAGTCAAATGTTAGTGAATAGTAGAACAGTTATTTTTTAAATTATTTGAATAGTTTTTGAATTCTTATCATTTTATACCTACCCTATCATTTACTATGGATTTCATAATTTTTTTAATAACTAAATTGTATTGATAAAAATATTCGCTTAAATTTTCAATTCATATTTGTGTAGTTGTAAGTTATTTTCGTGGTTCATATTTTTGGGTTGAAACTTATGTACTTAATTCCGGGTTAAGGACTCCATATTCTTGAAATCTATTACAGCTAGGTTAATTTTGCTCATAAATTTGAAAAGTATGACCCAAATTTAGTAGAATTTGATACTTGGTTTATCAAAATTGGATAAAATTTTGATGTAATAAGGCAAAATTAAATTTTTTGGATTCTGATGACGTCATAAAGTTAAAAAATTCAATTTTTTTGATAACACAGGCAAATTTGATCCGATCTTAGTGAAATTTTTTTTGAAACCCACTAATTTTAGGTCATTCTTTTCAGCTATGATATCAGTTTGTCGTTAGCTATCACTTATGTGCTTAATTCCGGGATCAAGTATCCAAATTCTTGAAATCTTTGAAAGGTAGGCTAATTTTGATCATAAATTTGAAAATTATGACCAAAATTTAGTAGGATTACATACTTGGTTTATTAAAATTGGATAAAATTTGGATGTGACAGAGTAAAATTAAATTTTTTGGATTCTGATGACGTCATAAAGTTAAAAAATTCTATTTATGTACTAGTTATCACTATTTGCTTTACTTGCAATCTATAAAAAACATAGCAAGGTAAATATGTTGACAAAATTTCTAAAATGGGTTTTGTGTTGAATTAGTAGTTAACTCCAACCCAGTATTTTACATGCTTAAGGTCAGTTAAGAGCATCATAGGTCGATAGACAGTGATGTAAAGGAAATACGAAAATAATTCCATGTGCCATGTATATGAAATTCATTTATTTATATAACAGACAGTTTTATTTATATATAACTAAAGGACTAAAGCCCTTTTGAAGAAGAGTCAACTTGTAAATGGTATACAATATTGAAGTTTATGAATAAACCTAATAGCCAGTGGATGGATATACCTTAAAATTTACATAAGGTGTAAGTTTATACACATTATAACTAAAATATACTGGTAGCGTAATAATTTCAACAGCTTTCTGTGTGAAAATAGATGCTTTTTATTTGTACCGATTGAATAAAAATATTATTTAATCATTGCAACATATTGACTTGTGGCTAGATAACGCAAGTGCTAGTCATCTCCGTCCGTAATGGATAGAAATAGATTTTAATATTTATAGATTTTTGTGAGTCATAGAAATATTTATTTCCTTCTTTTAACTACAATAATAGCCTCGGCCTGGCAGTGTATGACGACTACTGCAGGAGCTCTATCACTGCCCAGCTCTTATCGTGAGCAGATGAACTTACTTGTGCCAGCCTTTCTTTGAGGACCTCTCCGACCTGGAGTCCGTCGACGTCAAAGCTCTCCTGCTGTTCTTAAACAGCTCCAAATGGTTCAT
Organism: Chrysoperla carnea; assembly: GCF_905475395.1. Taxonomy (NCBI): domain Eukaryota; kingdom Metazoa; phylum Arthropoda; class Insecta; order Neuroptera; family Chrysopidae; genus Chrysoperla; species Chrysoperla carnea. Next base: position 3,839,781 of record NC_058338.1, on the reverse strand, counting down.
GGAGTAGTGGCCAGGGATGAGCCAACCTTTTTTCGGTATCATAACGGACCCTATGGTCTAAGTGTGTCCCACTCCAGGGCAGCCACTCTAAATTATTCTAACCTAACTACAATAATAATAGATTGCCTACTTAAGAAACCCGAAGAACTAGGTCCAATCTGATGTCAGAACATGATGTCCCCCCTTTAAGCTCTACAACTTTTGTTTGAGTTAGTTTTTGATTGGTGATTACAAAACGAAATATTTAGGTGTATATAATAAAATGGCCCACCATTATACGACTGTTGGTCACTTGCGTCGCAATATTTCAAAGCGTTCTGCGACAATGATCGAGTTTTTTTAATCTTTAATAACTTTTTACATGGATTTTATAACGTGAAAGAGACGTTAACCGTCTATCGTTTTTATTTCTGAAGGTATATTCTATTTTAAATATCCGAGTTTTTTAAAAGTAAAATAATATTTTGATGAAACCGGTAGATGGTGAAGTAAATATTCATAAATCAAAGTAAATGTTTAACAAGTCATCAGTCTGTCCAAAATTGTAATTATTAAAGGATTCAGGACAAATACTCTAGGACATGTTTGTATATAAGTATAGACATATTAGAAATAGTTTTTTTTAGAATCTTCGAAACCACTTTGTATAACTATATTTCGAGGAGAACAATTTTTTTTAAATGTTATTTTTAATAAACTTACCAATAGTCAGTAAAATCCACAATTTTCGCGATAAAAAAAAGTTTAAAGTAAAAGTTATAGAAAATTTATAGATTTGGAAGTTAATAAGTTATTATCATTTTCTTGTTTAAACAAATATTAGAAGAGATATCGATCAAATAAGTCAATAAGTATATTGTCATAGTCGTATAAGTCATACAAAGTTAGTGATACAAAACAAATTTGATATTAGAGTCATCGTAGAGTTACTCACAGGGCATGATAACCTGAACAAGTTCCAACATCAGATTGGAAAAAGACAATCTCCCGTGTGTGACAGATGCGGAGGAAATTCAGAAGAAACATCGATCCACTTTCTCTGTTACTGTCCTGCGCTCATACAGCAGCGAAGGAAATGGTTTGGTCTGGCCATAGTCGAACCAGAAGAAATTAGGAAACTCAGCGCTAGGCAAATCCTGTGTTTCAGTACATCAGTTGGTTATAGTAGCCACTGAAAAGCGTAGTGGGGATAGAGTACAAGGGTCTATTTGGCTAGGTGCTCTGAACCATTGCTTCGAGGCGCGATGCTCGAGGATGGCTCGCTAACCTCCATACCATACCACACCAATTTAATGCAGAAAAAATTTCTCTGTAGTCTGAAGTACCTAGTAATAGATTATTAGTCTATGCCTAATAGTTCATTAACAACATATTACAAATGTTTACAATTGTAATATATAATGTAGTTTTGTAATATCTATTTGTACCATATTTATTCTACACCTGAATTTATTCCATATATTCCCTACAGGAATATGTTTTCTATATACACATATACAGATAAATTGTAAATATGGATTTACATATGAATGTTGCTAATAAATAAAATAATTCGTTAATTCATATAATGTCTAGACACAACTTATGAATGGGTGTTACAGAAATCCATGTAATATGCAATCAAAACACCTACTGTTGCAGATTTAGACTAAATATGGCTGGCACATATTAAAAAATAACTAATTTTTTTTCTATTCGACGAAAAAGTTTTCCTTTTGAAGACAGTTTTCTTTTTGTTAAAAGTTTTGTTTGTGTGATTCTTAGTAAATCTGAAGTACACTAAATAATTTGTCACTAAAAAAAGAGGCATCGAAATCGGTTGGCGTGATATTGAGTTATTCGTTCTCTTGTCGTGCATACTTAATACAAATTGTAAGATTTTTATGTTTTTCTCATGGATGTAGTTGTCTGAACTGCACCAAAATGAAATAGGACCACACGGGAAGCTTTCAAATAGATAAAGAATCATCAAAATCAGTCCACCCAGTCGAAAGTTCTGAGGTAACAATTGATAAACTCCTCCTTTTTTTGTTTGAAGTCGGTTAACAAGATATAATTTATATACAATATATCTATCCACTTTGTATATATATATATCCACATGCATAGAGCTTGCTTGAGCTTTAATAAAAAGCCATTGATCATTATAAAAAGCATTTTGAACATGTTGATTTATAATCCACCATGACAGTTTATTGAGTGAATTGTTGTTTAGAGTAAAAATGTCATATACAACAACAACAACAAAATAAATATATATATATTAATTGAAATAGAAAACTTTATTACAAATATGAAGCTTTTATGTTGTGGACGGACTCAAAACATAAATAAATTTATATATCATAAAAAAATTGATGTTTTTACTAATTTTGACAATTGATATTAAGGATATTCGAGCACTAAATTATTCTTAACCTGTCAGCACTCGCGTTCGAAAATCTTCAGTCACGTGAGGAGAGATTTGTTCACCTGTGATGACAGTAAAACTGCACTTGGGTATGGGTATGGGTATGGAGGTTAGCGGGCCATGCTCGAGCATCTTGCCTCGAAGCAATGGTTCAGAGCACCTAGCCAAATAGACCCTTGTACTCTATCCCCGCTACGCTGTTCAGTGGCTATTATAACCAACTGATGTACTGAAACCCAGGATTTGCCTAGCGCTACGTTTCCTAATTTCTTCTGGTTCGACTATGGCCGGACCAAACCATTTCCTTCGCTTCTGTATGAGCGCCGGGCAGTAACAGAGAAAGTGGATCGATCTTTCTTCTGAATTTTCTCCGCATCTGTCACACGCGGGAGATTGTCTTTTTCCAATCTGATGTTGGAACTTGTTCAGTTTATCATGCCCTGTGAGTATCTTTACAATGACTCTAATATCAGCTCTGTTTAGTTTCAAGATCTCCTCGGCTCTGTTACCGAGCGAGTATCCTTCACCCAACAGGCTTTTGGCGATTCCCCGTCCCTCGTAGCTGGTCCATGCCTTTAATTGTTGGTTTTTCATATTATGTCTTAATCTGTTAAGACCTTCTTGGTATGGCAACCTCGCAAGATTTTCTTGAGTGTGAGCCATGGTAGTTCCCAGTTTGGCCAGCTTGTCTGCTCTCTCATTACCGTTTCAACCGGAGTGTCCGGGGATCCATGTAATATTGACTTTATTGTGCCTCGCCACGTTGTTTAAACTGTTTCTAGTCTCTTTGACGAGTCGCGATGGCACTGTACAGTTTGATAGCGCTTTGAGTGCTGCTTGACTGTCTGTGCAGATACTAATCACATCATCCTTCAAATTGGCCAATTGGAGGTGGTCAGCACATCTCATGATGGGTACCAGCTTTGCCTGGAATACAGTATTGTAACTGTCCAACTTGATGGCTGTATCATTAGCCCTTCTTGGGCCGCAAACATTTTTAAGCGTTACAAACTTGGGACTAATCTTAATATATCTTGATATGAAGTCTAAACTTGCTTTGACGCTTGTACTACCTTAAATGTAAAAACTATACAATATCTATTTAATTAGGTTTAAATATTTTACAGCAAGATTATTAAATGTTTTATTATTTTACTCAAGAAATGATCAATAAAATGACAGATTTTAGGGTGTAAAATACGTACTTACCCACCACACTAGTGATGCTAGTTATAGGCAAGGAAATAATAAATGTATGCCTTATAAAATATAATATACCTAATTATTATAAAGTGCCAATAAATTTTAAGTTATATAATTTATTAAGGTCTTTATTTACGAACATATATATATAATCTATATCTTAGATAATTACACACCAGAGCTAAAAAATTTCGCTTATCCTATCGGAGCCTATACACAAACTTCCTATTTTTAAGGGATAATTATTCCTATGTACCATTTACTCGCTTTAAGGGTTGCAATGATTCATTTTAAATGTAAAGAAGTATAGTCTTGAAGATGCAATGGTACAGTATACTATCGGATCAAAATTCTCGTCAAGACAAGCGAAAATTCTAGACCATTATATAAGAAAACATTTCGATAAGACAAGAAAAACAAGTGAAAATAAACAATTGACTCAGTTAATTGTCGAAATACCATGTATAGACAGTGTTGATGGTGCAATCGTTTGTTTTTTGATGTCACGTAAGTAAAAAAGATATTCACTCTTAGATAGCCACACATTCAAAACTGATATTCCCATATTAACATATACGATAAAATTTGCACCTAATTTGCGCTCTCGTGGGTAAACAGCGATGTTTACAAAAAAAATATTACGTACGAAAGCTGTTTATTTCTAAGCACTCCTCAAAATTTCAGCTTGATATCTCTTTTCGTTTTTGAGTTATCGTGTCTACGGACAGACAGACGGACAGACAATCGGAAATGAACTAATTAGGTGATTTTATGAACACCTATATCGAAATTTTGTTGATAGCAACTTGGGACTAAACTTAATATACTATGTATATATATAGTTCATATATACATGGTTTAAAAATCGATAAGACTACGAAACTCATGGCTGACACTAGGTTTTTAGGACTGAGTTTGAAAAGTATTTGGCCCATTAGTATAAAACATTCCTATACCAGTTCAATTTTATTAAAACTGTGTGTACCTAAGCAACTATACTCATAATTATAATCAACTGTTATAAATAATAAAGTATATATTAATGTTATGAACTAGTTAATAGTTACGATAACAATAACATATATTTATTCGTATATATGAATACCAACTTAAAGTTTTCACTTAAATTTGGGGTGGTGAAGGTATGGTATTGGTGGTATAAACTACCCAATTCTACCCTATATCTAAATCATTAATAAAATTTGATTTAGATTTAATTAATAAAACTTATTTATGTATATAAATACACTTATGTTTATGTAATAAATATCTATATAAATACAAGAGCGTTGCAAAATGAAAAAAGATGTCGCTATTTCAAGCACCTTGAGTCACGGGGAAGGAAAAAGATTATTAAACTAGAACAAAGTAATTTTCTCATGTCGAGTTCGTAAATGTGCAACATAGATGGATCAACCCCTTTGAAAAAATGGGTAAAAAATTTGTGTTTCCGATATCGATAAAACTCTATATATAAGGTAATTTGAGACCAAAAAATACAAAAATCGAGTTAATATAACGATTGGATGTATAGTTTTTGAGAAAATTGCTCTTTGTGTCCAATTTTTGCTTATATTTCAAAAGCCACGCACCAAATCATTTAATAAACCCGATTTTTGAATTGTTTGGGTCAAAATTACCTTATATAATAAATTTTATCGATATTGAAGCCAAAAAAAATTTTTCGATTTTTTGCAATTTTTTGAATGGGTACCCCTTAGAAAAAATCGAAAAAATCGGGAAAAATTTATGGTTTCCGATTTCGATAAAACTCAATATATAAGGTAATTTGAGCCCAAAAAATCCAAAAATCGAGTTAATATAACGATTGGATGTATAGTTTTTGAGAAAATCGCTCTTTGTGTCCAATTTTTGCTTATATTTCAAAAGCCACGCACCCAATCATTAAATAAACCCGATTTTTGAATTGTTTGGGTCAAAATTACCTTATATGATGAATTTTATCGATATTGAAGCCAAAAAAAATTTTTCGATTTTTTGCAATTTTTTGAAGGGGTACCCCTTAGAAAAAATCGAAAAAATCGGGAAAAAATTTTTGTTTCCGATTTCGATAAAACTCTATATATAAGGTAATTTGAGCCCAAAAAATACAAAAATCGAGTTAAAATAACGATCGGATGTATAGTTTTTGAGAAAATCGCTCTTTGTGTCCAATTTTTGCTTATATTTCAAAAGCCACGCACCCAATCATTTAATAAACCCGATTTTTGAATTTTTTTTAACAAAAAAATGTTAATATAACGATTGCCAAAAAAGACTGACGATTCCGTAATCAACACTGTCTCTACATGGTATTCAAACAATTAACTCAGTCAATTGTTTGATTTTACTTGTTATTAATAATTCCAAGAATCTACTTTCGTTAAGTAATAGTATCTTCAACGTCTATTGTCTTCATTGACTGTAAACAAGAATCAAACTTGAGCGAACATCGAAAAAAAAAAAAACTACATGACTCTTTTTGCGAAAAAAGAAATATTTAAAAATGGCACCATTGTGTGTGTGTGATTTTTTTGTTAATGTTGTTATAACAAAATTTCCCATTGTTCTTTCCAGTATTCTTGATAATCTTTTATGTTTTCCATCGGATGTTTAGTTATATTCCAAAAAAGAAAAAAAAGAAAAGAAAATGGGTATTTAAAAAGTGTATACGGCCCATTTCATGTATTGTTGTATTAGTATTGTTGTATAATATAATATTATAACAATGCATGTAAAAAAGTTTATTGAACACATAGAAAAATCTTTAATATTGATTTATTAGTTTTTCATTTCATTTTTACTTCCTTGGACACAATAAAGGAGGTTATGAAATTTAGAAAAAATTCGGTGTTGAATTTACCCGACTGCCAAGGAGGGATTATGTTTTTCTCGGATATCTCGTATATGTATGTATGTGTGAATTTTTGTTTGTAAATTTCTTTGATATCTCGTATCATCCAAACGACTCGATGAATAACGTTATTTAAGGTATCGTTATACTCGTCTTAAAAACGTTAGTGTCCTTTGCTAGGTGTGAATTTCAGGCGCGAAATAGTAGTACGTGGACTGCACTAATAAAGTCTGAAAAGAAAGAAACAAGTCCGGTGGTTTATATAGCGACTTCAACATTCGAGACCCATTAAAATCTATAGTGGCTTTAGCCCTATTTATCCAATATTTATCCCTGAGTGTTGAAGTTGCTATGTAAATCACTGGATTATTTTATTTCTTTTTAGATGTTTTCTAACGCAGTCGGATTTTCGATTATTTTAATTATTAATTTTATTTACATCCTGAATCTATCGTTCAAGGAAGTTATGTAGTGTACACAACAGATTTTTTAGCTTGTATGTATGCTGACCTATCAGTGTCGTTCGAAAAAAGTACTTCAAATAAAGAATATAAAAGGAAACTTCAATAAAAAAAATAAGACTTTTTTGTTGTATTTAAGATTTGATTGAATAAAATAGAAACCCAAGATCCTAAAAGTGTCTTAAAGAATAAGTAATTTAAGACATTTTTTATTAAATCTTTCTTCCACAGCTTTCTAATACGGGAATAATAGTTTACCACACACCTAAGGAGCAAAAGTAAAGAATGTTTAAATCCTTATGTTTATACAGACAAACATTAGATCTGAGACATTCTTTACTTACGCCCGCAAGTTTAAAAAATTATTTTAAATAAATAAAGCTTTTTATCACTCCAATATTATATTACAATCTGGACATCTTAAAGTTGCCCACACTGTCTCAAAGTATGCAAAGTATGTGAAAAAGCTTTTGGTGTACGAAAATTTAGAAGAACACGAAGGACATTAAAAAACCTATATGCATAAAGGAATTTTTTTTTGCTGCAAGCTTGAAAAATGCAAGCTTATTTAGTCCAAAACTTATCCAAGATATTCAGTCCGACGCAAAGTGGTCTTAGAGAGTTTACAAAATTGCTCATGGCTCTAGGAAAATAGACGAAAAAATCTACATGTGTTTCTTCAAAGAGTGAGTCTACTGAAAAAAATACCAACCTTGTAAAAAACTGAGTACAATCGCAGGCATTCCAAATAACTTATATCACTTCCAAGGGCCTCTAGTAGCAAAAATGTTGCGGCTATTACAGGACACTGGCTGACAATATATCATGGTTATTGTAGAAGCTCGGAAGAACCGATGTCCATCGTCTCTGTAACTGCCCAGCACTAGTCACGGGGTGGTGAACTCACTTGCTGTTCTTAAACAGCTCCAAATAGTTCATGAAGTAGTGGCTCGGGATGGGCCAATCATTTTTCGCTATCACAACGGACCTTTTGGTCTAAGTTTGTCCCGCCCCAGGAGAGCCATTCTAACCTAACCTTACTATTAAAAACTGAACTATAGGCTTTTTATATGCTCTAGAAATTCTAGAATAGGTTTCTTTTTAAATATTACTTAATTCTTATAAGTTATGAGGAGTTCCATATGAAATTATATTATATTGGGGGTAACTTTTCTTGGTTCTATTTTTTTTCTCACTGCATATTATATTCAAATCATCAGTCAACTGTACACACATTTTGTGTAAATAAGTAAAGTGTAAGTATATGTGTTTTTTTTTTAATCTTTATGTTATAGATATTGGCATTCAACATCAAATCAGAAGCGTAGTAACATGGTCTGACAAATGCAACGTATGAGAAAACACTTAAATATTACATACTCATATAAATTAATACATTGTAAAATCTAAACACGAACGAACATAGGCAAACAAATTGAATGTCGATTGAATTGAATGTCAATATCGATTAATACAAAATAAAAAGGTGTCAACAATTTTAGTCGTTATAAGCGATACTCTTTTTAGTCGAGATTTATATTTTTATATCAAAATGAAAATATACTCATATGCGCATATGTAGTTCGTTTTCCTATTTTGTGGTTGCATTCCGAAATCGAACCGAAACAACTGAAGGCAAAAGAAACGAGATATTAACAAAAAAACTGATCTAAGGACGGACACTCGTGACCATATATCACTTTTGAGATAACATTTGTACTATCAAAATAAAGGTTTGTACAAAAATTAGATTGCGAGGTTGACCACTTACTTTGGCTTAGATAATTGGGTTATATACTAAATTTCATCCACACTTCCACCCACACTTTTTCATCTCCCCTACCCTGCGTATATGTGTTTATATAAGGATTCTGCCGGGAGCTTTTTATGTCGTCGTTACAATCAATTCGCCGTTATAGCCGATATTGAATGAATAAATAATTACCAATTATACTGAAAATGCTATCGCCTAGATATGAATTCCGTGGGTGGATATATTTGTATGGATTTCCTGCGGAAACTTCCTGCAAATATTGGTATTATTATCGTTACAAAAATGACTTAAAGACTATCAATTTTGGAATAAGAGAACCAACATCAGGAATTTAAATTCATATTTAGCCAAACATCGTTCAGAAAAGTGAATTTTTTCGTCAGGTTCAACTCCTAAGCTATAAACTGTATAAAGCCCTCGAAGCCTCTCAATTATAATACTACAGTACGCTGTTATTGACTGTTCGATCCTTTTCTCACAATTATATCATCTTTTTTTACCTTACAAAAATATTTTACCACTTTTACCCTACATTTTTACACACAGACTTACATACACAAAATAAATATAAAAATAATATTATAATAATATTTATAATGTTTTTAAAAAAAAATCAGTGAAAGCGGTGATTCATTTAAATACCAGTCAATCACATGTCAAATGTATTTTACTCAAAATTTCAATTTAATGATGTTCTAACGCATACACACACACACACACACACACACACACACACACACATATACAGCCATGTTTGTTACGCTAAGACATTGTGTAGTATCACACTGTTATATATAAAACTAGCTTGATACCCGCTAGTTTTCAATTTTTTTAGTGTAAAATATTATGTAATATAAAGTATCAGAAAAGATGGCCACTAATTGTTTTTCATTTACTATTTTTTGTACAGGAATCTTTAATTTATGGTTTTAAATGATGATCATAGATGGAGCTATATTTTTGAACAAAATCCTCAAACAAACAAACATCCTTACTTTTAGAATATGTATGGATGAAATCCATAAAGTTAACAGAGCCAGTCAGTAAATGCAGAGCGTCTAAGAAGCCAAAGGTCACCGGGTAAGTTGAATTATTTAAAAACTCTAAGCAGTATACCTTATTTATGGTTTTTGAGGCATTAAAGTTCGAGGAAAACCATGAATGTGACGACTTTCATTACCGATTAGGGAATGTTATGGACCTTCGAAACCATAATCGAAACTAACGGATATCTGAAATAAAAATTTATCCGAAACCGTAATCGAATCTGAAAAAAAAGATTTTGATCTTCAAATCAGAAGAGATAAAAATAATAAAAACAAAAGAAATCATATACAAAGCAAAATAAAAAACACGAACAAATAAATTGAAAAATTAACATTTACTGAAATAACCTCATTATTTTCAAATAAAAATTGTCTCAATAAAAAAAGAATAAAAAGTTTAACATGACGAGCTCCAAAGATAAAATACACTTCTTTTATAATGTGTGTGCATCAGTCAAGTATAAATAAGCAGCATTCTAACATAGAAAGCATTCTATATTTTAGGGTGAATGTCCGATTGTCGATATCCTCTGAACAAAGATATTTCAAAAACTATTCCGAAAATCACTGATGATGTCAAGTATTCTTAATTGCAGTCAAAATTAGGCCATTTTTACGCCTGTAACGGACTTCTTTGGCAAATTGTGAGAAGAAGTTAGAAGTATTTATGATAAATTAACATGGTAAAACACGAAATCCTCGCCGTAGTCAGGCAAACACCATGAAAAAAGTGGATTTGTTTATTAGACAGTTCGGGTAAAAAATGTTTAAGGTTTTGTACATACTGTGTCCAAAAAATAAGGTGACATTTGAATTTAAACTGCGCGCGTTTGTTGTGTTGTGCATTATGAATTCCTTCCACCCGGCCAAAAAGTCAATAAGGAATATTATCTGAACGTTATGCGTCATTTGTGTAACGCTATCCGCCTAAAAAGGCCGGAATTGTGGAAAGACAATACATGGTTTTTACACCACGATAATGCACTATCCCATACTGCACTCATAATTCGTGCTCATTTCGTCAAAAACTCAACCCATATCATTCCGCAACCACCGTATTATCTTGATCTGGCACCGTGCTACTTCTGGCTGTTCAATAAGCTCAAAAGACCGCTTCGGGGACACCGTTTTGATACGATAGAGGAGATTCAAGTCGCAGCGAAGACGGAACTGACGGCAATCTCGGAATAACCGAACATTTTTTACGTTAAAACGGGATACTATTGATCATTCAACGGGCTAAATCTAACATAACGTCCTATATAAAGGCGCACTTATGTGTAACGAATATTTAGAAACAAAAAAAAAATGAGAAAGAAAAGAAAGAACTCTAAAAACAAGTAATGCTTTATATTCTATCATTCATTCATTTTCATATCGAATCGCTCGCTGTGTTGTTGTGTTGTGCAAAGGAAGCAAAAAGCAACTATCGAACAAGCATGGTTTGCAATTCGATACAATATACAAGACGTTTCAGCATATGATGTGTAACAGAAACACAAAAAATTATCAAAGTTCGAAAAATTTGAGCAGTAAGTCGAATTTGAATGCGGTTTTCGGCTTTCGATTCGTTAGAGCGCCAGGAAATTTTGTGACCTAGTCTGATTTATAAGAAATTAAATATATGCAATTAAAATACACGAATATTGTGACAGAAGTGGTCTCAGAGGTACCTGATGCTCAGGGTAAACGGTTTATCCTCGTCTAATGGAGTTTTCGGGGAATTTGTTATATCATCGGTCCAAACTCTTTACAAGACAATTTCTGGGGTCGCTGAACACGAATATTGTAACAGAATAGGTCTCAGAGGTACCTGGTGCAACGGTATCCCCGTCGTCTCCTGGAGTTTTCGAGAAATTCGTCACATAATTAGTTCAAACATCTGGTACAACATTATCTCCGTCGTCTTTTGGAGGTTTCGAGATATTCATCATATAATCAGTCCAAACTCGTTACACGGGGGTTTTTGGACTCGCTGAACAAGAATAAAATTCTGTTATATTCGTACAGAACTTTAAATGGAGTGATGGGAGCTACAAAAAGCAGAATTTTGTTGATATCCTATACTGATTCCAATCACGAATGATGACTGTGTGTTGGAAGCCATCCTTCGGTAAACTTGAGCAAAAAGACGATGGTGAACCTAGAACGGTCCAGTAAATTTTAAATACCAGGTTTTGGTATTTTCAAAGTTCTTTCTCAATTTTCTCATACTAAAATATGAAAACAAAAGAGAAACTACATTTACACTTCCGGTTTTTACAGCCAACCTGTATACAAAATACATATCGATACTAAAAACGAAAAGAAAATTTGCTATATGTATTTTTTTTATATTTTCTACAGTTTCTGTGAGTACTTCTATACTACAAGTCTGCTGATTGTAAAATGAGAAGAGGATTTCAATACTACTACGGTTACTACGTATGCCAGTGTTCGTAGTATGTAAAGGGGTTACCATTAAGAGTGTCTAAACTTAATGGCAAACTAGTAAAACTAAACAAGTTATATAAGTTTTATATATATAAGTTTTTGATTGCTTGAAAAAGTATTTCATACCATAAAAGATAAAAGATGTTTCGGAAAAACACTTATTAGTCCATCTCTAGTTGTTCGCCCGACTGTCCGTCTATTTGCCGTCAGGGTCCATGAATACGATAACTCAAAAACGAAACGAGATATCAAGCTGATATTTTTATTGCTTGACATCTTGTAAAACGTTAGGGATAGAACAAAAGTTTGAATGAAAGAAATGTTCCTCATAAAAAAAATAAACAACTTTTGTGTGAAACAGTTTTCGTTAACATCACTGTTTATCCGTGAGGATGCAAATTAGAACATAATTTTGGTGTTATTTTTCTGCAAAACTATAAACTTATGAAAACTACACCTCTTGAATCAGAAACGGTGGGTGGCTCTTAGGGGAAAATAATTGAATATTTTTTATTTGAGACATTATTGAATTTTCCTTCGAATTAATTTTATAACAAACGTACCGCTTTGCTGAAAATCTAAGAAACTCGCTTTTGCGACCTTTGATCCGGAGTATATAGTACAAAAATGCTGTCGAAAAACAAAATGGAAAAGGCTGCTTAATGGAAAACCGTTTATGTATGTATGTCATGTGTATCTCCCTTGTCGATGTCACATCATTAAACACAGAAACGTATTGAAAATAAATTAATATTAATTTATCAAAGACAATTCATCCCTGTCAAATAATATACTACATCTCTACATCGACTCTTCGAACTAAAAAGATCGAATCGATGTTATGTAGAAAGAAATAGTTGATGCTTCTTTTGTGTGTGTTATAAATTATACAACATTTTATACACAACTTATAATCATAATAATAATCGATAACAATCGATAAACTAGCTAACTATATTATCAAGTATTGAGTGAAAGGGAAATAATATGCAAAATTGTATGTGATTACTCTGAGTAATTGTATGTAGATCACCCAGGGACTTTATTCCACTGTACCTGTATGTGAAAAATGAAAATTCACGGGGCAGCTAAAATTAGAATACCTACAACAAGGTTTCCAAAATTTGAAATCTTGGTCCCGGAATTAAGCACATAAGTGATAACTAGCGAAAAACTGGCTCACAGCTGAAGAGAATGGCCCAAAGGTAGTGGGTTTCAAAAAAAATTCCAATAAGATCGGATCAAATTTGCCTGGGTTATCAAAAAGATCTAAATCAGATCTAAATTTTATCTAATTTTAATAAACCAAAAATGTAATCCTACTAAATTTGGGTCATACTTTACAAATTTGTGATCAAAATTAAAATAGTTCTAATATGTTTCGAAAATGTGTTGTCCTGGTCCCGGAATTAAGCAAAAAAAGGAATAACTAGCAAAAAATTGACATCACAGCTAAAACGTATAGATGGCGGATGCCTTTTTTGCCACGCCCTAGTTACGGACCTGACATTTGTACATGACGCCCTTAAAGCTAAAATTTTATAGGCATATTGCGTGTGAACTGTTTTCTCTACTTTTCTCTTCACTATAATTTCCCTCTTTACAAGTTTTTAATTAAAACAAAATATTAACTAGTTATAAAATTTCAACAACAAAAAATTATATGAACTTAACAAACGAGCAAACACCCAAAGCATATTTTATACTTTTATAACTTTGGACAAAATTTTATACTTTTAAGTCTTAAATTTTAAATGTGATTTTCTAAGAGAAAGAAAGAAAGTAGGTAATAATAAAAACTTACGTACATATATTTGTATATAAAATAATATTAAAATGAAATATTTGTGAACAATAATCATAAACTGCTCACTTATTCGCTTTATACTTCTTATTTTGTATACTTATACTATTTATATGTATATGGTTGACATGTGCTGCGCAACTCATAAACAATTGTTATTATTATTAAACTTCGAAACAAAATTAAATAGAAAATATATACATAAATTTTACAAAATGGTCTGGTACAAAGTTCTTCGTACAATCATCATATGTATTCACGATCATTTTTTGTGTGTATGATCCGAGAAGGTTTTGGGTCGAGCATTCCAATATCGTTTCTAGAAAAGTTAAGAAAATTAGCCAAACATTGATTTGGTCCAAATATTTTTTTCATCACTTTATTGGCTGGATATTTAAATCAAACCATTATTTTAGTAGTTAATATCTTCTATTAATCTTTTTAATTACTTAAAATTAATTAAATAAAAGTACAAATTCAGTGAGAGAAATTCAAATTTCTAAAACGGGCGTGACGTCATTGTATGTGGCTTATCAGACTTGTTGGCATATTGGTATTAATTACTTATATTTTGTATGGTATTACCATGGATATATTCTATAATTACTAGATACGTGGGTATTACATGACTGACATGACTGTTATTTATATGCAATATACATTCTGTAAAACTATTTTCATCCTTAATAAATTCATTTGAAGGGAAAAAAATTCGAATTTGTGAAATTTGTTCTACTGTTTGCTTGACTGACTAAGTTAAATCAGTAAATTCAGTAAGTTCAATTTTTTTGGCCTGGCTCTTAATCGACTAGAATGCATCAATGTTAAGTATATTTAGAAAATACAAAGTAGACATAGGCAAGTTTCATTAATTCCTTTCCATATTTTTATGTATAACACTTTTTCTAGAAATTAAATTCACATTAACTTACGGGAAAAATATGTCAATATTATTATTTTTGTCCTTTCTAAAATCGTGTGATTTATCGACCTGCCTGAGATATGCCTTGAAAATGTTGAAAAATGTTAAAAGGGTTTTATTTTTTAGAACCTAAAGGTAAGATAATAAAATGTATAAAACAAATATAGAAATTATATTAAAAGTTGCGTTTCTTAGGAGCGTATTCGTATATAACGTTTACGTGTATTATATAAATGTATCTCATTTACAAATACATGTAACTATGTATTATATATATAAGTAGTGCTCAACTATGTATATATATATGTAGCAGCCAACTCTTAATTAGCCGTTCAATAAACATCCCAGCCTTTGTACTAACCGACGCCGTTCAACTACCAACCATATAGGCTGAAAATCTAGAGAGTGTGCTAAAAAACTATCTAAAATATTTAGACAATCTTGTAGTTTATAATAAATACCATAAAAATATAAGGTTGTCGATCATATAAAAACAAAATTTTAATCTAATGAGTTAATCGAAGATCAATCATTTGATGAATACAGACGACTATAGTTAGAGTATTGATAATTGAAGAGAGATACCTATATATCAAATTTATAAGCAGTATTTGCACACAATATATTATATATTTTTGTAGTTGCTTGGTATTTTAAAGCCAATCAGCCAGTTCAATAAATGTTCAATTAAACGTTATGGCTGGATATCATTCAGGCCGATAGATGAATGGTGCCGTTTAGTTACTTGACTAGCCTGGTAATTGAACGCGCCAATTATATATTGGCTGCGACGTATATACACAATATTATTACTTTGATTGTCTGTCGTTTAGTAAGTAAAATTGTTGGTATATAAAGTCAACGCATGTCTTTAATCCATGCTATGCTGGCTGCCTATAATATAATATAATCTGATATCTATGTAGTTAGCAATAATAAGACACAATAGCAAACAATGTTACGAATCTACTTACCTACTTAATGTTATAATGTATATATAGAGTGGAACTTTAGCTAGCTTTGGAGAAACATACGCTTAGAGAGGGCAGACTTAGGAAAATACGAACACTTAAGAGTAATTGGGAATTATACTTTTGCAGTTCTGCTCTGATTAATAATAATCACATTGGTAACTAGGCTTTTATATAAAACGCAAAGCAATAACTATATCCCTACGACTAAAGAATTATGCTCTTAAAAGTATGAAAATAAGAAAATATTTTCATCTGAAACTGTTATGATACATAAAATCGTCACAACTTAATTTTTGAATTTTTGGATCAAAATTGCTCTATCCCATAAGTTTTATTGAAATCCTGGATAATAATTTTTCTCTTACCCATGGAAAATTTAAAAAATTGCAAAGTATTTCTGATCTTCGAATTTGATAGAACTATATATTGTGTAATTTTGGCCCAACGATTGGGTAAGTAATTTTTTTTTTAAATAAACTTAAATTCGGGGCTTAATCAGCTCAAAAAAATGGAAAACTTCAAAAAAAATCGTGTTAATTTTCGTACACTCAATATATATAAGAAAGACACCCACACAGAAGTGCGTGGTTCGATGAACACCAAACAAATGTTCATATAAGTATACGACCTTCACAATAATAATCATCTTTTCTGTCAATTCTCAAATCCTTAGATTTTGGTCCTAAGATAACACAAATACACATATAACGCACATCTCCCATATACAGGATGTCCTTAAAGTAGTGGCTCAATTTTTTTTTATTAACAAAGTTTCCAAAAATCACCAAAAAACCCTAGGTCAATGAGCTTTTTATTATTATTTTATCGTTCAAAGTTGGTTAAAAAAATGATGAATCATATAGGTTATCTTTTTCAATTGGATATTTCTATATCAAAAAATCTAGAGAGTGTGATAAAAAGCTATCTAAAATAAGTAGATAATCTTGTAGTTTATAATAATACCATAAAAATATAAGGTTGCGGATGATATAAAAACAAAATTTTAATTTAATTATGAGTTCATCGAAGACCCATCACTTGATGAACAGATATGACTATAGTTAGAGTATTGATGATTGAAGAGCGATATCTATATGATCAAATCTATAAGCATCACTTAACCATAATATATTATATATTTTTGTAGTTGCATAGTATTGTAAAGCTAAAAATAACACATTATTTGACTACAAAGCATGTATTTGGTTTATACGTATGTACCGTGTAATCAACCAAAACTTTTTTACAAAACTGTAAGGAAACAAATCACCTTAAAAATTTGTGTTCTTTACGCCAGATCAACAAAAATCATTTATCTTAACCTAGAAAACAATTATGACCGTTTTACTCAAGAGAAGTGTTGTTTTTCTGGAAATTAACCAAAAAGGTGATATCTTGCAAACAAAACACAATCGGAGAAGGCAATATTTTAGAAGGTTTATTTGATAGACATGATCAATTGAATCTAGGGTTTGCATTTAGGTCACTCTGTATCTATATGTTGATACTTTCAACTTAATACCATTTTACCAATTATACTCAATTACTTAAATACGTATTTCAGTTAAAATTTAGATGTTTTATGTAGGATAACAATGTTTTACGAGATGTACTAAGCGATATAGATTATCATCAAAGTGATTTAAATATAACTAAACTATATATCTTTTGACTGACTTTAATTATGTTAATTTGTCTTGGAGCTAATAATCGTTTTTACATACCGCAATTTTTAAATTGTAGTCATCAATATTTGTAAACGGTACAATTTTGGAACTAATTTTGGGATACTCTAATATATTTCATTAAAAAAAAGTCGTCAAATCATAATTTTTCAAATTAAACTTGAGAGTTATGAACTAGGAATGATTTTAGGAGGAATTCTTAATGCGATGAACACTTTATGCGTGTAGCTCAGCGCCCCGATCCATTTTTGGAGCTTAATTCCAGCCAATTAGTTAATTGTGTATTTCTTAGAATTGTCTTTGATATTAAATTTATAATTAAATACAATAATATAATTATAATACTAATAATATCACATAATAATCATTAACGTATTAATTCATAGAGGTGTAATCTACCTGATTCATGACATGTATATTCGTGTGTTCCACATTATTAGTAACTATTATCGTATTATTATACCAAAATTTACAATAATAATACAATAATTAGCTCTGTTAAAGGTAGGTAGTGTGTCTACATTCAATATAGAATTTATCAACCAAATAATTATACTAATGCAAACGAACTTCATTAATGGTATTTAGTATCTATATATCTATAAAGATATTACACCAAGCATAGTAGACATTTGATTACGTACAGGTCCGTAACCAGGGCGTGGCAAAGGAGGTACCCGCTACCCGCGCATAAGAAATAGAGGCGCAAAATAAAACGTATATACAAAACGTTTTATACGCAAAACAAAAAGTTAATAAAGAATCATGTAAAAGTCGCCATGAATCGCCATTTCCATGAAGTCCCATGAAGTTAAATTTTTTTGATAACAGGCAAATTTAATCCGATCTTATTGGAATTTTTTTTGAAATCCACTAACTTTGGATCATTCTTTTCAGCTGCGATGTCAGTTTTTCACTAGCTATCGCTTATATGCTTAATTCCGGAACCAGGACTCCAAATTCTTGAAACTTGTTAGAGCTAGGTTAATTTTGATCACAAATTTGACAATTATGACCCAAATTTACCCAGAATAACATACTCTATTTATAAAAATTGGATAAAATTTGGATATGATAGAGCAAAATAAAATTTTTTGGAATCTGATGACGTCATTAAGATAAAAAATTCGATTTTTTTTTAATGTACAGGTAAGGTACTTCTGTGTCACTTTATGAGCATATATCGAAAATACATAAGTTCACATGAATATGATTTTGATACAGGCAAACATTTTCCACTGGCTCCTATAAAATTCAACTAGCACGGAATTTAACTGACTTCCCCGTTATTCCGACAAAGTAATATTTTCAAATGTTTTTACCTTTTTAATCTTTTTGATCTAAAGAATCTATAAAGTTGTGAATGCATAAAAAATTACTATACAATTTATTATAATCAACAAATAGTATTTTAAGAATAGAAATATATAGAATAGACATATTATATCTAGTTATGAAATGCTAGTGAACTCTAGAATAAAAAGCATGTGGACTAACCCCTAAACCCGTAAAATAGAATGTTGCATGCATACATCATACTCCATGAATTGGGGTCCATTATCTATATACAAAAATATATCTATACCATATGCTATCAACAAGTTTAAAAGGATTATTCTCTTCATAAAATATATAAAGCGTTTACATGTATACAAACTGCTTTTAAAATAATTTCATACAGTATGGAATGTATACGATGTAGACATGTTTCCATATATAATAGACCTTTAAAACTGAAGAAAGTTGAATAAATCCTGAATACCCACCGATATGTATCATAGTCATATGTCGTATTCATATGATGCAATATTGAGCCAATAATATATAGATTAGGACAAAGACACATAGGAACTAACTGCCAGACTTCTCTCTCACTTATCATATCGCAAATTTTGGGCCATGTCGTTCTCTATGTATAATATTCTATGGCATTAAATGTCAGTTAAATGTAAACAGCTGGGTACATATCTGTCAAATTTAATTGTGTTCTTTCGTCGTAGAAATGGATTATAGTACGAGTTCCGAAGTAATGACTGTTGATAATACCAATATTATGCCATCAAAATGGATGACAGCGGTTTTGACAGAACAAAAAAGGTTTAAAATTTAATTTAATTTTATGGTAAAAAAGCGTGTTAAATTTGCCAGAATATAATTTTTTGTGGTTTTTTATTAGGAAAATCAACATTACTATGTTATACATTATAACGTGAAATTGGAAAAGACAAAAATGATAGTAGGTTTTCTGAACGGTAAGTGATCCACTTTATAATCTTAACTCAAAGGGTTCTTTTTCGATTGAATCAACTCAATATATTTTCTGCATATTTTATATGAATGAATCCTTCTTTCGTCTCACACAATATATGCTAAATTATAATGTAACAGACGGTTTTAAAGCGGACTGTTTATAGTAAACCATCGTAGCTCTATACAACTACGAATCTACGTGTTACGTGTAGTTACGTGTAGCTATCCATACACGTGTATACTTATAAAGTGCAGTTGTACCTAATATACATAAAAAGCGTTAAGGTACCTACTAAACTTTAAATGTATAGAAAATAAATAAATATGCTTTATGAAATAAACTTTACAAAATTATTGTATAAAGGAAAACAGTAAATCTATCCGCTGTTGTGGTGATAAGCGGTGTATACGGGGTGTTCTGTTATTGGTAGCAGAAAATTATACCAGTAAATTAAGGTTATCAAGACAAATGGAAAAGCTCTTTAACAAATTTCGATCTGAGGAGTAATTCGGGAGATGTGACTATGGGATTAATAGAAATATGTGTACATTTACAGGCCTATCAAACTTATTAAACTAGTAGATGTCACTTTAGAATATAGAAGGAATTTTCTTTCGACATTGAAAGGAAAAAAAACGTATTGAAGCCTCAGTTATACATAAAAATATATATTTTTTGAGCATCAAAAAATTCGCCATAAACTAACCAAACTAACAAAATCTGCAAATAATGTTCAAGATATGGTTTAAAATATGTCAGTTTTTGTCAATTTGTACATTTAACCCTTGTGCAAAGTTCCAATCCTTTGATAGTGAATATTTTGTTGTTGTTTTTGCTGTCGGGCCAAAAATTGTTAATTAATCAATTCTAAAGGTGGTTTTTTGGATTTACGGACATTCTACCTTAAAGTTCAACTTTTCATAATATACTAGTTTCTCTTCTTTTATAAATATAATCGGAGAAATAAAAAATGAAAAAGAGAAAAATAAATTTTTTAATTCCACTTATGATGGATTAGTTATTTTATAAAATCAAGAGTTTAGAGTGTAATAATGAAATGTATAATGAAAGAACATGATAAAGTTAATACAACAAGGGTAATAAGACTAATAAGGTACTTCAAAAAAAAGGCTTTATTTTAAATGAATGCATAAAACAATGAGAGTTGAACTAAATTGCATGAATAAAGTTTTTAATCTATTTTATAGTTTTCGATTTTTCATTACCTATCATTCTTTTCATTATTGGAAACTTCAGACT
The DNA here is from genome assembly GCF_905475395.1 of Chrysoperla carnea. NCBI lineage: Eukaryota > Metazoa > Arthropoda > Insecta > Neuroptera > Chrysopidae > Chrysoperla > Chrysoperla carnea. Next base: position 3,818,704 of record NC_058338.1, on the reverse strand, counting down.
ATAATTTACAATCAAGTATTTATCCTTTCAACTCGATTATCTTGAAAATTGCTTATTTTTGAATAGCTATCACATTTTAAATTAATTATTAAAATTTAGCTTGAATTCGTTACAATATAAAAAAAATCCTGCCAATGATGCTAAAAAAGCTTATCTCCCATGACATGTTTATAAATTTTTTTGGGTTTTATTGCATTTGTTATAGACGAAAATTTGAGAATGGTAGAGTAAAATTTGATTTTTGTCATAACTTTATTTTGACGTATTGGCAAACAAAAATTTTCGATGGACAAACGTGAACAAATCGTCGTCAAACGAATGACATCTGCATTTTGTTAAAATTTTCATTTGAGGGCCAACCACTAGTCAATTGAATGAAGATAATGGGCTGACGTCACTGACATTACAATTTGACAGGTACTTAGAACAGTATAAATTGTAGGTACATGAAACTCAACAGTTGTCTCAGACACATCCTCAACATTTATTGGCCCAATACGATTTCCAATGAAAACCTGCTGGACACCTGTCACCAAACTCCCAGTAGCACACACCATCAAGCAACGCAAATATGGTTGGATTGGTCACACACTCAGGCGAAACAACAGCATTGCCAAAGAAGCACTTGAGTGGAATCCCCAAGGAAAAAGAAGGGTGGGCCGACCTCGTCATACCTGACGAAGAACCCTGGAGCAAGAAGTTACTGAAGAAGGCAAATCCTGGGGAGAAGCCAACTCCATGGCACAGAATCGAGTTCGTTGGCGAGCATTTGTTGAGGCCCTTCGCTCCCCTCGGGATCACAGGACATAAATATAAAAATATATACATGAAACTATCAATGTTCCTGCCTAGTGTATCAAATAAACTAATTTTGATCTTGAACTATCAATGTGCTGTCCACCACCAAACTCTCAACGAGTAACATACACAATTAGAGTAATTACGATTAGCTAATTCATACTGATAATACAAAAAAAAATTGATCTTGGAAATTGGGGCAAAACACACAGACACACACATATAGCAGTCTAACTTAAAACCCCTTTTTGTAGTTCGGGGGTTAAAAACAATGAATTTTCTATAATTATTATATTGATATAATGTGCAGCTAGTAACTCACGTTTTTTTTTTTTTGCACTGTATAATATAAACCTTTTTTCAATATTAGTAATCATATTGAACCGTGACATTATTTTATTATTATTGTCACTATTATATAATAAAATATAATATAATATGTATAATATAATATTCAAATACAATAACTAAAGTATTAAATTTACGAAATATAATAAAATTCGATCAAGTATGAATCAGATTCTTACACGAATGGTTCAATGCGCAACAAATTAACATTAAAGTAACTTCAAAACAATAGTTCAAAAGAACAAAGTCAACTCATACATTTCAATTTCAATTAAAATACTTCCATTTGTCCCAAAAAAATGATAGCTATCTAAGTATCCATTTCATTTCATCTGATGTCCATGACCATCACTTTGATATTGATTTAAGAAGGATTGTTATAAGTTTAAAGTGTTTATTTGTGCGTCTGTGTGTTTCTCAGTAGCATCGTAGTCCCTAAATGGTCGAACCGACTTGATTGAGAACATCTTATAGCTAAGTTTCCAAAAATCGGTTTACAAGGAATAAATCGCATTTGTCGGGGCTTTTTTAAATTTTGTTTTCACTTGTTTAAATATATAGTTTTATAAGCTATAATTTATTTCTGGTTTGAAACCCTTAAAAACAGTAATACTTGCTTTTTGAAAACTATATATGTAGGTACTTAATCGTCAAATAATAAATGAAAATTTTAATTCAATTTATAAACTGTTATATTCTGTTTTTATAGATAACAAATAGTTATTATTATTCTCACCCAAAAAGTCAAATAATGAGAGAAATATTTTACAACTACCAATTTACCTACCTACCAATGTATTTATAAGAACAATTATACAATAGACAGCTAAAACTAAATTCAAAGAGTTATATATTTTGAAACAATAAAATAGTTCGGTGCTTTGTATATTACACAGTGGAGGAACACAGACTATATGCGATTTTGAAAACGCTGTCAATGAAAGAGTCATCAATTTTTATACCATGTATATATATAATATACAGAGTATTCTGTTATTGAAAGCAGAAAATTATACCACTAAGTTAAACTTATCAAGACAAATTGAAACGTTTTTTACCAAATTTTGATTTGAGACCTGATTCGGGAGATGTGGCTATTAGAAAAATAGAAATATTTATGAATTCTCAAACCTATCAAATTCACTGAATTGGTAACTATCATAAAACAATAGTTGATTGTAAATTGATTTAATTGGGTAGCAAATACTAAAAAAAATATTTTATTGTCGTTATTTATAAAGAAAACAATACTTATTTATCAAATTATTTCACCAATACAGAAACACTTAGATGTTAGTGGTATCAAATTCTATATTAATATAGGGACGGGGGAGCTTAGTAGTTTAAGGTGGTGAACAAATAATTTAGAAAAAACGTTTTAACGTTTTTTCTTGTATAGTACTTTTAAAATCGCATATTTCCTTGCCCCAAACTGTATTTATATTAAATTTAAATCCTCCGTAAAGATAGATATGACTATAAAATACTTCATAAATACATTTTACCCTATTTTGAACAGGGTAATTTAATAATTGGTAAAGAAATCCATTATATTTTCAGCTCATAATTTTGTTTTTATTTTGGGTAGAGTATTTATAAACAAAGTTTTTTAAACGACTACAAAACCTTTTTATTTCTTTTTGAGTTTCGGTCAAATAACTATTAAAAGTTTTTAAGATTCAGTCAAATTTGCAGGTTTGGTCAAATTTCTTCAGTCTTTTGATGGTCTTGACATGAAAAAATATTTAAAGAACTCTGGAATTGGCTCGAAGTAAATCGAGGCAAAAGTTTACAGAGAAATAACTAGGATATAACGCGTCAAAAATCCATGAACCCTAACTTTCTGCCGCGTAGTAAATAAGCTCCTGAGTCGATGTTGAGTATTTTCTCTCATAGGATATATATATATGGTATATCGGCCATTTTCGAGATAGAAAAGGCTCAAAAAGATTGGTTAAATACATGAAATTCATCCAGGCTAGGCATTCCCCCCATAGCTCTAGAGCTAATTACTAACGACTAAGACACTTCCTGATTAAATCCTTGTCGGATTTATTTTGTATATATTTGAAATTGTATAATTTCGGGAAATACCGATTTTCAAATTGAAATAGAACTTTGTGTAATATGTCAGATTAAGTTTATACTTTGTAAATACTTGAAAATACACTTTCTAGAAAAACCAAATTCTCAAATACGAAATTTAACTAGAAAATTCTCTCTGTGAAGTGTCAGATTTTATCGTTAATCTTAAATATGTTTTGAAATATATAAACTACAGTATATACGTAGTGGAAAGATTACTAACAGTTTTTTCCGTTTTGCGTTTTTTTTAATACTTCACTTTTCTCCTTATTACAAAATAGCAAGCGTAATTGTGTGAAATGTTGTCACATCATGCTCTAGTGTGTCTCTACACACATTCCTTTAGAGTAGTCTGTTTTATAAGACCATAATAACCAACAGCTATTAGACAAGTTGACTAAATTGTACAGGTTACGGCTCAAATATATTCAGAACATTCGTGCGAAGAAAAAGGCTTTTCATGAATAGAAATCATTTCTCATAGGAATGTCTGTAGGTTTTGGTAGGAGGAGAAGAAACCTGAAATACTCCGTTTCTCTCTCAAACGGTACCTTCACTTGGACTGATCTCCACTCAAGTAAAGTGAATGACACTTCATTCCCAGAAGTATCCAATAGCTGTAGAGCATCTGAAATATGTTTGAAGCAAAGAAAAAATAAATAAAACTGATCGCAGTACAAAATGCCTTCTTTAAATTACTCCAATCTGTAGGAGTTAGGTGGCAGACACGCTATTGGGTCTACTAGTGCATCGAGGTTATTACAGAAGCTATCGTAAGGAGGAAGAGGGAGAAACGATGTCGCATCTTCTCTGCCTATGCCCTGAGGAGATGGGCTCACTTGAGTCAGTTTTTCTTTAACGACCATTCTGCCAGAAGTCCGTTGAAGTCCAAACACTCCTGCTGTTCTTAAACAGCTCAAAATGGTTCATGGAGTAGCAGCCAGAAATCGATCAACATTCTTTACGTTATCACAATGTGCCTTATGGTTTAAGTGTTCCCCACCCCAGATCTGCCTCAGAATGAGAAACCAAATAAGGCCCAAAATCAGCTTTATGTCTTGTATAAAAATAAGTTTTGCTCAAGCAGTAAATCTGCAGTTGCAAGTTTGAATATATTGATAGATTTTAAAAGATATTGCAGCCTTCGCCTGCAATTTTGTTCTTTGGATATTTTTAAAATGGCTTCACCTTGTACAAGTGTGTGTATTAGAAGAGAAGCGTAATATCACCATTTTTACTTTCTTGAGTATATATAAAAATAGTTACTAAAAGAAAAAGTATAGTCAATACATATTGACACATGTGACATATTGAATCAAATAGATTGCAACAGATTTTTCCAATACTTTCTTGTTTTTTTGTTCGAGAGAAAGAATTTTATTGCCTCTTGTCCCCGTCCGTTCTATTACATTTTGTAGGTGATGTGTTTGTAAGTGGCGACAATAAAATAAAAATTAAAGCGAAAAATTTATTTTTACTCAAATACACAAAAAAGTCAATATTTAAATTCATAATATGGAAAGAATAAAAATTAAAATTGCTCGAAGTAATTTATAAACCAGTATTGACTTTAAGGAGATACGCAAGGATTGAATAATACTACCTAGGTCACCGGGCATTTTATTATTATTTTATCGTTCAAAGTTGGCCGAAAAAATGATGATCATAAAGGTTATCCTTTTCAATTCTATATCAAAAAATCTAGAGAGTGTGATGAAAAACTATCTAAAATATTTAGACAATCTTGTAGTTTATAAATATACTATAAAAATATAAAGTTGTCAATGATATAAAAACGAAATTTTAATATAATTATGAGTTCATCGAAGATCCATCATTTGATGAACAGAGACGACTATAGTTAGAGTATTGATTATTGAAGAGGGATATTTATATTATCAAATTTATAAACATCACTTGCATACAATATATTATATATTTTTGTAGTTGTGTGGTATGGTAAAGGCAAAAATTACTCATTACTTGACTACAAAGCATGTATTTGGTTTATATGTATGTACCGTGCAATAAACCAAAACATTTTTATAATGTAGGTTTACAATCAACTTGAAGTTAATAAGAACATGGAATAAATCACGTCAGCATTTCACATGTGTTTTGTGGTACTACCCGGTCTTATTATTCCATTTTGCTTGTCCATGACACCAATTTTCTAACATAGATTTATTTACATCCATTTTTCATAAATAATATGCAATTTAATATAATATATTAAATAAAAAAAGAAATTATGAATGCAGAGCATATTATTACATTTTTACATATTATTATGATTATTACATACCTACAAAATTGAAACAAAACAATAACAGGAAACAAATGCAAACAAACAAAACAAAAAACTAAAAAAAAAAAAAACAAAGACACAAGAACAACAACAATATAAACAATAATACAAGAATAAACAATATTTAACGGAAAAAAGTTAATTCCTTGAAAAATGGCAACATAAAGAAAAGAGAATAGAAGAGAATTTGTCTTGTATTATTCTAAATTTGCATAGTAGATATAGACTTTAACAAAAAAGGGTAATCGAAAGTACCAGGTATCAATTTTAGTTACATAGTTTCACTATAAATCACACAGTAATGTTCCTAAGATCACTTTCAACAACTGTACCAGTTTTTTCTGATTTTCCATTTATAAAGAAACATTCCTTACATACTGCTTGTGAGAAGAATGATTATAATTCTCTTTTGTAAATATTATAAACCACATGATAAATAACATAAACCAATATTATAACTTCTCAAAACCTTAGGAACATTGATATTTTAGCAAACATTGATCCATATTAGTCCATAAAATTATTTACATGGAGCTTACATATAAAGACTATCATTCCCATTTTCAACATTCATTTAGAAAGGGGGTAGGAGGGGAAAAATTCTTGACGACCTATTATCATACCTATCGAATGTACAACAAAGTACTTCATTAAAATTCGAGGTAAAAATGTATACGGGGTACTACGCTCTCCCCTACTACGTATAAAGCTACACTTGTTCTTGTATACTGTATCCAACAACAACAATAAGCAACAAGAACAACAACAAGGACACATTTTATAAACACACATAGATATAGAAAAATTTACCATTCTAACATAAACCACAGTTTTCTTTATTTGTGTGTATTTATTATCATTTCTTTTTTATCTGTACAATGTATATGAAAAGTTTTGGAAGTTGGGCCAATTTCGTAATGGGTACTTATTACTACCCTTAGAATTTTTTTTTCCAACAATTTTCGTCTTCGAGATGGCTCCCACTATAGAAAAGCTTGCGAGGATGCCATACCAAGAAGGTCTTAACAGATTAGGAGATAATCTGAAAAACCAACAATTAAAGGCATATACCAGCTACGAGGGAGGGCCAATCGCCAAAAGCCTGTTGGGTGAAGGAAACTCGCCGAGCCGAAGCTCGGTAACAGAGCCGAGGATATCTTGAAACTAAACAGAGCTGATATTAGAGTCATCGTAGAGTTACTCACAGGGCATGATAACTTGAACAAGTTCCAACATCAGATTGGAAAAAGACAATCTCCCGCGTGTGACAGATGCGGAGAAAATTCAGAAGAAACATCGGTCCACTTTCTCTGTTACTGTCCGGCGCTCATACAGCAGCGAAGAAAATGGCTTGGTCCGGCCATAGAGTCGAACCAGAAGAAATTAGGAAACTCTGCGCTAGGCAAATCCTAGGTTTCAGTGCGTCAGTTGGTTATAATAGCCACTGAAAAGTGTAGCGGGGATATAGTACAAGGGTTTATTTGGCTTGGTGCTCTGAACCATTGCTTCGAGGCGCGATGCTCGAACATGGCCCGCTAACCACCATACCATACCAAGTTTTATGTGCTTGTATTTGTAAGCTTACTTAGTCTTTCGTATGATGTGACGTAGTACCATGAAAGTACAAGTAATTGGTGTTTGCTGCCACGTGTCCAAATGCATAGGTTTATGAAAATTATTACGTAAAATATTAATGATCCTTAAATTTTATTAAAATTAATTTTGTATTTTGTTATCTACATATTATGATTAATCATTAAAAACTGTTATTCTACCGATTCTTAGTGGATAAAGTCTATTTTTTTTAGCCCACCTAAATCATTGTCTTTTTAAAATAATCAATTAAATTTCAATTAAACAAATTCAATTGACTTTGTACACTTTTTAAATATTTAGTAGGTACTTTGTACATATATTTTATGATTATATTTAACCACTTGAAATGGCGCAGCTGTTTCAACACAACTAACAATAATCTAGCTTTTGTTTTGTTTAGTTTGGGGGTATAGAATTGGGTTTGAGTTTGGGTACGTTTTGCTGCTATCCACTAAAAAGTTTTATTTTAATAATATTATTTATATTTAAATATGCATATGTACCTACCAAGTAAGTGGTATTACTTACCAACATTACCTATTATTACTTTAGTTGGAACTAGGTTGAAGTCTAATTTAAGTATTTATTCTAGGTGTAATTATTACTTTTAAACTTCATACATATAGTCCTTTTTTAGAAATTATAGCGAAGAAGTGAATTGTACAGCTGCCATTCTGTTTTCGATACCAACACCTAACCTCTAGATCATGATTAACAGTGATTCAATGCGCTATTTAAATATGGTCGAATAGTTAAAAATCTGCAACACAATTATATGGCACCCATTTATTTAGTTTCCGAAAATATCGAAAATATATTCAAGAATTTTTTTTTCGTTTTTCCTGAATGTTTCGCTTGACCATAAGTTAAAGCTACCTGCAAATTTTTAACACCTTTTTTCAACTCTAAAACTTTTCAATAGTTTTGGAGAGAATAGACCCAAAGTTTTGTCTTAAGTTGTTTATTTTTTCATGAGGAACTCATCTTAACAGCTTAACAGTTAACAGCTTACTCATCTTGACTTTACAGGCAAGACCCAATTGACCTATTTTTCTCAATTACGAATACAACCTTACTCTTTTTTGTTCTGAGTAGGTAGAGCTATTCAAATTTCAGCTTGATACATATTTTCGTTTTTGAGTTCATAGACAGACGGACCGACGGGCAGACAACAGGAAATGGACTAATATGATAATTTTATAAACACCTATACCAAAATTTTGATTGTAATATCAATATTTTTAAGCCGTTACTTGGGACTAAACTAAGTATTCCTTGATATATAATTCATATAAACAGAGTATATAAACTTTTTTAAGCTTTTTTTTAAGGTTCGCACTTTTTTATTTGCATTCTTCATAAATAATTATTTCAAATCCTGGTCTTTATTCGTAATAATAAATCATCAATTCTTGTTTTTTTTAAATAGGCAATTTTTAAAATAAATTGATCTTTTTCTATAATTAAATAAAAATGAATTCAATGTTACATTTAATCATGGAGCACGGCAGGGAAGCAATTTTCTTTTTATATAGTGTGTATACATATTAAATTAATTTCAACGAACGTAAAAGTGTCAAATTTTTAGGGAATCTGAAGTACACTAACTAATTTGTCACTAAAAAAGAATCATCGAAATCGGTTGGCTTGATATTGAGTTATTCGTCCTCTTGTCGTGCATACTTAATGCAAATCTAAGACATTTACGGTTTTCTTATAGATACCGTTGTCAGAACTGGACCAAAATGAAATGGGATCACACGGGAAGCATCAACTTTCAAATAGATAAAGAATCATCAAAGTCGGTTTACCCAGTCAAAAGTTCTGAGGTAACAAACATAAAAGAAAAAAATACAGACGAATTGATAACTTCCTCCATTTTTGTTTGAAGTCGGTTAAAAAAGGTAGGTAATTAATTATCAACAAGAAAGGTTATTACCATTTTTGGTCCAAAGTACATGGTTATGGAGATTTTGCCTAAAACGGTTTTCCTTAAAATGGAGGCACTTTCCCCGCCTATTTTTGTAAGAATTTTGTACGTTTACATTCAGTACGTGGTTCCTTTTAATACAAAGTAGGCATCCTATATTCCAGCTGCAGGGAAAAACAGGAGAATAATACCTTAAAAAAATATATCGTATATAATATAAATCTCTTATACATATAATTTGAAAAATATAAATGCAATCAATGTATTTTATAAAATACCGCAATTTGTCATACAGAAGAGGTAAAAAGGTGTAGAAAAAAGTGTAATGTTAGTCGGAAACGTAGTACTACGTAATACGTAGAGTACCCAACCATAATACGAGTGTCTAGTAGAGGTATTTTTGTGTGAAAGGAAACATAAAAATTATTAATATAATATGAAATCTGGAAACATATCTAGACATACCTATATATTTTTATACTATTCAGCACGATGGTTTTACGGTGGTTCTACGGTGAATGATTGTAGAAAATTGGTGGCATGAGAGTGTCAAAGACATATTTTATACATATACCGGGTGTTCAAAGAGAAAGAATACAACTGAGATAGCAGCTCAATATGGAAACTAGGTAGGAAAAAATCTAATGTTTTGTAAAGTTATTTCAAAAACCATATTATCAGAAACAATCTTATTGTGGATGTCGACATTGTGGAAAAGGCGTTTAAAAGTTTTAAAAAGGTGTTTTCATAAGTTTATTAGTACAAAAAATACCAATTTTTAACCCGCGAATTTAACAAGTGAAATTTACAAAACTTAAAAAACCGGTAAATCGATTTGTGGAAACACTGAGAAACACACAGACGCACAGATAAACATTTTAAACTTATTATAAACACTCCTTCTTAATTCAATATCAAAGTGATGATCAAGGACATCAGATGAGATGAAAAGGATACTCAGAGAGCTATCTATTTTTGGGACAAATTTTTGGAAATATTTTAATTGAAATTGAAATATTTGAGTTGAGTTTGTTCTTTAGAATTATTGTTTTGAATTATCTAATTATTTTACCATTTCACTTTTCGAAATGAAATGAGTCAGATTTATGTGACCATTCATTTTCATAGTAATTATTTATATGTTAAAATTATGTCATGTCTTTTCCAAACTGAATCGATTTTGAAGATCATCGTCAATTTTAGTTTTTTCGAACTCTTCGAGCTCGCACTTGAACAGGAACTAAGAACACTCTCCATCAAATTACCTTTCAAATGAAAAATTAAAATCGGTTCATCCGTTTAGACGCTACGATGCCACAGACAGACACACACACATATAGCGGTCAAACTTATAACACCCCTTGTTTTAATTCATGGGTTAAAAATATATAGGCAGTACATTTTGATACACATTTCTGTTACATACTGTACATTTCAGAAACATAATAATATTCTGTAGTAGTAAAACTGTGTGCATGAAGTGAAGAGAACAATTTTTTTTTCATCTGAATTTTTCCTTTTTTTGATTCAGAATCTAAAATCAATTGAATATTGTTTTATAATATAATATCATGTCACATATAAGTATCATTTATTCATCATCAGTATTAGAGAATGGTAGGTAGTCTACACACATATACGAATATATTTTACGCTATTTTTCTATATAATTTTAGGATTCCGTTCCTCAATAATACAAACAGAAGAAAATTATTATTTATATTTCCTGTATATATGAAATATATATCAAGGTATACTAAGTTTAGTCCCAAGTATGCACGTTTAAAAATTTGAATTTGGACATAGGAATCTTTTTAATGCGAAAAAAGGGCTGTAATCGGTTGACATCGAGTATGGAAATTTAAGGGGATGTTACTTAAATGTCTTAGGATCCGATTTAAATGACATTTGGTACAGAGATAGTCTAGAGCCTAAGAAAAGACATAGGCTCTATTTTTAATGCGAAAAAAGACGATAAAGGGTTGAAATAGCGGATGCTTTTGATTAGATATAAATAAATACGTCATTCAAACTTTGTGAAAATTTTACTCTTAAGGGGGTAAAAATATCGGACGGAAGTTTTTGGATGATGACGTCGGCATAAATATAGCTGAATAGTGGTGATATATACATATAAATTTTCTCTGTGAAAGAGTTTTTAGCTTCAAAAAACTCCAATAAATTTAAAGCCCATTTGAAATTTATCTTGAACTCACCATTTAAGCCTTAGTTTATACGAAAATCGCGAGTTATAGCTGCTTAAACATTATTATTTTCAAACCTTTGTCGACAGAGTGAATACGTTCTATTTTCCTTCATTTAAAGAAAAACCTAAACTTACAGCTGTCAAATAGTCTTTTCTTTTCATTGCCAACATTTTACCACGCAAATTTCAAAGATTCAAATTTTGCTTTAATTCTGAGACACTCTTTTGAGTTTTTAGCTTCAAAAAAACTCCATGGAAAAAATCCAATAAAGTTAAAGGCCATTTGAAATTTATCTTTTCATATTTGATGAAGCTAAATCACCATTTAAACCTGCAGCTGTAGCTGCTTAAACTTTATTATTTTTAAAACTTTGTCGACAGAGTGAATACGTTCTATTTTCCTCCAGTTAAAGAAAAACCTAAACTGACAGCTGTCACACAGTCTTTTCTTTTCATTGCCAACATTTTACCACTCAAATTCTGGGACACTCTTTTTTATACATTATAAATAAAAATTCGTAATTTGAGGGCATATTGAATTTTAATAGGTAATTTAAAATAAAACCAAATATTCAACTATTTAAAAAAAAAATGCATTCATTCATTTTCATTTGATCCTGATATTTTGTAAATTTAAAATAGAGAAACCACAATTTGTTGTTCGGTGAACCATCATTATTAAAATACAATACCATATTTACATGGTGTACAGTAAAACCTATTCAACTATGTAATGCAAATATTGCAAACATTTATTATATTTAATGAAATTCCAGTTAACAAATGTTTAAATCAATTTTACTGTTATATAGTTACATAATGTTTAAAAAAAAATCAAATTCAATAAGTTTTTAATAAACAATTATGAACAACTATTATTATGGCACATTAAAAGTTTATTATGAACAACTAATATAGTAAATTATTTAAAGACTCTGTGTATATTAAAATATGTTGTATGTTTTAAACAAACGATTTTTAACTTTATTTTTTATCACTTAAAGTCTAAACAAAGAAAACGCAGTTCTTTTCAGTTATTAGAAGTTTTTTTGGATATCCCTCTGATTCGAGATTTTGACCTTCATAAAGAATCACAGACTATATCTCAGAGAAAGGTCTAAACGCAAATGAAACTGATTTTTTTATTGTTTGGTTCCAATTATTCTATAAACTGAGTTTTATCAAATTTGAAAAGAGAAATTTTATGAAAACCAAATTTTAAGGAAATTCTTAATTGTATTTTCGAATAAAACCTGAGTATATTGTACGAGTTTGTCTGTTAGAGTTTGCATGTTTTTATTGCTCATGATTCTAAAAATTGATAAGAGTGACGTTCAAATATAATCTCTGACCTATTTTCGCGAGACTTGTTTATTACAATTTTTCCCTAGAATTCATAAACGTAGTGAATATTTTTAAAGTAAACATTTTCCTAAAAATAAAGTGTAGACAGGACAAGCTTTTATTGTACTAAAAAGTAGCAAATAATTTTATCTATGAGTCACTCATACCCGACTTTTTGTAAAAGCTTGTGTCGCTCAATTTTAAAAATCAATCGGAATACCTCATCTACTCCAAATGCCTAATTATTTTTCAATTCATTCTTGATATTCAGCGCCTTAAACTTTTACAAATAGTCGGATATGAGTGACTCATAGATAAAATTATTTTCTACTTTTTAGTATAATAAAAGCTTGCCCCTGAAAAAGTATTTATTTTAAAATCAGGACGCCACAACCTTACCATGCATAATTTCAGTTCAATCGGAAATCGGGAAGTCGATCAAATTTGACCTGCAAGATTTGTTTACAGACAGACAACGGGACAAGTAAAACTAAATAAAAGCTTGTAAAAAAGAAAAGAAGCAAACTTCCTCACTTTATTTTTCTTGTGGTGTATGATGTACGTAAAAAAGGAAACAAAAAAAAGTATACAGAGTAAAGTAATCTCTGCCATCATTTGTATATAAAGATATCATTATTATTAGTTATAATTTTGTTCACGCGCTTAAATATATAGCTAGTAGTAGTAGCTAGCAGAGCGTACACCAGCGTACGTACGTACATCATACACAGCACAGCGTACGAACAGTACCCACCAACCACTACACAATAAGAATAAATTATATCTACATTAAAATGAACTATTGCACATGAAACTAAACGTGAAAAAACTGCATAAGTACGAGGGAAAAAATATACGTATGTAATGTGAAAAACATAAACCAGAAGGGAGAACTTTATTTATTGTACATGGTATCACAAAATTAGTTCACCATGGATGCTGAGTGGTTGTGGAAGGATGTTTTATAGAAGACAGCGACATTAGGTCTGACATAACGAGTTCTAGATACTGTCATACAACAAGTCAGTCTTTGTGGACAATCGTTGAGAACGGACGCTATTACTGTCAAAATTAATAGAAAATATGTATTATTTTGAAATTTTTTGGCTCTAATAAAAACCCATTTATGTAACAAACCATGTACGAGCGATAAAACTTTATTAACGTACTTCTGCGATTGTCCAGTTCGTGCTACGCACTCGTTGTGCAAATATCGCAGGCGTACGTTAATAATGCTGTTATCCCACTAGACCGTGGATAACTATTGTTATACTAAAATTTATCTGAATTCCAAACGGCTGTATTTCTCCAAAAAATCATCGAATTTGGAACCTCGATAGCTTTCTTGAAAACTGCTACTTTCCAGTTTTGGAATCTATTGCTCAATTTTATCACCCTTGCCGTTTTGCATGGAGCGTTAAAAGTGTGACAAATGTTATTCCGAAGGACACCCTAAGGCTATAGAGCCCATTGTGATACTATATATGTGTTTTACCACCTTTCCGCCGATAATATCATTTATCAGCTCCCAAAGAAGTCCAAATAAAACCCGAGATTAATTTGTGGAATAAGATATATGACTTTTAGGACACTGTGTAACGAAGAATGTACTATAAAGATATGTATTATTACAGGCATGAAAGCACTGAAGATTGACGCGTGTCCAATCTAATCTCCATTGGTGTAAAAATCATATGTGAGAATATTAAAAATAGGAAATAAAAACTGTTGGAATGAGTCCAACGACACGAGAGACTCGACGCGACGCTTTATTATCAATTTTAAACCTTAATATGTACTTTTTTTTATATTCCTTTTAACCGGAGACAGCTTGTTAATGACAAGCTTTGAGAAAAATAGGGAACATAATTACCAACAAAATTTCTAAGGATCTATTTTCGCCGTACGTGATTACTCAATGTCTGGTGCGAGGAAGAAATTGAAATTATACTTGTATTGTAGAATATAAAATATTAAATTAAATATTTTTTTATAAAAGAGGGAAGAAGTATTATGGAATAAAGGAGAAATTACGGCGATGTAGACGTCCCCAGAGATACTATAAGAAATTCAAAACTGCCAACTAATTAATTATCGAAATATCATACTAATATCATACATGATCTGAAATTCAAATAGCTAAACATATTCTACAAATATAACCATTGTTGGGCGGTGAATCGCTAGCTCAGCTTGAATTGCCTCGAAGACTAAGTGAGGCCATGGCTTTTACAGATGCCTATATCTCAAAAAACATTGGGGCGAGGTAAAAAATGTCTAGAAGTAAAAAATGATGAGAATTGTTCATAATATTAAATCAAACAGTTTTTTCAAATGTAAAACAAAGATTAAATGGTGTCCGGATGTAGGGCACTTCTGTCCCACCCTATGGGGGTAAATCGAAAAAGCATAAGTTCACATGAAAAGGTTTTTGTTAAATATACTCGAACACTCAGGCAAACTTATTATTACCCAGGAAAATAAGTATTTTTCTGCTTAAAAATCCAAGTGAAAATTTTATCACCAGGATAATATTGCATCCAGGATTCGGATGCAAGCAATGACCTATGAAAAGTCCATTTCCAAATCAAAAGGCAATCTTAGCCTAATACGTTTACGTAGAAAAGATTCTTTACAAAATTTCCGAGAAAATAGTTTTCGAAATATTCAACTGAGAAAAGTTAGTGTAAGTCGCATATTCTACTACACGAAAAAAATCAAAAATATTTTATAAATTAAAAATATTTGAAAAAAATTAGTATTTCATATTTAAAAATTTGACATCCAGCCACAAGACCGAAATGATATTCAAGTATTTAGGCACAAAATTGACTTTCCAATAAAGCCAGTTTCATTGATATTAAAAATATTTTTCTTATTTCAATATTTTTTTTTTAATTTAAAGTTGAAAAAATAAAAATGAACCTCTAAAAAACATCTTCTAAAATTTAATTGGTTTGACTCTCAAAATCCATACCCAACACGGTTTGTTTCCAGCTATTTTCATATGAAAAACTTGCTAAATTATAACAAACTTATTAATTATTTAGTAATGCGGAACAATAATTTACTTTTTATCTCGAATATATCCAGAAAACAATTGAATGTCACACTTGGGTAATTTAAAAAAAAAAAGTAACTATTTTTTCAATGAACGTCGTAATAACAATACCATTTTGAATATTGTCAAGAGTCAATCAACCATTTTATTTTTTAGACAAAACAAACTAGGGAAAAAGGGATTAATAATAATAATCATCATCAAAAATATATTTACTATGGAACTTGATCCCATTTCAATTTAGACTAAAAACATACATTTAGAAAAATAGAACAATGAAATCACTTCAATAATACCACCATACGGTCTACATTGATAGAAATATTGGAATACCATTGGGAAAAAATGATTAAACCATTATTATAACTGACAATTGACTATCTGGAATTTGTAGATCTATAATATTTATACCATGTATATGAAATATACCACAAGGTATACTAAGTTTAGTCCTTAGTTTGTAACGCTTAAAAATATTGATGCTACCAACAACATTTTGATATAGGTGTTCATAGAATCATCTAATAAGTCCATTTTCGGTTGTTCGTCCGTCCGCCCGTCTGTCAACTCGATAACTCAAAAACAAAAAGAGATATCAAGCTGAAATTTTTACAGCATACTCAGGACGTAAAAAGTGAGGTCGAGGTCGTAAATGACACTGTTTACCCGTGAGAGGGCATATTTTGCGCAAATTGTAATATTATATGGATATATCAGTTGTATATGTGTGACATGTATATATGTGTAATGTGACAGAGGAATCAACACTGTTTATACATGGTATTTCAACAATTAACTTAGTCAATTGTTTGTTTTCACTTGTTTATGTATTAAGATACACCTGTGTATATACATAGTAATTAAAATCTTCGCCTACGAGGTATTTTAAAATGATAATATAGTTCTTTAGGGATCTTTTCATTCTTTTAGTAGTGCAAGAAATAAAAGTATTTAAAACTAAATTAACCGATAATTAACCGATTAACAATTCATTTTGTTTCTAATTGTATCTAGAAAAAGATTCATAAATTATTTTGTGCCGCTTCCTACTTCATTTTTCGAAAATTCGACTTGAATGCCACCAAAGTCCCGTGACGTATTAAAAATCATGAATGAGGATGAAAATACCAATCTACGGGATTTTGAGGTCGCTGAATTCGAATGTGGCCATAAAAAATGTGAAAATTTCTAAATGGCGACCGAAAATTTCAGTTTTCAGCCGAAGTTTCTATTTCGCTTCGATTATATAAAACCAGTTGTTAAACCAAATATATTAAAGAAACAATATTGTCCTGAGGTTTTTCGAGATCGCTGAATCCGGCCATAAAAAATGTGAAAATCAAATCGGCGGCTGGCTCAGTTTTTAGTTACTTGATTATGACAAATATATCAAGAAAATATTATTATTCTGAGGTTTAATCCTAATCTGAACTAAAAAAGTTTGAAAACCCACAATGATGTCCGGAAAATTAGGATAAACCACAAACAAGAGCAGATCGTCAAAACAAGAGCAGTTTAGAGGAACAGAATCGAAAAGATTTTCCATTTCTTAGAAGTTCTTTACTAAATCATCAAAAAACGACTCTGTTTGACCAGCCTATATACAAATTTTTTCTATTCTCAATAAACAATAATTTTTTTTATTGAAAGCCAATAATAGAACTAATAATATATAAATACTTATAACTTCATAATAAATATTCAAATATATTCATATTCGATTATAATAATATTTCTTTATACATCTAATAAATAAGTTTGTGTGAAATCAGTAAGTATTAAATAAATTAAAGAACTAGAAGTAAACAATAATAAATCATTTCACAGTTAATTCAACCATGACACACATATATAAATAAAATACAGAGTGTGACATAACTAGATCTACAATTATCACAAAAATTCTAATTTATTATACCCGTCTATGGTTATACCAATATACCGATTATTACCTACCTTAGTAATAGGAGAACTACCTTAATATGCTCCTACTTAATTTCAGAATGATCAGATACATAAATCACTGTACTGTGCATTTTCTATGTGTCACAAAAAAAGCACGGATCACATATAGTACTATATGTAATCCGTGAATTTTTTGTGACGCAGAGTGTATATATATTATAGAATTATAAGTCCATGCTAAAATTTTTCAGGTGAAACGACTCACCAGGGATCATGTTGAAAAAGATGTTCCTATATGTAAAAGTAAGTTTAAACGCACCAGTTTTGCAAACGGCGTCAGTTTTGCGCGGTAAGGTGAAAATATGAATGTCACACCCTTGGTGTCTCACCCCTGCACCAGCAAATATTAACGCCGTTGCTGGATACTAATCTGCATAAGTATTCGATGTGAATTGCATAAACGCTATACAGAAAAAAAGTCTCGTAAGCCTTTGGAACTTTCGGTAACGTAGTTAGCGAAGTTATTTCTGTATCGCCGAATATATTTTGCTGGTGCAGGTGTGAAACAATCATATTCTCATCTGTACTTATTTGTACCGCCCAAAGCTAACGCTACGGTGCTTAAACATACTTTTACATACAGGAGCATCTTTGTTAACATGATTCCTGGTGGATCATTTCCCCCCAAAACGGGCTTTTAGTCTACTACGCGACTAAAGTTAACCGAACGGTTGATGCGAGTGCTGAGAGGTTAAAATTATAATTTTTATAACTGTATATCTATTAATGTACCTCTCTGTATATAAATGGATAGTTAGTATAAAGTAGACACAATCATATCATCCCTTTGCACATTATATTTATAAAACACCTTATTACCCATCCAAGCTGATGTGATATGATATGGAAGAGCTAAATAACTAAAAACCAAAGTTCTATATGAATATAGCAAACAAACTGAACAAGAGACTATTATAAAATGATAAAACTTATTAAAATTATTATGAAATCTATTGAGTGGTAATTTAGAAGGTAACTAAAGAAAAACAATGGTAAATAGCAAAAATAAAAGGGAAACCATTATGAAGAGATGCCTTAAAAATACTTTCATCCTAAAGTAAAAGTGAAAACTTGAGGAAACAAAACGAAAAAAAAAGAAGAAAATAGTAAGAGCAATAGTTAAGCAAAACTGGTGGAAAATAATAAAAACTAAATGAAAATTAATAGAAAATAAGGAAAGAATAGCAAATGGAGAAGAGGAGAACAAATGGAAAGTAAATTAAAACAAATGGCCAAGAAAATGATACAAAATGAAATGGAAAAGAAGAGCAAAGAAAGCAAACGAACGCAAACGAAATGGGAAACAATGAGGGAAGAAAAAGGAGCAAAAATAAAAAACCGAACTAGAGTCAAAGGAAAGTAAATAAAATAATCCAATGATAATTGAAGATCATGTGAATATGATTTTACGCTAAAGTTTCCGATTTCAAGCTTGATTGGTCGATGCATCCATCGGATCTATAACTTAACTTGTAATTAACTTTTTTGTTCTTTTGTTAATTTATTTTTGAATCACTTATATTTGATTTTTTTTTATCAGACATTACAATAAGAAATAATAAAATTTTCAAGTTTAAGTTAATTTTATAAGTATTGTAATAAGTCTGTAATATTTAGAATGCTGTTGGGGACAAGATAACTAACTCCTCTATTATAAATTACCATTCAATTCTTTTATTATATATAGACATAGATCACAGATATTTATATTAAACTTAGATTGCAAGACATATCTAAAAGTAAAAAAGAGGCTTTCAATATGTTTCTTTTTATAAATTATAAGTACTAATCAATTTTTGTAAGAAACTTAAAATATGATATTTGTCACTTTTTTTTTAAGTAAGAACTCGTTTATCTGAAAATAGAAAGAAAAAAATCATTTACTTAGCTTGAGACGTGTTTATACATCCGGCTCGAAGGACCAAATTTAAACTACTACTGTTTCTTTAAGGTTCAAAACTTTAAATAAAAATAAAAACAAAAATTGTTTTATATCAATGAAACCGGGTTTATTGGAAAGATTTTTATGTCATTAATATTTAAATATGATTTCGGGCTTGGAACCACTGCGGCTGGCTCGCAATGTCCAATTTTCAAACACACTTTTCGCAGCAACTGTGGTTGTATTTCGATAACAACTCGTCGAATGTTGTATTACAAGTTTTCAACAAGTCTCTGGTTTTTTGATATAGGCAAGCGATTTTGCATGTCTCCAAAGAAGAAAATTTAATAGAGATACATCGCACCATCTTGGAGATCAATAAGCAGGGCGATTACATGAAATTTTCATCAATAATTGATAACTGGTAGTTGCAACTCGCCAAGTCGCGATAATATTTCGTACTAATTAAAATCATCAAGTAGACCCGAATTTAGTAGTTATAATTTCGCCTTCCAGATGGCAATACTTGTACTTACCACCATTTTTGAAGGCCAATAAAAAGGAAGTGGACCGATTTTTCAATAGCTCCAATTTAGACCACCTGGTTACCTACCATTTATCAATAGCAAAATAATTCAACTCAAACTCTAATCAATTTCAAAATTTTCAATAGTTTACAAGCATTTCTGGCGTGAGTCTATTCATTATGAAATGGCAAAGGAAACTGAACATAAAACAACTGCCATGAGAACCTCTAAAAAAAGAAATTTAAAAATAAATATTATAAAAACGAGACCAAATATAAACTACTATAAATAAACTCTAATAAAAACGTTTATACTAAATTAGTAAAGCCGAAACTTCAATAAGGATTCAGAACTTCTCAAAATGGATATTGCCATTGAAAATTCATTCTTGAATTCAAGGCAAGACTTCCTTTACTGTGTGCAAAGAAGTGGAAGCAAATCGAATGCATTTCTTAATGAGAAAGAAAATAAATATATCTATACTTATTTTTTTAAATTATCACATAAAATTTATGTCAGAAGTATTATAAAAGTATTGGAAAATATACTTATATATGAAATATTTCATATTTTTATTATATTTATTTATATATATATTTTTTTTTAAAGAAAGAAATGTAACTCTAGAGACGTTTATCTGAAAACCCTGTAATAATTTTCTATTTTATATGTTTGTATTAGAGGTTTGGAACAAAACCGATATCAATAGCATTAAATTCATGTATTTTATTGCTATTTCATAACCACACTAACTTTTTATTTTTTCATATTTTTTACTAAGAAATAATATTATTAGCTTTTTTCAAAATAAAATATAACGCAAATTTATTTTAAATATCAAGGAAAGAAATTAGTATAATAGGATATTATCGATAGTCAAAAATAAATCATGAAATTTGAAAAAAATTTATGTAAAAATATACTTAAATATATTCTGATTTCGAATCATAAAAGCACATTTTTCTTTTAAAATATTAAAATTAAAAATCGTAATTTTTAAACTGTATACCACGTGACCTAAAACGCGGGTAAGCCCTGTTGTGATGTCATAGTGGTATGAGTCATAGACAATCAGTTAGTTCAGTTTAGACAGTTGGGTATAATATATACACAGATAATAAGTACTTATATTTATTATAATCAGATGTCTATGAATATATCTGTCAAACTTATTTGTGTTATTTCGTATAGTGATACCCATATTACGTCATCAAATTGGATGCCCGCGTTCTTGCCAGTTTAAATTTTTTTTAAATTTTCGACAAGAAAGCGTGTGTATTTTTTCGAACGAAATATAGTTTTTCATGTAAAATACTCGGATGTTTTCGTCTTCTCTGCACTACAAATCCTGCTATCATTCTGTTTTTTAATATTTAACAATAAAAGAAAATCCTATAATCATATTATTCAGATATAAAAAAAAAAAAACATTTTAGAGAGCGTATGGGAGCGTGTAGGTATAATAAATGTGTTTAATGTATGTTTGAATTTATATTTATTGTGCGTTAAGCAGGTGTACATTTATTTTAAAAGTATTCAAGATAATATTTACAACCTTAGCATATGAGTTTTACACAAAAATGTTTTTTTTTTATTTTTCATTATTTAAGTCCATACATGCCTGTTTAGGCACAGGATGTTGTCCTAAAATTAATAAGAAACTGTCAAAAACGCGGGCATCCAATTTGATGACGTTATATGGGTATCACTATACGAAATAACACAAATAAGTTTGACAGATATATTCATAGACATCTGATTATAATAAATATAAATACTTATTATCTATGTGTATATTATACCCAGCTGTCTACACTGAACTAACTGAATATCTATGGCTCATACCGATATGACATCACAACAGGGCTTACCCACGTTTTAGGTCACGTGATATACAGTTTAAAAATTACGATTTTAATTTTAATATTTTAAAAGAAAAATGTGTTTTTATGACTCGAAATCAGAATATTTAGGTATATTTTTACATAAATTTTAACTTTTTTCAAATTTTATGATTTATTTTTGACTAACGATAATATCCAATTCATTTTGAAAAGTGAAATGGTAAAATAATTAGGTAATTCAAAACAATAATTTTCAAAAGAACAAACTCAACTCAAATATTTCAATTTCAATTAAAATATTTCCAAAAATTTGTCCCAAAAAATGATAGCTCTCTAAGTATCCTTTTCATCTTATCTGATGTCCTTGCGATCATCACTTTGATATTGATTTCAGAAGGAGTGTTATAAGTTTAAGAGTGTTTATCTGAACCGACTTGATTGAAAACATCTTATAAAGTTTCCAAAAATCGGTTTACAAGGAATAAATCGCATTTGTCGGGGTTTTTTAAATTTTAAAAATTTCAGACATTATTCGGTTGAAAGTAGCAAACAATTTAACCTTTCTAAAATACAATAATGCATCCCAATATTTGAAAATTCCATTCTGTACGATGATACGATACATAATATAACTAGTATTACTATTAAGACCGAACGTATACAAGCGAAATCCTTAAAATACCACACACGACTAAACTTATTTATGCCACTTTTTTTTTCTTGCACATCTCTTGACATGAAACACACAAGCAACTTTTTATTAAAATATTTTAAATAAACAATATTGTGTAAGCTATAACAGCTAAAAACACATATGAATTTTATATAAATACACACCGCCATCCATGGAGATGGCTGCTGGTGTAATGTATTTTGTAATAGCAAAATAATTGAAGACAAGCGAATAACAAATTGGAATTTTGTTGGAATTTGTAAATCAACAGAAGAGAACATTGAAGGAACTTAAGATAACATATATTCAATATAATATGTGTATATAATATATATATATATATAGTGAAAATGCTTTTGGAAAACTTGTATATAATAAAATCAATAATATTAAGATAATATCACGATCTTAGAGAGTTAAAATTATACTTGTCGTGGTCCTCTTATCAAGAAAATAGGTAAGTTTCCAATAATTTTTTTATAAAAATTTTATTTCCAAATTAAACAGAAAAAGCGCTATCAAACTCTACAGTATCATCACAACTCGTCAAGGAGACTAGAAACAGTCTAAACAACCTGGCGAGGTACAATAAAGTCAATATTACCTGGATCCCCGGACACTCTGGTTGGAACGGTAATGAGAGAGCAGACAAGCTGGTCAAACTGGGAACCACCATGGCTCCCACTCAAGAAATGCTTGCGAGGATGCCATACCAAAAAGGTCTTAACAGAATAGAAGATAATCTGAAAAACCAACAATTAAAGGCATGGACCAGCTACGAGGGAGGGCAAATAGCCAAAAGCCTGTTGGGTGAAGGAAACTCGCTCGGTAACAGAGCCGAGGAGATCTTGAAACTAAACAGAGCTGATATTAAAGTCATCGTAGAGGTACTCACAGGGCATGATAACCTGAACAAGTTCCAACATCAGATTGGAAAAAGACAATCTCCCGCGTGTGACAGATGCGGAGAAAAGTCAAAAGAAACATCGATCCACTTTCTCTGTTACTGTCCGGCGCTCATACAGCAGCGAAGGAAATGGTTTGGTCCGGCCGTAGTCGAACCAGAAGAAATTAGGAAACTCAGCGCTAGCCGATCCTGGCTTTCAGTACATCAGTTAGTTATAATAGCCACTGAAAAGCGTAGCGGGGATAGAGTACAAGGGTCTATTTGGCTAGGTGCTCTGAACCATTGCTTCGAAGCCAACTTTAGTAGTGCTTAGTCCAAAAAGGTCAAATTGACACATATACACCAAAATAAAGCAGAAAGCTATAAATACGAGTGCTTATTTTTTAGTCCTTTGAGCTAAATCTAATAAGTATGATACTTTCAGTATATAATAACTTAATTAACAAAAATTTCTGAAATCAATGCCCCTCAAAATCATAAAAAATGTCAATAAAAAAATCATAATCGATCCAATAAAACAAAGAGAAACGAAATCATTTGTGTTTTATTGGATATAATTACCCTTAAACATAATAAACTGAACATAAATAACATAAAATTCAATGTTTAATAACACAAAAACATAATTTAATTGCATTTATTTCTTTTTATATAAAGATATTTTACTCAGTACGTTCATACGTTCATATACGTTCATAGATGTAATAAAAATCTTATAGATGTATTATATAGAGAACTTTTTTTTTTTTTTAATGTCGTGTTGTTCATAATTTCATATACTTTTAATGGGAGTACAAACATGTATTGATATATATAAAAAGCTCATAGCTCATAGTGTAATTTTTATTGTACGCTTGTACCAAGTTCAGAAATAATGAGCGCATTGGTAAGCTCGTTTTTGTCAATGAAATATCTCATCTTTTCAAATGATTGTATAATTAACTTAAGATGATTTGTCTTACGTTAAGGGTCACAGAACTTATGCAATTATAAGTATAATAATGATGATAGCTTTGAGTCCTTCTAGCCGAATACCATCGTTTAAGCTACCTGCAAAGATAGGGATCTTTTTTAATTTTTTTCTGAGGCCTAAACTTCTAGACTTCGACCAGATAGGTCCAAAATCGAGTGGAGAGGGTTGCAGGAAAAAAAGTACCTATCTGGGTGAAGTTTAGAAGTCTAGTCTTTTGTTTTCAATTTTTCTCTTTTGTCTTCAATCAATTGAAAGTAATTGAAAACATTTTCAGTTGTTTAAACCCCGCTCAGATAGGGGATAATCAAAGCTTTATTTGAGTTTCCTGAATTTTGAAATTAATTCCAAGATAGAAAACTTAATTGAATGGTTCTAGACGCATGGTTTACCTAAAATTAAAATTTCTCTTTTGTAACTCTGGCCATATACTGTATTCCAGGCAGAGCTGGTAGCCATCATGAGATGTGCTGACCACCTCCAATTGGCCAATTTTAGGGATGATGTGATTAGCATCTGCACAGACAGTCAAGCAGCACTCAAAGCGCTATAAAACTGTACAGTGTCATCGCAACTCGTCAAGGAGACTAGAAACAGTCTAAACAACCTGGCGAGGCACAATAAAGTCAATATTACCTGGATCCCTGGACACTCTGGTTGGAACGGTAATGAGAGAGCAGACAAGCTGGCCAAACTGGGAACCACCATGGCTCCCACTCAAGAAAAGCTTGCGAGGATGCCATACCAAGAAGGTCTTAACAGATTATAAGATAATCTGAAAAATCAACAATTAAAGGCATGGACCAGCTACGAGGGAGGGTGAATCGCCAAAATCCTGTTGGGTGAAGGAAACTCGTTCGGTAACAGAGCCGAGGAGATCTTGAAACTAAACAGAGCTGATATTAGAGTCATCGTAGAGTTACTCACAGGGCATGATAACCTGAACAAGTTCCAACATCAGTTTGGAAAATACAGCAGCGAAGGGAATGGTTTGGTCCGGCCATAGTCGAACCAGAAGAAATTAGGAAACTCAGCGCTAGGCAGATCCTGGGTTTCAGTACATCAGTTGGTTATAATAGCCACTGAAAAGCGTAGCGGGGATAGAGTACAAGGGTAGATCGAGCATGGCCCGCTAACCTCCATACTCATACTCATACTCAACTCTGGCCATGGCGTTAGTACTGTTTATAAGAGTACTAGAATGCTATTATACGCGGCTCGAAGATTAAAAATCGAATATGTTCAATAATTCTGAAAAAAACTTTACGTTCATATATATAGTCTATTACAACTGTTGGTTATAGTAAAGGAGCCTGTCATTGGCAGACTATGATTTATCGTTATATACAGGTCGGTACCGGTTTGCTACCAAACCATTCTCCTATACCGTCATCTCAAACCAACACAAATATCGAAGTGAAACAACAAGGCAATAATATAGTGTAAGGTTTTTAGTATTTAGAGTTGAGTTGAGAGCAAAATCATATCGTATTAGAGTTGGGTATGCATTCACAACAAGGTTGGAAAAGGAATATCACTTCTATATATGGTATATGATATACACAGTAAGTTTCATTCTGGTCTACCTAAACTATATTAAAAAACGTGAAAACAAACGGTAACAAAGTACATATATACATGACGTTCTGTTATTGACTGCAGATCGTTATCCTGCAGAATAAGCTCATAAAGACGAAGGAAAAAGTTATTTTCCACTTTTGGATATGAGGCCTACTTTGCGAGATAATTAACAAAATAAATTAATATATCTTTAGCGAATCACAGTTCAATAACATTTTGAATGAAACCAATAAAACACTACTTAAAGAGAGGATGTGTTTTATCATTGTGGAAGGCGTCTCTAAATGCAAAATTATTACAAAAAAACTCTATTTGGCTACTTTTGTTATTATAAAAACTAACCCATTAAAACCTACACTACGTTTCTTGGTAAATTAAGTGTTGTACACAACTAATCGTGCGAATATCACATACGTTAGGCATATATTTGGCAAGACGGACAATTGTCCGTTTTGATAAATATATGCTGAGATACACATACGGGTATCAAACCCTAAACTCGCACTTGAAACAAAGCACAATTGGGTTGGGTTGGGTTGGGTTGGTTTGTCAACCCAAACATAACACAATTAAAATCGGTTCATCTGTTTAGGTACTACGATACCACAGACAGACAAACACAAAGAAACACACAAATAGCGGTCAAACTTATAACGCCCTTTTTTTTAAGTTCGGGGGTTAAAAATCATGTGTGTAGTAAGTAGTTAGTCGTGGAACTTTTTGAACTATCGTAACTTTATTAATACTGAGGTAATCCAGATCATAACGTACTGTATAAAATGGACTACAGCCGAGTCGTGTCGGTAAGGTTTAATATCCACACAATACATTCTCGAATCATTATTATCAGTAACCGTAAAGATCATAGTGTGTGTGTATGTGTGTGTGTACAATGTACGTAAACGATTATATTTACAGAGTGTTCGAATTTGAGACTACTTTGTAGTCTAATACACACTAGAAAAAAAAACACAGAGATATTCTGATCAAAGGATTCTTCTTATGTAAACTGACAACCTAGATTCGAAACAAGTAAAATTTACAAAAAATTAAAAAACCCCCCGACAAATGCAGTGTATTCCTTGTAAACCGATTTTTGGTTAACTTTGCTATAAAATGTTCTCAATCAAGGCGGTTCGACCGATTATTAGGAGCTACGATGCCACTGAGAAACACACGTACGCACAGATAAACTCTTTAAACTTAAAGCATTCCTTCTTAAATCAATATCAAAGTGATGGCCAAGGACATCACATGAGATGAAAAGGATACTTAGAGAGCTATCATTTTTTGGGACAAATTTTTGGAAATATTTTAATTGAAATTGAAATATTTGAGTTGACTTTGTTCTTTTGAATTACTTGATTATTTTACCATTTCACGTTTCGAAATGAATTGAACCAGGTTTATTTGACCATTCATTTTCATAGTAATTATTTATATGTTATGCCTTTTCCAAACTAAATCGATTTTGAGGTCATGGCCAATTTTTTAGTTTTTTCGAGCTCGCACTTGAAACATAGCTAAAAACACTTTACGATGCCACAGACAGACAGACAAACACACAGACATACACACATAGCGGTCAAATACCCCTTTTTTTAGTTAGGGCATTAAAAATTAGGGTACAACAGCAAACCAGACACCTTGCTTCTAATGTGACAAAAAATCTAATTCGATCTGACAATATTTTAATTTATTTGCTTAAAAAGTAATCTTTCTGTCAAAAAGTTTATAATACAGTTTAATATCAAAGTCTAAAAATTACCCATTCAAATCTGATTCGAGCACACGGTACCTGTTCATTTATTGAAGGTATTTACTATACTGCATATAAGGGATATACTATATTAAACTTTTACTATATATGAAAAGAAAGGATCATCAACACCAGAGTACAAAGCTTGGTCTATGAGGCGCTAGCTGTACTATCTAAAACACAGTCCCATACCATACCATACCATACCATACATGTAAGTCTTCTATCATAAAGCACAAAGTTATAGTTTTAGTCATAGTAACAGGTCCGTTCGTTCAATATACGTAAATATGTATTTTAACTTTAAAAAATTCGTTGATAAAACTGTTAGATTCTTTGAAAATATTTTAAATTTTATTATTTAAATCTCCGTAAATCTTGCCTGAAAAATTCTATTTCAAAATTTTTTACTTCAAAGAAAATATCAAAGCTATTTTCTTATACTTCTAATTCATTGCAAGGTGAAGGACGTTCCCAAAAAAGCATATTTTCTTAGGATCATCTTTAAAACGTGTATATACATTCTCATGAATGCCCTTTTTAAGCAGGTCAATTTTTAATAGCCCTTACGGTGTTAAATTTATAGATTTGGGCTGTTAAAGTTTGCATTCTCGCTCGGTAACAGAGCCGAGGAGATCTTGAAACTAAACAGAGTTGATATTAGAGTCATCGTAGAGTTACTCACAGGGCATGATAACCTGAACAAGTTCCAACATCAGATTGGAAAAAGATAATCTCCCGCGTGTGACAGATCCGGAGAAAATTCAAAAGAAACATCGATCCACTTTCTCTGTTACTGCCCGGCGCTCATACAGCAGCGAAGGAAATGGTTTGATCCGGCCATATTGGAACCAGAAGAAATTAGGTAACTCAGCGCTAGGCAAATCCTGAGTTTCAGTACATCAGTTGGTTATAATAGCCACTGAAAAGCGTAGCGGGGATAGAGTACAAGAGTCTATTTCAGCGGTGCCCAACCTACGGCCCGCGGGCCGGATCCGGCCCGCGAAGAAGCTCAATCCGGCCCGCGAGCTCCTAGTCGGATATTCGTAAATTATTGACCAAATACCGCCTATTTTTTAAATTTATTAAAGTATTTTCTGTGAATTTTATTAACTACAATATTTCTGATATTGTTATATGTATTTTGATTGAATAATTTGTATTTGTACATGACATCGGCATGACACGGTGTGTCATGCCGATGTCGACTAGTGCTGCCGCGAGTGGCCGATAGTCGAGGTGACTACAGAGTGAAGTTAGTTATAATCATGGAGTTACTTGTGGTAATTATTTCATAGGAGATGCTCACATATGTTTACATTAACTTTTGTGAAAATTAGTTTCTGAAAAACAACATCAGACTTCACATTAATAAATCGTGAGTACAGATTTTGTTCTTTTGAAATTTTAACCTTTTATGATTTCATTTAATTCTAAAAATAAATTAAAAAACGCAACATTTTCATAAAATTTATAAATATTTAAAAAAAATGAATCAGCACAAACATATTCGTGAATTCATTGAAAATGTTGAATTTTTTTCAAAGGTGTTACTAAGATATGCAATTATAAAGAATCCGGCCCGCGAAATCGTATGTCATGATGAATCCGGCCCACGGACAAAAAAAGGTTGGGCAACCCTGGTCTATTTGGCTAGGTGCTCTGAACCATTGCTTCGAGGTGCGATACTCGAGCATGGCCCGCTAACCTCCATACCATACCATACCATACCATACCAACTACACGAAACTTTAAAAAGTGAACGGACTTTTCTTTTCATTTTTTTATTTTACTAATTACAATTCAATTTGTCAATGAAAGTTTTATCAAAACAACAAATTTAAGGGGCGTTTGTTCTCAGGTTCCCTTTTGACTGATTTCATTTTGATTTATCTACAAATCAAATTCAACCAAACCCAGTAGTAATTTTATCTACGCAGTACCAACATAAAATAAAAATTTATAAAAAAACGAAAAGAAAAAAAAACGAAACCAAGCAGCTACAATAAAGTTAGTTATTTGACGTTAGAATCTAGAACTTACTTGGTTGGTAAAGAATAAAATAAACTAATACCTTCTACTTTTTTTTTCTACTCCCAACGGTCCTATACACCGACTTTCAACTGTCTATACAAATCTAGCAAAACTCCTTACCAATATGTGTAAAGCTCTGCTATCAAAAGTTTGTTCTTTTCAGCTTCAGGTAGTACCTACACTAAGTGTTAGCAGAAAACAGAGTGTTATTGCCTTGTAATGAGATTGTCCTTTTCCAGTTACACAATATATAATGCCGAGCTGAAAAGAACAACAAGAGAAGAACTGAGGCTATTCCACTAAATAGTAATAATAACACAGGAACAGATATCACACACTACCACCATCTTATTTCGTTTGTGTATCGCCTTATTTCAAATTGGTATAAACAACCTGTTTATTAGTTTGTATTGAATTCAAAAAATAAATAAAATAAATATATATCTCAATCCAATCCTGGTACACAAACATGTTGAAAAGGAAAAAAAAAGGAAGTTCACATAGCAGCTTTAATAAGCGGGACCCATTAAAAATAGAGGACCCACCTAAAATTTCAATAATGGGTCTCGACTGTTAAAGTCACTATGTAAGCTACTCGGCCTGTTTTTTTTAATTTTTTTATCGAATGCAGTCGGTTTTTCGGGAAAAAATCAGAAAAATTTTTCTGTTTCAGAATTCGATAAAACTCAGTTATAAGGGTAATTTTGATCCAAAAAATTCAAAAATGGAGTTCATTTGACGATTGGGCGGGTAGATTTTGAACAAATCGAGTCCTTGGATCGATTTTTCAAATTCCGAAACAAGAAAATTTTTTGGATTTTTTGCAATTTTTTGAAGGGGTACCCCTTGGAAAAAAATCGAAAAAATCAAAAATTTTTTTTGTTTCAGAATTCGATCAAACTTAGTTTATAAGGTAATTTTGACCCGAAAAATTCAAAAATCGAGTTTATTTGACGATTGGATGGGTAGATTTTGTAAAAAACGAGTCCTAGGATCGATTTTTCTTGATATCTCAAAAATTACCCACCCAATCGTTGAATGAACCCGATTTTTGAATTTTTTGGGTCATTTATACCTTATAAACTGGGTTTCATCAAATTCCGAAACAACAAAATTTTTTGGTTTTTTTGCAATTTTTTGAAGGGGTACCCCTTGGAAAAAATCGAAAAAAATCAAAAAAATTTTTCTGTTTCAGAATTCGATAAAACTCAGTTTATAAGGTAATTTTGACCCAAAAAATTCAAAAATCGAGTTTATTTGACGATTAGGCTAGTAGATTTTGAAAAAAACGAGTAATGGGATCGACTTTTGGCGATATCTCAAAAATTATCCGTCCAAATAAATTCCTGTTGCATCTTGTATATTGTAAATAAAAATATGATTGGTTAATATATATTTGATTATAATTCTTCAACCCTGGTTCACGTTGTTTTTTTTGTTGTTGATACAAATAATGAAATATATTACATAATGTTTGTAACAGATATTTTTCTCTATAAAAGTTGAATAAATCATTCTATAGTTTCTTTTAATAACTTTATTCTATAAAAAATGAGATTATTTACCAATAACTGAGCAATTATTATGTGACTATTTGTCAAAAATTGAACAGTTATAGTTAATCATTTACTCAATACAAGAACAATTAACTATTGTTCGGAAAATCAAATAAAATTACGAAAATTGATTGTTTTATTAAAAAAACCAATCACATAATACCCGAAATGTAATGCATTACGTTTTCCTTGATTTCTGTTCATTATTAACCGCCCGCAAAAAAAAAGAGATGCTATAAGTTTGATCGCTACGTGTGTGTGTCAGTCTGTCTGTGGCATCGTAGCGCCTAAAACGGATGAATTGATTTTTATTTGTTAAACCACATTAATTAATAATACTGCATTTCTATCGTAATTATGTCAGAAAATTTGAATACCCTAAAACATTACTAGATTTCCCTGTTACATGGTTTTATGTGGTTTTTACTTTTACCATAATAATAATGATAATAATAATAATTATAATAAAATAAAAACAAACTAAATATAACAACAAAAACCCCTGAATTAGATAACAAAGTTTCTAGATAATCCATCCATATAACTACTTACTATTATTATATACATATTACAATATAATCTAATGCATATTATGAAAGTTAGAAGCATAAATAAATTCGGTGAAAAATAATTTTAATGGCTAGCAAAATAAGCCAATAG
Organism: Chrysoperla carnea; assembly: GCF_905475395.1. NCBI lineage: Eukaryota > Metazoa > Arthropoda > Insecta > Neuroptera > Chrysopidae > Chrysoperla > Chrysoperla carnea. Next base: position 3,786,670 of record NC_058338.1, on the reverse strand, counting down.
TACCTAATTAGTAAATATCGAGCCGGTTTCGAAAAAAAAATGGCAAGTGGTTGAAAGTACTGTTCTACTATAACCAGCGGACAATCAAGATGTTTCTAACGACACCTCCTTTGTCAAATTATGATTCAAAGTATTCTATAATTTCGTGATTAAGTATAATTACACAGTCTTATTTCTTGGTTTGCAAGAAATATTTGCAAGACCAAACTCACGACTACGTGACCAAGTCTTATTTGGCTCTTCGTTAGCTTGACACTGACACTTAAAAACAGCACTTGGCACTGATACATCAAAATCATTAATCATTAAAACCAGCACATATTGTAGGCCTTATTTAATATGGTTTTTGGAATATGAGGGCTTAATTATGGAACACTATTTCCAAAATTCCTTTGAAAATCAAAAATTGTCATAGATCTCATATTTTCTATTTTTCTAGTTAAAGTCTTACTTTCCGAAATATTTATATGCGTGCAATAAACTATGTAACATGTAGACCGAATATTTAACAGAAGTACTCCCAATTTATTAAGAAAAATAGCTTAGAAATTTTTTATTGAAATATATTTTTTGAGCATCCACAAAGCGTGCAATACGACTCTCAAAGGTCCTATACCTGACTCAGAATTCATAATATGAACTGTTAAAATTGAAGCCATTAAACAATTTTCGTCAGTTACAACGAACTTGGACACTCCCATTTCACAATCGAAATCAAATTTTAATCCGATTCATTCATCTAAATTACGGTCGATAAAACAATTTGATGTTCTTGATAAATGTTGTTTTTCGATTTTGTGATAAGTGTTTCTGTAATTTTTGATAATGTTTTACATATTTATTTTCAAATTTGTAAAGAATGTTTGTAATGTGTTAAATGAATAAATTTAGCCACTGACGATGGTTGCGTTGCCATCAAAATATCGATATTTATCGAAAAGTAATTATATTGTCGAGTATCGTAATATTTAGTTCAATGTTTCAACTTGTTTTTTTGCATAAAATTGTATCCACTTTTAAATCTCGTGAAAAAAATATTTCCCATTGCTTGGCTATAACTAAGTTATACCGCTATTGAATCGGTGCAAAATGTTTCAGTTCTTAGATCACGGTCGTTAAATGTATATCGGAAGTACCACTTTTGAAAATACCTATATATTATAACACACTAGCACATATCCAAAAAAAAATAAAATAAAAATCTTTTCAAATTTTTATTTTTATTCTTTTTGGTATAATACTGGACTCTATTCAGTAGGTAATGCTTAACCACATATACCACCTTCCTCGTCAGTAGTCACATAATTATACATACACAGATATAGATAAAGCCAGATTTTATTTTTCTAAAAAAAAAGTAAAATTAATGATTCAACTGGGAATTATTTATTAAAATCCAACTGCTTTCACTTCACATATGTGAAAAAAAATTACACATGTAGAAGAAATTATAAAATAGTCATTCCAGAGTAAAAAAATAAATTATATACCTATATTTATATGTAATAAAAAAAAACCTTTTAAAATTTCCATTGATTGCGAAAAAAATTGTAAAACAAGTGGAAAAAATAATCCGTCGATATGTAAAACGTTAAAAAAGAGGTTGTGATAAATTATGTCGGAATTATAAAGATTAAAATAATCTACAATCTATAAAATTTTCTGGAATTATAATTCCAAATAAGAAAATAAAAAATTTCAACTTTTATTTGGATAATTTATTTATATTTTCCAATTAAATTCTTTGAATGGAAACTATAGACAACAGTCAAGATATGGCCTACATTTTTGGCAAAATATGTTTAATAGTTCAAACAAGAGAAAACAAAAACAATTAACTGAGTTAATTGTTCAAATATCCTCTATAGAAAATCTCGAATGTCAATGATTGCATTATTTTTAATCAATTAGAAAAGTTTAAAAAAACAACTCAATTGTATAGGAAAGATTTTATAGAATTGTTTTTTCGTTTTTCGAGAATTTTTCACACGGTCAATACTTGAAGTTACCTGCAAATTTTCAACTCCTTATATCTCATAGTTTTAGTGAAAAAGGACAAGTGAAAAAGAACAAATGTTACCCAGAATTCCCAATGTGAAGCTGGCTGAGTGATTCACTCACTGACATATACAAATTCTAAGGCACTTCTAGCCTTGCTAGAAAGATGGGGGTTCCGATTTTCCATGGGGTTGCGATGTGGGTAATATAATTTTCAGAACTATTCTGTTAATTTGACTTTATTCCAAGTTGATTGGTGAAAACACCAGCCTTCTAGTATCTATATAACAGAAAAACGTAATTTTTTTGGGGTGTTTTTCGATTTTCCGAGGGTTACAATGAAAAAGTTTTTCCTTGCATCTTTCTAGCATGTCTAGAATTGCCTTAGAATTTGTATATATCAGTGAGTGACTCAGTCAGTCATTTTTACTTAGATCCGACTGATTGGTCTGGCTATTTGATTTTTTAACTCCTTAAATACCTGTAACTTAAGGATATTAAAAAAAAATTCAAGGGTTTGATATAATGCCGCTACCCTTCAGCCAGACTTTGATCATAATATTTATTGATTCTTCAAGTAGGTACAATTACAAAATTTTTCTGTAGTACTTCAAGAATATACTCCAAATTTTTCACCAGCCTTCAGACTATTAGTTATGACCAAGTAACACGTTTTTAAAACTAGCGCATGGGACAGCCCTATTCAAATATCCATCAATTGACATTTGGACAAATATAGAAGTAGAGCTGAATTTTCTTCATAATTTATTTACTTTTCATTTTGTTTGATTGATAAACAAAAACAATAAACCTTTATAGGTATTATGTTGACTTTTAAAACTAAATCACTTATATAAATAATTGTAAATAAAAAATCTTTTATTTATATTTTTTGCTGTATTTATTTAATTTGATTTAATTGAATTGTGTAGATATTTATTTTAATTCAATTGAACTGAACAGTAAAGTTAAGTTTTAGTTATATATATATATATATATATATATATATATATATATATATATATATATATATATATATATATATATATATATATATATATATAGAGTGGTTAGTTTTAGTTATTTTATAAGTAGTTATTTATACCAGATTAATGTAACTAATTCAACCATTCATCTTTATTTGTGTTGTTTGTATGTTTGTATCTCTTAATTCAGTTTTAGTTTTTAGCGAAGTCTGAGTGTATAGATAAATGATAACACGAGAAGTAATATATATACCTCATACTAAATATCTTTAATACTAATATCACTTATTTAAGTACAGAATATAAATTTTACTATTTCTTTATACGGGATGTAAACAATTAATGTATGTTATATAAGAGAAGTTAAAATGAAATGTTTTAATTTAATATTTGATTTATTATTTAAGATTACATCCACATAATTTCATAAACCATCGTCATCGGTACAACGCCTGTTTAATGTAATTAGGTTTTGAGAGCAATAAATGTGGAAATGTGAATTTGAGATGTATGTAACCTAGTAAAAAACAATTAAACTCGAAACCATTGGAAATTATGAAATGGTGGTTCATTTTAACGATTGAAAATGTTTTTTTGCGATTTAGGACGAAAAATGACCTCATAGCGGAAATTGTTCAAAAAAAAAGTTCTTGATAATAATTGGAAGGCTTTTGTACGGGACTTTTTTCATCATAACCTCAAATTCCATGAAAAAATCGCGAAAACCCTTTTCTTGTATTTATTTTTTGCCCCAGGCAAAACCGAAAAATTTAATTGAAATTTTTCTAATTTTCCGTTAAAATTGCTCATTTTTCAACGACAAACTTTCTTGATGTTTTTTTTCGATTTTCATATTCTGATTGTGCTTATTTTAACCGTTGAAATGTCTACTTTAAAATGACCTATCTATATGTAAGGTTAACTTTTCATTCAACCGCTTAGTATCCCGAAAAACCGTCTGTAAACACGATTACTCAAAAACGAAAAGAGATATCAAGCTGAAATTTTTATAGCGTACTCAGGACGTAAAAATTGAGTTAAACTTCGTAAATGAGCAACATAGGTCAATTGAGTCTTGGATTCGTAGGACCCATTTTGGAAACCAAGAGAGATAGAACAAAAGTTTAAAGGTAAAAAGTGTTCCTTATAAAAAAAAGAAACAACTTATGTTTGAAACATTTTTGGAATACGGTTTTGATAATATCACGAAACAATTTGAACCTGAAGTAAAAGTATGAAAAGTATAAAATTATTTACTGCTCAGAAAAGTTCTGGCACAGAAACTAAAGCATTTTTAAATAACTAATACTCTAAGTAGAATTCTCAATTATCACAGAATGTGACTTGACGTGAAAGATAATCTCAACACAGACCCGTACTGAATACAGCGGAACTACAAGCGATGATTGCAATAGCCTACTAATAATACATTTGTTGTTATTATATTGATTCACAATGAACTAAATTACATAACACATATTTATTTGATACATTTTGTAATAGTACATATAGTACCTTAATACGTTCTTACTACATAGACATACATACACATACCACCCATATGATGATGATCTTAAACTCAAAACATTCAGTTGAAGAGATTTGTTTTAAACATTAAGTTAGATTGTCTTTCCGCAATGGAGTTTAACTAAATGAAGAATAGAATAGAAATATATTTATATACATAGTTAGAATACATACAGAGACACAATCATTTCTAAAACATCATTAATGTCTATTTGTCTTTTCTTCTTCTCACTTTATTGGTATCTATCTATATATAGGGGAAAATGTTGTACCTTCATGATAGTAGATTATTTTCTTTCGAATTTCATAAAAATCTGCCAAGAAATACGGGTGGCATAAGCATTTTGTACTAATTATTGGACATATATTAAACAGAGAGATCGAAAATAGTATTGGATGACATCACTACATAGTATAAAACAAAGTCGCTTTTTCTGTCCCTATGTCCCTTTGTACGCTTAAATCTTTGAAACTACGCAACGATTTTTTTTAATAGATAGAGTGATTCAAGAGGAAGGTTTTTGTTTATAATACATCTATATTATAGTAGAGTAAGGGGTTGAAATAGGGGTTGAAAGGGATATGCTTCAAAAACTAAAAAAGTTGTGTATCGATTAAGCTCAAATATTGACATGATATACAACCAGCTTCAAAGATCTATTGTTTTTATCTACTTTTAACCTTCGGAGGGTAGAAAGGTGTAGCGAGAAAGTGGGAAGGAATTATCGAATATTTACAAATATACCTAATTGGGGTATCAAATAAAAGAGCATGACGTGTACATTACAAAACTGTTATCCAACGCAAGGAAATGTGGAGGGAGGGGTGCAAGTGGGGATGTTGCCCAGCAAAGCGGGTAGTTCACAGCTAGTATACTATATTTACCATAAGAACTTCATGCTAAATTCTGTTTTGCTGGAAAGAGATACAAGCAAATTTTTGATAGCTTTTTACCCCAACTATACAATGGCGAAGAATATGTATTTGACCGATATGTATGTATTTTCATCTGTTCGAACCTAGCTAAAACCACTCTACCGTAATTTGACAAAGACGGTATCGTTAGAAGCGTCTTGATCGCCCGCTGGTTAAAGACAATGTGACGTCACATTAAATTGAATATGGCGCCCTCTAGAGAATATAAAGCTATGGTAGCACTTTTCAAATAATAGAGCTACATGTTTCTGTAAGAAAAAGTAGTGGGAATTTCCATTTTCAATCATGATATTATGGTCCCAGGTACAATGGTCTCTCATACATATACAAACTAAAATTGTGTATCTAGACATTAGTACATATCAGTGTATGTGTCTAAAATATATTTGTGTTAGGTATCAGATATTGTGTGGAGTAGGGATTATATTTTCTAGATATTCTACGTACGAGAACAGATCCATAGATACAGTGAAACATCTTTATTCAAACCATTGTCTAGAAAGACATAAATTATAGTTAGAATTACAGCAAGATTGAAATTATAAGTATAACTTTTAAGTGAATTTCAACTGATGAAATATAATTTATATCGCTTTCTTTTCGTATAAAATTCTCAGTGAAATTGAGAAAAAGAATCTTCGCACATGAATGAGGATAATATATGAATGCTTCGAGGAACCAAAGCGACTACCACTGAATAACACTGCCAGGCTGAGTAACGGTCCACTTCGGCGCGCGCTAGAGGCAGCAGTCTCGTTGCCACGAAAGGGGTCGTCTCAAATACCCCTTTTATCTGAACCTGTCATTCCCATTGCAAGATTCTCCGTAATTTACAGAAGGAATGGCTTCGGAAAACCCATCTTAATTCGACTGTTCTCGGATGAAACTCCGTAAATTACAGTTGAGAAGGGGCAGTGTCGTAAATTAAAGATTTATTCTTTAGTACAGAGACTTTAGTTCACATACATTATTTCTAATATTTTTAAACTCATATAAAATCTTACGTTAGAATGGGTCTAAACACATCCCCTCTCCGCACATAAGCACATGAATAGATTTGTTAAAGCCTCCCCCCACAAATGCTTGCGTAATTGATGAATGGCCCCCTAAGAGAAAAAACAATACAAACTTAAACTTTACAGATTTGAGTTTTTTTTGTTTAAAGAGGTTCCACTGTAGATATATAAAATGAACATGTTCTAATTTCTAATTGATATTTTCAATTCATTGAGTTTATAAATAAATTATCATTAACTTCACGATTTTCGAAAGTTATTGCACATATATAAGTAATACTAATAATCACCATACGAGCAAATATCGAAATCGAAATGTTCAATACATTTCTTTACCAGAATTTATAGAATGTTGAATGTCGTTCAAACAAGATTACTTATTTGAAGGATTATTATATCCTATTTGTAGGCACTTCTAAACGATACAAACAAAAGTGTTTCATAGATATCGATATATTTCCATAGAAACCGATTTACTCACAGCCTCAGCGGTTGTAAATACGTCACTACCCTTTGTTTTATTCAAAAATATAACTATAACCGAAAAAGACCCAATGGAACTTTTACAAGAATTGATCTTCTTGTTTTATTAAGTCCTTAAATATAGTCGTAAAATTAACGAGTAAAATGACTGCTTATGTAAAAAGAGTTAACATTTTTCAAATTTTGAATTATGTTTATAAATTTTCGACTAGAAATTTCCGACGGTCTTAATATTTATAAAAATCATTAATGTTAAGGATTTTAAATGAACAAATTGATTAGTATTTACGTTTGTTTACTAAATTTTGTATACAAATTAAACGTCTCACAAATTAAAGTCTTTCGAATATAAATGATACTTTTTATGGTACAATGGTGTAAACTATTAAAGACAAATACCTTTGTCGAGTAAATCTTAATTAAAGAGAATTGACAATATGTAATTACTAAATATTTCACTAAAAAGGATACATTTCAAGGCACATTAAATTTTAATAAACTTTTTAAATTATCATAATTTATACATAATATATGCATTTATGAACACCTATCTACGTTACAAAAACAATTTTATATGCAATTAAATTGTCATAAAGTGTTAAATACATAAAGGATGATCCAATTTTAGTTTCCTATCTTTGCAACTCTGGTAAATTAAAAGGCTGTAAATACTTTCGCTTTTTTCAAACATCAAATGTTAGTTTGAAACTTTTTATTTACGATATGAATCGAAAACTACTGCTTCTGACCATTCTGTTAGAATTGTGTACAGTCTTTTATGGGCAGATCATGGCTAATTTAGTCTTCCTCGTCAGCGAACTAATCACATCACTGTGCAAAAGTTTGAAGAAACTGTAAGTATTGGATATAGGTAAAGCAATAATAAGTCATAGAATTTCTTTTTATATAGTTTTCTTAAGAACCAAGCCTATCTACATGTCACATATACATAACTGATAATCCCATATTAATACATACTATAAAATTTGCATCTAATGTGTACCCTCGTGAGTAAACAGTGATGTTTACAAAAAAATGTTTCAAACAAAAGTTGTTTATTTTTTATTAGGAACATTTTTATCACTTTTTGTTCTATCTCTAACGGTTTACAAGATGGATTCTACGGACCCAAGACCCAATTGACCTAAGTTGCTCATTTACGGCCTAACTTTTTACGTCTTGAGTGCCATGTAAAAACTTCAGCTTGATATCTTTTTTCGTTTTTGAGTTATCGTGTTCACAGACGGACAGACGGACGGACAACAGAAAATGGACTAATTAGATGATTCTATTAACACCTATACAAACTTCGAACTAAACTTAATATACTATGTATATTTCACATATACATGGTATAATAATATTATATTTTCTGAGTTTTTTTGAAGTGAAAACTTCTTTAGCGGCGTTGTACACTTTTTTTGTTATGGGTAAAAAATGTTAAACTCGCGACAGGTTCACGTGTCCTGATCGAAAAACCGTAAGACTATGTCACAGTCAGTACACCGGCTCTCGCCCGATCACTGAAGTTAAGCAACATTGGGTACAGTCAGTACTTGGATGGGTGACCGCTTGGGAACACTGTGTGCGGTTGCTTTTTTATTAAAAATAAATTTTTTTTTTGTTTTGGTTTTTTTTTTTAAGTGAAGGTTTCTTTAGCGGCGTTATACACTTTTTTTTGTAATGGGTAAAAAATGTTCGTTCATGAAATTGTCATGTTTGTGTAGGATAGCGCAATAAATAAATACTGTATTCTACCACATAAATGATAGTACTTTTATACTGATAATTAAAGCAATTCGTGCAAAATTATTCCCTGGCCATTCCAAAATATCAAAAATGCACAACGTTAATATTCAAGTTTTCACTTCAGCCGGCACTCCCGAAGTGCAACACGTCGTTTTTTTTTTTAAATTAGTAAATTCAATTTGGATCATCCTGTACTAGTTATAATTGTTTTTTCCTAAAATTCAAATAATTATGACACATCACACATCACATATCACATATCACACATTAAATATATATAATTTTTAATATAAAAAATATAATATATTTTAATGTGACCATCAGTGTACCTACACTTACATTTAGTTAGTTTTAGTTAATGTTATAACGAAAATGGTTAATGTAAAATAAATTAATATCTATATATATTTATTTATTTATTTATGATGTATATGGCGGTCTAATTATTAATTATCTACATTATAAATTAATATTTAATACTTTTACATTATATATTTAAATAATACTGAGCGAATCAGAAGAAACGATTAAAAGATTAATAAACAAAATATATACATAAATAAACTTTTGAGTGGTTAAAAGTTTTGAATGTAACTTCAAAAGAAAATCTTTTCCAAAATAAATTAATATGCATTAAAAAGTAAAAAAATATAATGTAGTTAAAATTATTGTTATTTTTGGAGTCGGTGTCAGCCAAGCTAATGTAGCAAAGTGTACTGTCGGAGTTGTTTCCTTGGCTGACACCGACTCCAAAAATAACAATAATTTTAACTACATTATATTATCGTTATTTTTTTACTTTTGAGAGCATATTAATTTATTTTGGAAAAGTTTTTCTTTTGAAGTCGGTTTTCTTTTTGTTAAAAGTTTTTTTATTTTGTTATTTTTAGTGAATTTGAAGTACACTAACTAATTTGTCACTAAAAAAAGAATAATCGAAATCGGTTGGCGTGATATTGAGTTATTTGTCCTCCTGTCGTGCATACTTAATGCAAATTTAATACTTTTATGGTTTTCTCATGGATGCCGTTGTCAGAACTTGAACAAAATGAAATGGAACCACACGGGAAGCACTAGCTTTCAAACAGATAAAGAATCATCAAAATCGGTTCACCCAATCGAAAGATATGAGGTAACAAACATAAAAAAAAATAAATAAACATACAGTCAAAAGTAGTTTTGACTAACTGATAACAAAACAACTGCATGAAAAATAATGCCCAAAAGAAATTTCAACGGTGATTTTCCGAATTATACGTCCTATACAAATCTTGCTAAATTAAATTACACAAAAACTATTGATTGAAAAATGAACATGTACACATTTATAACTTACTTTATATACAATAAATATAGATTATATTAAATTATATACCACTATCATATATATGTATATAATGTAATATTATATCATACATATATGACATATGATAGATTTTCAAAAACCATTTACTATTCAATATTGTGTTGTGTGGCATATTGGATTCTATACATATACATGTGTAGGAGGGAATACGATTATGGGAATAGGAATGGAATATGGAATAGTACAAAACAACCAGAAACATTATTATTAACATACTATGATAGAAAAACTTATTGTTTTCCACTCATAATTGAAATCAAATCATTTTTTGTCTTAAAAGTAAGTTAAAGTCCAAAAAATGTCATCTAAGCTATCGAAATCGTTTTTAAATCGTTCATTTACTTAAATGATGAATGAAAGAGAATTTTGCCAGTGAGTTCCCCTGTGTCCCTGTCATAGTCATATGTCATAATCATATGGTATGGCATGGTATGGTATGGAGGTTAGCGGGCCATGCTCGAGCATCGCGCCTCGAAGCAATGGCTCAGAGTACCTAGCCAAATAAACCCTTGTACTCTATCCCCGCTACGCTTTTCAGTGGCTATTATAACCAACTGATGTACTGAAACCCAGGATTTGCCTAGCGCTGAGTTTCCTAATTTCTTCTGGTTCGGCTATGGCCGGACCAAACCATTTCCTTCGCTGCTGTATGAGCGCCGGGCAGTAACAGAGAAAGTGGACCGATCTGTCACACGCGGGAGATTGTCTTTTTCCAATTTGATGTTGAAACTTGTTCAGGTTATCATGCCCTGTGAGTAACTCTACGATGACTCTAATATCAGCTCTGTTTAGTTTCAAGATCTCCTCGGCTCTGTTACCGAGCGAGTTTCCTTCACCCAACAGGATTTTGGCGATTCGTCCTCCCTCATAGCTGGTCCATGCCTTTAATTGTTGGTTTTTCAGATTATCTCCTAATCTGTTAAGACCTTCTTGGTATGGCATCCTCGCAAGCTTTTCTTGAGTGGGAGCCATGGTGGTTCCCAGTTAGTATAAACTTTTTTTTTGAAATTTAAGAGTCTTATCCACCACAGCTTATTATTATTGTAGGAGAAGTATAGTATTAGATTGTAGACAGTAAGCAAATGATTTTGATTGATGTCAAATGTAATCAATCACTGTTTTATAAGACAGTTGTTATTACTATTATAGACAAATGTATTCTATTATATTATATCTCTTACAGAGTGTTCAAGGGAACGGATTAAAAGATAATATGACATAATTATATCTAAGTGATGACAACACACATTCAAATTATATTGAATAGCAGTTATTAGAACATTTTGATATACAATTTATTAGAACCAATAGGAAACGATTGATATTGTTATGTACGAAGTATTTTGCTTACAATTTTTAAGTCAAAGCATTTTTAAAAATTAAATTTACCAAATAATGAACTTTCTTGTGTAATTTTTTCGCAGGTGATAAATAAAAGCCCAGGCAAATAAAGGTTTTACTTCTTAAAAAATCCAAGTGAAGGAAGCGACTTATTTTCAAAATTTAAAAGAAATATTAAGATGGTTTTTATTTAATTTTGTTGTACTAATACTCATTTCAATAATTTTTCCATAGTGAAAAAGTTAATAAGTCGTGATTTTTGAGAATGTTTTGAATCGATGCATTATGCCTACAACTTTTAATCTATTTAAATCTGCACCCCAAAAATAAAACATCTGAATTATATAATATTATTAATAAATACATTTTTGAAGGAAAACTTTTTTCCAAAAATCGTTTTTAATGAACTTTTAATAATTAAAATAATAGCTAGTTAGTTAGTTTAATTTCATTATTAGTGTTTTGTTATGTTGTTTGAGTATTAATAGAGTAAATTGTAAAAGGTCTACTTATAGATACAATATAGGGTAAAGTATAATATCCCCGGATACCTTTTCATTTAAAATTTAAAATGTGAGAGGCAAAGTTTGAAAATATGTTCAGTCTTGTACCTTGAATCATACAAGGTACTTAACCATTGATAAACAATAAAGTGAATTTAATTTTATTTTCTTCTTTCATCTCCTGGACTGCCGAACGTTCTGATACGAGCTGGCGGAACAATTGAATGTCAACCTGGTATGAGTACCCGAACACAGGGACATACTGCGAACTTGTAAAGCCGATTAGCTTGCTAGAAATGGCCCTGGTGTTCCTCACAGAGGATATCTTCAAAAAGGCCCATAGCATATCTTTATAAAACACATAAATGTAATATTTTGATCTCTGACCCAACACTCTCGCCCCATACTATAACTATTATATAAAATAATTGTAAATCAATTATCTGTAAAATAATTAAATTGTTAGAGGTAGATAACCATACTATTACATGCTACACATACCTAGATCTATTTATTGATAAAAGCCTATAACCTATTAAAGATACATTCTATACACTTGAAAAGTTCATTTTATAATATAAATTGGTCTATCTATTGGTCTAACAAAATAGTTGTTGTTTAGTCAATTTGATAGAAACAGTATTCTAAGATTCATTACAAAATTATCCAACTTATATTGCTACACATTTTGTCATGGACTTCGAGCTTTTACTGTATATTTAATCAAAAAGACAAGTGAAATTTACAAATTAAAAAAAACCCGAGAAATTTTTCGGGAATGGTACCCTAAACTCGCACTTGAAACATACCTACCATAAGAACACTACCCATAACGATGCCACAGACAGGCAAACAGACTCACATAGCGGTCAACCTTGTAACACTTCCTTTTTGTGTTCGGAGGTAAAAAATTTAAAAGCTAGGTGAAATTAGAATTTAAGTCTTCTTATACTCTTTTTGTTTCGATTTGTACTATTGAACTTTGTTTCTTATCGCACCTTAGGCGGGTGGAGGCTAGACGAAATTTATATATAAATAATATTCTCAACGAAGACATGGTCTTGTGGTTAGGCAGCTCGCTTCTTATATGACGATATCACCATTATCATTGTGACGATTCTCAGAAACACTGCGTTTTCAAACTTGTAAATTTAACCTTGTATTGATTATTTACTACCACGTACTCCCTACTCATTGTAAATGAAAGATTTTGTGGTCTAAATATTAAGAAAGGCTGTTGTTAATCGTGTTAACCAGTACGAAGTTTTTGTTACCCAAACATGTCGTTTTAATGGGCTTATGTTTACTGACTACCACAAGACAGACAAAAATGCCAATCACTTGATAAATTATATAATTGTAGAGAGGGAAATCACACTAGCTGGTAAAATGCTTGCTGCGTTTCGCCAGCCAAAAAAAAAAATCGGTTGTCACATGAGAAAATAATTTTACTGAATTTAATTTTTTTCAGATTTGAGTGTACTTACATAATTGTTTTACATATAGAATTCTATATAGTCTAAGAGACGGTATAAAGTCGATCTTCACTCATCTAATAACCAGATGAGACTTATTTTTTAAGAGCTTGTCTTTCGAAAAGTTTTCATGACTATTTTTTTATTAAATTAATTTTCATCATTTTTTCCTTTGGCGGTTTTTTGCAAGCCTATACCATTATTTTCGTTATTAAATTAACTTTCTTCTGATACTAATTCGATGTTTGACTTACCTGTTCATACGGTTTAAACAGATCTACACCGATCTGTTAACCAATTGTATTTAGTACCAGAAGAAAGATAATTTAATAACGAAAACCACTCTTGATTAAAATTAGTTTAATTGAAAAAGATGTGAACATTTTTCAATAGTCAAGCTATCATAAGCGTATTTATAAAGCGATAAAATTTCGTAAAAAATATGTCTCACGTGATGGTTATCAAATGAGTGAAGGTCGACCTTTTACCGTCTCTTGTACTATTATATATTCTATAACATTCTAAAACAATTTTAGTATAATTGCTGTAAAATAATGATTATTATAACTTTAGTTTGTATCAAAGTGAGTGTAATGATCAAGGGAGCAATGGTATTAAAATAAACTTTGTACCTACAGTACAAGCCAGCCAAAATACTCCTCAATAATAAAAAGTGAAATTAAAATTCGGCCCAGAAATATGGATGATATTACTATTTTAAACTACTAATTGGAGAGATATTCGACAGAGATTCTATGTTTGCCATAAGAACTGCATGCGAATTTCTTGTATCTGTTAAAAATGAACAACATTTCTATCGAATTTTATTCAATTTTTGGCCATCCTGTACATTTGATGTCAAAAATGAAAAGCTGAATTTTGAAAGCTGAGATTTTTGTAAAGAATAACTTTGTTCCGTAAACCTTATAATAAAATAGTTGTCCATATGGAGCCAACTTAAATAGACACACTGTATATACGAATATCTAAGAGTGACTATCTTTTTTTACTTACATAACGTAAAAAACAAACGATTACGTAATCAACATTGTCTATACATAGTATTTCAACAACTTATTCAGCCAATTGTTTCTTTCCAAATAAGTTTTTTCTAATTATTTTTCCATTACATGTTGACAAGTTGACAAATTTTAGATAAAAAGTAAAAAGGATTGTCTCCCCCCCCCCGAACAAAACATAATTCACTTTACCATGCTTAATTTGGAGTGGGGGGAGCGGCACTTAAATGTTTTTTTACCGATTCACACGTAGGATGCAAAACACGTAAGTTGATTATTTATAAACAAATAAAATAATATATTAATTTAATTAATAAAATTAATAGAAAATAGTTATTTACAATAATTATAAACAACAACCATACGATATATACGACCGTGATCCCATAATGATTCTTTAGTGTACCTTTTTGAAGTTCTAAACGTTGTTCATGTGTGAAATTTATGGTAATTAAATATAATTTTATTTATTTATTTAATTATCTACAATAAAGGTTATAACCATTTTTGGTTTAAAGTGCACAGCTATGGAGATATGGCCTAAAACGGTTTTCCTTAAAATAGAGGCATTTCCCCTGCCTATTTCTGTAAGGATTTTGTGCATTTACATTCCAGACCGTGATACTGAAATTATTTAAAAAAATTCTCTGTAGTCTGGAGTATCTATATATATTATAAATGTGAAAGTAAGCATGTTTGTTTGTTTGTTTGTTACGCTTTCACGCTAAAACTAGCGAATGGTTTTTAATGAAACTGTACAGCAATATAGCTCATACTTCTGAATAACACATGAGATATAATTTATAAAGATAATATATTAATATTAAATAAAAAAAATTTAAAATTTAATTTAATTTGACATTACCATAAATTACAGATTTCTGTAGAAATAGTCAATATAAAATATTTCACGTCCATCTTTTCTGTGTAAAACAATCCTTACCATTATTTCGAGTGTTATAGAAAGGGGATTAGCGAGAGCAATCTTTATCAATCAATATATATATGAATTTGTGACCACAAAATAATTAATGTAAGTTCTCTATATTATGAAAATTTCGCTTGAATATGAGCTTGAGGTCGAATATTAGGGACATGCTTTAAATACATAAAATAAGCCAAAGAGTTTACAATATGGTATACTCGTAGTCGTATATGTATTATGTGTTTAGTAAAATGATTGTTATTAGTTAGATAAACAAACAATACATATGAGTTGAACCATTTTGAAGTTGAATAGAGTTCAACCATTTTAAATTATGTGTACATAACAAATAATACAGTATGATTTTTAAATAATCTTCACAAAAATAAAAACGCAACACTTGTAATGAGGGCTTGAAAATGCGATATAACCCGACAATCTTAGTTTAACAAAAGTAATCAACCTCGAAATCTAACAAAATAAGCTGAATTTTTGTACAAACGTTTATTTCGATAGTACAAATGTTCAAAGTCAAAGGTTGAAATCAGGCGAAAATCAGTTTTTTTGAGAATATTTCATTTTCTTTGCCTGCAATCCTTTTAACATTTATTATGAAAGTTATAAAAGATAAAATTCTCTACAAATTTTATCAGAAACCTTTTTTTGTACGTTGGACCGTTTTTGAAATAGATTCCTTATTCATAAAAAAATGCAAATCTTTGACACATTTTGTAAGGATCTTTTTTTAACAACTTTAAGTTTATATTTTCTAGATAATCGGGCAAAATATACCAGGAAAAAATAGATCCGACAAACGTAAACCCGGAAAAAATAGAAGCGAAAAGTAGATATAAGTGCCGAACACATTCGATATTGATTTTCGATAACTCTGTATTGTTTAATTACGAATTTGTTAGGTTTAGTTTGTCGACTATAGAAGAGTTGGTGGTTGGGCTCTAAAGTTTTCAGCCTTTACGTTTAAAATGAGACGTTATTACAGAAAACGAAGGTATTATCGTAAACCAGGCATGGGCAAACGTGACGTTAAGCAAATTCTGATATAGACCAAAAGAACCCATGATACTAAAGTTTTTGCAAATATTAATTATTTATGCCAAGAGATAATATTCTAGGACAATCAAGTATGGTATCCACATTTCATTTAAGTAAGCGAAATAGGGAAAAAATAGATAATAAACTTGTTTTTGTTAAATGAATAACTTTACTTCAATTCGAAGTGAACTAAAACATGTTCTACAACTTTTTTCATCCCCTGTATAAATAGATAAACACATATAGAATAGTAATCCAGATAGGATAGTAATAGAAGTTAGTCTATCTTACTCACTTAAAATAACAACAACAACATGATGCTAGCTAGTGGCAGCTACAGCCCTAGCTCTGTAGCTTTAAAGCTAGGCTAGCAAGCTAACTAGAGAGAGCTTGACTTGGCTTGGTTGTGCTATTATTTACAACAATAAATTTCAATATTCATCACTGTCCATTGGTGGTAACCAAACTTAACGAACATAAAATGTTTTAAAACAATTTATAATTTGACCAGTTTAAACCGTTTTAAACTATATATAATATTCTATTTTTCACTGTTTTTTTATTCTATTTATTTATTTTTGTTTATGTTATTTGATTGTTTTTTATATTTTTTCTATTTTAGCATATGTGAGTTGTTTTTTTTAACTTCCCGCAGAAAAGTTCGGCTTATGAATCCGAAAATCCTAATCGAAATTTTCAACATAACTGTATGTCTCATACACGCTTTCTAATTTGATCTGATTCGAATGAAAGTTCATAATGATCTTAGATTTGAGCTAAACTCTTTGTAAAGCATCCAAATTAGCTGAAAAAATGACAAAAGTGGTGCCTATCATACCTCGAATTCCAATTATCCCAACTGAACTTCCGTTTCAATTCAAACGAGTTTCCAATAAGGCTCAGTTTTTTAGTTTACCATTCAGCGCAAGGGCAAACATTGCAGGTAGCTGGGGTGCATTTAGAAATACTATGCTTTTCCTATAGCCAGTTGGCGGAAAAAAATGATAAATCATATAGGTTATCCTTTCAATTGGATTGGATATCAAAATATATAGAGAGTGTGATAAAAAACTATCTAAAATATTTAGACAATCTTGTATAGTTTATAAAAATAACATAAAAATATAAGGTTGTCGATGATATAAAAACAAAATTTTAATTTAATTATGAGTTCATCGAAGATCCATCATTTGATGAACATAGACGATTATAGTTAAAGTATTGTTGATTGAAAAGAGATATTTATATTATCAAATTTATAAGTAGCACTTGCACACAATATATTATATATTTTTATAGTTGCATGGTATCGCAAAGCTAAAAATGATACACTTTTTGACTACAAAGTAGGCAATTTAAGGCAATGAAGGAATGTTATTTTCCTAATCTGAGAAGTTGATGGTGTGAACCATAAGGATCGCACTCACATGAACAAACAACTTGTTTAATATTGGTTTTTTAAACATATAAACGCTATTAAACTACACAATTGGTTTTAAATGTATTTTTAACAGCAAATATTTGTTACTATATTAACCTAAAATTTGTTTTTTATTTAAAATAATTTATATTTAAATGAGTTTACTTTTTAGTGTTTTCATTTTTAACTGGTTGAATTAGCCTGCATCGTTGGGAGGAAAGTAGATCTTCGGAGGTAGTTAATCCTCTTTTTGTGTACCATTAGTGCGTACTGTTTTTCCACTACCCCATGTCAGAGAAACAAATTTCCTTAACAATACACATGTGTTATCCCAGAAGACTTCATTCAAATTTGTTTAATGGGATAATCATTTTGGCATGCAAAAATTGACAGCTTAAAATATAACTAAACAGTTCTTACAGAATTATCATTTCTGTAAAAGAATTGAAGAAGTTAAGAATTGTAATTTGGCGTGAAGCGTTGTTAAGTATGTTGTTAAGTAACTAATATTTTACGTTTTAAACAAGCGAAAATATTCACAACATTCTAATTTATCGAGTTGAAAACATAGGAAACTGAAATTGTCACTTCATCATTCACTTCATAATAGTATGTATGAATGAAGTTTGGTGGAAGAGTAAAGAACACTATTATCGATATATTAAATACATTATAAAAGTAACTTCCTTGCGTTCCCACCATTTTAAAATAATTATAAGTATTTACAAAAAATTGTATTTTGCTAATAGTATGAAAAGCTTGTTTCACCCTAATTAAGTATTAATATTAAAACAATTACTTTATTTCCAAGAGAAGAAATTTTCTTCTCAAAAAAAGTTTTCTGGTTATATTAAATTATCGAAGGTAACAATCAATCAAAACTATAGGAATTTAAAATTCTCGGGGCGAATTTGAAATTATTTTCCTTTTTTCATACAAAATCGAAACATATTATGGATAAAAGCTAAAATTTGATATTTTTAATTGAGCGCCTCCAGCTTTTACTGATTTTCATGTATGATTTACTCATAGAGATAGTTATTTTTTACTTTTTTGAATAATAAAAGTTTGTCATTAAAAAAGTATGTTTTGTTGAAATTTTTCAGAGTAACAAGAATTATGTTTTTTTCGTGCATGCATACCAAAATCCTTATTTGAAGAAAAATAATACTTGGATCATCATTATTTTACCTTCGTCATTTGTCTTTGTTACACCTTAAGTTGCTTCATAATGCATAGAATATGAACAATATACTCGGTGCATACCTTATATTTTAAAGTAAAATTAAGGTTGATTGGGCACTACCCTGCAGTTTAACAGTACACTCTAAAATTAAGGAGGTATGCCCATGTATAATCGAGTAATTTTAGGTAAACAAATTAACAATTTGTATATTTTCAATTTTGATAGAATTGAATTATGTTATAAGTTGACGATTTAAGAGTTAAAATCTTTCGATATATAGCGTTATTTTCAAAATATTGAAAATTTTATTTAATTATTCAGCTTTTGGTATTTTGAAAACCAAGGAAGATATCGAAAATTGATGTTTAGAAAAAAATATTTCAAACAAAAGTTGTCTATTTTTTATTTTTTTATAAAAAACAAATTTTTCATTTTATCTGCCTGAGATAGCGATTAATAACATTCAGATTTTTATCTATTCGTTGTGTGCGTAGTCATGGTAGGGACAATAAAATCGATGCCAGCGCTTTAAGTGAAAAATTTTGGAGTTAAAGGGGGCTGTTATGACTAATTTGCAATTCTTTACATGTTAATGTAATAGAAATGTCAAATTAAAATTATTGAAAAACACTAATTAATTAAACTTAATGGATTAAAAATTGTGAAAATAAGAAATCAAATTGAACAAATATTATTTTTCAAATGTAAATTATCATAATTATTTATTTAAATTTGTGAAACAAGAATATTAAATTTTAAATGTAAGTCTTAAATGCAATCCATACAATTATATATGCATCCATACAATTCTATAATTAGAGTAGTGTATCGTCACCATGGAAACGAAACTCACGCACGGAGCGAATACATTATATTGCCTTAATGTCCTATTAACCTTAACACTGTAAAATAAACATATAATATGGATTCACAGTGTTCTTCTAAACATAATTATTATTCTACCAATGTGAATATGAAACAGAAAAACACAAAACAACAAACCAATTCTATATAAATAATAAATAGTATTATTATTATTATATAACAATATTATTATTATTATTATATTCTCATTATATCCAAAATCAGTTCAGGAAAAACAACAGGAACATGAAATATTTTAACAGTTTTCACATAATGAACACATAGTATTGTCTTTTATATTGTATTCATTTTATAGATATTATATACTTATTTACAGGGAGACCACACAAATATATGTATCCATTGGCCAGAAAATTTCAATATAAAATTGCTAAACAGCCTTTTAGTTCAGCTAAAATGATTTAAAGTCATCAAGTTTGTAACGTTTAAAAATAATGATGCTAGGAAAAAAATTTTGTCATAGGTGTTCATAAAATCACCTAATTAGTCCATTTCCGGTTGTCCGTCCGTCTGTGGACACGAGAACTCAAAAACGAAAAAAGATATCGAGCTGAAACTTTTACAGCGTACTCAGGACGTAAAAAGTGAGGTCAAGTTCGTAAATGAGCATCATGGGTCAATTGGGTCTTGGGTCCGTAGGACCCATCTTGTAAACCCTTAGAGATAGAACAAAAGTTTAAATGTAAAAAATGTTCCTTATTAAAAATTAAATAACTTTTGTTTGAAACATTTTTTCGTAAACATCACTGTTTACCCGTGAGAGCGCTAATTAGACGGAAATTTTATAATATGTACTATATTGATTATCAGTTATGTATGTGTCACATGTTTGTATGTGTTATGTGATAAAGAAATCAACTCTGACTATGCATGGTATTTCAACAATTAACTCAGTCAATTGTTTGTTTACACTTGTTTTAAATGTTTTTTCCCCCTCTGGGAAGTTAGTCGTGTGCACTACAGGGGGTCGCAATCACACAACAACTACAACTTTTTTTTTCAAGTGACTATCCATTTTTTTTCTACTACTGGTGCTCTCCGAATACTTTGATCCTAGAGACGCCCATGTAGATTATAGGATTGAACCATTTTAAAATTTAACCAGTGGAATAATTTTTTATCAATATACCACCCTGTACTGTGATATATCATCACTACATATTATAAAACAAAGTCGCTTTTTCTGTCCCTATGTCCTTATGTACGCTTAAATCTTTGAAACTACGCAACGGATTTTGATGCGTTTTTTTTTTAATAGATAGAGTGATTCAAGAGGAAGGTTTTTATGTATAATACATCCATATTATAGTAGAGTAAGGGGTTGAAATAGGGGTTGAAAGGGATATGCTTCAAAAATTAAAAAAGTTGAGCATCGATTAAGCTCAAATATTGACACGATATACAACCAGCTTCAAAGATCTATTATTTTTATCTACTTTTAACCTTCGGAGGGTAGAAAGGTGTAGCGAGAAAGTGGGAAGGAATTATCGAATATTTACAAATATACCTATCAAATAAGTGGGGTATCAAATAAAAGAGCATGACGTGTACATTACAAAACTGTTATCACACGCAAGGAAATGTGGAGGGAGGGGTGCAAGTGGGGATGTTGCCCAGCAAAGCGGGTAGTTCACAGCTAGTATAATAATAAAACCAAAAATATAACGAACGAACGAATATAAACAACAAACTGTTTTTCATTTGTAAAATTCAAATCAAAAGTTTAAAATTACTTTTCCAAACAATAATATACAATATTATTATACAATACTATATATATATATATATATATATATATATATATATATATATATATATATATAGTAAAAGATAGATATGCACCAACCAAGCAACCAACAAACTCCCCCACACCATCAGTAATAAGTAAGTACGTAACTACGTAAGTAGTACATTATTATTTCACTAGAAAATGATATGAGTTACTTCTTATACTTTTACTTTAGCCCACAGCATACAGATTCTATATCATGTGATGGGATAGAAAGTTATTGTTTTTAATCCGAAAATAGAAATTGAAAAGTGTATGTTATTGTAACGAGGCTCATGGTATCATGGATGTCTGTGAAAGTCGTTCCTGGAAGAAAATTTACACTCCTCGACGAGAGAGCATATTGGTTTCTCATCTGCTAAGATTTTGTATGGAACAGAAATTCGACTTCCATATACTTTCTTTTGTTTTTGAATCCACAAAAGAATTGAAAAAAAACAGAATGGTCAACGCAAAATTCACAAAACAGTTCATATTCAAAATTCACAAAACAGCTCATAAACAAAAATATATATAGTATAAATATATCAATATCAGCTATGTGTGTGTGGCTATCTAAGAGTGGCTATCATTATTTCCTTACATGGCATTAAAAAACAAACGATTCCGTCATCAAAACTGTCTATACATGGAATCAAACATCGGTCTCGCTCAAAGGAAGTTTGTTGTCAGAAAATCGTTAATCTGGTTCCTATAGGCCTTACCCAAAAAGCTTCGATACACATGTTGTGTGTCTTAAGGCTGTTGGTTATTTTATTGTTATTAAACTTTATTCCAGTTAGATTCTTATATATTTTATATTTTGGTGTTCAGATCATGATCATTTTCAAAATATACTTTTTTTTAAATATACAAACTTGGCACTAATAATAAAGAAACTTGAATTTTTAAACATCACTAGCTTTTACCCACAACTTCGCTCGTGTTTAAAAAGAAAAAAATTCATTTCTATCTTCAATGGTTTTGCCTTCGACTTTTTCGGTCGGTTAAAACTTTAAGTATACAGCCATATATAATCATCATTGTTTCAAATATTTCGTACAACGATAAAACATAGTTTCAGGCTTTCAGTTTATAAATAAGTATTCCTTACATACCGCTTGTGAGATAAATAATTAAAATTTGCTGTAAATATTATAAAACACATTGAATTTAAAAAAAAAAAAAAAAAAAAAAAAAAAAACTATAGTAACATGACAAACATGCAAACTTTAGGATTTGGTTTTCCGAAAATTCTTCTTACCGGATGCTTACATCATACAAAGAACATACCTCCAAGTTTCAAGTATCTACGATTAGCAGTTAAGGCTGTGTCTTGATTCGCATTTTATATGTATAGATTTTGTATAAAATAAGTATAGAGATGTTTTTAATTAAAGAAACACTTATTTAAAATATGGACATCTCTTTAGTAAAATGGATTAAATGGATCATGTGCACCCTTCCTGACCTTGATGTTGTCCCTAAAGTGTGTCAGACAGTGTTTGATATAGGTTTGTACGAATTTTATATACTTAGAGGTATATTATTTTAAATTCTGTATGATAATTTTCTGATTTCATGACCTCCCTGATTTTATATGGTCAATGCATTTTACATTTTCAATTTCTTCTGACACTTTTAACGTTATACTTTATTCTGGAAGGTTAATCTGTTTAGTCATTTGGTTTTTCGAAGTGAATATATTTGTTATGTTTTATAAACATATTGCCAAATATTTAAAAATAAAAGGTTACTTCTACGATAATAGTTGAATTATTGGAGGCTTAGCCAAGAATAAGAAATGTCACAAAAGTTAAAGTTTGAGAAATTATCAGAAAAAAACCTTGAATCGGCTTGATAATTACAAAGGTCGTGAGGTCGTAGCTCATCCTAGTTACTAATTTTTTTAAATTCTAACTTATTGCCCAGCGAGTACACTATATTTAACTAAGCGAGATAATACAAAAATTTGAGTCTAATTAGTTAGGTAAATCTACAGGATTTTGATAATCATTTCGGCAAATTTTGGGAGTTGCTAATTAATAGGTTTATTTTGATGTAAAAAGTATAGAAATCAACGAATTATAATTTTTTTTTTAATTTCGGGTTTTTTATATACTTTATTGCACTAAAAAGTGGATAATAATTTGGAATGGAATGATGAAATGTAAATCAAAGCGTGGGGTTGGACCTGTCAAATCAACCATAAAGAATGCACCGCACGCTTTGTACTCTCCAAATACAAACTATAAGAAAGCTATAAAAAGTCCTATCAACATGTGAAGCAATATTTTGACTTTTAAGAGAGACAGATGGCATGCATCATCGAATATTCCAAAAACTGATATATATTCTACTAATTTCTCCCACATTCCTCAATTGTTCGACAACAAAAACACATCTTCTCGAATTTCTAAGAACGATACGTATGGTAGTGTTTTTTTTTTTCTTGTTGTATTAAAAATAAAAACATTTACAAAAAACCATAAAGAAATGGATGGAAAACGACATTATTGAAAGATATCTTTTTACTTTTTTTTTTTTTTGGTTTTTCTAATCATACTTCTGGTCCAACGAGCCGCATTTGTTAGCCAACAATACATATTAAAGCTCTATTCTATAGTATTTATATACACAAAAATGACAAAACATCAAACTATATATTACAAGTTGTTGCAAAATTCCCGCCCGCTTTGCTGGGCAATTTCAACTTTAAAAACAAAGACTGCGGTGTTATAGTTCTCACTTATCCTCCCTTTTCTTCACAACTTATGAGCAAGCAAAATTCGGATTCTGCGGGTCAAAATACGTCGAAATACACTCCTTGTTCGATAGGACCTGAAGATGCATATGACCCACTCAGCGCCTACACTATTTCTTATAATGGCCACTCTTCGTTAAATCACAAATAAATATTTTCATTCTGAAGTTCCGAAGTTCCGAAAAAATGTTTCGATCCAAAATATTCTTAAAATTAATTTCTTTATAAATTCAATTTTCCCATTTAAAGTAATCTTTTATCTTGAATATGACTTAATCTTGCAATAATCTTGTCTCTACAAATAAGTTTCAAAAACTACTTATATATCCGTTATTTTGATAACAAATCGAGATATCGTTTATTTTGATAATCCTCCTGGGCCTTTGAAACATAATTTTTAGATACATGGTATGAACAAAAGACGAAACATATATGTTTCTTCACGTGAATTTAATTCGTTTCGAAAAAAGCGTAGGTCTGAATAAAAAAAAAAAACCTTAAACGTGATTAAAAGACTATTAAGAAAACATTTTCACTTAAATTCAATTAGGTTTTACATTAACAGATATTGTATACATTTTACAGAATTAAATATTTTTTTCTAATACAAAGATCTTTGAATTGTTTCGTAAATTCTTATTAAATTTCGATTTTTCCCCCAATTTCCTAGAACAATTTTTATTATATAAATAGATATTTCGGCTACCATGTAGTCATCATCATCAGTATATGAATCGTAATTAGGTACTCTTATAACTAGTGTGTATCCTAAAGTCCTCATTTATTATCTTCGATAGTACTTACTTTGTAAATTCTTGTTATTTTTCTCTTTAACTCTTTGAATTTCCTTATTAATTTATGCACATTTTCTTTCTTAAATATACTAAATCGAAATTCGATGAGCATATTGTAAGGTAAGGAGATGCATTTAAAGTTTCTGAGAATTGCATAATTGTAATTTTCAGTCAAATTTACAAAATTATTAACACCTACATACGCTTTAACAACTTATAATAATGATATTTATGGCCGATTGTTTCATCATAAGTTAAACTACAATCATCGAGTTATTTAATATTATTTTATCGTTCAAAGTTGGTTAAAAAAATGATGAATCATATAGGTTATCCTTTTCAATTGGATATTTCTATATCAAAAAATCTAGAGAGTGTGATAAAAAACTATCTAAAATATTTAGATAATCTTGTAGTTTATAAAAATACCATAAAAATATAAGGTTGTCGATGATATAAAAACAAAATTTTAATTTAATTATGAGTTCATCGAAGATCCATCATTTGATAAACAGAGACGACTACAGTTAAAGTATTGATGATTGAAGAGAGATATCAATATTATCAAAATTATAAGCATCGCTTGCACACAATATATTATATATTTTTGTAGTTGCGTGGTACTGTAAAGCTAAAAATAACTCATTACTTGTTTATATGCATGTACCGTGCATAAACCCCATAACTTTTTTACAATACTGTATAGGTTTACAATCATCTTAAACAAAATTTTATTAATCGTAGTTTAATATAAGGTATGAATAAATTGAACTTTAGTATTATAGTTAAACATACATAATATGTATTAAAATTTGAAATGCATTTGTAAGAATAATAACATCAATTTAGCAGTACGGATTTGTCACTTCTATAAACATTAGTAAGCACTATTATAGTTAGTAAGTTATATAAGTATATTAAATACTAGTAGGTAACTAAAGCTATGATTTCTACATGGCTACTCTTATTAAATAGTTTCTTAACTCACTGAGTGTAAATACAAATGATAACCATTTTCTACTACAAGCAGTAACCAAAGGTGACTCTCTAAAGGTTATACAAGATTTACTGATGGAGTATATCACTACATACATATTATAAAACAAAGTTGATTTTTCTGTCCCTATGTCCCTATATCCCTATGTACGCTTAAATCTTTGAAACTACGCAACGGATTTTGATGCGGTTTTTTTTAATAGATAGAGTGATTCAAGAGGAAGGTTTTTATGTATAATACATCCATATTATAGTAGAGTAAGGGGTTGAAATAGGGGTTGAAAGGGATATGCTTCAAAAACTAAAAAAGTTGTGCATCGATTAAGCTCAAATATTGACACGATATACAACCAGCTTCAAAGATCTATTGTTTTTATCTACTTTTAACCTTCGGAGGGTAGAAAGGTGTAGCGAGAAAGTGGGAAGGAATTATCGAATATTTACAAATATACCTAAGTGGGGTATCAAATAAAAGAGCATGACGTGTACATTACAAAACTGTTATCTAACGCAAGGAAATGTAGAGGGAGGGATGCAAGTGGGGATGTTGCCCAGCAAAGCGGGTAGTACACAGCTAGTCAATAATATATTCTGTAACGACGAATAATGTTTTTATATGGTGAACGATGAAATACGTTTATTTGTATGATGACTAAACAAATTCAATGGTTTTCTGACCTATTAAACTGGTTATTAGAGAGGATGATGAATAGACACTCCGGACTCTAGTCGCATCAAAAGTTAGAATCCCTCCTAAAACACTTCTAGTCACCTCTAATATTTCTCAATCACACAAATTGGATCTTAACGCCGTATGTGTACCATCGATAAAAATGAAATACTGATATATGATGTCAGAATTTATAGGGTGAACCATGTTAATGGTGAATCGCATGAGTGATAGATGTCTTTTCGAATCTGCAGTATTCAAGAAGAGCAAATTAAGTTTATTATTTATGTTTATTTATACATTTGCATAAAAAATCAAACTTTAATAATTTTACATAAAGCTCTGGCTTGAATAATTTATTAATAAGAATAATCATGTATGGAATATAAATGATATTAAATTTAATAAAATTGATAAAAATAATCAATTCATAAAGTATAAACCATCGATGATGATAATAATTTATTTTATATCAAGTCTAGTTACACGATAGCAAGACATTAATCAAAATTGTTTTTTTATTTCTCACATATGAATAATATATTTTGTTTATTGCCCACTTAGACAATGAAGTTGTAACGAAGGACCACCGGAATATTAATTGGTTTTAGGACTTCCTAACTATGACTTGATTCAGAAATTCTCGTAACTTTACTTCCAACAAAAGTGATAGCAAGCGAAAAACTGGAACACAGCTGAAAAGAATGACCCAAAATTAGTGGGTTTCAAAAAAAATTCCAATAAGATCGGATCAAATTTGCCTGTGTTATCAAAAAAATCGAATTTTTTATCTTTATGACATCATCAGAATCCAAAAAATTTAATTTTGCTCTATCATATCCAAATTTTTTCCAATTTTGATAAACCAAGTATGTAATTCTACTAAATTTGGGTCATACTTTTCAAATTTGTGATCAAAATTAACCTAGCTCTAATAGGTTTCGAGATTGTGGAGTCTTGGTGCCGGAATTAAGCACATAAGTGACAGCTAGTGAAAAACTGGCATCACAGCTGAAAAGAATGACCCGAAATTAGTGGGTTTCAAAAAAAATTCCAATAAGATCGGATCAAATTTGCCTGTATTATCAAAAAAATCGAATTTTTTATCTTTATGAGGTCATCAAAAACCAAAAAATTTAATTTTGCTGTATCACATCCAAATTTTATCCAATTTTTTATAAACCAAGTATGTAATCCTACTAAATTTGGGTCATACTTTTCAAATTTGTGACCAAAATTAACCTAATTCTAATAGATTACAAGAAAGTGGAGTTCTGGTCCCGGAATTAAGCACATAAATGATAGCTAGCGAAAAACCAACATCACAGCTGAAAAAATGATCCAAAATTAGTGGATTTCAAAAAAAATTTCAAGAAGATCGGATCAAATTTGCCTGTGTTATCAAAAAAACCGAATTTTTTAACTTCATGACTTTATGTAAATTAATGAGTGCCTTTTACATGATTCTTTATTAACTTTTTGTTTCACGTACACGTCCTAGTTTCGGACCTGCCTTTTCGTACCCGTAGATGCTCTTAAAATCCACCTAAAAGTATTTCAATCAATGTTATTTAACAATTTTTAAAGAATGCAAACATCTTGGAATTAGAATGAAAAATATTTCGATGAAATATTATCGTAACGGTATCATGTAACTAAACCCTATATATCATTTCATTTGATATATTTGAAATTACTGCTTATGCAAATGTAATAATAAAAAAAAAATTCAATAATGTTCATATTTGAAAGCCAATAATTAAATATTATCTTGATTTAGAATTGAAGCGGTCAAGAGTGCAAAAAGAACATCACATCATTTTTTATCATTTTATAAAATTTATTATACAAAATTAACCATCATATCAGTCAGTGTATTACATAGATATGTATATAACGTACCCATAAACCCCAGTCTACCCACTGTTACAGTAAAACCTATAACAAATTTTAATTATTGTTACCCGACTAAGCAACGCAAAGGAGTGGTAAGTGTTAAGATGTCAATCGATTTGTCTTGTGAGTGCTACTGAAGATATGGCAGTACTGAAAATTCAATATCGCGACCAAGAGACGCCATTTTGTGAAAATTTGTGTTCCCGTGTGGCTATACACACACTAGAGACTAAACGCGTGGATCCATTTAATAACTCAATCTGTCTTAACCTGAAACAGCAAACGAGTGCGCTTTCCTAGAATCACTCGCTAGGTAGTCTACTTCTATCTATCTTACCCTTAAAGAACAGAGGTATAATGTATATTAAAACAAGTGAAAACAAACAATTGACTGAGTTAATTGTTGAAATACCATGCATAGTCAGTGTTGATTTCTTTACCACATAACACATACAAACATGTGACACATACATAATTGATAATCAAGTATAGTACATATTATAAAATTTCCGCCTACTTGGCGCCCTCACGGGTAAACAGTGATGTTTACGAAAAAATGTTTCAAACAAAAGTTGTTTAATTTTTGATAAGGAACATTTTTTACATTTAAACTTTTGTTCTATCTCTAACGGTTTACAAGATGGGTCTTACGGACCAAAGACCCAATTGACCTATGATGCTCATTTACGAACTTGACCTCACTTTTTACGTCCTGAGTACGTTGTAAAAATTTCAGCTCGATATCTTTTTTCGTTTTTGAGTTATTGTGTCCACAGACGGACGAACGGACGGACGGACAACCGGAAATGGACTAATTAGGTGATTTTATGAACACCTATGACAAAATTTTTTTCCTAGCATCATTATTTTTAAGCGTTACAAACTTGGGACTAAACTTAATATACTATGTATATTTCATATATACATGGTATAATAAAGACAGATGAAGTTTAACTATAATCAACTTCTACAGATGCAATTAAAATTTATTTAACATTACAATAGCAATACTAAATGTATCGTAATCAGAGAGTAACTAACCACTGTGGTGATGGTAGTACCTACAGCTACGGTAGATAGAGTTAGCCAAGCTATCTACATGGTAGCAATAGTGGTAGCATATCCATATAGAGCTACTAGGACATCACACATCCAAGTTCATGGGGGTAGATGTAGATGGTAGATGATGGAGTGATGATATCAATGTGTGTGCATGCTATATCCATCATATATGTTGTGGAACAACACTAAAAATATCCATAATGGACATTAATCACTGTTTTGAAAATGGAAATTGGCCACAAAGTACCAAAATACAACGCATACTATGCTCACTACTATTCCTTTCACTTGAGCGTGTCGTGTCCATAGCAAGATGCTCCGTAATTTACCGAAGGAATGGCTACGACAAGTTCACCTTGACTACTGGGGCTTTGCGCACGGCATGCGACAGACCATACTGTTTAGAACCACAGCTAGGCCATTTGACTGTGCTCGTCTGAAACTTACCAGAGTATAGTCAATAAAGGTGGTGGGACTCTTGACAGGACACTGTCGATTGAATTATTATCTCCATAATATGTGGATCTCTGGCGATCCCACTTGTAAGGTCTATCTGGAGAAAGACGAAATCTTCATATATATTATTTGCACCTGCATAAATCTACATGGCGTAGGATTCAGAATGTTTGGGCCCGAAATCTTGGATACATTATTCTCGGCGGTGAAGCTGTGACACTATCCTATTGCTTTATCTGATGCTCTTACACGAAGATGCCCCGTATTCGGGTGATAGGTTGACCTCAAGGAGGGTACAGAGGACTCCTTGGTCTAAGAACTACCGCCAGGGACCCACTTGAGGTACCCCTCTTTTGTTTAATTTAATATTAGTATTATTTCCAGTCCTAAGCTGGCATACAAAGCTTGTACATCCACAACTCATACAGAAAAACTAAAATGATTTGTATGTTCATTGAAGAAAAGTTCTTAGCTTAGTCTACATGTATCTAATACTGGAACCCTGAACTAAAATTTGAGCTTTCCAATAAAGCATTTGCTAATCTTTTATACAAAACTTCTCTTTTTCATGGCTATCCAGCTATCTCCCAGACCAGAGTCAATACTAGAAGAAATTAAAAATATTTTCTAAGCAGTAAGTCAGAAATCTGAAATTGATATAAACATCTATGAATAATATTCGTATAGCCGCATAGTTACAACTGTATATATAGAATTTACAGAAATAAACCCATTATACATATATATAATAATAATAATAATAATAATAATAATAATAATAATAATGGTATCATGTATCAATATTTCAGTCACGATCAGATGTGGCATAAAGAGGGCAATTGAAGGGCCCCCTGTCGTTGACAGTCGCTTGTCATGATGAGTTGTTACACAGACATTGCATTGCATTGGTAGGTACAAAACAGAATATCATCAACTAGAATTATTACATATATAACTAAATATGTATCATGGATCATGATATATATGTGTGTTGTTAGTTATATTTGAAATTTATTGCACTATGGACCATAAAATATCCACAACTCTAACACATATTCCTAATTTTATATTAAATGGATTATCCTTGAAAAAATTGGTTAATGAAACTGGAATGAAAGTGTTTAGATTGTTGAGGCATTACAGAAACAAAAATACTATTATTAACTAAAAAACTCAATAATTCACTTAAAACTCAAGAAATTGTTTTTAAACATGTTAGACTTCGCTCGTGATAATGATTAATTTCAAAGTATTCCATAAATGGTTCAGTTAATGAATCGTTGATTCATTAAGAGAACCAATTTTAAAGATTTAGAGAACAAACTTTACTCACATTCCCTTGGAAAACAACGCTGCATTCGTCCATGGAGTTTGCTGTGCTCCTTTAAAGAATGAAACAAAAAAGTGATACAGTATACTTTTCTCTCAATCGTTGGGTGAAAATGATTCATTTAGTGAATCATTGATTCATTTATAGATCCAACCTTTACTTTACTTAACCCCTCTATATACTCCAAAATACACAATGTAAACTTTGAAGACCCAAATGCTATCATTCAACCCGCTTAGCCTCGCTTAGTCCGCCTCCTAAAGGTCGACTTTACTTACATCCCGTTGGAAAATAAGGCGGCATTCGGTGATGTATTTCGCTTTGCTCCTTCAAAGAATGTAATGAAAGTATGGTACAGTATACCACTGTATCATACCATGAGCACATATACCAATTTGTATAATCCTTCGTTAAAAAAAAGCACAAAGTTTCATATAAGCTTTCACCTCCTGTTTTAGCTTCTTGAACAATAAATTTTTTGAAAATAGTAAGTAAAACAGTAAAATTTTCTTTTTGATATATCATTTTTGGCTATTTTTAATTAATTTTAATCAATTTTTTTCCATGAACGCAATCCAATACCATCATTTTCGTAATTTTATTATCTTTCTTCTAACACCATATGAACATAAAACGATTTGTTAACGAATCCAAATTGATATCAGAAAAAATATAATTTAATTACGAAAATAATGATATAGTCGCTTGCCTGTAAAAAAATCCTTCATGGAAAAAAATTGGTTAAAATTAATTTGATTTAAAAAAGAACCATGTACACTTTTCGTTATAGAAAAGATTTTGTGTTATGTATTACTACACTGCGTCGTTTTAGAGAACAAAGATGTATCTTCATCTAAACAATCAAAGCGAGCTGAGACTTTCTCTGTTACTGCCCGGCGGTCATACAGCAGCGAAGGAAATGGTTTGGTCCGGCCATAGTCGAACCAGAAGAAATTAGGAAACTCAGCGCTAGGCAGATCCTGGGTTTCAGTACATCAGTTGGTTATAATAGCCACTGAAAAGCGTAGCGGGGATAGAGTACAAGAGTCTATTTGGCTAGATGCTCTGAACCATTGCTTCGAGGCCCGATGCTCGAGCATGACCCGCTAACCTCCATACTCATACTCATACTCATTACTACACTGCGTTATCAAAGTTACTTCTTACGTTGATCTTGAGTCACTCTTTATAAGGGCATTAAAAAAAGAATATTAATCAATTATAAAACTATGCAGAAACTAATAGTTATTGGGTGTCCCATTAAATAAAGCGTACATAGCATTTTTGAGAATCATTGGATGTTTCTTTCAGATGAATTATTAAAAAACATAAAATTATACATATATTATATACATAAACACTCTTGCTATCTCATAAATTACCTTCATATGCATACAAATAAACACTTCCACAAGTAGGTAGCTCTAAGTACTAGATGTATGTATATAGTTATTAGAATAAGTACTTTAAGGTGGTATATGTATATTTACCACAAAATTTATTTTCAAATAGAATAGAATACTCCCAGAATATCTAAATCAATAGAAACCACTTTATAAAATTACACTAATATATAATACGTGCAAATATGTCCTTTACAAAAGTCTAAAATATATATACCGTGTATGTGATATCTTTATATTCAAGAGAAGTTTGCAAAATTTAAAAAAAAACCCCCGACAAATGCGATTTCTTGTAAACCGATTTTTGGAAACTTAGCTATAAAATGTTCTCAATCAAGTCAGTTCGATCGTTTAGGAACTACGATGCCACTGAAAAATTAACAGACGCACAGATAAACACTTTAAACTTATAACACTCCTTCTTAAATCAATATCAAAGTGATGGTCAAAGACTTTAGCTAAGATGAAAAGGATACTTAGAAGGCTATCATTTTTTGGGACAAATTTTTGGAAATATTTTAATTGAAATATTTGAGTTGACTTTGTTCTTTTGAATTATTGTTTTGAATTGCCTAATTATTTTACCATTTCACTTTTCGAAATGAATTGAGCCAGGTTTATTTGACCATTCATTTCTATAGTAATTATTTATATGTTAAAATTATACGTCATGCCTTTTCCAAACTGAATCGATTTTGAAGATCATCGTCAATTTTTTACTTTTTTCGGGTAGGAAACCAAAGCTCTCACTTGAAGCATAGCTAAGAATACTCTGTGTGTGATGTCTTTATAAAATAAGTTAAATAAACCGCGAGAAGCTTATAGCTAAAGAAATTGAGTTGTCTATTTCACATTTTTATGGCCAGAATCTGTTTCAAAAGCTGGTGATTCGGGTATAACAGAAGAAATAAGGTGGATTTCGGCATTTTATAGGGAATTTTAAAAAATCGCTTTTATTTCGAAGCACCATATCTCGATAACGAATGAACATGCACACATGTTTTTAGCAGTCACAATTGTAGGAAATATAACGCTCTACAAAAAATAGTAAAGAAATGCTTCTGCCGTAGGACGTAGGGGGAAAAAGTTATTGAATAATACCGGAGGATTGTCAAAAATTTTGCAATCCTCGAGGTCGAAAACTTGAGAAAATGTTAATTAACCATCCCTGAATAATATCCCAAAGATTCATTAACATCCGATTTGAAAACGCAGCTTACTTGTAGGGGAAAGTTTAGTAGACTCGTCAAAAGGAAGCCACACACGAATTTTCAAATAGATATGTATAATTATTTAAAATAAAGCATGGTGTCCCATGGTCTATTCGGGTTAATGAGATAAAATAATCTGTCTCAATGCGTTTGACTTTTTAATAATTCTCCAGTTTAATGAACCTATTATCATCTCTTTATCATCCATAAATAATAGGATTATAAACTACATTTTTTCGAGACAAACTGTTGATTTTCACTCACAGATAAATACACTGTGTTATATTTCATTTATTGTATATTATATATACATATATACATTATACATATACATATACAGGGTGTCATGTAAGAACCGCACGTTTTTTGTTGTATCAGGTAGAAAATAAAATTCTAAGTATAAAAGTCCTCTTCCATTTTTTGATACGATGCATGGATAGTTAACTATTAATTAAAATAGGCAGCCAATCAGAAGCATTGTAGTTAAAAACCACTCGATTCTGACTGAGACAGATTAATTAATGATTTTTGATAGATTTAAAATAAATTATTAATTAATTAATTATGTGTGGTTTTAATGTTTAGTTACAATGCTGATCTGATTGATTGCCTATTTTAATTAATAGCTAACTATCCGTGCATCGGATCAAAAAAATGGAAGAGAACTTTTCGTCTTAGAATTTTATTTCCTACCTGATGGAATTACGGCACATTCTGTATATTCTATATCACAATCCAATTTTAGATATATGTATAGTTCGTTGTTCAATTTTAGAGGTAGGTCTGATGTACTGATGTACTGATGTACACACAGTAGGTGAACAGTATATACATATGTATGATCATATAGAGGATGTTCCAAAAGGACCACCCAAAAAAAGTTCTAATATATAGAAAAACAAATTTTAAGCAAAAAAAGAAGTTGAAAATTATTTTATCTAATTAATAAATTAACGATTAAGAATTTACGATAGATCCTGCGCTAGGGAAAACGAAAATGAATCGTTTTTGAAATAGTTCGACGCAGAAGACGGAACGCTCAGCTATACGTACCTTAGTGTAGGGTCGTAAATCGTAAATTCTAATCTGTTATACTTCATGATCTTATATAAACCTATAAACTTCTTTCATTAGTTGTGTGGCGTTTTCGGCTTGATAAACCTTTCTTATTGGAGAAAGTATTAGCTTTAAAAACTTTCTTTAGCAAACGGTGTGGTATTTTACTTTAGCAGAAATCAAGTCATGCTCGTAGAATACTCGATCTTTCACAAGTACTCCCCAAATATCGCTTCGTTCTTCCGCTCTATTTAAGAAACAATTCAACGTATAAAAAAAGGTTGCAGACAAAAAAGTTGTAGAGAATTTTATTCTCTACAACTTTTATAATAAATATAAATACGATTGAAAGCAAAGAAAAGGAGATATTCTCAAAAAAAACTGATTTTTGTGATTTTTGACCTTGAATATCTAAGCACGCCGACACGAAAACACATGTGACTTTTGAGACACATGTGATAACCATTGACATATTTGATCTCCTTGTTAGGCTGTCTCTTCAACGGAGCCTCGAATTGAATTCACATAAAATATGTTCCCATAAGGTTTTGATCTCCTACTTCAAAGTACAATCAAATCGAAAATATAAGCAAAAGTATCTATATATGTCATACTATTTTCGAAACACTCTCTACACTTAGAAAGATATGTAGAACAATCATAATTCTGTGACTGCCATAAATTTGTGTTGAAATAAATTGAAAAATTTTGATAAATTAATTAAATTTCATTTCATTTGTTACTCTTTTTTTTCAATTGCAGTCTGTCAGCATTTCACATCATATTTAAATTGAATATAGAAAAAAAAAATACTAGAAAAGTCGAAGAATCTATGAAGTATTTTTTAATAAAATTGCTACCAATGTCACTCAATCAGATTCGACTCTCTTTTTTTTTTTTAAAATAAGTGATTTAAAAAAAAGTCATACATCTATAAATTGTATTAATTGAATAGAGTTAGATATTAGTAAATAATATATACTAATTTAAGGTTGTTGGGGCACTACAGAAAAAGAAACACCATTAAAATTAAAAATTTAATAATTAACTTAAAATTTTGAGAAATTTTTTAACAGCTTGTCTGAAAATTGTGCAGGTTTCTCAGAAAACAAGTTATGACACAATAAAAACTAATTATCGATTTTGAAGATCATCGCCAATTTTTTCGATAACGGAAGTCTAAGCTGGAACTTGAAACATAGCTAAGAACAAAAAAATTAAAATCGGTTCATCTGTTTAGGCGCTAAGATGCCACAGACAGACAAACACACACATATAGCGGTCAAACTTATAACACCCCTTTTTTTCATTCGGGGGTTAAAAATAATGTTACAAAAATTACACACATACAAAAAAACATGATTATAATAAATGTATGTTTATGTTTGCTCATAATAGGGCTGCGCTGCTAAGGGCAGGGGTTAAAGTTAGTACCAAAAAAAAGAGTGTTGTATTGTAATTAATTTATTATCCTTGATTGGCATATGATATGTGTTTTTAGTGTTATGTTTAGTACCTACATACAAACATACAAACGTATTACATAGGTAGAACTAATGTGTTGTTACATGAGTGTAATAATTATATGTTATAGTTGGTTCAGAAATATCGACGATTGTAAAATAGAAATAGCAATCCAACATCTAAGAGTTGACGGTAATCAAATATCCTTGACAACAACAATTATTTTTGAAGTGAAACTTCTTTACGCGCACCACTCTAAAAAGAAATACAGAGAGTGAATCGGTAGGCAAACGTGACGTCATCACCTTGGAATGCTACGAAACTTAAAACTACGACCGTTTTCTTCTTCTCATTCGGAAAGGTATTTGTTATGGTGTTCGAAATTTTTGAAAATATCTTACACAAGACCACTAGCTGAAGCTACTTGCAAATTTTTAACATTTTATCTTTCATAGTTTTGGAGGAAATAGACACCAAAGTTTTGTACTAGTTTGCGACAAAAAAATGTTTAAAACAATTTGTTTGTAAGAAACATTTCTGGTATTTAAACTTTTGCTCTATGTCCAGCAGTTTATAAGTTGGATCCGTAGCGGTTTACAAGACCCAATTGACCTATGTTTCTTAATAACAAAATCACTTTATAGGTACTTTACAAATTTCAGCTTGATATCTCTTCATTTGTGAGCCATCGTCATCACAGACAAACGACCGGCAGGCGAAAATAGACTAAATGGATGATTTTATGAATACCTATACCAAATTTTTGTTCTTATCATCAATATTTCCAAGTGTTACTAACTTAGGACTAAAATTAGTATACCTTAACAAATATTGCATACATATAGGGTATAAATAACTAAACTTTCCTTGCAGGCCAAATTGTGTGCGTAAAGAGTGATGTATGATGGCATAGGTTAGGTTAGATTAGGTCATATTGGCTATCCACGAAGGACACACTTAGGCTATAGAACACATTGTGATATCATATATATGTTTTACCACCTTTCCGCTGATAGTTTCATTTATCAGTTCCTCAATTTCAGAGGCTGAGTGCACCTCCTTCATGCATATACCTTGCACTACACCAGCTCATCACAACTATTAATTATATTAATTTTGTTGCGACGGTAGGAATCGAATTCGCTACCCTAAGCATACTGCGGACGGAATTGATTACGGCATAGTTTTATCGTGAAATTTCAAATATGAGTCTTATTACCCCCTGGGACTTATTTATTTCAGGTATTTTTGTTGGTATTTTTGAGTCAATTATACTTTGCCAAAAAATAAAAATCCATATGAGACACATATTATTATTGAAATAAAAAACATGTAAATTTATTAAAACAACAATAACAATTATGTTTTTTAATTACAATACTTCCTCGTAGGTGTAATCGATATTAGTAGGTACACCTACCTCTATCAGCATGTATCATGTATCATGTATCATGTACCAATGACATACAAAATATGTTTTTGTTTTGTTGTTACAATTTATGAATGCAAAACACAAAAATTATGTTAATAAAAATACAAGAACACAAGAAACATTATGTTTGAAATTGTTACATAACTACTTGATACTTGACACCGTTTTTGACACAGTATAGGTCACCAATGAAACTTGTCACAATTGTCTGAATAAAAATACACTTTTAAATCATGGTTGAACATAATTTTTTTAACCCCCGAACTCAAAAAAAAGGGATGTTATAAGTTTAACCGCTATGTGATTGTATCTGTGTGTTTGTCTGTGGCATCGTAGCGCCTAAACGGATTATCCGATTTTAATTTTTTTGGTTTCATTTGAGAGGTAATTGAAAGTGTTTTTAGCTATGTGCCTGATTAGTCTTCTGTACCCAAAAAGAACTAAAAAATTGGCCATGATCTTCAAAATCGATTCAGTTTGGAAAAGGCATGACATATAATTTTAACATATAAATAATTACTATGGAAATGAATGGTCAAATAAAGCAGCCTTAATTCATTTCAAAAAGTAAAATGGTAAAATAATTAGATAATTCAAAACAATAATTCAAAAGAACAAAGTCAACTCAAATATTTCAATTTCAATTAAAATATTTCCAAAAATTTGCCCCCAAAAAATGATAGCTCTCTAAGTATCCTTTTCATCTCATCTGATATCCTTGATCATCACTTTGATATTGATTTAAGAAGGAGTGTTATAAGTTTAAAGTGTTTATCTGTGGGTTGGGTTGGGTTTATCTCTGTTTTTCAGTGGCATCGTAGCCCCTAAACGGTCGAACCGACTTAATTGAGAATATTTTGTAACTAGGTTTCCAAAATCGGTTTACAAGGAATAAATCACATTTGTCCGGGGCATTTAGGTGGGAATAAGGGGAATAAGAATAGAATATGTTTATATTCACCAATAAAATGAAAATCTGTCTTTTAAAATATCTATAAATTAAACTGTCTGATGAGAAAGTTATGTGTGTTTATCATAATTTCAGTTTATTTATTATATACATAATATATACATATATATATATATAAAATATAGAAATAGAAACTAAATTCTTAAAACAGCCGTCAGATATGAGAAATTTTAATAAAGAAATTCTTTTGTTTAAAATTATGAATAATTCCATTATTATTTGGAAAATATATACGTATGAAATATTTTAAACTTGTTTATATCTACAGAATGTATCAGAAGGGATGTAACATTTTTAAATAATGTAAATACTTTTAAGGCTGCTGTCTCGCTATGGAGACATATCGACAGAAAATTCTAAATTTTTTTATACTTAATTTATACAATTACCATGCAAATTTGAAGTCGATTGATCATCTCTACCTCGAGATAAAAAAAAAACGAAAAGAGATATCAAGCTGAAATGTTTATAGGATGCTTCCGAACGTAAACAGTGAGGTCGAGTTCGTAAATGATAGGTCAGTTGGGTCTTGGGTCCGTAGTACGCACGCATCTTTTAAATTGAGATAGGTTATTATATTCTTAATTTATACGTTACATATATTATGTATGTGTTTGTTTATACGTTACATATATTATGTATCCACTGAAGAAGTGAGAAGAAAGATACTTTTATTATTTTCTGTGTAAGACTGGCTATCTTTCTTTACTTACATGACGTAAAAAATAAAAAATTACGTAGCCAACATTGTCCATGCATAATACTTCAACTTAAGTAACTCAGGCAATTGTTTGTTTTCACTTGTTAATGTCTAAATTATTGGCTACTCACATAGAATATATTAGAGTCATCGTAGAGTTAATCACAGGGCATGATAACCTGAACAAGTTCCAACATCAGATTGTAAAAAGACAATCTCCCGCGTGTGACAGATGCGGAATAAATTCAGAAGAAACATCGATCCACTTTCTCTGTTACTGCCCGGCGCTCATACAGCAGCGAAGGAAAAGGTTTGGTCCGGCCGTAGTCGAACCAGAAGAAATTAGGAAACTCAGCGCTAGGCAAATCTTGGCTGTCAGTACATCAGTTAGTTATAATAGCCACTGAAAAGCGTATCGGGGATAGAGTACAAGGGTCTACTGGGCTAGGTGCTCTGAACCATTGCTTCGAGGCGCGATCCTCGAGTATGGCCCGCTAACCTCCATACCCATACCCCCATATCCCAGATAGAATATCGAAAGCATTCTAACATTTCTTTAAAGAACTGAAGCATTGTGTACATTTGTCTAGTGTATAGCATACAAATCTATACACTTTAAATGTGAAAGCTTTTTCATTCGACAAACCTTTAGGCTACATCAGTCCTTAATGAGCTTCCTTCGCATTGAACATTATTTATACTATACTTACTATCTGTCGTATTTACCACTTACTAGTTTTTACTACTCGTATAAGGTAGTTTGGAAAATGATTATTATGACTGACTCAGTCGTTACTATCTTTTACGTCTGGGCTATTGAAATTTCCAACATTGCTGCAATAATTATATTTTAGTATTATGCGTCTACATATTATACCCATACATTATGGGGGGGGGAGGCTTTGACATTTACTTATGAGAGGTCCTTTTGCTGTTGGGATTAATCATCTAATACAGGTTACTTAACTAAATTTTCTTAAAATCTCTGATTAATTCTGAAAAAGTCTTCTAAGAAAACTCTTTCGAAAGAAATATTCCTAATCTATTACCATTTTCTGTCATGAAATGATTGATTATTAATTTATTTGATACTTTTTCAGAGATAATTTTACTTCACATATTCTTTTTCTGAATTTCAAACTAAATAGAGTTCCAGAACAGATATATTTCCACAAAGGTAAGTATCAATCAATTAGAATTCTACATATTCTTCGAACAAAAATCTTTATCATGATGACAGCTTCAAAAGATACATCAAATAGGTCCCAAAGTCTTATCCGTTTAAACAGATATCTAACACTAAATGTGTAATTTCACACAGAGGTCGTATTTAAAAAAAATAACTTTCGAAATAACTTATATCATATTGACATAGTTTTCGAACTATTTTACAAAAAGGATAAATAATTGTTTCAAAACAACTAGAACACTTGTAATTTAAAGTACACTTAAAAAATGAGAATACTAAAAAGTTGAAAACCTCATAGAACATTCATCCATCAATTTCCCTTTTTTTCAGTTGAACAATTTATTAGCGGGATCAGGAATATGTCGGTAC
This sequence comes from Chrysoperla carnea, assembly GCF_905475395.1. Classification (NCBI taxonomy): domain Eukaryota; kingdom Metazoa; phylum Arthropoda; class Insecta; order Neuroptera; family Chrysopidae; genus Chrysoperla; species Chrysoperla carnea. Next base: position 3,745,272 of record NC_058338.1, on the reverse strand, counting down.
GTATATATGTAGCTGAAAATATTGATCTTAACACTTCATATTATTGATCCACTGAACATTTAACACTACTTCTTCTTTGAATTTCGTAACATATTCTTCAAAAAAACAAGAATGAAAAAACAAAACCTTTTCATTAAAAAACACACGTATGCAAGAAGTTATACATATCTGTATATGTATTTGCCTATCCCTATACACACATAGGTATATGCAATACAAATAAGTACATTTTCCAACTTTGGATAAATTAATTTAGCTATAACATGAAATCCTATCATTTTCACTTGTGACCATGGGAACTTTCCTTTAGAATGACTTAAACTATCATTTCCAAAATTTGAAAAAATTTGACCGAAATGTAGATTACATCTAATTTGTGCGAGTACTACAACACTCTTACATTAAAAAACATACGTATGCATGTAGTTATACATATCTGTATATGTATTTGCCTATACACGCATAGGCATATATTATACAAATAAGTACATTTTCCAACTTTAATTTAGCTGTAACATGAAATCCTGTCATTTTCATGACTTGTGACCATGGCAACTTTTCTTTAGAATGACTTAAACTATCATTTGCCACAAAATTTGAAAAAGTTTGACCGAAATGTAGATTACCGAAAATTATTTTCATTTTTTTAATACTAACCGAGAAATTTCAAGTTTGGTTTAGAACATGTATCATAAATATGACTGTAAGCACATTGTAAACAATAGCTTCTTTCTATCAGGAAGTAACTATAACTTCGAACGAATGAACGGATTCAGACACCTCCACAAATATATGTCTCATATGAATGTGATGTAAGAAAAAGTAGTTTACTTAATAGAAATATAGGTTTACAAAAATACATTTTAAGTTTGAAACAAAGTTTTTTTTTTCTAAATTAAAATGAAAAAAAAAAAACATAGAAGCAAACCTTTTGTGGGATAATATATAAAATGATAATGAAATCTGTCGAATAGAATCGATGTTTTAGTTCGATTATATACCTACCGAGTGTGGCAAAAAGACTGGAACACTAAAATGAGCACTTTTCTACAAAATTTGTTGTTTGTTATTTCGACGGGTTATAGCAACTACGAGAGTGGAATTTCTCACGGGTCGAGCTAGTTCTATCTACTTCTCCAAAAATCATTTTTTAATTTCTAAACTTTACTTCTGTAGTTGAATGAGAGTCTTTATTTTAGGATTTCCACATCGTCATTATAAGAGAGAGAAGAAAAAACACCACCAATTAAAAATTTGTTACTTCAGTTAGGTTAGGTTAGAGTGGTTGTTCTGGGGTGGGACAACCCAGGGGGTGGAATCCTCGGCCACTACTTCATGAACCATTTGGAGCTGTTTAAAAACATCATCAGTATTTTGACGTCAACAGACTTCTAGGTTGGAGAGGTCGTCAAAGAAAGTCTAGCTCAAGTGCGTCAATCTCCTCATTGCAAAACCTGGACAGAAGATGAGACATCATTTACTCTTTCCCTCCCTCCCTGACAGCTCCTGCAATAATTGTCATGCAATGGTAGGCCCAGACGTTTAGAATAGCTACCGCCTACCCAGTGCCTTGTAATTACCGCAACGATTTTGCTTACAGAGGCCCTTTGAAGCGATATAAGATCTTCGGAACACCTACAATTGTACCATATTTCCTGCGTTCCTCCCTCCGTCTATGCTTGTATGTTTCATTTCCATTTTTTGTTTGTTACACCCGGTATAGAAGAGTAACCACATAAAAGAAAACATTAAAAAGTATTATAGTGGTGTGTGTTTGGGTGTGTGTAAATGGGTATGTGGGTGTAGGTAGAAGTAATTAAAGAATGTTCATTATTCACCTTCATCTAGCTACTGTACGGACAGCAAGCCATTCATCTTGTTATTGTCTTGAACACATATCTATTGTATTCTCTATTAAATTGGAATGATTTACCTACATTGGTTTTTCCTTTTTTCTCCCTTTTTTTCAGTCATTTTTGAAATTAAATAGGATCGATTTTAAATTGTAATTATTTTTCAACTAGTTTTAAATTGCAGCTTCGTACGTAGCTAAATTTACCTTTAAGAGCTGCTCTAGGGCACAATGAAAATGCCGTCCCATTAATGGCGGATCCACCCGAATGGACATGATGCGTATAACCATAACCTAAATAGACTTTAGATTTAATAAAATAAAAAGCAATGAATCACTTTAAATAGTTTATCTATTGTTCGAAAAAGTCGAAAAAAAATCCTAGCAAAATCGGTTGAAGAGTACTTTCGGAAATCAATTTACATACCCCTATATTAAATTCCGTTATCAATGACCCAAATGGTGTCAAGTACTTGAATATAGATATACAGGCAGTGAAAAAAGTGGTTCAGTTGTAGGTACCGGCGATTCATTAATGATAGTGAATCGACTATTATAAATGAGAGGTCGTTTTCTACACTTCACGGGGTAAAATCACAGGAAAGATTATTCGGGCTTGCTTTCCGAAACATCTGGAAATCGATGATATTATCAACGTTTTCATCAAAATTGGTTCATAAGTTTAGATTCTAAATGTGACACTGATGTGTAAACAAACAGGCATTTACCCTTGTAAACATCTTCTTTGGAGGAACAACTTTTGTTTGAAACATTTTTCTTTAACATCACTATTTGCCCGTGAGGACACAAATTAGGACAAAACTTTGATGATCATTTTCTCCAAAACTGAAAAGGTAGGGGTTGGAAAGTTTGCAGGTAGCTTCAACTAGTGATGTTGTGGAAGATCTCGAAAAACGAAACAAAATTCTAGAAGATTCTTTCGAAAACCAAGTGGCAGCAGAAAGTTCACTTTAATTGTGGTTGTTTATTAAACTCTTCTAATTTATTAAAAATGCAAGCACTGACATTCAATAGATTCTATACAGGGTGTTCAACAATTAACTCAATTAATTGTTTCTTTTCACTAGTTTTTAATTTTCAGATTTGGATGAAAGTTTTCAAGCTGGAAAGTAAAATAAAGGCTTGTTTGAAAGAAAAAAACAATATGCAAGTTTTCCACAAATTTTTTTTTTTTTTACTCATTCTCACTTATCGATACAAAAAAATATTCATAATTACAAAAAATAAATATTAAAGTCTAACATTTGAATTAAATTTCTTGTCACGTATCGAAATTTATCGAGATTAAAATTTATTACATAATTAGAGCCGTTATTTTTTTACTTTTTAGTGCATACTAATTTGTTTTGGAAAAGTTTTTCTTTTGAAGTCGGTTTTCTTTTTGTTTTTTTTATTTTGTAATTTTTAGTGAATCTGAAGTACATTAACTAATTTGTCACTAGAAAAGAATCATCGAAATCGGTTGGCGTGATATTGAGTTATTCGTCCTCTTGTCGAGCATACTTAAAGCAAATTTAAGACTTTTATGATTTTCTCATAGATGCCGTTGTCAGAACTGAACCAAAATGAAATGGGACCACACGGGAAACACCAGCTTTTAAATAGATAAAGAATCATCAAAATCGGTTCACCCAGTCAAAAGTTCTGAGGTAACAAACATTAAAAAAAAAATACAGCCGAATTGACAACCTCCTCTGTTTTTGTTTGAAGTCGATTAAAAATTTAAAAAACCCTCGAACGCATCCGTTTAGGAGCTACAATGATACAGACAGACAACATAGCGGTCAAACTTATAACACCTCTCCTTTTTGAGTCGGAGGACAAAAATGAAGCAGAGCATATAACGGGTCCTGGAATAGCAGCACCGCTACTTAATACTATAAAAGGATTTATCAAATCTAGGAAAGGCGTGATATTGAGTTATTTGCCCTCTAGTCGTGCATACTTAATACAAATTTAAGATTTTTGTGGTTTTCTCATGGATGGTGTTGTCGGAACTGAACCAAAATAAAATGGGACCACACGGGAAGCATGAGCTTTCAAACAGATAAGGAATCATCAAAATCGGTTCACCCAGTGAAAAGTTCTGAGGTAAAAAACATTAAAAAGAAAAAAAAATACAGTCGAATTGATAACCTCCTACTTTTTTGTTTGAAGTCGGTTAAAAAAGATTTATGAAATCCAAGAAAACACGTTTTTTAAAAAGCTAAATAACCAATTTTTGTTCGTTTATAACTATTATTCATAAATTGCCCAACTTGAGACATTTCAAATCGTCTTAAAGCTTCACGCACCTCATTCGGAGTAATAGCTAATTGTCCCTCCTGCCCTTTACCAGTTTCACGAAACCTTTCATATACTTGAGATGTATTAAACGATGCTGGATTACAATAATTACTAGCGCCTAAACCACCTAACAAATCATGAACCTTTCGATTAATATCATTTCGAACAATCAACGCAAAATCAACAATTCGAGCAACCGTTTCAAAAGCTAAATAAGCTAGAATTTCTACGATAAACGTTGATAACTTCGTTGCAGGTATTTTATCTTCTTTCGGATACAGCCACAATTTAAAACATTCCACATTTTTGAGCAAACTAAATTCACGATTCATAAACGATGTACATCGAGCTTTATAATATTCCATATATTTTTCTTCATCCAAACTTGCCGAAATTCGATCAGCACGTAATTGACGTTCAAATCGAACTGAATCAAATACATCCAAATCCGTTAACTCACCAGTTTCGTCCAAAGCTTCAACAGCTTGAACAATTTTATCAATATTTGGATTTTTTGTTACATCACAATTATTTACACTTTCTAAATTTTCGAAATTCTTTTTCATATATTTATTTCGTACAAAACGTTGGAGCCGTCGTAAAGCATTATGATTGTGTCGCATTAAAAATACAATGTCTTTGGGTTCGATTTTATCGGAACCACGACGTTCGACTTGTTGATATAAATCGTCGATAATTGCACGAATTTGTTGTAATGTGACCGCTTCCACTAAACGTACAGTATCCGCTAATGGTTCGGAACTATCACCAAAACCGTGCATCATTAATGCAATTTCTTTTAAAAACATTTTTTCGACCATTTCAAAACATTCTACACATGTTTGTTTCTACTTTCTAGCGTCAACTTTGACAATCACAAATCCGAATACTTTAATTATTAAAACGTTTACAGAGGGAAGCACAACTCAATACAACAAAATTGGAACGAATTACGAAAATTTCCAAATTTCTTAGCCAATGTTTTGGACTTTATAAAAACTGATAAGAATATACAGTGTGTCCCCGGATAGAGGTAACTATACTCGTAAATTTTCTTATTTGGCATTTAAAGAAAAAAAGTCATTCTTTATAAGAAGTTTTGCTTATTATAAAAAGTATGTAAGAATATTTAAAACTTCTAAATAATGTACAGGGTAGCCAAAAAGGTCACTATTTTTTTTTTTTTTTGGGTAAACTACCCTTCCTTTTTAAAAGTTGACAAAATGTTACTTAAAAAAGTAACTCGAAATTAACAATTATGACTCTATACAAAATATCAAGAAGATCTTTCCAACTTTGACAATTCCATTCTTAGTGAATGTTTATCCGAGAAAATAAATTTTCTTTTCCATTTTCTAAACTAGTCCACAAAAAAAAGATTTTCAAGCTCAATGAACAGCTCAGTCTACTCCATAACTGGTAATCGATAGATGAACACTTTAAATTAGAAATTTGTTATCGATTAAGAAAGTATTTTTTGTTCGAAACATTTTTCCACAAACCGTACAGTTAAGGCAAAAAACGACTGAAAAATATTTTCAAGGCTTTCTGTTCATTTTTATTAAAATTTTCCCTTTCTGCAGAAATTATATGAATTAGACTGTCATACATTTGAATAACTGTACAGATGTCAATATCATCTGTGCAGTTATCATGTCAATTCACACAAATAATTTTATGTTTGTTAAAAACTTCCAAGTAACACAAGCTCCTGTAAACTCATCCCTACTTTGCCTTTTGGATAATTCGCCTCTAAGGATAGGAATTTAAGATACACAACTTATTTAAGTCAATCATTATAAAATCTTTATTTAAAAAAAATATAAAAACAATAATTCTTTACTAATTAATAACACTACTACAATAACAGTCTTATTTTCAATAGAGAAGTTTTTCATTATCCACGACCAAAAGCACGTACTTTCTGCTTCTCTTGGGAGGCAGAATGTGAATTTTAGCGTGATTCCGATTGGCTCACAGTCTCAAAACGCATGTAAATTCGTCACTACCGTTTTTAAATTAAAAAATATAAGTATTTATTTTTAATAATTAATAAAAAAAATGGGACTTATTATAAAAAATTAATGTAACTTCTCTATTTATGGCAGTTTATTCTAATGCCATTTGGCCCACTTTAGGTAAGTAAGAGGTATCACGGTCTTTAGCTAGATTTTGCATTTTCAGGTAATTACCAATATTCACACCTTCATCAGTGTATATTTCCACTTCTATCGGATATCCCGTATTTCTGATAAAAACAAAACAAAAAAGGAAATTTAAAAAAAAAATTAACGATTTTTAGGTATAAAATGAAATTGGGCGGGCTACTTACATAACAAGGGCTGTTAATACGTGATCTATAGTAAAATCGGCAAAATGTTTTGCTGCTTTAAACATGTATTCGGGATCTCTTGTGTTTATTGGATCAATACCTGAAATACGAAATTCTACCGCCTGAAAAGATTAACATTCATTTTAGTATTTTTATAAACCAAATAATATGAGTTGGACGCTTAAAACTATGGCCACATTAAAAAAAAGGCAGAGTTAGATTATATTCTCCTTCCTCTCTTTACGCTACGTTATTTTTATGGAGGAAATGGAGGAAAATCTACGTCAATAATACAGGTCGACCATTTTAATATACTCGTTTTGTTCTGACATCACAAAAAGAGTTATTAGCCATAATATATTAAAATGATGGCCACCCTGTATATTTAAATTCTAAAAACTTACTTGTTCGGGTAAACCTAAATGTTCATGTTGAATTTCTCTTAAATCATTGAATCTCACAGTGCAATCATCACCATAATCAATGAAAATCACGTCAAATTCATCTTCTGAACATACATTTAGAACTCTAGCCCGATACCATTTATCGTCGTCGGGTGATCGCGCTATAACCAATTGTCCTTCAGCTGGTAGTATTTTCAATTTTTTCAAACAGTTTATATTCTCTGGTTTATTAATATATTTACTAAATTGATTAGCAGTATGAACTACAAACAAAAAAAATAAAATTAAAATTTATCTAATTTCAACAGGACCTCGTCCAAATTTCATGATTTATTTTTACTATAATACCCTATTGTATGAACATACTTATTTTTGAAGCAGAATACATTTGCCGTTTTTGTTTGGATGGTTTAATATGAGCATAAAATCGACAAACTGTTTTAATAAACGTAACCATTATTGTTAATTGATCTCCAATCTTTGGCTCATCAATTTCAGATGTCACCGTAAATGCTCTTACTTTATCACTTGTCCAACCATCTAAAAATATCAACAAAAAAATTAATATCTTAATTTGTTAACTCGTAACATCAAAAACTAACCTGGATCTGGTATTTTATGCTCAAAATGACAGTTATCTCCTTTAAAACATTTTTCACCATCTTTTTCCGTAAATTTACACAATCTTGTGTAGTCTGTTGGAGTATATCCACCTTCCATGTGATCACAAATCGCTTCATTTAAATTTGTCTTACAGTCTTCTAAATTGTCTAATGGATTTTCATCATTGTTCGTTATCGTAAAACCTAAAAAAAATAATCGTAAAAGATCTTCTTAAGGTGGTAGATCAATCGATAGTGTCCTGTCAAAAGTCCCGCCACTCTTCTCAACTGCGCTCTCTCTAGTGAGTTTCAGGGTAGCACGGTCGAATGGCCTAGCCATGGTTATGCGTAAAGTCCCAGTAATCAAGATGGTATTGTCGTAGCCATTCCTTGATTCGGTGAATTACGGAATGTCTTGCTATGGGAATGGCACGCCCGACTGTGTTATTCAGTGCCAGCCTTGTATTCATGGCCCACAGTCTCCGATTCAAGCATATAAACTATACTCCTCGTATCTTTTTCATACCGGGCTCCTCATATACAAATCGATTCTTTAGGAGTAAACTCCAAACATTTTTGCAATAAACAATTCTTACCTTGGGCTTGCTTAATTTGCTCCTTCATAAAGTCGGATTCTACCAATTGATGCTCAGATTCAGTGTTTATTTGGATAGGTTCAACGTCTAATTTATCAGATTCATCGTTTAATTTATCAGATTTAGTCACTAATTTATCAGATTCAGCGCCTACAGTGTCAGGTTCTATAATAACTGCAAAACCCAGTTCTACCATAACTCTTGATAAAGATATTCTTTGATTATTGCAAAGATCGACTTCATAGCAATCCCTAAAAAGTGTTTCAAAGACATTTAACATCAAAATGTTTCAAAAAATTGGTGCACATCAGGATGTGGAAACGTGCAAAATACTTACGCCCCTCGATAAACGTCAGTAACATAAAATGGATTTATACGACTATTTTGGATGAGATCATTAAAAAACTCAATACTGCCTTGTGGCCACTGTTCCAAAATATGATTTTTAGTTGATTTTGATGGATATAGCTACAAGACAAAAATTCAAAAGGTAATTTTTTATTTTTAAGGTAAATGGGTGGCCTGGCTATGGGAATGGCAGGCTCAGGTAAAAGAGGTGTTTGAGACGATCCATCTCTTACTACCGAGCCCGCTACTACATTCTCTTTAACGCCAGAGTGGTCTGGTACCCAGACCAGCCAGAGTGGTCTGGTACTCAGACTGTATTACTCAGTGCCAGGCGGTTTAATTCCTCGAAGCATTCATAGACTATCCTGGAGTGGAATCTCGACACCTAAAAGATTCGAAATACGGCCTGACTATCTGAAAAGATGCTAATATGTGCCTCATTGTAACCTCTCGTGTTACAGATCTGAGCATTTCTCAGCATGGCGAAAATTACTGATTGAAAAACCGTCGCGTATTGACCAAAAGGAATCTATTCTTCATAAAATGAACTTACATAACGTAATCGACATTTGACAGCCATTTCCGGTAATAAATATTTCGTTTGTGGATAATCTCGCAGTTGATCAATCATTACATCATTCTCAAATCCATCATCTACAGCCAAAACTCGCACTCTATTGCCATTTATTTCGTCATCATCCTGTAAATAAAATTTGTTCATACCTCTTTTGTTAATCGAAACTCGCGATATAGTATTATTCATTATAATCGAAAAACTCAAATCGCTCTTTCGAAGAGATTCAGAACGACGTTTTCAATGCATCTGCACTCTATCCTACTTACCAACCAATCAATAATCTTGCAACGGAACCAATTATAATTGTAATCTTCCATTTTATTGAAACAACAGTAGTAATGTGCTTTAGAAGCTTTGATCTCATTTTTATTTGAAAACTTCCGTGCATTACTCTCACAATAAGTTTGTAGCTCTTCGTGGAATCTATAAAAAATCACATTTGAATTACGGTTTCTATACCTCCTTAAACTCGAAAAGAGTTGAAGCGAAGGATGGAAAATACCTGTCATAATCATTGATATTTTCCGTAGCAGTTGCTGTTATTATGTAAAAACAAACAGGCGATTTTGCATGGGTAACAATACATCTATCATCATTCTCAATGGTAACTTTTGGTAAATCTAAAAAAAAGAAAAAATGTCCCTTGAAAAAAAAAACAGCTGTAAAATTAACAAGTGAAATTTGCAAAATGTCCGGAAAATTTTTCGGGTACGGAACCCTTAACTCGCATTTGAAACATATCTAAGAACACTCTTCATTAAATTGCATTTTTTCTTTTTAGCATTTTCCAAACTGAGCCGATTTGGAAGATCATCGCCAATTTTTATTAGAAAACTTAATAATAACGAGTGTAAATTTTGTGTTTTAAATTCATTTTTTTAAAGTGTAAATTATACATTGAACTGTCACCAATTGACAGATCACGTACTTATACGTCATCAACAGAGAGCGCCAAAAAACTGCGTTTAAATATCTCAAAATTATAATGTATTTTAAATATTTTTTTTACACTTAGTTACAACATTTTTAAGTAATATTTATATTTTTTACTTTGTTATAACGGTGTAAACAATGAATTAAAAATATAAAAAAAATACATGAATATTCCCTATTCTTTTATTGGAATACAAGTTTTATTTTAACAAATGAAACGCTTATCTCTTATTCTCTTATTTTAACCTAATTTATCCTTTTTCTTTAACACTTAAAGTAACTTTAATATTCAACAAAAAACAAAAAAACAATTCTTAACTTAAAATATTCTATCCCGAAAATAATAAACTAAGGTAGTATAGCAGTATCGAAAACAAATCACCAAAATCAGAGCAGCCATTGAGGATTTTGAGAATTTTATGGGCTATTTTAATGTTAGTTACTGTTGGTTATTATAAATTAAATTAAAGTAATAAAAAAAAATTTTACTTTGAGCATCTTGAGGTACTTGAATTGCTCGAGCTAATTCTAATGCCTCTGGTGCAGGTATCTCTAACACATTCTCTTGACATTCTTCAGTCTCCGTATGACTCTTCACACTTTCAACCACTTTATTTCGCGTTAATTCAACATCACAATCTTTAACTGGAAATTTTTCCTCCGGCGGTGAACCAATTTGATTAACTCTCTCGAATTTCGGTAACGAATTCATAGAATCTTTTTGTTTCTCAGTATTGAAATCTTTATCGTTATTGGCTTCTTCAAAATTTCGATCACTTTCATACGAATCATATGAATCCGTTGCACTGAATAAATTCCAATTTTTATGTGCCTCATTTGTGGATATACTACTGGCTAGCGAGGATTTTTTAAAACCAGGTGGACCATTAGCAATAGCTCGTTTTTGTTCACTAAAACGGCCACGTCGTGATGGTGATTTATCAGATGGATTTAAAAATTCCATAACTTTACGTTTTGATATATTCATAGCAGTCTCATCTTCGTAATTGTCTGAGTTAACATTTTCCTGGATATATAGGTCCTTCAATCTTTCGTCTTCATAGTTCTTACGTGCGACATTTTCTTCAGTCATATAAGATGTTTCTTCAACTCTTCCTTTATCTTCATAATTCTTACGTGTGATATTTTCTTGATACTGCGTTTTAATCTAAAACAAGTGAAAACAAACAATTGACTGAGTTAATTGTTGAAATACCATATATAAACAAATCGTTTGTTTTTTTTCACGTCATGTAAGTAAGTTACACACACATACTATACAATGTTCGAACCTAATTTGCGCCCTTACGGGTAAACAGTGATTTTTTCGAAAAAAATTTTCAAACAAAAGTTGTTTAGTTTTTTACAAGGAACATTTCTTACACTGAAACTTTTGTTCTATCTTTAACGGTTTACAAGATGGGTCCTACGGTCCCAAGTACCAACTAACCAAGGTTGCTCATTTACGAACTCGACCTCAATTTTTACGCCCTGAGGACGCTGTAAAAATTTCAACTTGATATCTTTTTTCATTTTGAGTTATCGTGTAGTCAGACGGACAGACTGGCGGCCGGACAGCCGGAAATGGACTAATTAGGTGGTAGCATCAATATTTTTAAGCGTTACAAACTTGGGACTAAATAAGGAAAAGTTAATTTGATTGAAGTATTTTTAACACTAGGACTTACATCTTTATGTTTCTTACAGGCTTTTTCCCGGTCACTATACAAAGTTCCATCAAACTTTCCCAACGATGAATCTATTTTAGGTATTCTCCTAGGACTTTCGTCTTTATAATGTCCCACATCATTATCGCGATTAATCTCCTTCGAAGTTTCGTTTTCACAGTTCCTGCGGCAAGCTTGATCATAAACTTGATATCTTTCATTTTCACGTATATTTTCTCGAACTTTTGAAAGCTCAGATAATCTCGCATTCCCATGAACTAAATCGGCGAATTGATTAGTATTCACTTCTTGTTCATACATTTGATTCTTGTTTTCATAATCCACATTCCCATAACTGTTTTGTTGAGAAAATACTGGAGGATTGCCGGGAATAATTATTGGTGGATAATGTTTTTTATGAATATTCGAATTTTTATCAGATTTTCTTGTATTTTTTTTTACATTTCGATTCAAAAAACTTGCAGGAGTAAGACTTGCAGGTTGTTTGCATATACGTACATCTTCGCCAGGATCATCGACGATATTTCGTTCAAATTGTAATTTTTCCTTTCGAACTGGATTCGATTTTTTAATCTTTCGACTAGTGTTTTCATCTGACATATTTCCAGTCTTATAAGGGCTATTCGATTGATGAACTTTTGTAGAAATTTCATCTGATAAACATTCCTGCTTGATAAGACTATTTCCAGCCAACGATGCGGCATTATCACCAGGTAAACATTCCTTATCGATATTCAGAACTTTCGGTGTTGTATTCTCCTCCAATAAATTTATATTAGAAGCTTTTGTAGAAATATCTAATTCATTTGTATCTATTTGTTTATCTGAAATAAATTCTTCCAAATCTAAATTGATTTCAACTAATTTTTCGTTAATTTTATCAGTTAAGCATAACGTCGATAGATATAAAGAGCGAAATTCTGGTTTGTTGTCTTCGACTTCTAATTTCTTGATGGATGTATTTATCTAGAAAAGTAATTGCAAAATTAGGGCCATATTGCTAACAAGTAATATTTCGAATAACCATATTTAATATCCGGGGGCACCCGAGTATGCTATAGACGAAGAAATAAATCACTAAAATCGAGTCAACGACAATACATGTGACATACTCTCGTAAAACTTCAGGAGACGAGGTGTATACTGCCCGCTTTGGGCACCAGGTATCTCGGGGGGAATTTTCGTTGTGATATTCGAGTTTAGAGGCACCAAAAACCCTTAATTTTTCATTTCTCCCTCATCTTTTTTCACCAAGTTTGTAGACGCTAAATGTCTATCTATATTAATCACGGATTGACACATCAAATGGTATGTTTTTTAGAAGTATGAAAAAAAAGTTGAAGCTTAAATTATTACGTCCCAAAATTTTCGACATTTACAATGGTCTTAATTAGAATAGAAATTTTAAATACCTTTGCAAGAACTTGACTAATTAACGAATTGCAAATTACACTTTCATTAATTAACTCTTGTTCTTTTGTTTTTAATAATTTTAATCGCGACATTTTCGTAATAATTAAATAATTATACACTTAAATACTAATTAATTAAATTCACATGGAACAATTATTATTTAAATTGTTTACGACAGAAAATGTTGTTCAAAAGTTTTCGCTTCCAAATTTTGACGTTTGTTTTTTTGTCAGCCTCGTGTTCATTCAGGCTCGGATCAATGGAAGGGATCAAAACCCCCCATAAAAACAAAAGCGCCCCACACACACTCAACTTAGTTGACAACATAGTTAACAACCAAGTTGAATTTGTCACACACGTAACAACCAAGTTAACAATTTGAATATCAACATTAGTTTTCACAAAGATTTCCGTCGAATTTTCTCGAATATTTTACAATTTTGTTTGATATTTTCGAATTGAATTTTCTCGAATATTCGATTCTTCTATAACATGTGAAATCCTTTCGATGAAAAAACCACTGAATATTCTAAGTAATTCACCAATCATGCTTTATAATAATAGAGCTAAAGAGAAGAGAGATAAAGGGATAAATTGTATAAAGTAAAAACTTGAATTCAATTGATTCTAATTTTAAATTATTTAATAAATATTCTGCTTTTCGAAACTCCGGCTTGAATCATAATATTAAAAATGTAGTTTTTCCGAATTCACAGTTCATAGTTTAAGAAACTTTGGACTCTCCTGATTTTTAATACTAGATCCGCACCTGTGTTTTCTTCGTGTAGTCATTTTTTTCATAGACATGCCAAATTAAGATATTGCAAATTTTTCGTTGATTAAAATTAAAAATATTTTATTGAGAATAAAACGAAACTAAAAACGGATTGAAGTAATTGCAATTACATTTTTAGAATGTTTAGCAAGATAAACAAATAATCTAAAAAATGCAATTTTTCAAAGATAAATATTTTAGTAAGTCTATGGTTGATTGAACGTTTGACATATAATTTGGAGGGAAAAGTTTTAAAAGTTTTGAAAACTTTTTCGTTTTATTACCTTATTGTTAAATCTTATCTTTAATTAAATAAAATTCAAAAATTTTAATTATGAGTTCAGTAAAAGAATTTGATTTTCCATTTCCACCATACGATATACAAAAACAATTTATGAATTCTTTATATAATGCGTTAGAAACAAATAAATTGGGAATATTTGAAAGTCCTACAGGAACAGTAAGTAGATTAACGTATATATTTAAATCTAAAATTCGAATATAAGTTTATTTATACTCGATTATCTCGGGAAGGATGGATCTAATACTAATGATAAGGCCATGTTTGAATAGAGATTAATTTTCATTCCAGGGTAAAACTATGAGTTTAATCTGCGGCTCTTTAACGTGGCTAAGAGACCATGAACTCCGTAAGCAACAGGAATTAATAGATAAAATTAAAGAAATCAATCAAAATAAAAATAAATTAGATAGCGAAGATGATTGGATCTCTTCTCAGTCAGAAGCGATTTTAAAATCTAAAGAACGTGATAAATTGCAATTGGAACTCGATAAAATTAATAAATATGAGGAGAAAATTGAGAATATTAAGAAAAATGTAAACGTTAAAAAAGAAAAGAAACATTGGTCGAAAAAACAAACTGAAAATATCCTTAAAATGGAGGAAATTGTGGAAGATGATTTAGATTTAATATTAGAAGATAATGTATTACGGTCTAATGATGAAAATTCTCCACCAGTTTCTGATTGTGATGAAAACGAAGATGAATATGCTCCCACCAAGGTAAGTAACTTCGCTTCCAAATTCAAATGAAAAAAACACTTAGAACACTTCCCATTAAGTTATCTTTCAAACGAAATAAAAAAAATCAAAATCGATTCATCAGTTTGGGCGCTATGATGCCACAGGCAGGCAGACAGACACACACACTTAGCGATCAAACTTATAACACCCCTTTTTTTTAGTTAGGGGGTTAAAAAAGACCCATCTTACTAATTAACTTTTTTGGTAATGCTCTGAACTCACAAGAACTTTTAAATCGTTAGGTTTGGTTAGGTTAGAGTATCTGTCCTGGGGTGGGACACACTAAGACCATAGGGTTGTGATACCGTAAATGGGTTGGCCAATCCCCGGCCACTACTCTATGAACCATTTGGAGCTGTTTAAGAACAGCAGGAGGGCTTTGACGTCGACTGACTTAAGGTCGGAGAGGTCGTCAAAGAGAGGCTGGCTCAAGTAAGTCCATCTCCTCATCACAAGAGCTGGGCAGTGACAAAGAAGATGAGACATTGTCTTCGTTACTAATCTACAGTTTGAATAAAAATTTTTTAGATAATATTTTGTAGTCGTACGCATTCACAGCTAGCGCAATATGTTGGAGAAGTTTTAAAATCACCTTTTGGGAAAACCACTCGAGTTGTTACGTTAGCGTCACGGCAAACCTACTGTATTAACGAAGCCGTAAAAAAACTTAAAAGTCTATCAATAATTAACGAAAGGTGCGTGAAATCGATACAATATATATATCAATATTATCGATCCAAAAACTATGACCTTTGTTCTTTTTTGTTTAGATGTTTAGATTTGCAACAAAAGAAGAAAGAAAAAACGTCAAAATCGAAAGATGGAAAATCATTAAAGCGACAAAAAATTGCTTCCGGATGTCCATACATGAATGAAAATAATATTGAACAGTTAAAAGAAGAAGCGATTGTGGAAATACATGATGTAGAAAATTTGGTAGCTATTGGAAAGGAATTGAGTGCATGTCCATATTATGGCGCTCGTGCTACCGTTTTAGATTCTCAGATCGTTGTTATTCCTTATAATATATTGTTACATAAATCCACCCGGAAAGCGAGTGGTAAGTTAATATACTGTCCAGAAAAAAAAGGGGATAATTTTTTTGTTAAATTTCTTTTAGGCATTCAATTAAAAAATAATGTAGTCATAATTGATGAAGCCCATAATTTATTGGATACCATTGGACATATTCATAGTTGTGTTTTATCCGGACAACACTTAACACATGCGCATAGTCAATTAATTCAATACAAAGAAAAATATTTAAATCGTTTTAGTGCAAAAAATTTATTAAGATTAAATCAAATTATTTTTATTATTGAACGTTTAATTAAACTTTTAGGTAATTTTAACGCACCTCCCTCTATTAATAAACTTCAGTACATGATATTCGATAAATTTTATAGGTGGTAAACCAGGAATTGTTCCAGAACAAGAAAATTCGAAATCAGAATCGCAAATGTATACACTGCAGGATTTTGTATTTGCTGCTGATATTGATTCGATTAATATATTCAAATTATTAGAATTTTGCGAAACTAGCAAAATATCTCATAAAGTAATTAATAACTTTCTATTTATTTATGAGAGCTTTAGCTCAAACTCATAATTATTAAAATTATGTATCATTTTAGTTGCACGGTTTTTCTGAAAAATATCAACCAACGGTGGTAATTCACCCTAAAGTTGAAACAAAAACAAATTCTGTGAGTAATTTTCTGAAAAAACTAGTCAAAAATGAAGTAGATGAAACGGTTACGAATAATGAAACTGAAAAAGAATTCATAATGAATAATCCCATTTTAATTGTAATTGCATTTCTGGAATGCTTAACAAATGCGTGCGATGATGGTCGCGTTTATTGTTACAAGCACGATACGCTTAGTAAAGCATATTTTAAATTTTTACTATTAAATCCCGCATCACGTTTTATGGACATCGTCAAGGAAGCAAAATCGGTTAGTAAAATTTTTAATAGCAAGTCAAAACACTCATACTTACCGGGAAAAGTATCGAGATGAATTAACTGCAGTTCTTTGAGATATTTCTTCTTTGTAGGTTATTATTGCTGGTGGAACGATGCAACCATTTTCCGAATTCACAGATCAATTATTTATTGCCGCTGGTGCGAATCCAAGTCGCATTTTGGAATTTTCCTGCGGTCATGTAATACCACCCACAAGTATTCTACCAATAATTGCATGTTCTGGACCTACTGGGAAAAGTTTTGATTTTTCTTTCGAGTTCCGTAATAATTTAGAAACAGTAAGTTTTCATTTTAAAGAGTAAACACACGGTTATTTTAAGGAGTTAAGAATTAAAGTTTATTTTCGCCCCCGACACGAAATTTTGGCAACCGTACAAATTCCAACAGTTTTTTTTTTTGTTTTAGTTAGACGAATTAGGTAGATTATTAACGAATGTAACAAATATAGTTCCCGGAGGCGTGATTTGCTTCTTCCCATCGTATGATTACGAAAAATTAGTATATAATCATTTCGAGAAAAATGGATTTATAACAAAAATAAGTAGAAAGAAAACATTATTTCGTGAACCGAAACTTTCATCGGATGTTGATAGTGTCCTGGACAAATTTTCGTCAACCATCAAAAGAAGTGGCAGCACTGGAGCTTTATTATTCAGCGTTGTTGGTAAGTTCTTATAACTTAAAATTCTGGAATGCGGGCACGATGGTCAAGCTCCCATTTGAGTGGGAGATTTTCTACCTAAACCAAATGTTAGTGTTTGTTAGGAATTGGCATATTGATATCGAAACAGTCAAAAAAGTGGTCCAGACGAACCGGCTATTCAGCGACCAAAAATACTCACTAGATGATAATTTTAAACCACAATGAGTATTTCAAAAAACGCCTTTTGCAAAATTAAATTTAACCATAAAAATTTAATTAATTTATTTTTAGGGGGCAAATTAAGTGAAGGTTTAAACTTTAGTGATGATTTAGGGCGATGTGTAATTGTGATTGGATTGCCATACCCGAATATTAAATCACCCGAATTACAGGAAAAGATGACATACTTAGATAAAAACGTCGTAAGTATTTATTAATTCTTGAAATTTTACCGAAAATATTTAAAAATTATCTAATATTTGGCAGAATCCTGCTGCTGGAAAAGTACATTACGAAAATTTATGTATGAAAGCAGTAAATCAGTGTATTGGTCGTGCAATAAGACATCGAAATGATTATGCAGCAGTGCTTTTATTAGATCATCGATACAGTCGTCCAACCGTACAAAAAGCTTTGCCTGGATGGATTCAACGTTCGTTAATCGTTCAATCTAGTTTTGGTCCTGTAATGGGTTCTTTATCAAAGGTAATGTTCATAAAATTTTCGAAACCTGTTAATTGTAAGATTGTCTAAATCCTTTTTCTTTTGTTACAGTTTTTTAATTCGAAGAAACAGAAAGAAATTTTGGCAAAATAAAACGTGTCACATGTAAGACTGTTTGTCAAATGTCCAATACTTTTTAAGATAAATAAAGTTTTTTATTTTTGTAAATTTTTGTCAGCCATGTTTTTTTTTAGCCCCGCCCATATGTCAGATCCCAATAGAACTAAATAGCATTACGTCATCATGCATCTTTGTCCTTGTGTGTGACCCAGTGTCTTTGTCTTATACATTGTTATAATATACACAACCAAATATTTAAAGAAACAAAATTTTACCTAAATTTCAAACAGCTGTACCTCTAGGAAATAACTCATTTGAAAACTTGTTTTTTCTAGTTTATCACCCCTTACAGCTTTGAACGTAGGGTTGAAATTCGGAAGTCTAGGTGCACTATCAGTGATAACAACCCTGCTTTCGACGACGCCAATCCCAGATTTGTTTTGAAATTTTTAGATTTAGGTGAAAATTAATGAACAAAAAAGTCAAATAAAACAAAAACTAAAAATAATAATTTTAATAAATTAATAATAATGCAAAATGGAAAAAAAATAATAATTTTTTGTTTGTTTTTTAAATTAAAACGAAATATTCAATGAACTCTTCATATGAATTTGTACATATTTTTATATTTAAATAGAAGCAATTTTTAAATAAATACAAACTTTTTTTTATATTTTTTCATAGATCTAAATTATATTTTTATGTCTAAGTAAAAAATACAAGGTGCGATGAAAAATCAACAGAAATGCTAAAAATATAAATCTGATCGATTCATAGAAAATTTGTTCATACGGGCATAGTTTTTTAAAGGTGTCTTAAAATTGTAAAGGCAGTATTAAGATCCAATTTTATTTTACCCGACGTTAATGTTCTAAAAATAATTTTACGAACGATGAAATCGGGTATAATAACTTGGAATTTGTTCAAAATTCTTGCTCATTCAAACTTGATATCAGAGTATCCATGCAAGCGATAGTGGGATTGTATCTCCAGCTACTACTTATACTAAGTGCCCGTCAGTCAACATAGTGAAGAACAGGGGAATTTTTTGTGTTTGAATTTGCAAAAAAAACCTTACGTGATAGAAAAAAATGGCCATCATTTCTGAAATCAGCGCATTCTAAAACATAAAACTTAGTAAAAAATATCTCATGCAAATTTTTTTTTTGCAGACCTGTGTTATTTATAATAAACGACTAAAGTTTATTGTATGACTTTATTATGTTTAGCCTAAACATTTTTACCGCAAAGGAAATTCTCTTAACTGAGCCTTTTCTTTCACAGGGACCGGAACCAAATTTTTGTTACATCATAAGCTAAAAATTGACGAATATTCGTTTTTCGTAGATAATTGAAATGCAAAACTAATGCTTTTTTTTAATTTTGCATTTGTCATTAAAATAGGAAACAAAAAGTCGTGAATTTCAAGGCGGTGACGCAATTAAAAATTATCCAATCCCGGTGAAAGATACCGAGATATTTCGTTGAAGAAAAACTGATTAAGCTAAGCATTATTAAGCCACTGAGCCCTAATAATTTTTAGAAGTGTATTTATAAGTAACATCATATGCTGACAGCAAGGAGAATATTAAATCGTGGCCGAAGGTCAAAATAAAATACTGGTATAATATTGAATCTGAGAAAAACGTTACCTTCTTCGAAATTAAAACAAAAATCGTTTTCTTTTTCATCGCACCTTGTATATATAGTGTGTCCACGGATGGAGGTAACTATACTTGTAAATTTTCTTATTTTGCATTTTAAGAAAAAAAGTCATTCTTTGTAAAAAGTTTTGCTTATTCTGAAAAGTATGTAGGTATATTTAAAACTTCTTAATAATGTACAGGGTAGCCAAAAATTTGGAAACACTATTTTTATTTTTGGTAAACTACCCTTCTTTTTTATAAGTTGGCGAAATGTTACTAAGAAAAGTTACTCGCAATTAACAATTATAACTTCTTATAAAGAATGACTTTTTTTCTTAAAATGCAAAATAAGAAAATTTACAAGTATGGTTACCTCTATCCGGGGACACACTGTATATATATTTTTTTTATAATGGAATTATTGCGCCCCATCATTTCTTTTTTTATAACAGACCACAGTTTTTTTCGTAATATTACATACTAGTTTAGACCTTTGTTTTGTTAGCTTGTACATAATGGGGAGTAATCATTTTTCTTTTTCGAGGCAGAAATAGTATATAAATTCTCATATGTATTTAAAATGTTCATAAAAATCGGTCCATCCATTTTTCAGTCATAATAAATAATTTATTATATAAATAAATAAATTTTTATAGTCTCTCACTAAGTGACTAAAGTGTTAAATTGTCGAAATCATAATGTCCCCGAACCCAAATCACTGCAGATCTTTTAGTTTCGCCAAAACTACACGCAAGAATACTTTATTTAATCTAAGATAGTCTCTCGTTTCAGAATTGATGAAATCAGATTTGAAAATCTTGAAAAAAACGGATAAATTTTTTATCAAAATTCTAAAACTTTGGTTTTTAGGATTTAATAACACCAAGTCCAAGTCAATAAAGATCAAAATTAGTAAATTTTACTAAGCTAATTAAAATAGTGAATGATTTTTATAAACATTCTTTTCAATAATTGATTTTTGTAAGCCATAATTAATAATTAATTAATTTAAATTGAATATAGAAACAATATATTTTTGTTACTGGGTGTATCATAAATCACGATGAGTCTCTAGTCAATGAATGTATCAAGTCAAAATAAGTTGAAAGTTACAGTTAAGGGATCGATACATTTATAAGGATTTTTCGACTTTTTATCCCATGTGTATATGAAATATACCAAGGTATACTAAGTTTAGTCCCAAGTTTGTAACGCTTAAAAATATTGATGCTACGAATTCAATCAATTGTTTGTTTTCACTTGTTTTAACTTAATGAATTTGTTCACCAGATATTCTTCGTGATTTATGATACACCCTGTATGCTCGTAATAAGTAGCTAATCTTATTTAAGGGAACAATGAGATCACGAAAGAAATTATGTGCATTTTTTTTGTTTGTTTTTGTTTTTTTTGTAATTCATACATTTAAAATTGCTTAAGAGGAGCTCAATTCCTTTAGTTAAATGGAAACTTCTAATAAGTTTCTGTTTTATTTTATACTTTTTAGTTCCTTTAAAATACAGATTCAGCCGATCTTGATAAATGTACAGGATGTGATGGACTTCTGGCAAGACGTTTCTTTGGTAACTTTTCAAGTAAATTGAAAAGATGACCAAAATCAGGCCTCTCATCTGGTCGAAACTCCCAGCATACCATTAAAATATCCTGTGTAATGAAAATAATAAATTTTTGAAATGAAATGAACATAAACGTAGGGCCTCACAATATATTTTAAATAAAAATTAAGCTTACTTTAACATCTCGTGACGCTTGTAAATTAGCTAATGGTTGCTTCATTCCTTTACCAACTTGCCAAATAACTGACTCAGGTGGTTGTCCTTTAAAAGGCCAATCTCCACATAATAATTCATACCATACAGTCCTGTAAATGTTTAAAATAATTATTTTTGTATTTATTTCAAAACTCGGTATGATGGAGATGGGATTAGTATTTTTGCTTACCCAAAAGCGTAAATATCAGATGCTTTTGTAAAAGGTAATTCATGATGTACTTGATTCACTCGCAAACTTCGTACTATTTCTGGTGCTAAATAACACAGCCATCCTGGTGGGATATTTAAACTATTTGCTTTGCTGTAAATAAAAAATTCAGTTTTACTTTATGATACACCCTGTATACTCGTAATAAGTAGCTAATCTTATTTAAGGGAACAATGAGATGGGAGGAACAATGGGAGACTGAGAAACTGAATAAAAATACAACTTACCCATTTCCATGACACAATTTGGTAACACTAAACAATCCAAAATCAGTAATAACAACTTTACCATTCTCCAAAAAAATATTTTTACTTTTTAAATCCTTATGAACAATCCCTCTCGCATGTAAATATCCCATACCTTGCGTTATCTGTTGTGCAACGATTGTTGTCTTGTTCATATTAAATTTATCTTTACGTAAATGTATATGTGTGTACAAGGTCATCCCTTTACTCAAACTGGTTACAATGGCAAGTCTTGGTGGTTTCATACAAGCACCCATAAATAATACTAAATTCTCATGACGTGTCTTACGAAATGTACCCACTTCACTTTTAAATGCTTCTAATGCTTTATCATCATCGAGATAATCCATATTTAATATTTTTATAGCTACATCACCATGCCAATTACCACGGAATACCGTACCAAAACGACCAACACCAATACGTTCACCCATTTTTAATTCATCAAATGGAATATCCCATTCTCTCATCGATAATTGCTGTAAAATCATAGAAAAATCTATTAAAAGTCTTTGTAATAGCCAAGAATCGTTTATCTTTTCTGAGTTTCTATGTAAAAACTAGCAGATAACCGCCCGCTTTGCTGGAAAATTTCTCCTTTTTAAAACAAAGACTATCACGTTATAGCCCTCACCCTCCTTTTTGTTCACAATTTCGATAAAACTCAGAATATAAGGTAATTTTGACTCAAAAAGTACAAAAATCGGGTGCATTTGTTGAGTGGTCGAATAATTTCTGAAATACGGACTAAATTATAAGACTTTGATATCAGATTCTAAACTTACACTATTTTGTCGCGGCCACCGTTGTAAATTCCGTGCATTTTCTGAAACTAATTCATTATCTGAAACTTGACTCTCTTGTGAATCAACACGTACAGGAGTTTGTTCAGAATCAGTACTTCCAGAACCACCAGAACCACAAGCAGACACTGTTTTATCACTATCATTTGAAGTTTGTGTTTCAGCTAATTCTTCTAAAGGGTGTGTCACTAAAACTATTTCTCGATCTACATCTGTAATTTTAAATTAATTATTTTGAAATCTTACACTGCTCATATCGTGTAAGGTTCGTCCTGTATAAATAATTACCTGGAAAATGGAAATGCATTTTATTTACAGGAGTGTGTACTGATAATAACGCAGGACTTGAAGGAGTAGAACTATTACAACTTGATGTATTTGAACTGGAATCTTGTCCCTGAAACGGGTGAACAGATTATGTGTAAGAAATATATGTAATTATTATTAAAGGTTTAATTTTTTCTATTCCAAGATTTTGTATTACTTACAATAAATGGGGGTGGATTCATCGATGGCTGAGGATGAGATTTTTTTCGATCTCGTACCGATGATAATATATTATTATGATAATGATTCGGTGATGACATAGGTGTTGGACCTGGATTTGGCGAGTGATTTTGTGGAGCTAAAATTAAAATTAATTTAATGACTAATATAATATTAAGGGAAGGGGAAGTCACGATAATTTAATTAATTTGACTTTTTAACAATATTGTCCAGAAACTATCGAAAATAAAAATAGCATTCTGTTTTGATATTTGGAATTCAACACGATATGTAGAATTCATATCTGGAAAACTTAGGCATGAATTAACAATTATCATGTGTTTTAAACGGTCAAAATTTCTGAAACTTTGAGATTTAATGCTGGTAATATCTTTATCCATAAAGATTATTACTAGATTTTGATTTATAGTTATAAAAATAGGAGCAAAAATAAATAAAAATATGATTTACCTGCTGGACTAATATGTCTTTTAAATTCATTAACTAATTCAGAGGGTAGACCACATGATGCAGGTACTTTATGCGCACATTCACGATGACACTTAAATTTACATTCACGACATTTTAAGCCCGTAACAAATAACATTTGTCGATCACAGTAGTCACATGTTGCCATCATTTTGTACATTTTTGTGAAACGATGTGCAATTGTATGTCTCATTGATTTCGAAGCACCAGTATTATCACCACCCGCATTCTGTAATGCTGTACCACTACTTATATTACATATCCCACCACCTCCGCCACTCTTATGTGGTGATTTTTGTGAACTTATATTACCTATAAGTCGAAAATGTTCTGTAGGAAATTTAAAATTTTATTTAATTTAGAAATATGTCCATGTCAGTAAGAATAAAATAGAAAATTTGATTAAAGTACTAGCGCGATTCGCGTGGAATTTCCCACCCGCAGTTACCGTAACCCGTGGCTACCCTGTACCCGCGGCTAAAAACAACAAACAATAAGTTTCTTAGAAAAGTGGTGAAAAAAATCAAAAGTTCTTAAATTAATATTAGGAGAACATGTATTAAATTTTGCCCTGTGCTCGGTGTACCGAATAGCAGAGTAGGTTAGGTTACGTTAGGTTAAAGTGGCTTAGACATTCACAAACCTCGTGAATAGCCATCACTTCCGCTTGATACACACTACAGTGATCCGGCAGCCGAAATGATAGACGCAAACAGCAGAGTAAGTATTAACAAAAAATAAAGAATCGACTGTTAGGTGGTACGAAGTTCGCCGGATCAGCTAATTAAAAATAAAAATGAATAAATAAACTTACCGTGTAGAGTATTGAATTCTTCACATTCTAAATTTGATAATGCAGGCGATTTAATAGGACTAATACTAACAGGACTAATATTTGTATGATGAACATTATGTAATGCTAAGGGACTAGAATCGGGACATTTTGATCGTGGTGTATGTGGACTGCCCATTAAATGATTTTTAGCAGTCATACTTCTTCTTGTAATTGGACTTAAAGGACTTCCCGGTATTGGACTTAAATTAACAGGACTAACAATCACAGGACTTGAATCTTGGGTTATATTAGAATTTGTTGTAGAATTCGGGACATATGTAACAAATGATGGAACAATTGTTGGTCCAGGTGTGCTGGGACTTGGAGTTTTATTATGTGTGGGTGTTAATGCATTTGGTGAACAAGGACTGATTATTGATAAAGGACTATTTGGTGGGATTGAAGAACTAGCGGTACTTAAATGTGCAGGGGATGGGGATGGACTTGCTATATCAGGACTGGTCATTTGTGATATTGGAGACCGTGCAGGACTAGAATGAACACCAACAGGACTAACACCGGCAGGACTTGTTGTTATTGAACTGATATTTGATGGAGTATTTGAAGCGAGTTCAATATTTGACGATAATCCTGATTCTGTTGGTAAACGACCACTTCGTGAAATTCGAGTTGAAATTAAATCCAAACATGGAACATCTTTATTTTCTGGTGCTTTCGCTGAAAGTTGTGATTCGTGTGATTTTGATTTGGTTAGAGGAAATGAAACTGGAAGTAAAGCTGCACTTTGGCCAATTGTTTGATGTTTTTTATGTGGTGGTGGCGTTGAAGGAAATTTATGTTTTTCATTTATGGTCGATGCTGAAACATATGAAAAATTAAAATGTGATTACTTAAATTATAACGCGAGGTTTTTCAAGGGACTACAATAATCCAATTAATCTACCTTTTTTAACAATGACAGGAGGTGTAACAGGTGGCGAATGCAAACAAGAATTAAATGAGCTAAAAGAATCATCACTACTGTGATATTCATGATTATTATTAAAATTATTATATGATAATGTTGATGGATATGACGAAATAACATCATCAGAGGGAATTGTCATGGCATTCTGTTGCTGGTCAACGATGGCTCGATTACGTGATACATGCGGTGATGAGTTACTCATTGGTTTATGTCGATGATGTTGATCCCATGAATCCCAATATAATTCTAAATCACTTGGTTCTTCAATGTTGTTATCACCACGTTGTAAAATATCTGTGAAAATTAAACAATTTAAAATTAACAGGTGAAATTTACAAAATTTAAAAAAACACCGACAAATGTGATTTATTCCTTGTAAACCATCAAATTTTTCAGTTATTTGACGTTAAATACTCCGAATTTCAATCGCCAAAAACTTGGAAAGTATTTACGTTTCGAAATAAGCTTGAATGACTTGCTTGAAAGAAAAAATACTCACCAGTATAACGTTTTAAATTATATAATGCACGATGTAATCGCCGTAATTCATCTGGACTTGCTTTACGATCACGTAATATATTATTTAAATCATGATCTGATCTTTCTTGTAATGATTCCAAGGAATCAATTCGTTCACAGATTCCATCAATTGATTCCTTTCGTAGACCAACGACTTGTAGCCATTGTCGTACAGAGGGCGTATCACGAAATACTAGCAATGAATCACCACGTAATTTTGATTTTGTTACTAATTGACGTGCAAACATTTTCAGTAATTTGCCCTGAAAATACAAAAAGAAAAATTTTTGTTTCACTGTATTAAGAATACTTTTTATTTATTATAAAATCTGTAACAAATTAAGGCATAAATAAAAAATGGTTGATTCCGAAGTTCTCATATCACTTCCAAGAGCCTCTGTTCGCAAAGTTGTTGCGGCTATCACAGGAGACTGGCTGGGCGGCAAGCATGATGAACGCTTAGGCCTGGCAGTGTATTACGACTACTGCAGGAGCTGCCACAGTGGTGACGAAGAGGAGACAATGTCTCATCTTCTCTGTCACTGCCCAGCTCTTGTCATGAGGAGATGGATTTACTTGAACTAGCCTCTCTTTGACGACCTCTCCGACCTAAAGTCAGTCGACGTTAAAGCCCTCCTGCTGTTCTTAAACAGCTCCAAATGGTTCATGGAGTAGTGGCCGGGGATGGGCTAACCCATTTACGGTATCACAACGGACCCTATGGTCTAAGTGTGTCCCAGCCCAGGACGGCCACCCTAACCTAACCTTGTACCACTTAGAAATATTGATAAGAACAAAATTTTGGTACAGTTTATCATAAAATCATATAATTAGTCTATTTCCGGATGACAGTCCGTCCGTCGACACATTAACTCGAAAAACAAAAGCCTTTCTTTTCAATATATCATAAAATTTCATGAAATTATGATTATGAAAACCATCCATAAATCGAATCTAATTGAAATATAACTTGGGGGGAGTATTATCGATAATATTTAAGCATTAACTCGCAAATGACATCAAAATGGGGGTGAAACAAACAGCGTTCTTCTTAAAACTACCTTATCTAATCTAATAAGAATTTAAGGTCTTAAAAAGTAGTATTTCTAATGTTTCCAATTAAGGGACTTTATTGAATCCTTAAATAATTGAATTATATAAGCTTAAATTTAAACTTAAGGATGTAATTATAAAGCTCAGACTGAGTAAGATTCTAGTGACTATAAATGTCAATTGAAAACATTAAGAAAAAAAAAACTACTTGAATGGAAGCATTTTGACATTCACAAAAATATACAGAAAATTTAATAAAAAATTTGTACCTCAAGTGTACGAATTTCTTGTCGTGTTAAGTCTACACTTGTTGCACATTGTGTTCTTAAGCCATTTAAACGATCTGCAGAAATGTCAATCATGGGCTGTACGACCTTCAATTCCTCTCTCACTTTTGCCACTTCGTCATTCGTTTCCATTACAATAATTACACCTAAATTAATTAATTAACTATTATGCGACTTTATCTATTTTATTATTTGTACAAAAATATATTTTAATTATCATTATGGAATTGATTTTTTTGTGTTTATTTCACTATTTAATTATTTTACAACCATCTTGAAAGTTGTGTCTTGCTTGCAGTCAGTCTTGCAGTACCACCAACTACCACTACGCAAAGTCATCACGCAAAATAACACACCAAAAGAGGCTTTCCAATTCGCATCACATTAAAAAAGGCTTATTTTTCGTAATTACATGTAAATGGATTTCATAATAGTTGTCTTATTTTATTACGATATTAGATGATTCGGTGAAAATAGTTTCACCTACAATTTATTTGATTATAACATTTGATCAGCGATTATTAATTTGAATTAATCTACAACTCCAATTCATTAATAGCTATACTATGCTTAGCCCGCCCCCTAAACTCGGTTATTCCACCCACTAGTCCACCCCCTGCTTAACCCACCCACTTAACACAACCATTACTCCTATCTCTTGAACCATCAGACCTATCAATCATAATTTTTAAACTGTATATTACGTCACCTAAAACGCGAGTAAGACCTGCTGTGATGTCATAGCGGTATGAGTCATAGACCATCAGTTAGTTCAGTGTAGACAGCTGGGTATAATATATCCATAGATAGTAAGTATTTATATCTCTTATAATTAGATGTCTATGAATATATCAGTCAAACTTATTTGTATTATTTCGTATAATGATGCCGATATTACGTCATCAAATTGTATGCCCGCGTTTTTGACAGTTTAAAAAAGGTTTAAAATTTAATTTAAGTTTTTGGAAAGAAAGTGTGTTTATTTTTCCGAAATAAATTTTTGGTGGCTTTTTATTAGCAAAATCAACATTTTGAGATACTTTTTCAAAAATAGTAGAATATCCTATTACTTGTGTACTTTGTTTTATCGAAATCAGAAATAAAGAGCACGAACAAGTATTTTATGAAAAGGTTTGTGCTACACATTTTCGAATAGCAAGCACCTTAAAAACAATAAAAAAGTGAATAAACAAAATAACTAAACAAAGCGCTTGTCAAATATTGAAGATAGCGCAATTTGTATGAACTAGTGCAAAGTGTAGTATCAACTACGGAAGCCTGAATGGCTCACTGTCAATTTATGAGAAAATGGCGTTACACTAGCTTATTTTTTAATGTGTACTACCAACAAGTATAAAACCAACTTTTAAAAAAATCACTAGTTCACTTTCATTCAACAAGTGCACTTGTGACTTGTGGCATTATGGAAACGAACCTCTTTGAAGGTGTCGGTATTTTGTCATGTGCAAATTTCTAATTAAATGTCATAATAAACACTTTATAATACTTTTAAAGGTTAGTAATTAGAAATGAGTAGGTAAAAATTATAAACATTATCATATTATTATTATATCCAAACATATAATTATTAATAATTCCAGACAGTTTCGGTAGTGTCTAATTATAGGATAGTCATCACCGAATGACACCTTCAAAAAGGTTCGTTTGTATAATGCCACAAATCACAAGTGCACTTGTTGAAAATAAACTAGTGACTTTCTTTTTTAAAAGTTGGTTTTATACTTGTGGGTAGTACACATTTAAAAATAACAAATAAGCTAGTGTAGCGCCACTTTCTGATAAATTAACAGTGAGCTATTCAGGCTTCCGTAATCAACAAATCAGAATTGATTTGAAGTTTGAAAAGTCAATTAGAAAAAGTTTTTTGAAGTTTAAGGTAAAAATGAAAGTTGAACACATCGAACATATCGAAGTTAAAGATGAACATAATTACAGTAAGTTTCAAAGTTTTTTTAATTAAATGTCTCAAATTTTTCATTTTAATTGATGTTTTGTATATTCCAGATGAAAATGATGTTATTTCGGCAAGGGATCGTTTGAAAGGGGCTCTTCAAGATCTAGTACATCACGAAGACGATGAAACTGCATCAAGTGAAGATGACAATTCAAGATATAAACAACCAAAGAGACCGTAAGCCACATTTTATTGTAATTAAATTTTCTGAAAATATTTCAAAATTTTCTAGGAAGTGGCTATCCGCACAATACCGTCTACGGTATAGTCTCGTCCACGGTATACACAATATATAGATTGGAAGGCTTATTTGAAGCAAATGAAATATACCGTGTGCGGTATAGTCTCGTCCACGGTATACATTATACGGTATGATGTATACCGTGGACGAGACTATACCGCACACGGTATAAGGGCTCGACGGCATAAAGAGTATACCGTGAAAAAGTATACCTTGTGTAGACGGTATACCGTCTACACGGTATACCGTTTACACGGTATACCGTCTATACGGTATACCGTCTATACGGTATACCGTCACTTCCAATTTTCTAATATACACATTTAATTTTATTTTTAGGATTGATAGTCCTTCGAGAACGAAAACTAAAAAACGTCGCGTTGATAATGCTATCAGTAACGCTTTCCATCATACTTACGTCATGAAACTGTTCGATCGAAGTGTGGATTTAGCACAATTTGAAGAAGACACGCCATTGTATCCGATTTGCAGAGCTTGGATGGCGAATCAACCACGTAATCCACATTATGTAATCAAGTAAGATGTTTTATAATTAATGAATCTCGGAAAAAATATTAAATTTTTGTGTATTTTTATTAAACTTAGGCGTAGACTTTCAAGTCCTGAACCAGAACTAACGAGATTAAATATAAATGGAGATGATGATAGTCCTATATCCGATATTCATCGATTACCACCACCAGCAATGGAATTAGTGAATCGTATACCATCACCTCTTCCAGAACAAATTGAAACTAATTTCGATGTGGACATTTTTGATAATGTAAGTTTTTCATTGAATGTTTCGATTATATTTTTGGCAAATTTTTTTTATATTTTTTTAGAAAAATCCTCCATCTCGTGAAGAACTAATGCAAGGTCATCAAACACGATGGGTTAACGTACGTCGAAAATGGCAAGATCAGGCGAAAAAATATGAAGATCGATATTTTCAAAGTACAGCTGTTTTAACGGCAATTTATAATAAGGCTCAAGAAAATATGGCGTAAAGTAAATTTTAATTTATAAGCTTATGTGTGTATTGCAAAATGAATAATCTAAAAGAATATTATTATTAAATTTTATTTCTTAATAAAACTGTCAATAAAAATTGATTTTTGTTTTACTATCATTTTTCTTGCTTACCCATCTTTAATGATCTATACAGCCTCTGAATCCATACAGCTAACTTTGTTCCAATGTGCGGTAATCATACACATATGACAGAGATAACTATATCGTAACTTTCTTTGTATCTCTTTGGCGCAAATACTTAAATCTTTGATATCTCGGTCAATTTTGTATCTAGAAAGTCGAATGTGTAAAAGCAAATTAATATGCACTTAAAAGTAAAAAAATAACGATAATATAATGTAGTTAAAATTATTGTTATTTTTGGAGTCGGTGTCAGTCAAGGAAACAACTCTGACAGAACAGTTTGCTACATTAACTTGGCTAACACCGACTCCAAAAATAACAATAATTTTAACTACATTTTATTATCGTTATTTTTTTACTTTTTAGTGCATATTAATTTGTTTTGGAAAAGTTTTTCTTTTGAAGTCGATTTTCTTTTTGTTAAAAGTTTTTTTTTTATGCTTCAATGCAAAGATTGTTAAAAGTATTCTGAAAGTTAATAGTATTTGTATAGATCCGATATGGTCTAGTGGCTAGGATACCTGGCTTTCACCCAGGAGGCTCGGGTTCGATTCCCGGTATCGGAATACTTTTTTTGTTTTGTATTTTTCGAAAAAAAATTTGCATTTATATTCCAACATTCCTAAAATTATATATCTGACACTACTAGAACACTTTTAGTTTCTGTCATAAATTCATCAGTTTTTGTGCTGAATAAAATATAAAAAGTAAGGTCCGATAAACTTTTTCAGTCGCACTATTTTTATTAAGATTCATTGACTGACTGGCACTGGATTACGAAATTTTAAGATATATTACGGGTCTTTGTTATAGGTCCTTTGAAGTTAAATAAATAACGAAAATTAGGTCAACAAAAATTATATTTTGAACTTAAAAATATAAAATTGTTTTTGATTTTTATTTATTTTTTTTTGTTTCATAAGAATAATAGTATCAAATTTATTTTTTATTTAAAAGTAATACTAGTGGAAATTAAATAATTATATATTATTTATAATAAATAAAATATGATCCATTTTCACAATCATTGTACATACAGTCACAGTGGTGGGAGGAGGAAGGGATATCATCATCAATTGTATTTTATAATAAAAAATATTATGTAATCATTTATATGCCATTATTAATGATATCTCGAAAACTAATTCGAGATATTAAATTGTATACATAGTGTGTCCCCAGATAGAGGTAACTATACTTGTAAATTTTCTTATTTTGCATTTTAAGAAAAAAAGTCATTCTTTATGGTTACCCTGTACAGTATTAAGAAGTTTTAAATATTCCTACATACTTTTCAGAATAAGCAAAACTTCTTATAAAGAATGACTTTTTTTCTTAAAATGCAAAATAAGAAAATTTACAAGTATAGTTACGTTTATCCGGGGGGACACTGTATATATATTATAGAGGATCATTATCATCGTCATACACCCAGAATAACATTTATATATTTATATAAATAATAAATCTCTCAACATTACACACATTCACATTCATTCTATTTTTCAGTTAAGGACAGTCGTAAAACTTCTTCTAACATTTGTTGTTCTTTTAGTCGCTCTTGTTCGTCGTGATCACGTTCTTGCTTTGATAACATTAATGCCATATGTAAATCAGCATCTTCAGAGTTGTGATGTGTGGTATCGGGACTGTTGGATGAATCCGTGTTTACGTTACTGTTGTTTTCCAATTGTAAGTCACCGGTTAAACCCAAACTTGCTTGAATTGCTCTACAAGGGATATGATAAGTGCATATTATAACATTTAGATTTATTTTATTTATTTAGTAACTAGCTTTATACTTTTAGTATTTGAGACGATATTTATAGTCACTATTTTGAGCCAAATTCATTACTTAAAATTAACAATTGCCACCTCTTCCGATTTGATGGAGAGGCTTCCAACTCCAGATTTAAAATTACTCAGTATACTTGTGTTTCAATAGGTATAGTAATTGGTACCAGTGCTTAATCCTTCTTGAATTTTGAAATTTGTTTTGATTTAAGTTTTTCTCGACTTTTTCAAACTTTGAGCTGGCAACCTTTCTTAATAATGCATAAGAAGGTCATCACAAATGGGTCTTTAGCACCCAGATCAAGAAGTCCTCTGTGCTCTCTTTCAGAACAACCGAAGGCGAGACGTCTGCGGGTAAGAGATGCTATTTTAAGCAGATGAAGTTATATGATTCTGTCTAGGTCAGACGCCACGCAGAAAGTCCACAAGTCTCCCGCCGAAATTTCTCACAGGATGAAAACATTTTCTTGTTTTTAATGTTTTTATACTTTTAAGAGCGTGATTTTGTGGTCGTCGTATTTGTATATATTTGAAAAGTGTTAATATTGACTATAAATATCGTTCTCACAATTTACATTGAAAATAAACTTTAACATTAAATTCTAAAAATATACTACTAAATTTCAATACAAAATTTATCCTAATTTACCTAGGTCCCAAGAATTACAAAAGAAATTGAACTACATTACGAGCTAAAGCAATGGCTACATTTTAAATTTGTAATTCGAAAATGTTTAGCTTTTACTTTTTGAACAATGTGATTACTCTTTTTTAAACTTCTGTCTTATTTTATTAAAATTACCAAAACGCTTGAGATTATACTCAGAATTTAAAGTTATTGATGTAAAAATCACATACTTTGGCTCCATTTTTCAAAGTTGAAAATAAGATAAAAATAATTTCAACTATAAATCTAAAATTGCCTTAGTGCTCGTACTACCTTAAATGCGATATTAAACGCCTAGCGTAACAATATTTTAACGAAGTATTTTCGGTAATTATCTATTAACTGACAAATTAATTTATGAAATTATTTATACTTTACAATAAAGCAATTTATAAAGCAACTCTAGCAGAAATAAAATTCGAACTATTTCTGTGGAATGGTGTTGTTTTGTGAAAACTACATATTTATACTTTCTTATGAGGCGATTTTGTTGATTTTAGAACGGCATTAGGAACATTCAATTTATTTGATTTTGTACACGGTTCATATCTTCTGCTTAATAAATATTAAAAATAATAATCATTAAAAAATATAAAACTTTATTAAAAATTATCTAGAAATAAAAATAATACTAAAATTATCTTATACAGCGTGTTAGAAGAATATCGGGCCAAATTAAGTAATACATATTGTTATTTTTTGATTTCAACTTGATTTTTTTGAAAGGGAGCTACCATAAATTCCGTGACTTTTTCTGAATCTCTGCATTCCTTCAAGTAGACTACCGTAGCCTTTCCTATAATCCCCTTTCGGATGGAACGTAGTTTTTATACCATGTATATAAGAAATATATTAAGGTATGCTAGGTTTAGTCCCAGGTTTGTAACGCTTAAAAATATTGAAGCTACAAACAAAATTTTGGTGTAGGTATTCATTAAATTACCTAATTAATCCATTTTCGTCTGTCAGTCAAAACGATAACTTCAAAATGAAAAGAGATATCAGCTGAAATTTTTATAGCAGGCTTAGGACGAAATTTAAACTACAAATTATTCTCCCCTGACGTAGCTCAACGTAGCTTTTGAACAAATCCCCTCCCCTCTTGACTGAGAATTATAAATAATAATATAAATTTGGTCCTGTATTCCTGTAACATCTTGTACATTAATAACTATTTTTACCTTTGTAATTGCCGTTCTTCTTCTGAAACTATATTTGGAGTAGTTGGACGTGAAGGTCTTTGAGCTTTGAGTGCTTCCCATATATCCACCTAAAACAGAATTAAATGATTAAAAATATAATCGTTCAAAGTGTTTCCATGAAAGATTTAGCACCAGATCAAATGGGAGGACGACTAATTTCCAGTCCTCTTGCTACCTGTTTACACTTACTTCGTCTTTTTCACTGCCCACTTCAATTAAACTCTGCTGAATGGCATATTGTAATAAATCATCTTCTTCTTCTATACTAAACTGTCGTCTAGTATCAGCTCCTGAAACCAAAGATTTATTCAAATTCAAAACGTAACCAACTTGAAAATTTGCCATTCGCTTAAATATATTGTTCATACCAAGATGATTATATCCTACAGGAATATTAAAACAGGAATCATCCACCACACATGTAGTTCGATCATTTTCTTCTATTCTAGAAACATTTGGAATTTCATTGTCCATACCGAAAATATTACCGAATGTAATTCGTGCATTTAGTACATGGAAGAGAGGTATTTCTGTAAAAAATTTAACATTTTAAGTTAGAGATCATGTATTGGGTGTTTTTTAAGAGGTTCACATCTTTTTTTCGTCGCCAATGGATGTCAGGAGGAATCATAATATTTGTAGTCAATGTTTCAGTTTTTCCTGAAAACGCGGATAAAACGACATTGCATTTCTAACAATGAAACCTAGCTAGATCGAGTTGTGAATCTCTAAAAAATAAACACCCGTTACATATTATTGAATGTTTTTATGAATTACCAATTTTAACAGGAAAACCAGCTGGAAGTTGCATTTGAATGAAGTCTTTTAATTTGGCAAAATGTGAACTCGATATTGCCATTAAATCTACAATTGGCATAATTTGTTCTTGTAATGATAATGGATAATTTTCACTTAACCATAATGTCGCTTTAAATTTTTGTATTTTAGTATTTACTTCCTTGGGTCGTCCTATATCCCTGCCATTTAAATCACAGTTTTTATCGAAATATTCTTCAGGTGTTATGTTGCATGGATTACCGGAATGTGTATACTCTTCCTGTAAAATAAAAAAAAATCAGTGTGTCAACGCTACTTTTCGGCAGGTTTACACTACGAGACAAATTTCCATGACTTACATTACTATTTGCATTGACCATAGATTTTTCTTCAATTTCCGCAATACCCAAAAAACTTTGTAGAGGTGTCTTCGGTTGTTTAGCTTTTGCCTTATCAATATCTGTTAAATGTTCAGTCCGAGTTTTAGTAACCAATTCTACATTTGTTGCACTAAACACTTTACAATCGAAACCATTCACTATTTCTGTTTTATCTGATCTCCATCCCCAAATTCCCGCTTTATTCCTGGGGAAAAAACATCAATAAATTCGATAAAATAATTCGACAGGTGAAAATAAATTGAACGTACCGTTCAAAACTGATTTTATCTGTGTCAATGTAAGTTGTACTAAGTGGGGTTGTTAAACGTGATTCAACTGCTTGTTCTGGGGGAGTTAACAATAAACCTTCTGCCTCGGCAACACGCATCGCTTCAATATAAACTTGCTTTGTTTCATGGTCAACTTCCATCATTGTTGCTCCATCGTCTAAAGAAATCCAATTTTTTTAAACAATACTCGACATTTACACTTGAAAAACAAACGCGAAAAATTCGGGATGAACCTCGACATGGGGTAAAAGCAAGCGAGAAACCACCGTATAAAATAGAACTTTTTCTTCTTCTCAATACTTACTTTGTCCTTTAAAGATATAACTCCTATTCCCTCTTTGCCAACTCGTATGATCAAATCCTAATAAAGTGGTATCTATTCGAACATTTGAACCTTGTTTGTATACTTTATATGTATCACTTGGACACATTCTTGAAACTAGGGGCACTAAAACAATCAATATTCATGTATAAACGAATGAAAACTTAAAGTTTATCTAGTTAAACTTTTTTTTACCCCAACTGGTGAACTCCCATTTCATTTCCACATAAAAGTCAGGCGCTTGTTTTAATCGTTGTAGAAGTTCTGGTATACCAGCAACACGACTTGAATACCTTTGAAAATCTCGACGTTCTAATACTAATGCTAATAATTCTGGATCACCAGTTGCTACTGCTTCTTGGACGGCTGTACATACAAACAAAATAGTTTATAGGAAATCTCAAGTATTGTTTGTAGTATTTTTACAGGGTGTCTCAAAAATTTTTTTGATAATAGGAAAATTTGATTCGATCTTATTGAAATTTTTTTTGAAATCCACTGATTTGGGGTCATTCTTTTCAGCTGCGATGAGAGTTTTTCGCTAGCTATCACTTATATGCTTAATTTCGGGATCAGGACTCTAAATTCTTGAATCCTATTAGAGTTAGGTTAATTTTGATCACAAATTTGAAAAGTATGACCCAAATTTAGTAGGATTACATACTTGGTTTACATAAATTGGATAAAATTTGGATGTGATAGAGCAAAATTAAATTTTTTGGATTTTGATGACGTCATAAAGATAAAAAATTCTATTTTTTGGATAGCACAGGCAAATTTGATCCAATCTTATTGGAATTTTTTTTGAAATCCACTAATTTGGGGTCATTCTTTTCATCTGCAATGTCAGTTTTTCGCTAGCTGTCACTTATATGCTTAATTCCGGGACCAGGACTCTAAAATTCTTGAAACCTATTAGAGTTAGGTTAATTTTGATCACAAATTTGAAAAGTATGACCCAAATTTAGTAGGATTACATACTTGGTTTACAAAAATTGGAAAAAATTTGGATGTGATAGAGCAAAATTAAATTTTTTGGATTTTGATGACGTCATAAAGATAAAAAAATTCGATTTTTTGGATAACACAGGTAAATTTGATCCAATCTTATTGGAATTTTTTTTGAAACCCACTAATTTGGGGTCATTCTTTTCAGCTACGATGTCAGTTTTTCGCTAGCTAACACTTATATACTTAATTCCGGGACCAGGTCTCTAAATTCTTGAAATCTATTAGAGTTAGGTTAATTTTTATCACAAATTTGAAAAGTATGACCCAAATTTAGTAGGACCGATATATAAGGCGCAACCACCTAAATACTTGCCACCGGCGCTATGTACCCTCGTTACAGCCCTGCTTAAACATTCAATTTCGAAAAAATTTTTTTCATTACGCATTTAATTAAATTTAAAATATATATTTTATAATGATTGCCACACATGTTACCCGTCTCATTAAACCACCCCCTTTTAATCTTAAATATGAAACCAAATTTGAAAAAATCTTTGACGAATATCTTTTTTGAAACATCCTGTATAAGTACTTTATAAATAATATGACTAAAAAATTATTGAAAATTACCCGTCCAGCCTTCAGAGTTTTCACAATTAACATTTGTATCATATTGTAATAAAGTTCGAACGGATTCTAAATGTCCTAATGTCACGGCTAACATTAAAGGTGATCGTCCTCGATTGTCTTTTTTCTCCTTATCATGCTGAAAAGATAACAGATTTTGTACTATGGCTTCAATACACAAATAATATAATCTTAAATATTAATTTTTATCGATTACGCGACACACTTATTTCAGTTTAAAGGTTTCATTATATTAATTTAAATCTATTTCTAATTAATTTAATTTGTAAAACTTTCGAATCAAAATTTTTCGGCACCCATTTTTATTCAAAATTTCGATATCAATCAAATTTAAAAGATAAATGAAAAAAATAGATTTTACTTACAATATTTTTAGCTAGTTCATCCTGTAAATCTTTAAATAAATTATTCCAGACTAACCAATGTAGGGGATATTCCGATTTGATATCTTCTGCTGTGGTCATTTTTTGCAATGCAAAAATGAAAAAGTATAAAATAAGACACTTTTTGAATCACCTATGGTTATTAAAAAATTTTTTTTCTAATTTTTTCAGTAATTAATAAAAAACTATGGAAAATTTTTTTGACAGCTGCTTTCACTTCATATGAATGAAATGACAGATAAACCTCCTACCTTCTGTGGTGAAATTTAACTGTGGATAATCAAATTACTCATTGTCCGAAGTATACCGAAACACGATCTACAAGAATTGTCATATTTTTAATTTTTTATAATTTAATTATTTTTATGTAAATTTTTTATTAATCCATTTCTTAGATATTTTCTTGAATTAATTTTCTCTTATTTGAATATAAAACAATTTTAATTTAGGACCTTTTTGAATTTATAATATTAAAAAGCCGAATTTGTATATTTCAAAATTTGTCATTTTTAAAATCAGTGAAGTATGTCATTGACTAGTGGCGCTACCTACTATTATTTCTTTTTATTCCTAATTTGCGCTCTCACGGGTAAACAGTGATGTTTACGAAAAAATGTGTCAAGTTGTTTATTTTTTGATAAGGAACATTTTTTACATTTAAAGTTTTGTTCTATCTCTAACGGTTTACAAGATGGGTCATACGGACCCATAGGTCAAGACCCGATTGACCTATGTTGCTCATTTACGAACTCGACCTCACTTTTTACGTCCTGAGTACGCTGTAAAAATTTCAGCTTGATATTTTTTTTCGTTTTTCAGTTATCGTGTCCACAGACGGACGGACGGACGGACAACCAGAAATGGACTAAATAGGTGATTTTATGAACACCTATACCAAAATTTTGTTGGTAGCATCAATATTTTTAAGCGTTACAAACTTGGGACTAAACTTAGTATACCTTGCATAATACATATATGCCTGGTATGCAAATACATTTTAAGGGAAAAGCTTTTATCGTACTAAAGAGTAGAAAATAATTTTATCTATGTGTCACTCATATTATTATGACTATTTCACGAAAAAACTACGTGACAGTTCTGTGCCAGTCTATAATAATCATAGAAGGCTAATATATAACCTCTATAATAGCAGTCTACATTTAATATTAGTTTGTGAACAAATGTCATCGATTAATAACGCACTGCTACTAAACTTGGCGGTATTTTAAGTAAAACGAACTAAAATTTTGTTTTAAAATTTTTCAAAACGTGTGATTAACTTTGTTTTTTTTTTAGTTTTATTTGTAGTGTTTTAAAATGACATTGGGTGAAGTTAAAACAAATTTACCATGGTAATTTTACAAACTGCTTAAAACTGTGTTAAGTTTATTTTTAATTAATATACATTTCATTAATTTAAGGGTTGAAAAATACCGGCCAAGTACTTTGGAGGATCTTGTATCTCATGAAGATATTATCAAGACTAGTAAGCGAATATTTATTTTATTATTAAAGAATTCATGAGCTTATTTCGTTTTTATTTTAAGTGAGTCTATTATGACCGAGTATTTTTTTAATACTCGATCGAAAGTCTTAGTTTCTGCGGCGTTTCAGTGATGTAAACGCTGATGAACGCTAAAACGAAATTAACGGGGATAAGTGATGGCAAATGAAGTTTAATTTTATAACGCAATAGTCTTTATATTTAAAATTGCAGTTGCCCAGCGAAGCAGGTGGGTTAACTGCTAGTATTTACATAAAGTCAATAAATTTTAGTATACACAGATATTTAAACACCATTTATACATAACGATCTCTTTTTTTTGCTTTTCAGTCAGTAAATTTATCAAAGATGATCAATTTCCTCATCTTCTATTTTATGGACCACCTGGAACCGGTAAAACGAGTACAATATTGGCATGTGCTCGTCAAATGTACACCGCAAATAGTTTCACATCGATGGTCTTGGAATTGAATGCGTCCGATGATCGTGGTATTGGAATTGTACGAGGACAAATATTGAATTTTGCCAGTACACGAACTATTTTCAAAAGTGGTTTTAAATTAATTATTTTGGATGAAGCGGATGCCATGACAAATGATGCGCAGAATGCTTTAAGGCGAAGTAAGTGAAGTTTTTTAAATAAAATAACAAATATTAATAAAGTAATAATTTATTGCAATATTTGAAATAAAATAGCATTTATTTTAATATGAACATTATTAATAACAATTAATTATTAGTGTGATGTAAGTTAAATGTAATGTAAAACCATTTTATTTCGTTATTAGTCAATTATAATCACAATTAAACACTACCTAAATGTAATCAACACGATTAACAAGACCTAAGTGCTAAAATAAACTTAGTAGATACCATAAAAAATCGGAAAATAATATAAACACACTTAAAACGACTAAATTACACTAATTAGTTAATGAATAGGGGCACAATGAAAACGGTCAAAATACTTAAATAATGCCACTATTCAAATAATCCACAAAATGTTAATAAAGACAATCAATTGAGAATACACACAAAGAAATTTAACGAATTTTAATGACATGCAAACGAATTTTGAAAGACGTATTGTTTATTTATTTAAAAATATATAAAATATTGTTTCCCCAACAACCATTGAAATGGATAAATTATTTTCAAAACTAATAGATGGCCCTACACGAATATAACGAGTAGAGCCACCTGGAGAAAGGCACCTTCAGAGAACCAAAATAGTAAAAATTTTATAGGGAGTTGCAGACCTGTTTTAAATTAAAAACTATAATCTGTGATTAGTACCAAAAATTGTGATAATTATTTAATCGATTAAAAAATTTATACGGTTACCATAGTGATAAAATTGTATACACAAAAGACGTAATGACTTTATTAGACATTCCTTATGTGTCTTAATACCGAAGATCAATGTCGTATTGCGTGTAAAAGTGGTTTATTTAGAAAATAATGCCGAAGAATTTTATATATAAATAAAACAATAAATTTGTTTTTTTCAGGTAATTATAAACATTTTTTTATTTATCTCTTTTAAATTACATAAATTATAGTTTGTCTAAAGTTTCTGCACGAGCACGTTGTACTGGATTTAATAGTTGGAAAAGTCCATTTAGTGGGGCCATATTTTCATTATCTAAATCTTCGTTACAGGATGAATCCTTAAAACATGATTCTGAAAATAAAGATTTTATTGGTGTAAATTAATTGAACCTGTGTGTACTTCTTATTCGTTAAATCGAGTAAATTTTAAAATATTTAAAAATTGATGGAATTTTATTTGAAGTTCCACTAAATTGGGTTAAATAGGGCAAATAAAATTTGGTTGTCTTTAACCCTTCGTCCATCACGAGATCAACGCGCCACGTTAGAAATTTTCAATTTAAAATATAAAAAATGAATCGGAACGCCTAATCTACTGCACATGCCTAATTATTTTTCGATTCATTCTTGATATTAAGCGCATCAGGCTTTTACAATTTTCACCTACCTTGGGAACAGCAAATACCATTTAAAGCACATCGTCCAGCATTGCCATCACATGTTGATCGCCCAGCAATGCATGGGGTTTGTTCATGGAAGCCACCATTCCGTTGACATCTGATTGTGTCTAAAGTTTTAATTAGACATCCAAATGGTCCGCAACATATTGATGGTCCAAAACATTGTCCAGCCAATTGTGGGCCACAAGATGTACACTGTAAATAAAATATGAAAAAGTACGAAGTACAGAAATTCAAGCTTTTTAAAGAATTTTTTTTTGAAAAAATTTGATTGTTGAGCCAGATAAAAACAATATTTTAAACTTACCGGTTTGATAGAATCCGTTGATATTCTATTATCTAATAAATTACTCCGTTTGCCACCTCTTGGACAATTCGTAATTAAACAAGAATGAACTAAAGTTGTAAAAATAACAAAAGTAACAATTGTTGCTTTCAATGAATTGTTCATTGTTGCAAAATAAAAATAATAATTGTTGTTAGTTGAATGAATTGAAAACTAGGAAAGAATTGATACATTTTCCATGATTTTCTCATCTATTTATATGAAAAATTCTTCTTTCGAATATTCTAATCTTGTCTATTGTAGGGAGTTGAACAATAACGGATTACCTTTTATTGTTAGGGTAGGTGAAAATCATTTGAATAATCCTTATTTAAATATAATGTCATTCCTTATACAAGGTGGGTCTATTTTAATCTATTCGCACCGTGTGTGAGTTTTATTGGAGGCGTTTCTATGGTAATAATATATATAACCGGGCTTATACTAGTTACCCAGTCGCCATTGCATAACTCTTGTGACGAACTTCATACATCAAAAAAGAAAGCGTGTGTATTTTTCCGAAATGGAATTGGATTGTGAGTTGATTTAGAACACCGACCTTGAAATTAAATCCAGCACAATTACATAATTTTTGGAAAAATATATTCAATAATTTTAATTTGTAAAATTTTTTGATAAATCATATTGTAGGGATTTTTCATATAAAAATATATGATTGAAAATGGCATAAATATGTAAATAATATACAGACGTGTTGTAAATAAATAATTATGTCTGATTCAGAAGATGAAACTGAAGAAAAACAGCTTAAAGTAGTATTCGTTGGTGAATCTAACGTTGGTAAGGTAAACAAAACAATTGATTTTCTTTTAAATATTTAAAATATTCAGTTTTTTTGTTTGTTTTGAGAGTAATCTTTGAAATTAAATAAAACGTATTAACATTAATATATTTTTAATTCATTGTTTACACCGTTATAATAATGAAAATTTGATTTTTCAGACTGCCATTATAAAACGATATTGTTACGACGAATTTTCACGACAATATGTGAGCACTTCAGGTGTTGACTTTTTCTTAAAACGTATTCTACTTCCCGGTTCTAATTATGTATCCATAAAAATATTTGATGTTGGTGGGGATGCTTTAGCGGGTAACATGCTTGATAAATATATTTTTAATTCTGATGTGAGCATTATTTTATGGGAGAAAATCGTGCTAATTAGTACTTTGTTCCAATTATTTTTCTAGAAAAGCAAAAAACCGAAACAAAAAATATATTCTTTGCAATTTTTAAAGTGTATTTTTTAATCGCGTGTATCTAATATCTACTATCGTTCGGAACAAAGAGTAACATAGCACGATTAACTCCAAATTTCATTTTGACTAGTTCTTAAAAATGTTTTTCTTTTAGATAATTATCTTAGTTTACGATATAACAAATTTAAATAGTTTTGAATTATTAGTCGACTGGTTAGATAGTATCAAATCAATTATCCACGATCAAGCAGTTACGATTGGAATTTTTGGAAATAAATGTAAGTTACATAAATGTATCTACTAAACTTAGATAGCTAAAACTCATACAATTTTTGGTGAAATAATTTGTTGAATTCTTGTTAAGGTGATTGCGAGCATCAACGAGCCATACGCTTAGATAAAACTCAACAATTTTGCAGAGACAATAATCTAAAAC
The DNA here is from genome assembly GCF_905475395.1 of Chrysoperla carnea. Taxonomy (NCBI): domain Eukaryota; kingdom Metazoa; phylum Arthropoda; class Insecta; order Neuroptera; family Chrysopidae; genus Chrysoperla; species Chrysoperla carnea. The sequence continues at coordinate 3,701,409 of NC_058338.1, read as the reverse complement.
AATATACCGTTTCATCACGGACAGGCGAATCGGTAACAAACTTTAGTTAAAATCGATTATAAAGGCATTGAAAGGACCTCAAAAGACACAGGTTTGGGGCACCAAGGGGGGTGACCCAAAGACTATTAGCGATGTCGATATAAACGATTTTGGCCGTAATTTGATTATTTTTAAGCAATTTTTATACCTAATATTGTATAAATTTCCAGGTGGCTGTTTCAATTGTTTCATTAGTAGCTAATCATCTAGGAATAAAGTTAAGTAAAGCTGAACAAGAACATCAAACGACAATGGTTAAAGCTGAAATTGAACCACGCTATACGATACCTGTCGCAAATGGTGCAGCAGCAAATCGTTCTAAAGCTGTTGAGAAAAAATCATCGATATGTGTTTTACAATAAATAAAAAATACCCAAGTCTTCTTAATCAATAATTATATAAATAAATTTTAAAATTGTTAATTATATATTTTATTTATTATTAATTTGTTATCGAATCTTAATTTTATAAATAGTTAAGGCCTTATCAAATAAAAATATTTAATAAATTTAAAACTAATATGTGACAAAAAGAAAAATTATTTGAATTACCTTTGAAGGATATTTTATTTGAAGTAAAGCTATTACTGCAATTACCCAATACAGAGTGGCCCGACAGTCACAATCACATTTAAAAATGGAATAACTGTCTACAATTAAGATATTTTGCATTATAAATAAATTGTATCAGTTTTTTACCACATTTTAAAGAATGATAAATTTTCTCGTATTGGGGTTTCCTGAAAATGTATGAGAAAATTATAGTTGCAATGTTAAATGAGGGACATCATATTCTAAGCATATGTCAAAGCACCCTGTATATGCAAATCTGTTTTCTATATATGCAAATAATCTTGAATTGATTGATCTTATATAATTTTTCATTTCTGTTTATTTTCAGTAATCGAAAAATATACTGATAATGTCCGATTCTGTATTATCTGTAATTATTTGGGTAAAATAATTCCTGCGATACAATCTCGATGTACCCGATTTCGATTTGGACCATTGAACAATGATCAAATTATTCCACGATTAAATCATGTTATTGATAAAGAAAGGTAAGTTTTATAAGATTTCAGATATTTTTGAAATAATAAAATTAATGACGGAGTTAAAAGGAAGTTTAAATTATTTATTAAGTAAAAGTGGAAGCGGTAGATAATTTCATTGATTTAACTTCCCAGCCTTTTCGAATACATACATTTAAATTCGAATATAAAGTTATTTTCGAATATAAAGAACTATTATTAAATTCGAATATAAAGAACTAAATAACTAGACATTTCTTTGGGATAAAAAGTAGCCTATGTCTTTATTTTAACTCACCAACTATCTCTGTGCAAAATATCACGTTGATCCGTTGATATTTTCATCTAATTTGTTTGAAAAGATAACTCACAAACAAAAAGGTTTTGTTGAATTTATAAATTATTATAGACTTATAAATTATTATTAAAGAAGTTTAATTTCTTACGCACCTTTTTTTATGTTTTACAGTTTAACCGTAACAGAAGATGGAAAACAAGCATTACTTACCTTAGCCAGTGGTGATATGAGGAAAGTATTAAATATATTACAAAGTACTTGGCTGGCGTATAAATATGTGAACGAGGAAAATGTTTATACATGTGTGGGACACCCTATGAAAAATGACATTGAAAATATTGTTAAATGGCTTCTAACAGAAGATATTGATGTTACTTATAAAAGTATCCTTTTGTTTATTAAAAACTTGTCAGCTTTATTCTAAACACTCGAAAAATTTGTATATTTTCCTTAATTTGCGTTATTTAGATATTAAAACATTAAAAGTTTCGAAAGGCTTAGCCTTAACGGATATTTTATCTGAAGTTCACTTATATATTCAAAGAGGTATGTAATTTTTCATCTGTATATAAAAGGTTTATTATTCTGCCAAAAGTCCGTAGATTAAATTTCGTTTTACGTAAAGGTGCTCGTAGGCATCGTTATTTTCTAGTAAATTTTAAAACTTTATTTAATTTTTTTGATTTTTTCCAGTTGAATTTCCATCTGAAGTGTTCGTATACCTTCTAATTAAACTATCAGATATTGAAATGCGTTTAGCAACTGGTACAAATGAAGACATTCAATTATCCGCGTTAATATCAGCCTTTCAAATTGGTCGTGATCTAGTAGAACAACAATCGTGATTGGAAGGATCCATGGTATAGTCTTAAAATTTATTTAATTTTGTTTATTAAGAATATTTTTGTATGCATTTTTGTTACAATTTAAAAATTATATAAAAAATTGGCTGTTTTTTGTTTTTTCAAAAAAAGTCTTACAAAAATTCATACCAAAATTATCATCGAATTTTGTTTTTATAAAACTATGCTGTGTCACTGTGTCCGAGCTTTTGAAAGTTTTTGACAACTTACAGTTGAAAAATATTTCGGATTGCTGGTCATACGCGTTTACTCTTTCTTAGTACAATTAATGTGGCCCGTCCAGCCTGTTTGGGAAGCTTGAAATTGCATGGAAATTAGTAAAAACACCCATCTTTTTGACAGAGAGAACATTTTAGAGCCCTTTTTCTACGAGAAAGATTGTCGTGTATGTCTAGTTGACATAAGTATGTTAATAATCTTAAGAAGTAAAGCCGAATAAACGCTAAAAGGGTTGTATTTCTAAGGAACAATATGATTTTTTATGAAACCCGGCTCAAAATACATTTCGATTTTTGCCCCAATTTCCTAGATCAGTTTTTTACTCACAGGCTTTTACTTTTACAGGTGATTACTCTTACTATGAATGTTACTCTTTGCTAATTTGGTAATTCGGTTATTGTCATCCCTCAAAAAATTAAACTCCACTTTTCTTATGAATTAATGTCAAATTTATTTATATTTTTGATAAAAATACATGATTTTTTTTTCTTTGTTTAACAAAATAATAATAGAAATTATTTCTTTTTAACATCACATAAAATTTGTTTTTACTCATGCGGGTTAAGTATTCTTTCCACACTGTTTTTCTGTACGACAATTAGTTAAAATTATCCATTGCGTACGCGATTAGCTGTTTGTCGTTGTATGGAAAATGGTGTTGAAAGAGGGAACTAAACCTGCATTCGTAATATTAAATAGTGTGTGCAACTCGTATGGCTTGTCTATTACCCACTTTAGCGGTAAAAGCACTCACTTGGTCCGCGTGCTTCTAACTTCGTTCTCATGAGTAGTCTACAATACCCAAACTCGTTGCACAATATACTATAACATTTACATACATACGTATCTTAATTTTAACAAAATTTTCCTTTTTCTGCAATAATTTTCACGGTTTCATTCCATTTACATTAATCTACCACAAATTCGAAAACAATTTCTATATAACATTACAGTTTCTCCAAATAAAAGTCTTAATTAAAAGAAAATCGAAAAATAAATAGCAAAATCCTTAAATTTTTGAGAGGAAAGTGTGTTTTTACATTCTTCGATTCTACAAAAAGAGGGCTGACATTTAATGATTTCGTGTTTACTCAAAAATTACTTTCGGAAAAGTTATCCGAAGAATCCTTTAAATGGAATGAAACGTTTTTAAATATTTTAAAGAAATTAACCGATAAATAATTAAATAATATATTAACTAAAAATAACTAGAAAAAAATTGTGACCTGCCATCAATACATTATTATTTGCATCGTAAACTTAGTTCGATTTTATACCATCAGGCGTTATCTCGTAAAAATCAACATTATCAATCTGAAGAGTAGAGGTAAGGAGGACAATCTTAAATAGGCGTCAAAGTAATAAAAGTGTCCAGTTGAAAACAGAAAATAACAGTTCTAAAATTAATCAGAATGACGCTGGTGTAGCAAAAGGTGTTTGACATCAACTCCATTTTTTTCTAACAACTTGTTTAGACCTTTATCTTACTCTTATTACTTTCTTTTAACACTTACAGTCTTGCTCAAACAATTTTCTGCTTTTTGTGGACCCTTTTTATATACAGAGATGATTCTCTTTATCTCTACCCTCCATAATTATCAAGCAGAGTTCGTGTGTATTTCGGAATAGATCCAATATTTCTTGACTAAAATTTTGTACTCGCTTGTAAGTTCTGTTAAATTTACTGTCACCAGATGTCCGGATCCAATTAATCAGTCCCAAAAAAATAAATTTAAAAAAAATTCATTTTACTATTTACTACAAAGAGATCAAAAAAAATATAAAAGTAAAAAAAAAACAGTATTTTTTACTTGGCTCGTGTTTGTTTTATTGCAGGAAAAGTGTTTTAAAAAATTGAAATGCATAAATTATTTAAAGCTAATAAATACTTTGAACATAATGAATTTTTGAAGCTTATCCATTCAAAGATAACGTTTGTCTGATTTTTGGTTTTATCCAAAGATATTTGATACAAGATTACTAAAGCCATTTGATATTGATGAGAATATACCAGAATCTGGTGGATTTGGTACACTTAATGCCTGATGCTGATGATATTGTTGTGATGCTGATGGTATATGCGGTCTGTAGTATACACCGTCATTTCGCTGGAAATTTATAATCCAATTAGTATCTGAGTTGCCAAAAAAAAATATGTTATAATTCACTTATTCAAAATAAATCGATATTTTTGTGCAAAATTTCAAGAAATTATTAATAGACGGGAATGAAAAGGAGGGACTTAGCGTATCACGTAAATCTTTTTGAGTTAGAGACTATATTAACCATATTTTTGAACTGCTTTTCCTCGATTTCAATAGAATTCGCAAACAAATAGCGATATTGGTGAGACTCAATTAAATAAGTCTGTGATTAGTGATAATATACGTCTATGATTTGTGATATATATAAGTAGAGACAGTTCAATATAGAAATAGATAGAAATGTCAATCTTCAATAGAAACCATTGACGTTTGAGTTACAAAAATGTCAAAAAGTCAATGATTGTAACGTAAAAAATCAATAAGTGATTATTTTGTTATTCATTGTATCAATTTTAAATAAATCGATAATGATCACAGTAATCAACAAGGGAAAAAGTTATCCCAATAGTTTAAATCAAATTGCTCGCCTTGAAATATGTTCTTCTTGGTTAGTGATCAATTAAGAAGATTCTTAGGTGCTTTGTCTTAAAATTTTCTGGGCCTTTTAGTGTGTAATTTGTTTGCACTTTAAGAATAAAATCAAGATTTTTCGTTGCTCGATTTTGGAATTATGTAAGTCTAGACGCTGTTGACAAAGTCGTATTTATCAACTTTATCGATTGAAAAATTTCGGTAGCTCTTAGTACACTTTTTGGGATCGCTGTTCACGAATCCAAGGTCAAAATGCAACTGAGGATGGTTGCAACGCCATTGAAACTACTCCTAGAAGTGTCTATGATTAAAAAAATTGGAGAATTCTGAATTTCACCTCAGAAATTGTCGCTAATCATGAATTTGAGATTATTAGGCAACTGAATGTGGTTGCCTTCCCTTTAAAACCACCCTGTTCCATCATTTTTCCACATTTAATCGTATTTTCCGGCTTTTTTATTGTATTGTAAGGCATTCCTGGTAAATTCAGGAAGCCTGTTGAATTGTTTATTGCACGGAAGTTTTAAAATTGACAAATAGTCAATCGAGCATAAGAAATGCTAGGGAAAACTTGCAATTGTATACAATTTCTGGACGAATATCGATTTATTTTGGAGGATAATATGATTGAAAATTTTTTTAAATTGATAAACACAGTGGTTGTTAAAATTTTGTTCATGCATAGCCAATTGTTTTAGTTACTCCCATAAACCTTTAAAATAAATGAAATTTTCGAACTATGTTCCTTATCGCGCGTTTGAAGGATGGGGACTAGACGCAAAAAAAACGATCGAAACTTTTTTATAGTTAATTATCTTGAAATATTAATAGTAGATATTCTAAGTGAGGATATGGTATTGTACTAAGGGTATCCGCTCCTCATGCCAAAGGTCGTCAGATCGAAACCCATTCATGACAATAGATTTTTTTTTTTAATTTTTAATTTTTATAGCGAAACGAACATAGTTCCTACCGGATGTCCCACAACACCTTTCGCCCTTTTTGTGATTAGTCAAAGCTTTTAGAAATATTTTGACCAGTTTGATGAAATGTAAGAAATTTCTTTTTTCCCATATTATTATTTGAAGTTAGAAATGGAAGAGAAAGTTTTAGTAGATTAAAGTGAAAGTTCAAGAACATGCAAATATAGATTAAATCAGGCAAATAAGTATTAGTCGCAATTGGCAAGTATAATGAATCAGGCAAGAAAGCGCAATTGAGATAGTTTTGTCGAAGGTACTTACAACCAAAGAATTTGTTATTTATATTTATATAATACAGATAAATTTATTTGTATATTTGAGTACAAGATCAATCTGATGGAAATACCACAGAATCTGGGTCTATACTAGGAACTGTTACTGTTGTACTGTGTGAAATTATGCTAGTAGTAGATTTAGTACTTTTCCCTGTATTAATGTCCCAAGGTTCCTAGAAATAATATATTTACAAAAAATGGATAATTTTATTTATAGATTTTTAGAATTCCCTTTTTTTTTATTAAAACGAGAAAAGTCCAAGATTTTAACACATTGTTTGAAATTTTTTTTTGGAATTTCTGTAAGGTATCAAAATTTTGTCTGAATAGTCTCTTGCCAAATAAATTCCCGATTGCACAAACTTTACATACTGCTGGCAGACATTTATTTGATAAATTAACAGGAAGACGAATTTGAAGAATTTTGTCGAGAAATTGCCTCCGATCTCCCGATTTCTCCTCCCAAGAAGGATAAGTCCGAAAATTTGTATCTCCATCTATGCCCAAAATGTGGTATCGTCTAAGATTTCAGTTTTGGTAGTTCAAGCCTCAAAAATCCACTCAAAAGGCTTCTATCCTTCTCAACTATTTTCTAGTTAGCTTTAGATGAAGATAGCTTAATTTATCTTAATACTTGTCGCAAAGTCTCAATCATCAAGGTGGGCTTGTAGAAGCCACTTCTCGATTTAAAATAGAACAATACATTTTACAATGGACATCACAGGCTCCGTGGCGTTATAATCAACCAGTCTCCCGTCAACAAGTCTGATGCTTTGCCCTCCACTGAAATATAGAGAGGCTAGAACGCTCTCTAGCCTACTGGCAGCGAGGAGACAGAGAAAGAAGATGACGGGTATACATGTCTTTCTCGTTCAACAGTCTGGTTTGAAAGTGACTGACTATAAAGTTGTATGATTGTACAGATATGTGACAGATGAGCATGAGCAGAAGAGTTAGAAAGAAACACGTATATCCGCCCAAATCATGCTGCACCGTCCTCGCTCACCGCTCGTTGGGCGCTATAGACAGTGAATGATATCATCCAGAAATATTAGAAGTTCACTGAACAGTCGCCAGGCAGTATTTTGCACAACTGTAATCTAAAATCTTTCCGATACTATTCTAAATGAAAAAGAGGGGAGGTGTGCAAAATCTTATATCTACTCTAAGTCAGTGCAATGAGACTACAAAGAAAAATATTCCGCTTATAATTGAAAATTATTTTGTTTATTTAAAAAAAGATAACTTTGAACTTCCAGTGTAAACTACGATCAATTTTTTTTAAGTACATTTTTTATGTTTAAAAAACTTTTGATATGAAGCGCTAAAATCTTGGAGCTGAAATGTTAAGTATTTAAAAAAAAATTTAATAAAAAAAATGCAAATGGTTCTTTTTGTAAAAATAAAATCACCTTATTATTTGTTTGGGAAACGCCTGGCCGTCCAGAATACTGAAGAGAAAAAATTTGTTCAATTAGTAAATGAAAATTTGGTGCGCCCGTAATTTTTAGTAGGTTTTATTTAAGCACTGCGCACTACTTACCTTTGATGAGAATAATGTTACATTTAATAATGTGGGGTGTTTTTCGATGACCATAAATTCAACTTCTTTAGGTAAATATCCATCGGCATAAACCTAAAAAAATAATTATTAATAAAAACTCATTCCTACAAAGGCTGAATCCGCCACTCTCGAGGGTCAAGTATGATGAATGGGGAATACAAGATTACCTCTAATTTGTAGACTCCTGGTAATAAAATCCTCCAAAATTCTCCATATTTAGTAGTTTGGAAACCAACGTCCCGACTTTTAATCTTCAATGCTGCTTTCTCTACAGGATTATTATTTTCATCCATGACAAAACCTTGGACACCACGATGTACTTCAGACATAAATTTCAGCAACGACTACAAAAATAATACAAAAAATTTAAAACAAAGTTAATTTCGTTTGTGAAAACTTTTCGTCTTTACATTACGGTTATCTTCCCAATATTTTGGCAGTTCTGACGCTGGTGGATATTTACAACAAGACAATTCCAATGTAATTTCCATACAACCACCCCAAACATAATTGAAATCTTGCATTCCGCCAGTAAGTGGATACCAGGCTGCGCCATTTGTTATACCATTCTCAAAATGATTTGTTACCCGCTTGCAAGACACTCCTTTTGACATTTTCCCATGATTTTTGGAGTAAGTGTAGGATAAGTGTTTGAAAACATCGTCGTCAGGAGTTAAAGATGGTGTGCCACCATAAGCTTGGAACACTGCACCCCAAGGACATGTTTGAAAAAAATTCAATTATACCTTTAAATATCCTAGCGTCTAAAATATTTCCCTTAGGTTCTGACTAGCAAAAACTACAAACTATATAAATTTTGATTTATTACTCTTAACGAAAATGTTACTTACGTGCGCATAACACTGATGACCTACAAATTCCTTTTGTAAGCAAAAAAGGGCAGAAAGTATGATTTGAAATTGCATGACGTAATTTCTCGGGTAATTTTATATGTGGTCAATAATTTATTGAGTGCCTAAATGCGGGTGGATCTGCGCTTGGCTAATTTTTTAAACTGCTAAACTCCCTCTGAACAGTTGACTATGCTCTACTGACAGATCTACTGATTTAAGATTCCCGATGATCTGTCTTCATTTTTGCAAATTTTAAACCCTCTTAATAAAAATTAAAGAAATTTTAATTTCTTTTGTCTTTTAACTTGAACAAAAGTGAGTACAGAATTTCTGGGGTAGCAATAAAAGTCTAGAGATTGCCTCTTTCGTGAGTCGTCTGTCCCTTTCCCTCGATCCTTGCCATTTTCCTTAATTTTCTCTTTTAACCGTAACAAAGGTGAATAATTTTTTTTTCTTTCGTAAATCTTTTCTTGGAACCGAAAGTGACGTTTGGATAAGCTTCAGACTATTAAAAATGTGTCTCTATAGTGCTTAAATTAAAATGGAAAGGCATTTTAAGTCTAGAAAAGGGATTATTTTTCGAAGTAAAGGTCAAATTTTTGAATAAATAAAAAATTATTAAAAAATATTTACTGGCATTTGGTGTATTATCGAATGGATATGATGCAACTAAAGCTCCTCCATGCAGACTAGCAGAAAGTACAAATTGAATTTTGCTAACCCATTCTTTAACTGCTTCTGCTTCAGGTTGAGCTCGCTTGTTATTCTGTTTGAAGTAATCGGGGAAATTTCGGTTTAAATCGAAACCACGTGCATTGTACCTATTTCAAAAAATTTCAAAAACTTTATAAAAGTTTCTAAAATGAATTGAAGATTTCTTACCGTCCTTGGCCGCCTTCACACATTCCTTCTTTGGATACTTCAAATCCATCGGGATTCATTGATGGTAAAAAGTGAATTCGGGTATTGTCCAATAGCCATTTTACAAATTTATCCGATTGATAATTTTCCACTAAGTACTAAAAAGCAGTGTCCAAAGTTAATAATAGTTTACGAATATTGAGGTTTTCGAAATTACATTAAAGCAAAAGGAAAAGTACCAACAACAGAATATTACACATCTAGAGAGCAAAAGTCGAAGGTGACACTTCATTGTCGAAGCCGAGGGTGACAAACATGATATTTGAGACATTCTTTACTTGCTCCCGTGGTGTGTATACTATTTTTCTGCTAGATAAAGGAGGAAGGCTTCAACTTCGTTTAGCGGAGCGGGATGAAAGTTGACACTTTCCGCCCGGAGGGGGGGAGAAACTTGCTAATATCTTGTTTAAATTTTACATTCCTCTAGAATTGGTATTTTTTTGGATTTCTTCAAAGGTTTTACCAAAAATGTACTTTTTAAATGCAGGGCTTTTCTTATGTTCTTAAGATACACGACTCACCCCTTTACGTGGTAACATCTTATTGAACAACCCTGTATATTTTGTAAAGCGCTAAAAGTTTGAGTAATGAGTTTTATGAGCTTACCTCGATAAGGTGAAGTAATAATTCACGTCCCACAACTTCATTTCCATGGATATTTCCAACAATTTTAATATTAGGCTTTCCTAACATGTGCTCATAAGGAGATGCAGATACGACCATTACCCATAAATCACGGCCTAGAATTGAGAATGAATAAATTGATTTTTTTCTGGAATATAATTCCAAAATGGCAAAATTGGTTTAAAAGGTAATTGAATTTTTAGTAGCTTTGAAAGTGATTTACCTTGTACAGATTTTCCAATCGAATATAAAGCCGTTAAATTTGGATAACGTGAGTTCATTGTTCGTAAATATTTGGTAAGTTGTTCATAATTATGATAATTAAAATCTAATGATGTTGATGTTTCGTCATAACTTAATCGTGACGATGCCGATGATTGTTGTGCTCGTGTTTGTCGATGTAAATGAATACGATGTGCTGTTCCATTTATTAACGTATTACTCGTTAAAAGTATCGTTAATAATGTTAAAAGTACCCGCATTATATACAAATTTGGGTATTATCTGTAACAATATAAATACTATTTTAAAAAAAAAGCTTTTATTTAATAAAATAGACTAACTAGTAAAAAAAATTCAACATAATTTTTAAAGCTTAAGATAGTGACATATTTGAATGCTTCATTTTTTTTGTTTTTGTTTCGGAGCAGGTTGAAAACTATTCCAGTGTTAACTAAAATAAGGGAAAATCAACTTTTAATTTGAAAAAAATGTGTTTTATTAACCGACTTCAAACAAAAACGGAGGAGGTTATCAATTCGACTGTATGTTTTTTTTTTTTTTTTTTTTTATGTTTGTTACCTCAGAACTTTCGACTGGGTGAACCGATTTTGATGATTCTTTATCTATTTGAAAGCTCGTGCTTCCCGTGTGGTCCCATTTCATTTTGGCCTAGATCTGATAACGGCATCCATGAGAAAACCGTAAAAATCTTAAATTTGCATTAAGTATGCACGACAAGAAGACGAATAACTCAATATCACGCCAACCGATTTCGATGATTCTTTTTTAGTGACAAATTAATTAGTGTACTTCAGATTCACTAAAAATTAATAAATAAAAAAAACTTTTAACAAAAAGAAAAACCGACTTCAAAAGAAAAACTTTTCCAAAGCAAATTAATATGCACTAAAAAGTAAAAAAAATAACGATAATATAATGTAGTTAAAATTATTGTTATTTTTGGAGTCGGTGTCAGCCAAGGAAACAACTCTGACAGAACAGTTTGCTACATTAGCTTGGCTGACACCGACTCCAAAAATAACAATAATTTTAACTACATTATATTATCGTTATTTTTTTTACTTTTTAGTCCATATTAATTTGCTTTGGAAAACTTTTTCTTTTGAAGTCGGTTTTTCTTTTTGTTAAAAGTTTTTTTTATATCAAAATTACTTCTTGCGTTAATTTTGGGCACCCTATATAAGCAAGAACTCATATCTGATTTTCTTTTTCGTGTAGGAGGCGGTAAAATGTTTATGTTATTGCGTAAGATTGATGAAAGTAACGTGATATTTATAATTGGAAAGTAAAATAAAAAGTTTTATTTATAAATATTGGGAAAATACAATACAAAAAATGAGGTTCTAATTGAGTATGTTTTTGTTATAATTTAGAACGGATATGAGACATTTATGTTAATATAAAAATTATGAACCAAATCAAATTAATATCTACTTTTTTTATTATAAATCTATTTATTATAAATCTATATCAAATTATATATATTGTACTTTTTACCTTCATGTACGTATAAGGTAAGTGTGATGACTTTCAATTATTTACCTAATTTTTCAAAACCGTTTGTTTTTACAGAATTTTTTAGATTAGGCTATGCGACATAGAAAGTCATGGCTAAATTTTCTTTCAAGGCTAGATGGAGGATTATTGGCTGTACATTTTAAAATTATTTACGTAGCATAATAACCGGAAACGCGGAATGTATCAAAATTTAATTGTTTTAAATAGAAATCTCTGTTTATTATTTCATTTTCAGGTTCTACGATCAAAATATCGGTGTTTTTCATTAAGGTTTACCTCACTTTAACTTCCAGGTTTTCGAAATATTCTGTATTTTCTGGAATTATAGTAGCAATTTTATTGTATAATTTCGCAAAGCTTATATCAGTTTTTTGAGTCTTCTAATCGATTGAAATTCTGGTGAATAATTGAATTACGTGTTATCCGTGTTTTCAGGAAAAACTGAAACAAATTGAAAGTGTAACTATTACTGCCATCTATTGGCGAATAGTAATACTGCTTTACAGACACTGAAACACTAAAGCTAGGTTTCAGTAGATGGCGTTGTTAAGTAACACACGTTTAATATGCAGGGGGTTTTAGGGGCCAAAAATCGATCAAGCTAAGTTTTATTTTAAGAAAACGTCGTTCTTTCGGAAATTTTAGAAACTCTAGACTTCATTTAAGATAAATAACGAGCAAAACTCGGTCATTCAGGTACTGGCCATTATTCTTCTATGCCTAAAGTCCTTGATTCCGAAATTAGAGAGAGTTGAATAAGTTCTTTATGAAAGCCTTGCATATGACAGTCAAACATGAGTATTTAACAATTTAAATAAAAAAATTATGTTTTCATTATCACATAATAAATTAATAATAATTTATAAATATATCAGTGTGCATCGAACGAGCAAAATGGCATTAAATTATACAATAATAATGTACAATTACACTACTATAACAAATCATATTAATTTTTATATTGAGATAAAAAAGTGAAACATAAAAAAAAATTGTGTGTCTATGCTCTAATTAATTTTACCGATTAAGTACGATTTTACCGATAAATGTTTTTTTTTTTTTTTTTTACCATTTATAGAATTATCAATTTCTTTTATCACACTATGACTGTACTCATTCGAAATAATAAATAAATATAAAATTGTACAGTAAGAAATTTTCTCGAAGAAAATAATGACACACTGTAGAAATACAGTGTGTTCATTTTAAAAGTATCCACTCTTAATAACCCTTGACTTGATGTGATTATTGTTTTGAGTGAAAACACGTTGATTTAAATATCGAAGGGGAAGTTTAAAAATGGCACCTAGAGAATTTTAGGTTTTACCTCTTCACTCCTAGCCAACCTTAGCTTGAAATTCCAAATAGCATCCACTACCTTGCTTTATTCGAAAGGTTCGTTTCCATAATGCCACAAGTCACAAATGCACTTGTTGAAAGTGAACTAATGACTTTTTTAAAAGTTGGTTTTATACTTGTGGGTAGTACACATTTAAAAAATAAGCTAGTGTAGCGTCACTTACTCATAATTGGACAGTGAGACATTCAGGCTTCCGTAACTTTTAAGAGTTGCAAAATTTATAGTTTATCATAAAACTACGCAATAGGGTATTCCACTATTTTTGAAAAAGTACTTCAAAATGTTGATTTTGCTAATAAAAAGTCACAAAAAATTTATTTCGGAAAAATACACACGCTTTCTTGCCAAAAACTTAAATTAAATTTTAAACATTTTTTAAACTGCCAAAAACGCGGGTATCCAATTTGATATCGTAATGTGGGTATCATTATACGAAATAACACAAATAAGTTTGACAAATATATTCATAGACATCTGATTATAATAAATATAAATACTTATTAGCTATGGATATATTATACCCAGCTGTCTACAATGAACTAACTGATGGTCTATGACTCATACCGATATGACATCACAGCAGGACTTGCCCGCGTTTTAGGTCACGTGATATACAGTTTAAAAATTACGATTGTGCTTTTATGACTCGAAATCGAAAGAATATTTAAGTATATTTTTACATAAATTTTAACTTTTTTCAAATATCATGATTTATTTTTGACTAACGATAATACCCATTTGACTGATGGGTTCATTTACATTTTTAGATCAGCAGTAGTTCCATGCAAACTGATCGATCAAGTTTAGTGTGGTCATTGATTGAAATTTCATTTTCTGATTGATAATACAAAGAAAGTAACTGGATTTATTTATGACTCACAATCAGTCATTATTTATTTCATTTTTGTACATATTTACTTACATTTATAGGCATGTTAAAAAGTGAAATTTAAAAAAAAATTGGTTTTTTTTGATAAAAATTAAAATGTTTATCACGTATCTTAATATAGTTTTGAAGCATTTAAAATAATCGCGAATATGGAATCAGATATTTGCATAAATATAGAAGTTTAAGATAATATTTCCCATTTTCATATTACAGATTAATTTTAATGATACGAGAGCTGAAAAGCAGGATTGTCGAATACCATAATAAATATAGTTTAAGGCAGTTATTCTGGTCTAGAAATTAAAAGAAATCGATTTTTTTTCTTCATATTTTTAAAGGTTGGTCTCTTAAGAATAATTATTAATTAAACGAATTTTTTTAAATTCGAATTATTTTCGGAGATACAGCGTATTTTCTGTGTTTTCCGTGTACTGCGAGCTACTTCTGCTTCAAAAGAAGGCTAGCAGAAATAACTTTGAAGACATTGCATATGAAGTAATAGTAGGTCCAATGTATGGATCTGGGATCGCCCGCGCCGATTAATCCAAAGTGAGTAATATTATTATCTGAACTACTCTGTCGGAATTGTCTCCCAAACTTAAAACGCGTTTTTATCTTGAAACTATATTTTTTGAGGTGGTTGACATGATACCTCAAGTTCTTCTATTCGATCGATTCCTTTGAAATTTGGTGGGAATTTTCTATCATCTGAACCTTGAATTGGAAAAATTTTATCATCTTATAATCTTAGTTTCATAAATGCCAACAATTTAGGCTTCTAGACCAGGAGTATAATTAAAACGGACGCACTAACGCAGGTATAATTATTAATGATTGATATTTTTATAATAATATGTTTGAATTGAATATTGAGACTAAATAAAAAGTAACCAATTGTTTATTGTATAAGAGAAATGCATTTCTTATTGCTTGCATTCGCTCTCATAATACAACAAAGTTTATAATCATAGGTAGATAGTAATAATTATTAAGTAGGTACAGGTATGTATTTAGTAAATTAAAGAAGAGTAAAGCTAAGTAGCGTATCATGTGACTCACATGAGTATAGTCTAGACACATGCGTTGTCAGATTAATTTATTTTGGGGGATCTCAAAGAAAGTTTAATTTCAATTTTATGACTGTTAAGCAGCATTTTTTTCAAAAACAACATATTGAATCATCAGGTCAATCAATTTAAAAATAATCTTATCCAATTTATTGAAAAGATAAGCAAAAAGACAACTTATAAAGGACCCCACATAAATGTGCTTCGGATCGTACTGATCAAAAGCTCTCCCGGGCACAAAAATTTTTAACGAATAGTTTTGAAGCTACGGATTATCAAAGTAACACATATATTATAGTTATAGTATATGACTACCGTTTGTTGTACTGTATTTTCTGGAGTTACGAGATGGGAAGACCCCCCATTTAATTGCCCTTCTAGCTACGTACTAGGGTCTGATTCATTAATGTATGTATGTTTATATGTATGTATAGTGTGTTTGACCCACTACAAGTCAGAGATGTTCCCGTTATTTTAGAAACAAACCATTATAACAATATTACATATCCGTTCATTAGCTCTCATGTTGTTTTATATGTACAGTAATATAAACAAAAATGTTTCCAACAAAAATCTTTTTTTTCCATCACTAAATTTCTAGATCCTAGAAGTTACCCTTTAAATGTTTCTTCCTGGACCCTACGCAAAAAATGTAAAGCATTTCTTTTGAAGTCGGTTTTCTTTTTGTTAAAAGTTTTTTTTATTTTGGGATTTTAGTGATTCTGAAGTACACTAACTAATTTGTTACTAAAAAAAGAATCATCGAAATCGGTTGGCGTGATATTGAGTTATTCTTCTTGTCGTACATACTTAATGCAAATTTAAGACTTTAATGATTTTCTCTTGGATGTCGTTGTCAGAACTGGACCAAAATGAAATGGGACCATACGGGAAGCACTAGCTTTCACATAGATAAAGAATCATCAAAATCGATTCTCCCATCAGTCGAAAGTTCTGAGGTAATACA
The DNA here is from genome assembly GCF_905475395.1 of Chrysoperla carnea. Taxonomy (NCBI): domain Eukaryota; kingdom Metazoa; phylum Arthropoda; class Insecta; order Neuroptera; family Chrysopidae; genus Chrysoperla; species Chrysoperla carnea. The sequence goes on along the minus strand of NC_058338.1, from coordinate 3,685,059 downwards.
CATAAAAAAAATACAGTCGAATTGATAAGCTTCTCCTTTTTTGTATAAAAAAATAGATTGGAAACATTGATATTGACTTTGTATGTACGACGATATGGACATGGATATTACATATTAATGGTCAAATGATGATATGATGGTCTTGTGACAAAGTTAACTGTAAAGGTACACCTTGAATACAAGACACCAAACATATGTAATAGATAAATAATGTTTTCTGATTATTATTGACTTGATCAGGGTACTTTCACCTTATATTTTTATTTAAGACCTTAAAGCGATTCATTTATTAAACAATTTATAACTATTTATTTATAACATTTATTTATATATGTAAGTAATTCCAATATATTTTGTAATCACACTAATCTGATTTACAAAATATTTATAGAATTTATATTATAAATTGTAATTTTGTTTTTAAACGTGTAGAACAGAGAAATGTATGGAATGTCTCAATAATGACCGCATTTGGATAACATACAGCAAAGGAATTTCTTCCTTTGACATGGAAAGTACTCTGAAGGCTTTCATATCAGTAAACGGTTCTCTAAAAAAGTTCTCGTTGACATATTCTAGTTTAATCTTGACAACGTCTTTTTCTTTAAAGCTGTTTTAAGAGTTCAAGTTTTGACTAAGCGAGTTTTCTAGCTTGGCTGGACACTTGTCCTTTCTAGATTAAAGTGTTTTTGAAAGTTTTTGTATATGTGGATTAAGATCTTTTTCTCTTTATGAGGAAATCTCCTGAGATCGTACCTTGTAAAATTGATTTTGTCCGTTCTTTCATTCTACGATACTAATTTTAACTCAAGACATCAAGTTTCTGTAAAAATTGGTCTAGATAAGCAGTCAGACAAAAAGGAGTGATTCTATGAGGGTTTTAATTTACGTTTTGAGGTGGAAAACCCAAAAAAAAAAATCATAGTGGTCCATTTCTGCCAAATTAGGTCGATTTTTGGAAATTGATTGTAACTTTCTTCAAGTACCTATATTTCCATAAGCCTCCTCTAACCTTGACAGGGACTTAAAGTATAAAATGGCAATAGAAAAGTTCTGGATGTTCTGCGTTGTCTCTGGCTTCGATAGAATCCTGTAGAATCATTTGGAGGAAGACGACTTATATAGGGCTAACAGTTTCATCATTCGAGATTAATAATTATCCAGAGGTTGTAGGGTAACTCTTAACGAAAACAGTCTTTTTTCTAAATTGATACCATTAAAAGCTAGAATTTCCACCCCAAACAGATTTCCTGCGAGTCATAAAAGTCGAGAAAATAAATGGCGAAAAACGTGATATTTTTTAGTGATATAACCGTGTTTTCTCGTAAATTTTCGAATGGTTTTGACAGCTAGTCTCAATAATTTTGTTTTTTTAGTTTCAAAGCCTTTTTTTTTTGTTTTTTTCGATTCTTCCACACTTCGATTTTTTCCAAGAAATTGATTCTTAAAAACGTTTTAGTTTTCTCCAAAGTATGGCGTTGAAAAATCGGACTGATGAATATTTTTCAAAACTGTCACGCATACTGCATTATTTTTCATTTTTTCATGATGATTTCTTGTTCGCAACTTTTATAGTTTCGAAATTTTTTAGTGTAGCCCGGTCCTCAGTAGTAAATTCATTGATAAAACAAACAAATTCAGAGGAATCAATTATCCAATTAGACGATATTATTTCCTGGTGTCTGTCATTCTTTGTATAAAATACCGAAATTAAATGGTTTATAATTGAAATTGAACTCATACAATTTTTGAAGGAATAAATTTTAGCATGACATTGAAAAACAATAAACTATTTAAATGAAACAATAAAATTATATAAATAAATAAAGTAAGTTAGAGATCCATGAAATGTTCAATTTAAATGTATTGATCAATTTAATAATATGTTGAATGGAGAATATTTGTCAAGGTTTACAAATTGTTTTATATACAAACAAGTGAAATGTACAAAAAAAAAACCCCGACAAATGCGATTTATTCCTTGTAAACCGATTTTTGGAAACTAAGCTATAAAATATTCTCAATCAAGTCGGTCCGACCGTTTATGGGCTACGATGTCACTGAGAAACACACAGACGCACAGATAAACACTTTAAACTTATAACACTCCTTCATAAATCAATATCAAAGTGATGGCCAAGGATATATCAAATAAGATGAAAAGGATACTTTGAGACCTATCATTTTTTGGGATAAATTTTTCGAAATATATTAATTGAAATTGAAATATTTGAGTTGAGTTTGTTCTTTTGAATTATTGTTTTGAATTACCTAATTATTCTACCATTTTACTTTTCGAAATGAATTGAGCCAGGTTTAATTTGACCATTCATTTCCATAGTAATTATTTATATGTTAAAATTATATGTCATGATTTTTCCAAACTGAATCGATTTTGAAGCTTGTCGCCAGTTTTTTAGTTTTTTCGGGTAGAGAACCCTAAGCTCGCACTTGAAACATAGCTAAGAAGATTCCGTTAACGTATAACACCCCTTTTTTTAGTTCGGGGCTTCTAAATAGAATAGAATAGAAGCTACTAAATGGGGATGGGGGATATGACCTTAGTGATGGAACACCATTGCTTAAGAGTTGTTTTTTTTTTTTGTTCAATAAAGAACAATAGAATATAATTATATTAAAACAATAATCAAAAACTTGACGTGCATATTTCAATTATCTATTGCAATAATTGAATTGAATATTTATCAAATGTATAATTGAATATAACAAAATTAGTAAGTAACAAGTGAAAACAAACAATTGACTGAGTTAATTGTTGAAATACCATGCATAGTCAATGTTGATTTCTTTATCACATTACACATACAAACATGTGACACATACATAACTGATAATCAAGTATAGTACATATTATAAAATTTCCGCCTAATTGGCGCCCTCACAGGTAAAAAGTGATGTTTACGAAAAAATGTTTCAAACAAAAGTTGTTTAATTTTTGATAAGGAACATTTTTTACACTTAAACTTTTGTTCTATCTCTAACGGTTTACAAGATGGGTCTTACGGGCCCGAGACCCAATTGACCTATGATGCTCATTTACGAACTTGACCTCACTTTTTACGTCCTGAGTACGCTGTAAAAATTTTAGCTCGATATCTTTTTTCGTTTTTGAGTTATCGTGTCCACAGACAGACGGACGGACGGACAACCGGAAATGGACTAATTAGGTGATTTTATGAACACCTATGACAAAATTTTTTTCCTAGCATCATTATTTTCAAGTGTTACAAACTTGGGACTAAACTTAATATACTATGTATATTTCATATATACATGGTATAATAACGGAATATTATTAATATATACATAGATATATTATAGGAAGGTATGTATCTATCTAGTGAATGAGATATATATACCATAAAATGTGGAATTGAGGTCTAGGTCGCATCATCATATCGTAAAGATATACACACTGACCTTTACTAGGTTAAGGTCTTTACTATTCTCTTTACTATCTATCTATATCCATCCATATACTACTCTCTTTTTATTCGATTTCTACATATATTTTTATACCCTATATATGAAAAATTTCTGAGTATATTAAGTTTAGTTCCAACTTCTCAGTTTGTAACGCTTTTAAATATGAATACTACAATCGAAATTTTGTTATAGTTGTTAGCAAGTAGTCATCATCAGTATGAATTAGCTAATCGTAATTACTCTTATTGTGTATGTTACTCGTTGCTAATTTGGTGGTGGACCGCACGTTGCTAATTTGTCCGCCACCAAATAAGCAATGAATAACATACACAATAAGAGTAATTACGATTAGCTAATTCATACTGATGATGACTACTAGGTAGTCAAAATACCCAAATTTAGTAGGATTACATTCTTGGTTTATTAAAATTGGTTAAAATTTGGATGCAATAGAGCAAAACTAAATTTTTTGGATTCTAATGACGTCATAAAGTCAAATAATTCGATTTTTTTGAGAATACAGCTAAATTTGATCCGATCTTATTTAAATTTTTTTTGAAATACACTAATTTTGGGTCAGTCTTTTAACTGTGATGTCAACTTTTCGCTAGCTATCACTTATGTGTTAAATTTCGAGACCAGGACTCCACATTCTTGAAACCTATTAGAGCTAGATTAATTTTTGATCAAAAATTTAAAAAGTATGACCCAAATTTGGTAGGATTTCATACTTGATTTATCAAAATTGGATAAAATTTGGATGTGATAGAGCAAAAATAGATTTTTTTGATTTTAGTGACGTCATAAAGTTAAAAAATTCGATTTTTTTGATAACACAGGTAAATTTGTTTCGATCTGATTGGAATTTTTTTGAAAACCAACTAATTTTGGGTCATTCTTTTCAACTGTGATGTTAGTTTTTTGATATCAATTAACAATTAACAATATCAATATTTAGAGGAAACTTATCCTTTACCAATATTTAGGGGAAACTTGCCGTAAAAATAATACAAGCACTGATATATATCAACAATTAAGTCAGTTAATTGTTTATTTCTACTTGTTTTATATCGTTTATATGATTATATCGATACGTAAACCAACGAATTATAACTTCGTTTTTTTATTACATCTAGCTAGGGTTGGAGGGTTGATAATATATAGGTAAATGTTATCCTTGCAAAAATAAAAACGGTTGGAACAAATTTACTGTTATCCCTCGACGGGTCAAGGACATTACAATTCGATATCATATCTCCACCTGTTGTATACCGTAAAATGGGTATAGTACTTTTAAAATATAGATATTGACGGTCGTGATTTGTCCATATTCGTTGTGTACGTAGTCACGGTAGGGACAATAAAATCGATGCCAGCGCTTCCAGTGAATCATTTTGGCGTTAAAGGAGGCTGTTATTACTAATTTGCAGTTCTTTACATGTTAATGTTATAGAAATGTCAAATTAAAATTATTGAAAAACACTGATTAATTAAATTTAATGCATTAAAAATTGTGAAAATAAGAAATTAAATTGCACAAATATTATTTTTCAAATGTAAATTATCATAATTATTTATTTAAATTTGTGAGACAATAATATTAAATTTTCAATGTGAGTCATAAATGCAATCCATACAATTATATATGCATCCATACAATTCTATAATTAAAGTAGTGTATCGTTACCATGGAAACGAAACTCACGCACGGAGCGAATAGATTGTTTAGGTGAAGAGCTTAGGACTTCAATTTTAGCTCAGATATGTAATGTTTTATTCAATGAAAATGATCAGCTGAATGATCTAATGAAAAGTGCCATTTTTTCACTGCCGCGGTGCTGAGATCTTAAAAATATACTCGTATATAAAATGGGAAGACGATATTGAATGCGTTGTGTTGGTTAAGCAATCGATGTAGGTATTATAAAAGTCATCGCTGAATGGTTTAGTCTTAAAATCATGAATTTTCCGTACAGATAAATAATTCTCGGTGTAATAATAATTATATTTACCTATTTTACAAGGTTTTGTTAAATTATGTAAATTTTATTTTATATATTTCGTAATAAATAAAATAATTATTCAATATTTATTTTATAATAATGTGAATAATATAATATTTAATGTAAATTTAATATTAATATAAAATTTGAATTATAAACTTACTTTTCAGAACTATTAATAGATATAGTTAGGTATTAAGATAGTATGACCACCAAAGCAATTTAAGATTTACGGTTGAAATTATTTGTATCTTATTTTCAACTTTGATGATGAATTTTGTAATAACTTCAGAAATGTAGACGAAAAATAATAGTAAAATTTTTCAATATCTGCCTTGGTTTTCAAGATATTGAAAGCTAAATAATTAAACATAATTTTTAATTTTCGTTATTTTAAAAATTACTTCAGATATCAAAATCTTATATCGTCAAGTTATTCACCATCAAAATTGAAAATACATATTTTTTAATTTGTGTCCCCACTACCGTGCTCATACATCCTTAATTAGTCGATTTGACCCAAAGATTTGATATAATTTTGATAACAGTTTCCACTTTATGTGCATATGACAAATCCACAAACCCGTTTGACCAGCGCATATAAAATTTTTGCTTAAAATAAACAAATAAATTCAAGGCAATCAATCCATTCTTAATAATAAAAATAGTATGAAAGTTTTTGTTTTTATTATTTGGGCTAAAGTTGAAACGGGGTTATTGTCTTACTTGAAATGCGAAAGGATTCACAATAGTATGACCTTAAAATAATTTACATTTTTTGAAACTTTGTTGTTCTATTAACAACGATAAGAATATTTTTATCAAAATAAATTTCGCATTTTTTTTATACCTTGTATATATGTAATATATATCAAGGTATACTAAGTTTAGTCCCAAGTTTGTAACGCTTAAAAATATTATTGCTACGAAGAAAATTTTGATATAGGTGTTGATAAAATCATCTAAAGACTCTCAGTTCTGGTTATCTGTCTGTCCGTCTGTTAACGCAATGGCTCTAAAACGAAAAGAGATATCCAGTGAGGCGAAGTTCGTAAATGAGCAACACTATTAACCCGTGAGGTCGCAAATTAGGATAAAATTTTGGTGTCTATTTTCTCAAAATCTATAAAAGATGGGCATTTGAAAATTTGCTAGTGGTCTAGTTAAATATTTTCGAGAAACGAAAAAAATTTTAGAAAATAATCTTCGAAAACCAGATAAATGGCGATAATTGTGTTGTTTTTTGTTAAACTCTTCTAATTTATAAAAAAAATAATGCATACATTCATATTCAACACATTCTATATAGGGTATTTCAGCATTTAATTCAGTCAATTGTTTATTTTCACTTTTTTTTTAAATAATTAAATTTGCGCATTTTATTTGAGCAATAATTGTTCGTTTTATTTCAATTTTATTTTCTAGTAAGTAATTAAATTTTAATTATTTATTGTAAAAATTGCTACTATTTGATGAAGTCCTAACTTGGATCACCATGTGGTATAAAGAACGCATATTATTACAAAAATTTTAATTATTCTATAACAAAATAAAATCTAGACCGAATTATTAAAGGTAATTGATATAATTGTGTTAATAAAAATCACATCTTTAAGAGTGCGAACGAAGAATGAAATAAAAATTAAAAATTAATGTAATGAACCTTGGATAATGACAATATAATGTAGAGATAGGTATCTTCATCCATCATTAAATATGGTTTTTACGTGATTATTTAATTTTATATCTATTTTTCATGCTTTAATGTGTGCAAAAACAATTCCATTCAGTGGCGTAAGTAGGTTTTTAGTTTGTTAAGAATTTAATGTCAATGCGTCAAAGTGTCACATGATTAGAAACGTTTTTATCAGAAGTTTAATATCCAATTCCTTTTTGCGTTAATGCGCTAGGATACTGCCTAGTATACCTTATTATAAATTCATCACTAACTCGAACGATAGCTCAGATTTGTGGAGAGTTTAGGCGAAGGAGCACAATCTCTGTGTTAACAAAATGCCCTTCGAGTTGCATTGTATTCTGTGGACGTTTTTTAATTAAAACAATCATAAGAAATTATGCTCCTTACATCTACCCTCCATACTCAGATGATCAGTGTTGGCCCTGCAAGTGATAGATTGTGAATTTGATGATTCTAGAGAATTCGCAAAGAAAAAGATTCGCTAAGAATATAAATTTGTAGATAATAGGGTATTATGTAAAACAATACTTAAATATTCTGATTTCGAGTCATAAAAGCACATTTTTCTTTTAAAATATTAAAATTAAAAATCGTAATTTTTAAACTGTATATCACGTGACCTAAAACGTGGGTAAGCCCTGCTGTGATGTCATAGCGGTATGAGTCATAGACCATCAGTTAGTTCAATGAAGCAGCTAATATATCCATAATAAGTATTTATATTAATTATAATCAGATGTCTATGAATATATCTGTCAAACTTATTTGTGTTATTTCGTATAGTGATACCCATATTACGTCATCAAATTGATTGCCCGCGTTTTTAACAGTTTAAAAAAGGTTTTAAAATTTAATTTAATTTTTTGGCAAGAAAGCGTGTGTATTTTTCCGGAAAAAAATTTTTGGTGGCTTTTTATTAGCAAAATCAACATTTTGAAATACTTTTTCAAAAAAGAGTGGTATACCCTATTACGCCACTGAAAAGTCATCAAAATATTTGTAGATCAGTTAATTTACAATTTGTATCACATAACACCTAAATACATACCTACTTTTGAAGGTTTGTTAAATTATTGATTACAAATTGATTGTCTTTAGTTATGGTCAATTTAAAAACTTTATTTTCGTTGATATAGAAATTTTTAATTAAATAGGCAACTAACTTAATTCATTTCAATATAATTTACTGCAATATTTATAATGTTTTCTTTTCTATGAACTTAAGCGTAACATATATTAATATGGTACCTTTTCACCGAAATTAAAATACAATTTATTTGTAATTACTTGACACCATATAGACAATATAAAGTCCAATTGTCACATTGTTTTGTGTAAAAATGTTAACATAATTATCACATTTTAAAGATAAAATTGTTATTATTATTATTATTAATATAGCAGATTACCAGCTCTGTGAACTGGAACATAATGAAAACCAAAATTAGATGATTTATAACATAATTCATCATCAAAATTGAAAACACAGGTAAATTTGATCCGATTTTATTTGAATTTTTTTCGAATCCAACTAATTTTGGGTCACTCTTCTCAGCTGTGATGAAAATCACAGCTGAGATCAATTTTTTGCTAGCTATCACTTTTGTGCTTAATACCGGGACCAAGACTCCACATTCTTGAAATCTATTAGAGCTAGGTTAATTTTGATCATAAATTTGAAAATTATGATCCAAATTTAGTAGGATTACATACTTGATTTATCAAAATTGGATACAATTTGGATGTGATAGAGCAAAATTAAATTTTTTTGATTCTGATGACGTCATTGAGTTAAAAAATTCGATTTTTTTAATAACACAGGCAAATTTGATCCGATCTTATTGGAATTTTTTTTTAACCCACTGATTTAGGGTTATACTTTTCAGCAGTAATGTCAATTTTTCGCTAGCTATCACTTTTGTGCATAATTCCGGGACCAAGACTCCACATTCTTGAAAACTATTAAAGCTAGGTTAATTTTGATCATAAATTTGAAAAGTTTGACCCAAATTTAGTAGGATTACATACTTGATTTATCAAAATTGGATACAATTTGGATGTGATAGAGCAAAAATAAATTTTTTGGATTCTGATGACGTCATTGAGTTAAAAAATTCAATTTTTTTAATAACACAGGCAAATTTGATCCGATCTTATTGGAATTTTTTTTGAAACCCACTAATTTTGGGTCATTCTATTCAGCTGTGATGTCAATTTTTCACTAACTATTTATATAATTCCGGATTTAATTCCATATCATCCATCTACCGTTTTACTTTACTTTATAGTCATTTATTTATGTAAATAATTGGGCAACTCTACCTAAAATTTTCAGAATTGATTAAAACTTCATATAAAAAAAACTTTTTATTGAAAATTCTCTTGGTGCTCGCATATTCTGAAGAGGGAATTCGTTATACAATTAATATATCAAATGGAGAGATGATTTCGAAAATACGCACTATGATCTATTGTTTTATTAAAAAATGAAATTATAACAATAGTATTAATATATTATTTTTTTTTTGGTAGGCGGATAATAATCTACTTATTTAATACAGAAATTTACTATAGCAACAGAATTACCTAAATAAATTATATAAATAACGGTACCTATATTTTATATTAAATCAACACGAATTACAATGAATTTGACAAAACTTTAATTTCATTTTAAATATTTTAAGTGAAATTTTAATAACAATATGTTATTTACAAATCTGTAGGCTATATTTGATTTGTAAATATATTTGCCAAAATGTATTTCTAGATAGACAAATATTTAGCGATTTAAATTCTTAAGAACAGTACCTATACTGACTAAAAGGTGCTGCAATTTACAAACCGTTTGAATCTGAATCGTTCACTGTATCTGAATCGATGTCAATTTAAAGATTATTTCAGGTTTTAAAAAAAATCCCTAGCAAATTTTTGAAAAATGTCAAACATACTTAAAAAATGGTACCAATTCTAGGCATGCTTTGAATAGGCAAGGCACGCTATCAATAAATCGGGATTTGTTTTTCGATCAAAACTTAATATCCTCTAGCGAGCGCCATATTAAATCTTTTGTGACGCTACATAGTCTATAACCAGCGGACGATCAAGGCGCTTTTAACGATACTTCATTTATCAAATTATGATAAGTAGCTTAGACGCAAGGTGGGAAAAGATGAATATAGATAGATACATACCGGTCAAACATATAACACTCGCCATAGTATAGTCGGGGTAAAAATGCAAAGATTTTCAACTAAAATCTGGCTAGAGTAACTATCATACGAGTGCATTTTATGTTCTGAGTGTACGATATATTTTTGCACGTTTTTCTTCCTTAATTTTATAAACCGCTTAAAGGTTTTTTTACTTACATAATTAGTAGTTACAATCAAATTAGGAAAAAATGATTATAATATGCGGTTTGTCGGTATAGTTGAGATGTAGACTTTACTTATATAGAAAGTGAATAAATCTAAGTAAATAATTAAATTAACCACATTTTCAAATATTAAAAATGTAAATATAATAATTTTATTTACCATTCTGATTCATTTAACTATTTAACATATTGTAGTTTTTGTTTTCTAAACAAATTAGAATAATATTTTTCTAATTTTGTTCAATTTTTTTTATATATATTTGAGAATAAATTGATTTAAGTCAATTTTATTAAATTCCCCGTAATTGGCTTCGATTTAATCAAAGTCGATATGATTTTTCAATACCTACATCAATATTTGATAAACATTTCTTTATGCCTATACATTATCGACTAAGATTTTCGATATAACATGTTTATTTCACAGTTTTATGAATGTTTTAAAAAGATGAATCATAATAATCATACATCTTTAAAAAAAACACCGTTTCTGGATTGATTAGAATGAAAAAAGTGGGCTATTTTATATTCGATAGCTTATTAATTACTTTGAGCAATAGTGTTATATGTTACTATGGTTTTTTATCTACTAAAATTCAGTTGAAACCCGTTGTCGTGATTCTATTTTAAGCCACCGATTTTCGCATGGAATTAATTAACTGCAACTCATGAATAATAATTTTTATTTGAACTATGATGCGCATTAAAATTTGGGAAAACCCGTGTAAAAAAATTTCGTTTTTCGTCAGTATAGAGAAGGATAATTTCCAATAAAAAACTCCTATTCTCGGAACTATATCTTCACTATTTTTAATTATTATTTAAAGCTGAAAATAGGTCTTCGTACGTCATTTTTAGATTGATTTTAGAGCGTCAAAAACGAGTATCTCGCACTAAATAATTTTTTTTAAGGTATTAAATATTAATTGAAAAATCGAAATACCGAAAAACAAAAAACCGTTTTTTTGTCATCTTCACAATTCAATCTCAAAATTTACCTGTTTTTCAAATAATTCCCACAATAAAATTGTCCTTTAAATAAAACTAAAAATAAATCAATTATTATTAATAAAATATAAATAATAATTGTTTAGTGACAGTTTTGTCATTGATAAAATAATTATAAATACAATTAAACCAGAATTATTAATGGCTACAGTGAGTGGCTACCGTCAGTCAGTCAGCGTCATATCGATTTATAATCTGAATAATTAAAATAATTTTTGCAAATGACCATGATCTCTGATGAGAGTTAAACTTATTTACTAATATTATGTATACAAAGTTTATTTGACGATGGTAAAACCATAGTGATCCACGTGTTATTTTTCTTAAAAAGATGATTTACATGTGGGTACGAAAAATATGTGATTCTTCCAAGCCACACTCATCCAAGTGTTATTTATCATTATTTTTCTCAATCCAACATCATGAAGAATTGATTATTTAATGATTAAAAATAATTTAATAAAATAATATTTTTCCATCATCTCGACAATGATTAATATTTATTTTTTATAAATATTAAACAAAAAAAAAAACGTTAATTTCCTAAAAACTTAAAACACATTTTCTTTAATTTCTCACAAATATAAAAATGTTACTTAGGTCACTATTGTTCTACCGTTCCCATTTATATATACAGAATACAGATATACAAAAAATAAAAATAGAATATATATGTTTATAAAAAATGAACTATGATATTGTTTACAAAAAATTATATTGAGTGGTCAATAAATTTAATAATAAAAGAGAAAAATAAATGCAATTAATATAATTATGGTGGAAGCACTGGACACAATCAATTGAAATATTGAATGTATTGACCTGCGCTCCCGCCAATTTTAAGACGTTTTAAAATAGGTGATAATTCTTAAATAATTAAAACGATTTTTATCGATTGAGAGTTATCCTTCGAGTTTGAGAGTGTGCCCGTTTGAGAGATACAATTTAACAGTTGTAAAATCTGCCTTTTGTGCCGAGAGTTAATATTTTTATAAAAAATCTTTTATCCATTTGATAACTTGACAAATACAGTTTTAAAACCTAACAAAAACAAATGCTTGACTTAAAAGTACAAAATAATTTTTATAAGAATAAGAAATTTAATGTTAAAAGTGATTTTTTTAGTCTCCATATTAATTAAGCGTGGTTTTTTAGTTTTTAAAACTGAATTTTAAGAAGAATAAAAATCAGCGCTCATGCGTAATCAAATATAAATCTTCCCAAAGTCTCGTTAAATTTAAATCGTATCGTATTTTCGAATTCTGTTTGAATTTTGTAGGTTTAATAAAGAGAACATTGAACGAACTAGTCACTAAGGATGAGGCCACACAAACGTTAAAAATGACGGGTGTATAATTCAATTTACGCTATTTATAATGTATGGAGTTTCTCGAGATTTTTTTGAAAATCTTAAAACAATAATCATAGTGGCCTTAAAATCTCAACCTATATTATTAAACAATCGAGGTTACAAATCAAATGGTATAATTTTTGGATAAATTATTATTCTTAAATAATTTAAAATAAATTTCCATGCCTTTAGAATACTAAACAAAAATTTAAAAATAATTTTGTACTCACGTGTTATGAAGATTAAAATTTGATGAAAAAAAATTCAAAAAAAATGATTTATTTATAACATTAGCGCTTGCAAGAATAAACAATTAAATTAAAAAATAAATAAAAAACTTAAATATAAAAAAAAAATCAAAAAAACCAAAAAAAAAAAATTGAAAATCACTGATAACAACAATTATTGTGTGAAAAATTGAAAAACACGTCCGTGTTGATCCAATAACAAATTGGATATGTTTAAGTAAAATAAAAAAAAGAATTTCTTTTCAAACACCAAACGGCATGCGATCTAGAGAATGTTTTACCACCACTGTTTTATATATATATGTTAATACACCAATATGTACAGTCAAAATCAGTTACAGCGATATCGTTTATATTAACTAAATAAAAAAGGTTTAACCTCCGTTTTTATGACATACGCCTTATCACAGAGGCCACCCAAATCATTATTTGTTAATCTTTATAAAATTACATTAATTTTATGTGGAATAATGTGGGTGAAATCGGTGTTACTTCGTTCTTATCCAAGCGAAGACAATGTGATCAATTCCACAGACCCCATTAAATGGGGACATCGTTTATACCAACACCGCGAATAAAACACATATCGATTCATCAAACGAACAATCATTAAGACATACTTATGGTTTCTTCTGCCAAAGTCGCTGATAGTTAGCAAAAACCGTGAAACTTTCAGAATCGTAATAATTTTCAAATTGCATTCACCTACCTTAACCACAGAAATATCAATTATTTACCAGGAATTATTTTTTTTACTTGGGGCTCATTTGATGGCTGTTTCATTAGAATAATCTTTTACTGAGGAGAATTTAAAGCTCGACTTTTAAAAAGCGTGCAATACCAAAGAAACTCAATTGCAAAATCATCTTTCACTCAGGAAATGTGAAAGAGTTATCAAATTAACCCTTTGAAACATTTCCATCAGAAGGTAATTACTCCAGAGAGTCATAATTGAAGTCAAGTAATGTATTATTTTTAGTTTTACAATACCACGCAACTACAAAAATATATAATATATTGTGTCCAAGTGATGCTTATAAATTTGATAATATAGATATCTCTCTTCAATCATCAATACTCTAATTATGGTCGTCTCTGTTCATCAAACGATGGATATTCGATGAAATCATAATTCAATTAAAATTTTGTTGTTATATCATCGACAACCTTATATTTTTATGGTATTATTATAAACTATAAGATTGTCTAAATATTTTAGATAGTTTTTTTATCACACTCTGTAGATTTTTTGTTATAGAAATATCCAATTGAAAAGGATAACCTATATGATTCATCATTTTTTTCAGCCAACTTTGAACTAAAATAAAATAAATTTAAACTATTTATAAAGTTTCATTCCTTGCATATCTCCTTAATCACTTAAGGACCATTTCATATTATTTCAATGTCGTTAGAATTGATTTTGACTGTAGGTATATTGTTAATACACCAATACTTATATTGTTAGCTTAGAGGATGGATGAATGTGGAATCGGTCCGTAATCGTGTAGCAAACAAACATATACATATACATACACTCTCGTATTATTTTATCATCTTCTCGTCCATTGAGTAGCGCAATCACTATCACATACACACATACTTACATACATATACATACTTTTTCTGTTCGCTTCCGTCATTTCTCATCGTGAACTTGACATTGTTGTTCCTTATATCTCTGTATACTTTATTTGTTGTACAGTTTATAACAATTAAATTGTACCATTTTGAATTCAAGAATTATCGTAAGTTTTCTTCTGCACATGTGGCTTGTTTTAGGACGTACGAGCACCAAGGCAATTTTAAATAAAAAGCTTGATTTTTTTTTATATGAAGTTGGATTAAGTCTAAATCAATCTGAAAATTAGGGGGTGGGGGTAGATGAATGATGATCTTACGGATTTTTAGGCCACTCTAATCTCGGACAAACATTTTTCGACAAGCCTCGTATACGAATGCAAAAAATTGATTAGTGATAATCTAAATTTAATGTTCCATGTCATGCAGGACTTTCTATCAAGAATAACTTTTTTTCATTAAACAAATAAAATAAAAAAACTTTTCTATATGGTACCGACTTAATTGGACACACTGTATAAAAAGTTTGACAATATTTATTAAGAAAAACGCACATAAGCATAGATAATGCAATTTTATTGATCTCAAGTGTACATATTCAGGATATAATACTTTCATATAAATATTATTTGTATTAATTTGAATTCACAATTTTTATATAACTAGGAAATCCTTATCAACCTACGGGCGACATTTCGCCTTTTTTATTTTTATCTAAATCATAAGGTTTATAAACACATCTTAAAAAAAGAAATTTATCTTACGTTTAGTGATGCCTATGATCAAAACTTAATCTGTATTGGAAAAATCTTATCAAATTTTATTTTTTTTTAAAGTTAGGCACTAATTTCTTGCGTTTGACCTAAAAGGTTTTCTTTGTAAACAATAATTTTGAGAATTGATATAATTCAAGAAATTTCACTGCAAAATTAATCCTTTAAATATTTCATTTTAAGAGAAAATTTACTTTCATACAAAGTTTTGATCTCCCAAATCCTTGAGACATATTTTTCGGATTTCCTTTCAGTTAGTATACGATGTTTTTCGTATGCAGTTTCTGTGGCAACTGGATCATTCTGGGATGACGAAGATTTTGGATTCAAAAGTAGCTTTGTAGCATTATAGTTATTAACAAATTAAAGTAGCTTTATCGCTGTAACTTTATGTTTCTATAACAAAAGTTGTCACCAAAAAATTTCAAAGGATTTTCATATTCAGGACCTTCGGAGTCGATTGTGTACCATTATATATTATTCTTATACTTTTCGGACAACCATACTTGAATACTTTTCAAATCTGCACATTTTTATTGTTAACCTCGAAGAAATTTAACGAAAAACAAATTAATTTTTTACAAAGAAGAACTGAAAGAACAGTAAAAATTATAAAATCGATAATTTATTGTGAGTATCTGGAGATATATGAAACGAAAACATAAAATGGTTTTTTGATTCTTACATTTTCAATCAGATGGATTTAATAAAAATGTATACAATGTACGAGTATACAGAATGTTCGATTTACATCTAGGCATATAAATATCACGAGTATGACAGAATACATGCGTTATGCAATGCATCTAAGTGAGAGAGGTATTATATATATGTGTTGAAGCTTCGATATGCGTTGAGATAGTTGTAAGACGCTTGGAGAGTGGGAGTTTCTTAGTTGAATATATGAACTACAACAGATAAGCCACGATACAAGTCACTTTTGCAATTTCAAATAACATCTATAATACCTCCTACTTAGATGCATTGCTTAACGTATGTACTCTGTCATACTCGTGATATTTATATGCCTAGATGTAAATCGAACATTTTGTATACATAGTGAAATTCAAATGGTTGTATCTAATATACTTTAGGTGGGTACTGAATATGAACAGATACATCGAAATCTAGGTCAAGTTCAATTTATGTAGCCACTAGCCACCAAGCGATCTTTATATCATTATATTATGTTATGTGAGATACTCATTTAATATATTCAGCTATCGGTTATAGATTAAGAGCTGGCAACATTAACGATAGTTTATTTTAAAATGATTGAATTTCGTATAATTCTTTCTTTATTGAACTTAACTAAGGTAGAAATACGTTCTTATCAACTGAAGGTGGCTGCGTTAACTAACGCTGGATGCAGCGTTTATTTTCACGAAAGGGGTGATAATGTCAACGATATCCAGATTCAGAGCTAGATCTTTCTACGGTAGCTACGCTCGCCGGAAGAGTTGTCAATATTTGTAAGAAAAATTTTATTTTGGGGTACAAATCTTAGTCGCATGCTTCAACGAGATGGGCTACCGACTCTGGTATGGTGGAATTGTTTACACATTCTGTTTTCCAAGTTGATTCACTATCATTAATGAATCACCGGTACATCTGAACCACTTTTTTCACTGGCTAGATACCGATATTCAAGTCCTTGACACCAACATTTTGTTCAGGTAGTAAAACCCCCAAATGAAATTGTTCGAGTACCGACGGAGACAATCTTTGCTCCAAATCATTGATAACCGAATTTAATAGAGATTTATAAATTGATTTCCGAAAGTATCCTTCGACCGATTTTGTTATCCTTTTTTTTAGAATTTTTGTAATTTACATGCTTTGCAGCAACTGATTAACTCGAAGCGATATACGCTAATTAAATTTTTCGTATTTTCACTGGAATTATATATTACGTGAATGAAATTACTAAGAAATCTTTTTATAGAAACTGTTTTTATTAGAAAATTATAAACAAAAATAGCTAATTTATGCAAGCTATGAATTTGTATAGATAATTTAAACAATACAATTTTTTAGGGCTCATTAAGAAACAATTACTTTCTTGAAAAACATCTTTTTATTATTTATAAAGTTTCAAGGAAAAATACCCTGCTATGATTTTCAAAGTAGCTATTTATAAAAAATATAAAAATAATTGGTAAAACCGAAACTGTGTGTCTTGTAATGTGAAAATAATCTGTTTCGCTTCGTAAAAAATTAGAAAATAATTTTAAAATAAATTATAGTTTAAAAAAAGGACACGCTTTATTGCACTAAAAAGTGGAAAATAGTTTTAATTGTGATGTAAAATTCAAAGCCCATATAAGCTATAATTTATTTTCTCATTTTTTAGTTTCGCTATGTTAGTTTCGCTGTACTATTTAGGTAACAAAATAGAAATTAAAACAAGTGAAAACAAACAATTGACTGAGTTAATTGTTGAAATACTATGTATAGACAGTGTTGATTACTCTGTCACATTACAGATACATACATGTTACACATATATAACTGATATTGCCATATAATACATACTATACAAATTGGGGGATAGTTTGCGCTCTCACGGATAAACAGTGATGATTACGAAATAATGTTTCAAACAAAAGTTGTGAATTTTTTTATAAGTAACATTTTTTACATTTAAACTTTTGTACTATCTCTAACGGTTTACAAGATGGGTCCTATGTTGCTCATTTACGAACTCGACCTCACTTTTTACGTCCTAAGCACGCTATAAAAATTTCAGCTTGATATCTCTTTTTGTTTTTGAGTAATCGTGATGACAGACGACAGACAGACAGACAACCGGAAATGGACTAATTAAGTGATTTTATGAACACCTATACCAAAATTTTGTTCATAGTTTGATAGAAGAATAGGTTTTCAGTAAACAAAAACTTGCAATAAAAAGTTCAAAAATTTATCTAAAATTTCTTCAGCAGACGAGCCATGGTTGTCTATTCTTAAAAATATTTTGCTTACGATATTTTAATTTTTGAAAATTTTGAAATAGATTATTAAGTAATTAATTAAGCAATCAATTCATAGAAACAAGTTTATTTGGAATACCTTCAAGTTGGTTCAGTTTTTTCAACAGAATCTCGTAAATTCATAAATTTTATCAGATCTAAGAACATTGAGTAATAATTACAAATTTTAATAATTAATTAAATTAATTTTATCAATTTTAAGTGAAATATACAAAATTTAAAACACCTCCGACAATATTACGGTTTTTTCTTTATAGCTCTGTCCAAAGCTAAATCGAATTTTTTAAACATGGTGCCACAGGCTGGTACACAGATACACAAGTTAAACTTACGACATCCCTCTTTTGGGGGTTTAAAAAATAATGACACATACTTGATTTACAGACGTTTGATCAATTAATCTTACTTTGTAAGTCGTAAATAATGCTAAGAGAAAAGTTCTCCGTGTACTTTGTTTAAAATTTGATTACTATTGAATATATTGCAATATCTTTTAAAATTTGTACCTTAATTTAATTAATTGATTAAAAAATATGATTAATATTCACGTGCGTAACTTAAAATTGTATATGAAGGCATGAGGAGTCGATACATATGGACAATTTCATTTTCAAGGACATTCACTTTAATGAGATACACACTTTAATGTTATCAAAAACAAAAATCCAAAAGACTTGCAAAAAAATTTTGAGCCGAAACGATTATATTTTTCAATAAATTATCCACGCTGCTCTCTGGAAAAATATCTCTTCATTTTTTTACTCTATTGATGTTTTTGGAGTATTTCTAACAATTGATTGTAAATGGCCACTAGATCTGAGTCTAGACCCATTTATGGGACTGGTTAAGCTCCAAAAGACAAAAAAAAAAAAGATTCAGGAGTCTCGGTCTAAAAGATGAGCTTTTTAATATTTTTATATATTTTATATATTTTAATAGTAAACTGAATTAAAAGTTAAAGAAGCTGTTTTTTTTTTGCTACGTTCGTGATTCTCTTCAAAAAATATTTATGAAAATACAGCCCCAATAAGCAAATTTTATCGTTAAAAAATTTATAATAATATGCATTATCTACAATTGTATTGAATTTATATAAAACGCGCTCACAATTAAAAAGTATAAACACAATATTATTGTGAATTATTACCAAATTATGACAAATTAATAAATATCACAGAAAATGTACAATAAATTATTAATTGTCACAATTATTATATTAATTCAAAACATTACAATAATTTATAATCAAATCGAACAGAAAACTGTAACTGATGAAAATAATTTATTCGAGTATATCTTTTGGAGGGATGGTTTTAAAGGTATCTGTGGTCCAATGGCCACAAAAATGCCATATGTTGGATGCCAAGGTATGCGATCATTATTTAAACATTTTATTTTTAGTAACTTAGATGATCCGGGCGAAATTTTCCCATGTAAATTTGTAATTAAGTGTATACAAATTTTTACATATAAAAACTTTTGAAATATAGGCAATTTTTCGACATAAATATATTAAAAGTTGCATAATAAAATTATAGAATCATCTGTCTCATTTCATTTTTTTAAATATTGTTTTTTTGTATCGAAAACAATAATTTTCGCTCAGCACTTAGTTTTCAAGATAAAAGCCATGATCTAAAAGTAAATTTTTTAAGTTAGAAATTGTTTATTCAGGAAATTTTCTGAAAAATTTGTTTTCATTGTAAACTAAGTCTTTCTTATAATTTTAATGCTTGGTTTATAAAAATTTTTTTAAGTTGTTTACAAATAATACAATTTTAGGTGTATTAACCGAAGATGATGCAATTGTTTTTGTTGAAAAAGATTCATCTTCACGATACGGTAATCAGGAATATGCGACTGATTTGGCATCCTTTTCGAATCGTCGTCCACTTAATATTACAATAACATATCCAAAATTGGGAGTTATACCAAAAAAAACAGATCGCTTATCATTTATAGCCATCGAATATAATATAACTGATGGTGTAGGATCCACGGAATTATTACAGGGGGGTGTTGGAAAAACATTTGCCACAATTGCGTTAACATCGGATGCGTGTAATGGTTTTGAATATCGTATACGTTTTTATCGTATACGATATACGTTGGGTGTCTAACATGAGATATTTGGTTTATATCGAATAATTTATTTATAAGAAATGTCGAATTTTCTAAAGGTCTAAAGATGACTACTGTGAACCACACATACTACGTATATACAAGGTATCGCATTTAAGATGAAGACGCCCTCATATTTTTGTTATTAATAGGAATATCGATTTTAAATTTTGCACAGTCACGCAGTGGTGATGAGTCACAATTTTAAGATACTTAACCGAAGTCAGAACTTTAAACTCATCCTACTACAAATTGACAAAAAAGGTAATTTAATGGAGAGTGTTCTTAGATATGTTTCAAGTGTAACTTTGGGTTTCCGTACCCAAAAAATTTGAGATTTTTCAACTCTCTCTGCAGTTAGGCAAATTTCCTGATATTTTTTCATCCAAAATCAAGAAAATCAAAAAATTCCTTTCCCATAAATTTTTCTTTGCAGCCACATTTTCTTTATTACAAAACTTACCTTTATCGAGGTGTATCACATGCGCGTAAAAACCCGAAATCAATTATTCCCCTTCTTGAAAACTTTCTATTTCTGGTATTATGCGGAAGTATACATTCCTTATAATCGAATCTAAAACATTTTTTTTTTTTGTAATATGATTCTTAAAATTAACGATGAGTAAGTAATTCGGCCTTTTTATTGATAAAAATATTTTTGGTGACATATTCTAGAAAATGAATTAATATCCTCCATAAACAAAGTTATATCAAATTGCGTAAATTAAATTCTAATTTTAGAAAATAAAAATGGTTAAGTATGAGTATGTCAGTCAAATCAAAGGTTCGATAAGCAAATCAGCAATATAATGAGTCTTATAAGTAACAGAGCTGTCTTTAATATTAAATTACATCCCTAATTTTATAATTAATTGAATAAGTTAATAATTGGAGAAGTAATTATAATAGTTTAAAGCAGTTTTAAAACCAAATTGTTAACAATTTACCTGTGAATTAACCTACAAAATCGTACCATCTAACCCCATTAGATTATTTTCTTTGGGTATATGTAATCGGCGTAGTTTGCCAACGCCGATACAACAGTGACGGTTGAACAATTGGAATACAAATATTCAGCGAGTGTATTTGGCGAAATATGACCGCAAATGTGGCGAAAAGTATGTGAAAATTGGATATCCAGATTGCGCCAGCCACAGTGCCTACATCAATGAATATAAGATAGAAGGGTGTATTAACCGAATTGTGGATTTTCCTGAAAATCGTTATATATTTTAAATTTTGTTTTATTTTTTAAATTTTCTATCCTTCTTTTTCTTTCATAACAAAATTATCAATTAATTAATTATTTACTAAAGGTAAGTATTAAGATAATTATGTGATTATACATAGACCAGGTAGCTGTGTGGTTATAGTACTTTCCTTTGAAACTAAGGTATGCTGGTTCGTATCCTGGTGGGATTAATATTTTTACTTTTAAATAAATGAATTTTTCCTGTTGTTTAAATTTTCCACTCTTTTTATAGTTAAACCCGCCTTCTGGTCATAAATCATGTCAATTATACATATGTCGTAAATTCTAAAAACTATTCTTTCAGGGGGTGGGAACTCTAATGAATCGAATACAGAAAACCGCATTTAAATCCGTCTTACTGTTCAAATTTTCGAACTTTAGTGCTTCGTTTCCGCAACTAATTCATTATTATTAAACTTTGAGTTTGATTATGAGAATTATTAAATCAAACTCATATTTATAGCAAACTATCTAATGATAATTTTCGGTCCAAAGCCCTAAATACAATAAATTTTTTAATCTAATGGCTTTATGTATGAATATAAAAAAATATGCCTTGAAAGAAGAAAAATCATTTCTCTCTAGATAATCGAAAAATGATATCTTCTAATTTTCTGTGACATACATTTATTTCATTATTAAGTGTAAAAGGAAATTCGATTTTTCTGCGTGGGTGTAATATACCAGATGTCGCATAAGTAACGGAACAGCTCAATAACTGCACAGAAAAAAGTTTCTGATAAGTTAAAAAGTAATACCTAGTGCTTAAAAGTTATAATTGTCGAATATCGAAATGAGGTGCAAATGCTTCTTTGGGGTATGAAAGAAGGGGACAGAAGAGTGCAAGGATGGGGACAGCCAGAATATTATGCGGTGATTATTTCTTAATAATAAATAATATAAATAAATACGAAACGTTTTATATTTTAAATTTTGTTTTATTTTTTTCTATACCATTTTTCCTTTCAGAAAAAAATTATTAACTAATAAATTATTTATAAAGGTAAGTATTAAGTTAATTATAAGGCTTTACATAAGCTAGGCAGCTGTGTGGAGATAACACTTGTCTATGACACCATGGTATGCTGGTTCGTACCCTGGTGGTATTAACAGTAGAATAAATAAATTTTTCCTGAAAACCGTTATATATTTCAAATTTTGTTTTATTTTTCAAATTTTCTATCCTACTTTTTCTTTCAGAACAAAATTTTCAATTAATTAATTATTTACTAAAGGTAAGGTAATTTTCTATCCTACTTTTTCTTTCAGAATAAAATTTTCAATTAATTAATTATTTACTAAAGGTAAGGTAATTTTTTATCCTACTTTTTCTTTCAGAACAAAATTTTCAATTAATTTAAGATAATTATGTGATTGTATGTAGACCAAGTAGCTATGTGGTTATAGTACTTTCCTTTGAAACTAAGGTATGCTGGTTCGTATCCTGGTGGGTGTAATATTTTTACTTTTAAATAAATGAATTTTTCCTGTTAATTACACATATGTCATAAATCACTATTCTTTCAGGGGGTGGGAACTTAAATAATCATAAATATTCTTTAAGATCATAAATCATTTTTGAATAGGAAAACATGTAATAAGGTTTATCTCACTCATATTCTCCTATTACAATATATTAAAATTGTAGTACTAAAATTTAAAAAAAGCTTGGTTGCGCTAAAATTTTAAACTTTTTAATAGGAGAACATGTCCTATGGTTTATCATACTCATATTCTCCTATTACAAAATCTGATGAAATTTCATTTAACAAGAATAAATTTTAGCATGCAAGCAAAAATACGTATTTTTTTAATATTTTGTAATAGGAGAATATGAGTGAGATCAACCATTGGACATGTTCTCCTATTAAAAAGTTTCAAATTTTAGCGTAAGCAAGCTATTTTTTAATTTTAGTACTACAATTTTAATATATTGTAATAGGAGAATATGAGTGAGATAAACCTTATTACATGTTTTCCTATTCAAAAATGATTTATGATCTTAAAGAATATTTATGATTATTTAAGTTAACACCCTCTGAAAGATTGATTGGTAATTATGATTTATGACATATGTATAATTTACATGATTTATGACAAGAAGGCGGGTTTAACTATAAAAAGAGCGGAAAATTTAAACAACAGGAAAACTTCATTTATTTAAATGTAAAAATATTAATCCCAAGAGGATACGTACCATCTAACTTTAGTTTCAAAGGAAAGTACTATAACCACACAGCTACCTGGTCTATGTATGATCATATCTTAATATAATTAACTTTTATGAATAATTTATTAGTTCATAATTTTTTTCTGAAAGGAAAAATGGTATAGAAAAAAATAAAACAAAATTTAAAATATAAAACGTTTCGTACTTATTTATATTATTTATTATTAATTAAGAAAAAATGAAAAAATTTTTATCCCGAAAATTGATTTTATACTGTATAAAATAACCTTTATTATTCATTCATATTTATTTTAGGTGAAATATGTACAAATATGTGAATATAATAAAATATCGTTTTTATACATTTTTTTAATATTCAATATTTCATTTTTCATCGATGGCACCACATCGAAATTAATGTTAGTTCAACAGGTTTACCATAGATGACACAACTGTCGAAATTATCTTAGTTCAACAAGTTTCCTATAGATGGCATTACCATCGAAATTAATAGTTAGTTCAACCGGGCCAACATAGATGGCATTACCATCGAAATTAATAGTTAGTTCAACAAGTTTGTCATAGATGGCATTGCCATCGAAATTAATTGTTAGTTCAAGAAGTTTGTCATAGATGGCATTGCCATCGAAATTAATAGTTAGTTCAACAAGTTAATCATAGACGGCACTGCCATCGAAATTAATAGTTAGTTCAACAAGTTTGTCATAGATGGCACTGCCATCGAAATTAATAGTTAGTTCAACAAGTTTGTCATAGATGGCATTGCCATCGAAATTAATAGTTAGTTCAACAGGTTTGTCATAGATGGCAACTCCGTCGTAATTAATAGTTTGCTCATTATAAAATTTCACCATATTTCTCAACTTTTAGGTAAAATATATTGAAAACTATGAGTTGAAACAGCTTTCTAGCGGTTGTAATTTATTTTGTCTTTACAATTTATCGATATAAATGATTAAAAGAACCTTTAGCATTCATGTTTAATTCACACTTCTAGTTTATTTCACACTTTTCCTTGTTTAATAATTTACCTTAATTATTAATTATTTTAATCAAATATCGCTCTGTTTAAAAGTTAATTACCTATTAAATTTTTATTGGCTGATATTTTTAAAAGTAATTATACAAATTTCCTTAAATTAGATCTATTAAGCTACCCATGGCAATGGTACAATCCACAAATGAGACTAAGTTCTTTTGTCATCTTAATTATGGCTAATTTATTGCTCCAGCCAGCAGCCTATAGTAATAGAGATATATTCTAGGAACCAAAAATTTCCTAATTCTAACCATTTCTGAGCAAAAAGTGTTAGACTGCACCGCATAATATTCTGGCTATTCGATCATAAACGAAGACGCCAAGGCTTTAATAAAAAATTTTTTAATCTTTAATAAAAAATTTTCTGATGCTGACCAATTAATGAGACCAACTGACCTTTTATGACCAATTTCTGACCTTTCAGATGGTATAATTGGTCAATCGAAATTCCTTCCGCACATGAGGTGCTAAGATCGCGGAGCTACGAAAAAATCTTCAATTTTTTCAACATTTGTACTAGGAGAACATAAGTACGAATTAGTAGTTCCTGATAGGGAGAAAAAGCAAGTAAGTGTTTTCACCCCGAAAGTCTAAAATTTTATTTTGGCAGAAAGTTATTGGTCTGCCTAGAAGTCATACTCACCAAACACGGGTGTGCAGACCACTAACTTTCTGACTTACGAGGGGACAACAATTACCTTGCTATCAGGTACTACTAATTCCGTCCGTCCATGATGTTCTCCTAGTAGAAATGTGAAAAAAATTGAAGTTTTTGAACGAAAAAAAACTAAAATTTTTCATCATTTGTACTAGGCAAACATGTTGTGGTGGAAATTTAAAAAAAAAATGAAAATAAAAATCAGAATTTGCTTAAAACAAAGAAGAAGAATTTTTTTTAATACAGTCCTACCCTAGTTTCGAACCAGGCGACTATCTATTCGTAGTCAGATACGCTAACCACTATACCATAAGGGATCTGTTATTCATATTAATAAATAATTATATTAATATTTTCGACATTCACTCAATATTCCCTAATAAAAATTATAACAAAAAGTAAAACTCATTTTCGGAAAATTTTGTGATGTTTTATTAGAAAAAGAAATGGCAAACGAAGTTTGAAATACTTACCTATCGCAAAGTTCGAAATACTTACCTATTTTTAACTGAAATAATAATGTATAGCTACAGAGAGATGGGGAAAAATAAAAGAAAAACAGGTTTTGACTTTTCAACTTTATTTAAATAAAATCAAAATACATAAAAA
Source organism: Chrysoperla carnea (assembly GCF_905475395.1). Lineage (NCBI taxonomy): Eukaryota > Metazoa > Arthropoda > Insecta > Neuroptera > Chrysopidae > Chrysoperla > Chrysoperla carnea. Next base: position 3,658,707 of record NC_058338.1, on the reverse strand, counting down.
CTATTTACGAATTACTTCCACATAATTCCATATAACTAATTTCATCTTAAAAAAATTTTTTTGCATCAACTTTTTTTTTACAAACCAAATACCACAAAAAAATAAAATGAAAATCCAAAAAAAATTTGTTGATTACGTATCGAAAATGAAAAATGATTGGTAAGGCCACAATTTTTTTAATCCTTATCAGTATCAGACGACAATAAAAAAAAATTTAAAAATTTACAATCAATAATATAAAAAATCTTTTAAAAACATTCCCCCTCAACTTTTTTTTTTACAAAATTTGTCACATGATTGGTGCAAAAGATAATAAAAAGTGAATTGACAGGTCTGGAGTCAAACTATTATTATTCTAGGATATGGCACGTGGTTTTTTTGCCCCGTGGTAAATAAGCTGCTGAGTCGATGTGGAACATTTTCTCTCATAGAACATAGAACATAGTTTTAAAAAATATCCTATCTCTTTCTCCACTATTAAAATAAATAGTGGAGAAATATCCCTGATAAAACCATCCGACTCAAAGCATGCGCGTTACGACAGAGACAACTTTTTTAATTTTTTTTAATATTAAATTAAACTGACCAATTATTTATATTAGCTGACCAATTATCAGCGAATGCTTCCCGATCGCGCATAGGTGGAGTTTTTTATTTTTTCTGCGAATGAGGTGCTAAACTTATTAATTGACCTTGAAAAACTTTAATCTTTAATAAAAAATTTTCTGATGCTGACCAATTAATGAGACCAACTGACCTTTTATGACCAATTTCTGACCTTTCAGATGGTATAATGGTCAATCGAAATTCCGCACATGAGGTGCTAAGATCGCGGAGCTTTCTTGTTAAATGAAATTTCATTAGATTTTGTAATAGGAGAACATGTTATTTCACAAAAACAAAAAAATTAATTATGTTAGTAAAATTGATTTCTCCGGCATAATAATTACCTAATTAATTAAAAATTAATCGGGACAATGCTGGATACGAACCGAAGGACTCTGTAACCCAAGGCAAGTTAGCTAACCACTATTCCAACTTTGACATACCATTCTTATCAATAATGTAATATACATACCTTTTACTCACCTTTTTAAATAAACTCAAGATGTTTTATAAAAAAATGTTCATCTAAGTTACGTATCCGTTCATACGGATTCTTAAAAAAATTACGTTTTGTAATCAATAACAGCTACTTAAAAGTTTAAGTCTTACGTGTATAAAATGAATTTTAATAATTCGATAAGCTTTATGAATTAAAATCATTTTGTACAATTTTTTTTTTATACTTCATTAATTTTGAATACATTCTGGTCAAAAAAAATCTATTACAATGCATTTAAGTGTGTTAATCATTTTGATTTGTTTAAATCCACTTCATGGAATACTAGACCTTTTAAAAGGACATCGATCTAAAATACGACCAAAAACCACTACAGTATTACGCCTACGCCCAACTCCGAAAAGTTCAACTACAATTGGAAAACTGCACGATATCCAAGGATATGGATTTAATAGTCTTCCAAAAACTACCAAAATCATTACAACTCTACGTACTACAACTAAAAAACCGGCTAAGAAAACTACAATTAAACCAAAAACGAAACTAGTTGAAATAACAAAACCAATTGAATTCACAACTGTAATGACTTTAAAGCAACCTACATATGCTATCACGAAAGAACCGACGAACTTAATTACAACGACAAAAAAAATAAGTCATACGGGCGATCATTTGTCTGAAGATGAAATTCTCTCTGATATTGCTGATATTGACGATGAGGATGAAATGCCTGCATTTAAGATGGATGAGATGGCACGTGGACAATTTTGTAAGTAATTTATATTTTATATATTATTACTCTAGCAAGTTTTTTTCTGTCCTACCCATATCTTTCTTATTCCTATATCAAATTACATGATTCACCCCTTATGAAAAATATACTCACGGTCTAAAAATTCCTTTTTTCTATCGACTTTTACGATTAATTTTATTTACTAAAATAATATGTTTTTTAAGCTCCAACAGAATGTTTCGATATGGACAAGAAACAGTTTTGCTTTATGCCGTGTCCAAGTCTTGTAAAATTTTCAACGAAACAATGTGATATCTGTCAATGCAGAAAACCAACATTAAGACAATGCGATTTAGAAGCATGCCAATAATACGCAATAAGGAAAGGATCAATGAAGCTGCGTTTAATCAATTTTTAGAGATTTACTACTTATGTACAAAATCATAATTTTCACACTAAATAAATTAAATTTCAAAAACAAAACCCCATTAATTTATCCCGTTTACGCAGAAAAGAACAAACCGTTCTCATCAATTATGCTCCACAACACGATTTACCTTCTATGACAATAACAAACAACAACAATAGGCGCTACAGCCCGACGTGGGTCTTGGTCTTGTGAACTTACGGTCCTGGGTCTTGTGAACTTGTTGAAAGTGAACTAGTTGGTTTTATATTTGTGGGTAGGCAATTTAAAAAAATTTGTGTGTAGGCAAGAGCTATTGAGACATTCAGGCTTCCGTAAAAGTAAGGTTAATAAAATACGCAAAATCAGTAAAAAAGAAATATGTATATAAAATATATTTACAAAAACAAACATAGAGTTTTAAAATCTTGATGTGTATTTTAATAATTTGAGCCACTGAAATAAAAAGTCCGATCATCAGTTTGATATAAAGATATCACTTTCCAAGCTTATTTTTTATTATTGCCAAATAAAAGATACTTTTACATCTAAATAGTCTTTTGAATCAATAGGGTGGGTATTCCACTATTTTTGAAAAAGTATTTCAAAATGTTGACTTTGCTAATAAAAAGCCATCAAAAATTTATTTCGGAAAAATACACACGCTTTCTTGATAAAAACTTAAATTTTAAACCATTTTTAAACTTTCAAAAACGCGGGCATCCAATTCGATAACATAATATCGGTATCATTACACGAAATAACACAAAAAAGTTCGACAGATATATTCATAGACATCTGATTATAATAAATATACATACTTATTATCTATGGATATATTATACCCAGCTGTCTACACTGAACTAACTGATGGTCTATGGCTCATACCGATATTCCATTGTGTAATGTTTAAAGTGATTTCCCTATTTTCGCTTACATGATCAATAACGATTATTGATACACTGTTGTTTCAGTGACTCGAACTATTGAACAATAATTGATTGCATATTGCGTTATACTTGTTCAAAAATCGGTTGTTTATGCGCTAAATATAACGTAACAATACTTGTTAAGGCACTAACCAAAAATATAACATCAAACCAACGATGGTAAAAATTAAATTGTAAATCACCTAACACTTGTGTAATTATTATACGATATTCAGCTGGCATGTTCATGCGCATTAATAGAACGGACGATACAAAATACATGCCCATTATTTCAGCTAATATTAATACAATTATATTCGAACTTTTACTCGATGATAATTTATAGAAAAACTGCAAAAGAAAATTTGTATTATAACAAATATATATTTACTGAGAACTTGTTCCCGAAGTAAGGAGGGGCTAGAACGTAGTGGGCGGATCTTGGGAGTGAGTACGTTAATGCGTCTCAGTCCAGGATAGGCTGTAATGTGTCTAAAAATTTGTCGACTACTTTTTCATAGTTGGGGGGTTTAAAATTGATTTATTGAGAACCATATTCCTGTAAGAAATAATTGAATAAAAAACGACAAAAATCGTTTTGCCCGAAAATGTTCTAATTCCCCCGAAAGAGAAGTCTTCGGCTATACAAATTTTCGTAAGGGAATAATTCGTAAGGGACACAACCTTAACAACACTCTCAAATGTTTAGCCGATTTGAAATGATTAATAACCAGAATGATTAATAAATAATCCTATCTGCCATCTTACCTTCGTTAAAGTCAACAAAAGGCCTCGTATCGACGTAACAACAATACAACCCACTAAAAAGAATGAAATATGCTGTGACCAAAAATTAACATCAATATCGAATCCCATCCAATGTACAGCAATTTCAATACCTCTTGTGACCGGATCTTTTTTACCAACACGATCAAAAACAATATTAATTACACACTAAAAATCAAATAAAATATGTTTCACATACTTTAAAAAGGAAATTTTATCGAAATTTTAAAAATATTCTTACAATAAAAATTTTCCACAAACAATAAAGTGAGAAAAAGTATCCAACAAAATTAAAATATTTCCCTTGAAATGTTTTTGACCATTCAATTTTTTCTAACATATTTCTAGTATCGTGTACTTCTAAAAATAATTGACGACTTAACTCTTCTAGACCAGATATTTCTAATCTTAGTTGATGTATATCTAAAATTAAAAAAAAATTAATGGAGAGTATAGCACCTGGAATCGCCTGACACTGAATAACACAGTCAGACCGATCTGGGTACCGGATCAATGTGGCGTTATGATCGAAAAACAAATTTTAATTTATTATTACCGTGTTAGGTATCAAATGAAAGGGTATAATGAGCATTTTTCGAAATATATACATGTGTTGTTATTTTATCACAAAATGATAGCCCTAAAATAGTTTAAATAAAATAAAGTTCGAAAACTAAAACCTCGCCGACTATAAAATCACGCTCTTAAAAGTATGAAAACAGGAAATATTTTCGTCTGATATTGAAAGAGATCCCTCGACTATAATACAATTTTACTTATCGTAACAATTTCAGATGAAAATATTTTCTTGTTTTCTTTTAAGAGCGTGATTATTTCAGATCTTATCATCTATTCTCGCATATTTTCAAATTTTAACGAAAGATACCCATAGAAAGATAAGGCCCATTCTGGAGTAAGTGACTTTAGACAGAATTTGGTGGTTTTTTCCAGTTTAATATGAAATAAAATTTTGATTTGAACTCACTTTCATCATTGCCACGACTTACAGTGACTGATGAAAGCATATTCCATAATCCAGATTTTTTATTTAAATGTTCTTTATTTGTTGTTAATGATTTCTTTTTTGCTAATGCAATTCGTTTTTTCTTCACTAAAATCATATCCATTGTATGCATTAATTTCTTTTCAATACTTAATACATCGCTTTCCGATACATTCCTAAAACAAAAATCAAATTAATTAAAAATATTCAAAGCCTCTTTAATTTTTGGCTTATAGAGGTCCTTTAAAACGATATAAGATCTTCGGAACGCCTAAGATTGTACTCAGACCATATCTGTCTTGTAGTAACCCAAGTTCGATCCTCCACCCGTCTAAGGTTGGCCTTTCTTAACATATCCTAATTTAAAAGCAACTTGCAGTTCACAAACGAAACTCCTGAATGTCTATTAATGCTTGTGTCCGCAAGCCTTTCGCTTTACAATTCAATGTAATAACTCTGATTTCTTTTTTCCAACGGCTCATTTAAGGACGTTCGGCAATTCCGTGCTATTTTATCTTTGAGTGTTAAAAAATAATTGTATTTACAATACCTAATAAAGTAGGCCATAGACGTATATGGATAATTAACAGCACCAAATCCAGATAAAACAGCCATAACTGTTACACCAATAACACCGATTCTAGAAATGCATTGCTCTATAGAAAATATACCCTGCTTTGGACTCAATATTGGAAATGGTTCACCAATTTTCCAAAAAATAAATATAAATACAAACCATACAGCTATTGTTAATATTTTCGCTGTTTCTTTTTTTACTAGAAACAAAATATAATAAAACAGTTAAAAGATGCCATTTTGTAACATGAAGACACCATTTTGTATTTTACTTACTATTACGAATATTATTTATGCAAAAATATGCGATATAAAATGGTATTAACGCTATTACCATGAATAATAATAAATATAGTCCTAAATTCCAATGAAAGTACCTTGAACTAAAACCAAAAATATGTTCTCGAATTAATTAAAGTAGTCCTCGATATTATTTGATGGAAATAAATGGCCGTAAGCTGGAACAAACTGTTTTCTATCTTTCATATAAGAATAGACCACGCTAGTAACGGACGATCATGTACGTGGGATTCCAGACTCGGTAAAAAGAGAACGATGCTCTGACGTACGTTTTGTCTCTTTTTTTGGGCGGGACTTACTGGTGCACTTGTCCACTTAAAAAGAACCAAAACGTACGTCAAAACATCGGTCTCTTTTTATCGACTTTGGGCAGATCACACCCACTTCTTTAGTCTATTCTTATATGTCTATGATTTTCTATCATAAAGAAATCTGGATGATATCTTGAACACTGAACGTAAAATGTTCAAATGATCGTGTTAATCGAGTACCCTTGTCGTCTGAAAGTACGGGGTAGTTTGCGTCAAATCCGGTAGTTCTGATTTTTGATAAACTTGTTTGAAAAATCGAGAAACCGCAAAAACTTCGGTTTTTTTTTTTAGGTTTTAGTGGTTATAATCCTAAAGGGCTAGTTTTTGACAGTGTCTTTGAAGAAGACTCAATTTTCTACAATATGAGACTAGAATCGTCTCTGTAGACCTAATAGTTTCCGAGACAAAGTTGTTCAAAACTCATCATTTTTTCCAACTTTGGAAATTGTTTGCACTTCTCATTTTATTTTTTAACTTCCCATCACGAAACATACAGGGGTTAAGAAGAATCAGGGTCAAAATTTATTCAGAACGACAGATTATTGCATAAACAGAAAATACAAAGAAAGATTGTAGTACGTTGCAAGAAATGGGCAAAAATCAGCTACGGATTGCAAGCCAAGAAGAGTATAAAACTATTAGTACGGGAAATTTAATTTGACTTATGCTGTTTCCAATTTCCTGCCATGTATTACCACAAAAACCGTTTTATCGGTTGCCCTCTTACCTTGTGTCCATAAATCCAACAATTTCGAAAATAATCAACTCAAACATTGTACATGATAACGCCAACGTAATTGAGAAAATCAATTGTACAATTAAATGATGGATCTCATAATCTCGAAACAATTGTTTCACGAAAAACACCCAACCACCGGTGAAAAAACATGCCTAGAATGGAAATATAACCAAACAAATTATAAAAATTTTATTTTATTTTAATAATTAATGAAATAATTTACTTGAGATATTAAAATTATTGATGTATCTTCGACAAAACCCATCGTTTATGTTTATGTTGCAATTAAATTCATTCCGATTTTTTGATACGTTATCAAAACTGTCAAATGTAACATGTCAAAATGCCACACGTCAAATTTTATATTAAAGCCATATGTGGATTATCTTAATTTTTATGCTATTTTGAAATAAAATTAAGATATTAAGTATAATTATAATTAAACTTTTATTCATAAGATTTCATATTTAAAATTTGTGTTTAAGTCTTTTTTTCTAACCATTTTTATTCGCTATTTATTTATTTTTATCAAAGAAACAAACCTAATCTTTTGACAGTTCATAATGGAGGACATAATGTTTTAAATTTGAAAAATAAGCGCGAAATCTTTTTCTTGTTTATGCAATTCATATGACTTTTATTTTGAAAATTTCGGCAACAATTCCAAAAATCTAGGGTAGGACAAATTTAGACCATATTGTACGTTGTTATATCGTAAAATAGTTGGCCCATTCCCAACCACTACTCCATGAACCATTTGGAGCTGTTTAAGAACAGCAAGAGAGCTTTGACGTTGACGGACTTTAGGTAGGAGAGGTCGTCAAAGAGAGGCTGGTTCAAGTAAATCCATCTCCTCATGGCAAGAGCTGGACAGTGACAGAGAAGATGAGAAATTGTCTCTTCTTTCTCACCACAGTGACAGCTCCTGCAATAATCGTGATACACTGCCAGGCTTAGGCGTTCATCATGTCTGCCGCCCAACCAGTATCCTTTAATAGCCGCAACAACTTTGCTAACAGAAACCCTTGGAAATGATATAAGATCTTCGGATTGCCTGCGATTGTACTCAGACCATATCTGTCTTGTAGTACCACAAGTACGTTCCTCTCTCCATCTAAGATTGGCTTTTTTAAGTTATCCTCTTTGAGGAGCAACTTGCAATTCGCAAATGGAACTCCCGAATATTAATTGATGCTTGTGTCCGGCAGCATTGTGCCATTTCTAGCAAGCTTGTCGGCTTCATAATTTCCTGGAATGCCCCTGTGTACAAGGCCGGATTAATCTTCAACGGGGCCCTAGGCAACCATCAATTTGGAGGCCCTTTTTTCACGTCCATTTCCTTCTTTTTTTATCCGATAACCGATTACTTCTCTTATAGAATGCTTGATTTTATCAGCAAGTAATCTGGGCAGTATTTTATAAATTCTTACCTGATTAAATTAGATCTGGTCACAAGTAAGGGATTTCCCTCTCCTAATTTTTTAGATAATGGGTGGTGTAAAAGTGTATAAAATAAAAGACAAAAATTTATGATTTTATTATAAATGAATTTTTTTTTTTATTAAACCATTCATTTGACAAGCATTTCATTATCGTTACAATATAATTAGACTATTTATATTTAATATGTCGCAATATGAACTAATTTCACACAATACAAATGATAAATTATCTATACAAAATATACATTTTGGCAGTTACTTACAGATTATTTATTTAAATCGCTAGGTTGTATTCAAATATGTTTTTTATTTATTTTTATTAATAATTAAATTAAAGGTTGCAAAATGTTTGTTGTTTGTTGAATGTCTAAAAAACAGAACAAAAATTGTTTATTTATAAATGTTTTTTTTATTATTAGAGCTGCACAGGCACTTATACAATATAAAAAATCATTTTTTTTATGTTCATCCGCGGCGTACTTCTTCTTTCTTCTCATCTCTCTATTATAAAAAGGCACATTACAAAAAAAGAAATAAATATTGCAAAGCGAAGACACTTTTGTTTTTAGATCACGAGGGGAGTTAGTTCATTCGAGACAGAACTACACACCTGTGCAAATTTCAAATTGTTTTGTGCATGGTTTTTTTTTTTTAAATTTATTTTATTTTTCTTATAAGTAACTTCATAAGTACACTGTGTGGTTATCAAAGTGGTCTCACATATCAAAATTTCGAGCTTTGTTACTTTATTCATAGTTCTCTTTTAATAGGTGCGTATAAAGAAACAAAGCTTTTGAGAGAAATTTTCTATTTAGCTTTGTTACTTAAAATTTTGCTATACACATACAGAAAAGAAAAATATTTAACTGGTCCTTCGAGCCGGATAACTTAGTTATATACTTTTCCTCGAAAGTATGTTTACGTAAATCTAAAAAATAAATAAATTAAGAAACAAAGCTAAATTTGATCAAATAAAAAAATAGGAGATTAACCTTATTATTGTTAACAATTCCAAACAAAAAAAATTGATGAAAGTGGATAGAAATAAAGAAACAAAGCTGGGTTTTTATTTTCGAGTATCAGCTTATTTTTGCAACTTTTATTTTTCAATATAGTAGTAAGAGACAACTGTGCGCGTTTTTGTTAAAACTAACCATATTAGGAATGAACAAGTCAGACGAAGAAAAAAAAAAACAAAAAAATAAACTTATACAAAAAAATAATAATTAAATATTTATAATAAATACACATTTCAAAATTCAGTCGTCCATTTTTGTTTTTGTATAACAAAAGTTACATAAAAATAAGCTTCACACATTTTGGTTGTGTTTAGAGTAATTAAGCGTTTCATAAGTTTTAAATTCTTATTTTGAAGCCATTTTCTGAGATAACTTTGCATTTGAACATCCTTGAAAGTTTAAACTTACTAAGGTATTAGAAATATTAAAAATAAAAAGACGTGATAACCAGATAACAGTTTATTCTCAACAAAGCTTCATTATTATCACAACTTAAATTTACAACTGGTCCTTCGAGCCGGATAATTTAAATGAATATTGTTTCTCTTAGTGGTGAATTGGTACCTAAGATTAAATTTTCAATTGCGATGTATTAAGGTAGAGTATAGCAATACCGAGGGTCACAGTTAAGAGAGCAATATCAAGGGTCCCTTATTTAGATTGACTCTTATGAGTGTCTTTGTGCAATAACGCAAGAAATTGATTAAATTTTAATCAACTGAATTTTTAAAAATGTTTTTATTATTTTTAATTATATTAACTTTGATCAATAAAATAATAGATTGGATTATTTTAATTTATTATAAAAATGATTGGTGATTTAACTAAACTGTTTCCCGTCTCGATACTGCTATATTACCATAATTAATATTTTAATTTCTTGAGGCAAATTTTGAATTTTTTCGCGTATAACTGTACATTATTTATATCTAGAGTAATAATTTAAGGAATTAAGTAGTTAAGAATCAGTTCAACAGGATTGGTACCTGAAAACGCTGAATATACATACTAATCGACCTTTTTATAAAATCTGAAAAACGATATGCAAACTTACTATAAACACAATCAAATTACAATAAATTTTTTTTATTAAATATTAAATTTTATCATAGAAACAAACATACTGCGCATGTTTTTTTAATTTTTTTTTTCAATACTGTATCAGTTTGTTTTATTTTAATTTTTCTTTTTTTTTTTGTAAAAATTGTTAATAATTTATTTACATATGTACAAAAAATATTGATTTATTCATTGAAAAATTGTAAATCTTATTTGACAAGTAGAGTTGTAATAAATTTCGATTTTTGCCCCAATTTCCTAGATCAGTTTTTTTGTATTTTTAAAATACGTATTTTCGACTACCAAGTAGTCATCATCAGAAAGAATTAGCTAGTGAATTTTGTGGCGGACTGCACAATGATACTTTCGTGTGTCTACAATTTATACTGTGAACAGTATCTGTCAAATTGTAGTATCAGTCAAAGTGCAGTCCGCCACCAAATTAGCAAAGAGTAACATTCATAATAAGAGTAATCACTAGCTAATTCTTACTGATGATGACTACTTGGTAGTCGAAAATACGTATTTTAAAAATACAAACAACTGATCTAGGAATTTGGGGCAAAAATCGAAATTCATTTCGATATATCCTAGAGTTCTCATTTATTATCTTCGATAATATTTATAGAGTTGTGTTGTTTTTTTATTTTGTTGTAGGTACTAAAAAAAAATATTTTAATCGATAATCGATAATAAAGTTTTGTTTTTAATATATTCCTATGGGAAAAAATTGTGAACAGGAACAATTCAAAAATAATAAATACATAAAATAATTAAGAAAAAAAAATACAAATAATCTTTACAAAAAAATGAACAAGTCACATTAACATAAAAATTTTCTACCTAAAAATTGTTTTTTTTTTTGTTGTTTTTTAAATTACGAGAAACTTGGTAGAATCAGACAAGGTATGCTCTTATGAAAGGCAGGAGTAGGATGGGGACATTCTCTTACTCTCTCACACGGTACCTAGTCACCGCCATTTTGCTTATGTCATATTTGTTGACAGTAAATATGTAAAAAAAATTGTTAAACAAATAAATCAACTTGAAAGTTCGAATGTAAACAAACAATCAATATGGCGGTAACTGGGTACCGTGTGAGAGAGATTACCGAAAGTGAGAGCATTCCCCCACCCTACGCCTACCTGCACAAAGAGCATACCTTGTTTGATTCTATCAAGACGAGAAATTTTTTTTAATTTAATTTTTATTTTATTTTTTTCATTTAATAGAAATAATTACGAAACAAATTGAAATATATTATTAATATAATAATAATTAATTAATTAAATTTTTTAATAACTATGTATAATAGTATCACACGTCAACAAACAAAATGAAGTTTGTTTAAGCACAGAGTTTAAGGTCTGAGTCAAAACGAGTTATCACGAGATCATCATATCAACAGTTCACAATTTTTAAATGTTAATGTTCGTAGTAGTCACTTGTTTATTTAAACTGGCACTCGGGCAGTTCACGCGCATGCGTCAATCAAATTTAATTGTTTATAAAATCACAAAGCACATTAATAGTTATATATTAATAAAAAAAAAAACTCTAAAGTGTCACTTGTTTATAAGTTACGTCATCACTAAATATTATATAATAACACTATGGTACTCCCATAAGAATCGTCAAATTGTCACTGCCCCCACTGTCAATTGGTAAGGCATTAGTCCGCTGAACGTGTGGTAACACATTCATGTTAATTGCACGTTTTGGGAAATCTTTGTGCGCACACGAATCATCATACGCGACCGTATTTTTGCGTACATCAGCATTTTGTGCTTTGTATAATAATATTTGACTTTTACGATGGGCTGGATTAAATTGTAGATCGTTGCTGGGCCCAGCCACTACCATTGATACACCTTTATTTGATCGACCTTGGCAATCTGTTTCTGATATCATTTCCAGCATTTCGGTGCTGGAATCAACCGGCAACATTGCTGACATTGGTCGAACAACACTCACTTTGGCTAGTTGTAAATCTAAACTGCCTTGTGAACTGCTTGTCTTGCCCATGCTGCAAGAACCACTTGGGGAGTTAACTACACCTCGTAAACTTCCCATACTGCCTCCTATACTACTGCCTTCTTCTTTTAAGGTGTTTGCATACCTTCGTAGATTCTCTTCGTTCTGTAGGTTGTTTGATTTCTCATCGTCATGATGCCGATGACAACTATCACCTGTTGATCCTGATAAATTGACACCACTTAAACTTCTGCCACGTCGTCCTTGATGCCAATAAAATACTGCTGCACATATTATTGTGCATATTATTATTAATATTATACAAACAAGTGCTATTGTTGAGCCACTCTTTTCTTCGCTTACTGCAAATGCAGTCTCTACTTTTACTTCAACGATTGAAGTTAATGCTTCTAAACTTGTTTGTTTTCTACTTATCGCTTCAGCTAATACTTTAATTCCATCTAAAACTGCTTTATTTTCTACTTCTCTTGTATTAGATGACTGGAAAAAATAAGAAAACAAAATCAAAATTAGTAAATCAATCGAATGTCAAAGTGACAACATATTTATAAAAATAATTTTAAAAATACTTACCAAAGTGACTTCAATAGTGTCGTTAAAGCCAGTTTTTAGGTCACATAATAAAATAAGTACATCTTGTAAGCCCTGTGATGCTTGATGTGCAGCCAATAATTTTCTCATTGAAATACACAATTTCTCAGTTGTAACACCTATTGGTAATTTATTTCGATCCAAAAGTAAGGTTAATCGTGCACATGCATTCGATAGTGTAGCTTGATTGGGCCAACAGGATTGTGGAGCTGGTAAAGATGGTGGACCAACACGTCGACCACTTTCTAAGTTTCGGCATTCACCCCACGGTGTACACGGTGCTGTCAAACAGGATTCCCGCGGAGAAGGTACACAAACCTGCGTAAATAAAAAAAATTATTAGATTATGAAAACGTTTGGTAAAGAGAATGAAGTTGTAAAGAAATTTACCTGATTTGATTGACAGATAACAGAACGTCCATTCGGTGTTGATTGTCCTAAACAATTACCAAGACCACACCATACTCGAGTACATTTCACTTTGCCTTCTTCGCAGATACAAGTATTACAATCATTAAACCATGTTGCATTATTCACTAAATAATTTCCATTCCAAATACAAAATCCAGGGATGTATGGTACGTTTTCAACTTGTTCACATCGTGGACCACTACGTCCTGGTGGACAAATACATTGAAAATCACCAATACCATCCACACAAGTGCTGCCATAACCACATGGATTTGACGAACACTCGTTAATATTTATACGACAATCCGGACCAGTAAAACCAGGGGCACATTCACACAAGAACCAATTAACACCATCAACACATTTTCCATTATTATAGCACGGTGGTGGATTACAATCATCGATGTCCTTCTCGCAGTGTTGTCCTTCGAAACCATCTTTACAGATGCACGAATAATATTCACCGGTGTTTACGCATGTGCCACCATTTAAACAGGGATTCGATTTGCATGCCAATACTTTTGCAATATGGCATGACGTGCCTTCCCATTCTGGAGGACAATGACATGTATACGTGTTACCAAGATCTTGGCAAGTTCCACCATTTCGACATGTATTCCGATCGCAGTGGCCATCTTTTAAAGCACATGTTTTTCCTTTCCAACCGTCACGACATTCACATATAAAGTCAGCGATACTATCGATACAACTTGCATTATTTTGGCATGGATTTGAACTGCACTCGTTTGTATCTGTAAAAGAGAAAGAAAATCGTTTAATAATGAATCGAAGGAAATTATAAATTGAGACGGCTTTCTGAAGGGTTTTATATTGAAAACTTACTTTTTTCGCAGACTTCACCCTCCCATCCTTCTTTACACATGCATTGAAACGAATTAATTTTATCCACACAAGTTCCACCATTTTGGCAAGGATTAACTTTGCAATCATTGATATCTGGAAGAAAAAAAAACAAATTAATATCGAATTTGATATTTCCATTAAATATCGAATGAAATTTTTAGTGAAACTTACTCTCATGGCAATATTTTCCAGTATAACCAGGAACACAAGAACAACGGAATCCACCTCCAGGTTGACTAACACAATGTCCATGTTCGCCACATATATTTGTTGTTGTAATTATATTTCCATTCCCATTTCCCGAAACTGTTGGAACTGTACAGCTATCAACAATTCCTAAATAAAAGAAGACAAAAAAAAAAACGTTACTTGGTGAAAAATAACGAAAATCTTGCTAAATAAAAAAACTTACCTCCATTGTCACAGGCTCCGCCATTGCAAGATGTGTCTAGCGTTCTTGGTATACTACAATTTTTCCCTTGCCACATTTCAGGACAATGACAATAATAATCCGATTGTGTGGTGAAACAATGAGCACCATTTACGCAAGGATTTGGTGAACAATGATCATGATCGTCCTGTAAGGAAAAATGTTTGTTTTAAATTTATAATTGATAAGATTTCGAATACATTGGTAGGCATATACGCTAGCAAAGTATTTTTTGCACGCGCAAATAAATAATTTCTTTGAGTTTTCGCTGAACCATTATTTAAATAGATAACTATGAGATGGCGCAGAGGTCGCGCTCCAAAAGTACTCTACTACCGTACAGAAATGCAACATATTATTTACGATCATACCAAGATGGCCGCCAAATAACTTCTTTGAGACATATAATTTATACATTTCTTTATTACTTTAAATGAATGCGCATTTAAAATAAAAATCGTGATTGACTGACAAATTGTAAAAAAATAATTATTTAGAAATTTGTAATTGGCCATTATTTGATAAACAAGTTAACCAACGTAAAAAAATTTTAATTATAAGTTTCGTCTAAATGGTTAGAAGTGTTATTAAACAACCTCTTAAAATCACTCAACACCAAAAACAGTTATAACTTCCAAACAAAAGAAAATCGTTGTTTTAAAATGACTAACCGATTAAATTTGACATTTTAATTTGACTTTTTTTCAATAGACTATTAAAAAAAAAGACTCCTGAATCATGTATGTAGGTGTTTCAATGATTTAAAGTTACATACCTCACATTGGTGGCCGGTAAATCCCACTGGACAAATACATCGATAACTATCAACTTGATCAACACATTCGCCACCATTTTTACAAGGATTACTTTCACAATCATTAATATCCGTATGGCAATCACGTCCTGTTGATTTATAAAAAAGAGAAAAAACAACATGAAATAAAATTAAAAACAGTGGTTTTTTTTTTATTCTTTCAAACATTTGATTTACAAATAAAAGTAAATAAAATGAAAATATTAAAAGATTATTTATTCTACTTACCAGTATAACCAGCTTGACAAGCGCAATGATAATCGTTAACTAAATCAATACATGTAGCGCCATGTTGACATTGTCCAACACAATCGTTAATATTGTGATCACAATTCTTTCCAGACCAACCATTTTGGCATTTACATCGATAGTCACCAACTAAATTTGTACACGATACTGCATTTATACATGGATTTGTTACACATTCGTCCGCATCTAATTAACAAAACACATTTTTTGAGATTAGCAATTTTTAATATTTATATTTTTAAACCACAGTTCATTTTATCTAAAAGATAAGTAATCGAAGAAACATTTTCCTTTACTGTATTTATCTCCTAGGTAAAATGGTTTAATGATGGTTTTTGAATTTAAAAAAAATTCTTACCAATTTGGCAAACACTTCCTTCCCAAGCTGGTGGACATTCACAACGAAACCCATTTTCTTGATCGATACAAGTTCCGCCATTTTGACATGGTGCTGATGCGCATTCGTCCACATCTATAATTTAAAAAAAATATATTTGTTAAAATTTTTGTTCAATTCCAAAAATTTGTTTTATTTTAACGTAAATTTTCAAAACTTCTGTACTGATTTGATATTATTTCTATTTATGTTGGCATTTTGTTTTTATTTGCTTTTTATGTTGGCTACTCTTTTTTTTTTATAGACTATTAGTTCTTCTAATAAGAGTTAGAGGACCATACTTCTTTATTTTGGCTAAAAATAGCGCCATCATTTAAATTCTGATTGGAAAAAATCTAATCATTTTAATAAGTGTTTATAAATCCTAAAATCAAGGACAATAACAACTCAAAACTAAACTCCGAAACATTTGAGCTATGTAATTAATGAGTGCAAATTGAATAACGAAATCGTTAATAAATAAGGTTAAATAATGATTTATAGAACAAAAGAAAAATAAATTAATATATTAATTTTTATGAATAAATAAAAAATGGTGGTGTTTGATTTGTTTAAACAAAATTTATATATTTTTAGTATAGACTTCACTCAGCTCAAGAGTATTATAATATTATTATGTTTATATATAGAGACTTTGAAGATTTACCATCTTTCTACCCAAGACCTGTTATTTTCTCAGAGTTTATATTAATTGGATTTTTTCATAGGTTAATAAGGTATCTTAAGCGTTTCCGTGCATACCTATATATACATATATAATATATTATTATTATTAAAACAGTGGCGCATTATTTAAATATTCAAATTGTTTTTATATATCACAAACAACAAGGAATTATTTCTATATACACTTGCGATATAATGAATGAAAGAGAAGACTGAGTTGCAGGAGTTCTCCTGTGTCCTTGTCTAATCTATGTGTCATTGGCTACATACTGTTTACATTATTGCTATTAAGTAAATAGTTAAAAAAAGATTAATGGAATATTATTTAATACATTAAAAGTTATTCAAAAACTAGAAACGTCAAAAGAAACTTTTTCATTTTTCAGAAAAAATAATAAAATATATAACCAACATCTTTGTACAAAACAAATATAAAAGCAGATACAAAATCTCTATGCATCATATGATTCTGACAAGGACATAGGGAAACTCACTGGCAGTCTCAAAAAACCAACGTGGTTTTTTTTTATATAGTAAATACATATTATGATATGAACTTTATAATAATGCAGTGTTAAAAATTAAATGGTAACGCCACTGATTTTTAAAAACTATTTTGTGTATGTTACATAGGAAGATAATATGAAATTAATAATTGACTGTGTTGGGATGTTTGTGTAATATTATTAATACGATCAACTTCTCCACAGAAGATGATGATAGTTTTTTTTTTTTTTTTTGTTGAAGAAAAAAAAATACAGCCTCTTCAGTGGCTTAATATTATTTTTAAGTGGCTAACATATATCTTTACAAACATACACACAAAAAGATGATTATTTTTGACTAAATTTGTTTTTCATTTCAAAAAGCCTACACTTTGATTTGAACTAGGTTAAGTTAGGTTAGATTAGATTAGGTTAGGTTAGGTTGGTATTAGTTAATAAGCTTCAAATTTTTATTGAAATTTTACATTCCAAAATCATAAAATTTTGCGAATGGAATTTTATAGAAACCAAATTAATCGTGATGAAAAAAATTGAGTACTTAATTCTTTATTGTTCGAAATCAGAAAGGAGAATAGCAGTTGCTTCGAGGATAAGTGAATAAAATTATATCTCTTCCATTTTTGAGGGGCAATTCAATTTCAAAATATCAAAAAAAATTTCAAATTTGATTTTTTTTTTTGTTCGTAAGTGTATACAAAATTTTAGGCGTGTTTTTTGTTTCAAAAAATATACAAAAGAACTTTTAATAAATAATTGTAACGAACGAATTATTTATTAAACAACACTAAAAAAATTCCGAACTCTTTTAAAAAAACTAACTTGGTTGGTATTTTATAGAAATAGAAAAAGGTTAAAGGTGAATATAATAGGTTTTTTTTTTTTTCAATCGGTGTATCAACTAATCGTAATTAACTGAAAACGTACATATATATGTATAAGTAATAATCGGTAAGGTATTTTATCTTAAGTTGGCTGAAGTTAGCTAAGAACTAGTTGAGAATTAATATAAAAAGAAGCTAACTCTCATCTATAAACATTTATTATTACTATTATATAGAAATATACAGTGTGTTTATTATGAAATCATACACAAAATTAGTGCATTCTGTTCTTTTTGGAGTATTTTGGACAAAAACTCGAAAAAAATACAAACCCTAGACAAATGCGATTTATTCCTTGTAAACCGATTTTTGGAAAATTAGTTACAAAAGATTCTCAATCAAGTGGGTTCGACCGTTTAGGGGCTACGATGCCACAGAGAAACACACAGACGCACAGATAAACTCTTTAAACTTATAACACTCCTTCTTAAATCAATATCAAAGTGATGGTCAAGGACATCAGATGAAATGAAAAGGATACTTAGAGAGCTATCATTTTTTGGAACAAATTTTTGGAAATATTTTAATTAAAATTGAAATTTTTGAGTTGAGTTTGTTTTTTTGAATTATTGTTTTGAATTAAATAATTATTTTACCATTTTACTTTTCGAAATGAATTAAGCCAGGTTTATTTGACCATTCGTTTGTATCATAATTATTTTTATGTTAAAATTATATGTCATGCCTTTTCCAAACTGAATCAATTTTGAAGATCATCGCCAATTTTTTAGTTTTTCGTGTACGAAATCCTAAGATTGTACTTGAAACATAGCTAAGAACACTCCCCATTAAATTATCTTTCAAATGAAACAAAAAAATTAAAATCGGTTAATCCGTTTAGGCGTTACGATGCCACAGACAGACAGACACACACACATAGCAGTCAAACTTGTAAGATCCCTTTTTTTTTAGTTCGGGGGTTAAAAATAGTATAAAAAGTCATTGCATCACATGTAACTCTTTCGAAAAAAATTATTGTGTAAGTGTATATATTCTGGCGAAAATTATGTACTCAATTTTGATAAAATCAGATTATACAATATTTTTAGCTCTGATTGTGACGAAGGACCTTAAAATAGGATCACTCTATATATAAAATCTTTTTCTCTCTCTCCATAATAGATGAAATAGTTTTACGTTGTGGTATGAGAAGAGTTAAAAATAATAGATATTTATAATAAAATCAAGATATACTGAAGCCAAGCCAGGCCAGGCTAGGCCAGGCAGTAGTAGACGAACTGGGTTGAACACAAACTAACAAACAACAAATCCCTATAAATAATTGTGGGTTATGTCTATCAATTGTGTATGTACATGATGGTTTTTGTTTTTTTTTTTAAAGTTGATTTACACAAAAAACCTTATATTTCTATAGCCAACCAACTTATTAAATTATCTATGTTTTATCTTTGTTCTATTATTATAATAACCAATATGCCATTGTAAAATTATTATATATTTTTTTTTAAATCTATATATATTATCTTTGCAATAATCTCGTTTTTTATAATAAATAATTAAGCGAAGGGAGTTATCTTAATTTATTTTTTTGAAATTTATTAACGATTGCTTTCTGTGTTTGGTAATAATCGTAAATTTTGATTGGTCTTAATCTTCAATTTATATCAGAAATGGTAGTTTTTATATTAAAAAAAACATAGTTGGATTCGCACTTTTTCCTGTGATCAAATGTTCTTTAATTCAAGTAGGCAATCTTATTTTGTTTCTAGTTTGTAATTCAGATATGGAAAACATGATTTTTTTATAAGGTTCATTTTCATTCATTTACTCAGCACTTCGGAAAAGTCTAAACTATTTAAGAATTGGAAAGATATCCTAAATAACATTTTTATCGGATACAGAGAGTTTATAAAATATTGACGATGCCACTGCAATATAAAAAATCATCAAGTTGCAAAACACATGCAACTTTAAAATATAACAAACTCCCAGTATAACGATCAAAAGTCAAAATATTTTTGGCAATAAAATAAAATCGGTTCAATAAACGAACTTTGAATACCCCAAAACATAAACAGTTTTTTTTTTAATTATGCAAATTGACAAAAATATTTTTGGATGATAAAAAAATTAATGAACACACACAACTAAATATAAGTAAAAGATATATAATTTAGTGACAAATTACCAATTTGACAGGTGATACCAGTCCAACCTGGTGGACAGGTGCACGTAAATTGTCCACCAACAGCAGTGCCAGTGGCCGCAGTCTCATGACACGTGCCACCATGTTGACATGGCGCGGTGGCACAAGGATTATCCACTATCTCACAATTAACACCTGAAAATCCTTCAGGGCATGTACATAGATATGAATCGGGTGCTGTATTCGCACAGGTCCCATCATTTTGACACGGTTCATGTGTTCCACAATAATTTAGATCTGAAACAGAAAATAAAAAAAACAATAAAATAATTATATTTATGATTATTACAAACTTTTTTAAACATGCAAGGCTCTTGTTTTATTTTGTTTGATATCTGTGGCTTCTTGAATTACGATTTCCGTGAAAAATATATCGATTTCAAATTTATATAAAAATTGTTGTTTTTTATTAATATTAAAAAAAAAACACCTGTACTTTATTTTGACAAAAATTAAAAGCGACAAGAATTAAATGAGTAATATTTTGATATATAGATACAGCGTGTTCACTGTAAAGATGAGTAATAAAAGTATATTGTGTATCACGAAAAATTAATCGGTAACGAGAATTAGTTGGTAAAGTTAAAAAAATTTTTATTTTCATTATTTTGTTACAAGGAGTTTAAAAAATCTTACCATGGGATTATGTAGGGTGTGGGTACAGGGGGGAGGTTTAACCCGATCAATGGGGGTGGTTTAACTCATTCTTACGTAAGATTTTAAGAGATTTCATGAGTATGCACATCGCGAACTAGTCTCTGTGCTAAAGAATAAAAAATCTTTAATTTACGTCAAACTGTGAGTTTTAGAGTAACTTATTCTTTTCTAACAGATTTTTTATTATTCAGCAAAACGAGATTGAATCTTACGTAAGATGGGGGAAAGTTTGTGGGGGTTCAAGAAATCTTAAGGGTAGCTTAAAGTCGCCAAAATTATGCTTACGTAATTAATGAATAGCCTCTAAATATAGTACATTTTTTTAGTGAAATTTCTAATCAGGAATGCATTTTTGCTAAACTGTTTTGCGTTTCACTGTAGTCAAAAAGTCTCTAGATCAGAAATGATATTTAAAAAAAAATTGTTAAAATTTAGTAAACATACTGTAGTTTTAAAAAAAAGTTTATTGGACCCTATTTACAATAAATGAGCCTAAAGGCGTGATTCATTTTTATTGAACTCAGAAAACGCAAGGTGCAGTGTTTCACAAACAAATTTATTAAATACCATTAATTAACCAAAGTATTTAAAAAAAATTACAAATCCAATTTTTTTTCATAAAATGCATATCAAGGGGTTGCTTAACAAACTCAAGGTTAGTTTAGTTATACAAATTTTAGAGAAAGAAAGTATTTGTAATCACCACGAAATTCGAAATAAAAAATTATACATTTTCACGTATTGAAGTGTCAAAAATATAAGTAACTTTGGTGGAATTCTTACTGGGTTTAAAAATTGATCAGTTTGAAATTTTCATTCAATAAGGCTTCGATTTCGTTAGATTAGTATTAAATTTGAGTCTTAGAAAACGGATGTTTAAGAGAAGCTGAAGTCGAATTAGTAAAATTGAAATTACTTGCATTAGAAAAATTAATTTATTTATTTCTAAATTTTAAATTCTTCTTTTAATAAAATATAAGTTATAGAAAATGAATTTTTTAAATTATAAAGTTATTTTGATCTGATCTTTAAAGGTTCTATTCACCACAATTTGTGTAACTATTAAAATATAATCACATAAATTGCAATTAAAGTAACCCTTTTCTAATAATAATCAGATCAATTGTATATATTATATACATTTTAAGGGTAGTTTTTTTCTAAGGGTAGTATTTTTTATAACGTGAATATTTACAGATGGTCAATAATAATATTAAAATTAGTGCATTCATCTGTAACGATCGCTATTTTTTTAAATATTTATTTTTTTACATATATAATCCTACTTACACTTACATCCCCCTTTGTAATTGATAAAAAACAACCCCTCAAACAACAGTGTATCATTTATATGTTTTAATGTGTTTTTTTGAATAAAGTTATCAATTTTTTGTGACTTTGAAGTATAAATTTAAGGGATGTTTTTTAGTAAATTAATGTATTCATGTATGCACTTGACAATTTGTGAATTATGTATTATATGAATAGAATAAAAAAGTTTTGTATAACAAAACAAAATGATTAAATATTGGGATCAGATGATACTTTAACAAGTGTTCCTGTAGGTTCATTTATGTAGTCTTGCCTGGATATGATAAATTATTTTAGGGAATACAAATATTATTTGTATTTGATATAAAAGACTCGAATTTGGGGAATATCTATTTTGAATGCCTACGAATAAAACAGCTTACGATAACTTTTAAGTGTAAATTCGGACTAAAAACCTTAAGGAATGGAAATCTCTTTAGTGGCGATACTTCGTGGAAATTGCTAATTTTAAGTGGCAGGGAGTAAGTATATCAATCAATATTTCTTGCGATTTTCACATTGATGTGATTATTTTTCAAGGAAAACAATTATTTTTTATAAAAAATGATGGGTTTTGGATTTTTGTATTTTTTTTGAAAATAATAAATACAACAAAAAATTGTTAACAACAAAATTGTTTGATATAAAAAAAAAACCTTTGATTGATAAGAAACTCAAATCAATATATTTATTTATATTATTAAAAATAAAAAAATCATAAAAATTAATATATCGTGAGAATTTTATATTATAAAAATTATTAATATTTTCATTTTAAATAAATATTTAATTTTTATATATATTTAAGAACGGGAGCAAGTGAACATTTACCTCACTTTTTTGAAAATTTATTCAAT
The DNA here is from genome assembly GCF_905475395.1 of Chrysoperla carnea. Lineage (NCBI taxonomy): Eukaryota > Metazoa > Arthropoda > Insecta > Neuroptera > Chrysopidae > Chrysoperla > Chrysoperla carnea. The sequence goes on along the minus strand of NC_058338.1, from coordinate 3,635,545 downwards.
TTTCTTTTTCTAAGTGAAAATAATCTTGTTACCTTTTAGAAAGATAATTTTAAAACTTAATTTTCATGATAGAAATAGTAATAATTTAAATACTCTTTCATTATTTGATCAATGGTAGATGGGATTTTGATCAATGGTTGCTTTAATTATAGGATTTGGTTACTACGAACACATACCTGTTGTGTATAGTCAATGTGAGGTTGAGCCAACTACATGAAGAATATTGTTACTAATTTATAGAGAGTTTGAAATAAACTTATTGATCATTTTTATAATATATAACATATTTTTGTATGTATATAACAACCATCGGTAGCATAAGTGATTTTTTAGAAAATTTTTGAAGTAAAGGTTATTAAAATTATTTATTTTCTCGAATAAGTATTAAAAATTTTTTTTTCAAGAAAAAAATGATATTTCCAGAAATTTTAAATGAGTTTATGATCATATTAAATGAATTCAACGACAAAAAAAAAAACTAAAAGACAATAAAATTAATTGAACATTTCATTCTTCGAAACGAAAAAGATTCCTTTTAATTTAAAATATTGATATATTTTTAAAAATAACTCTCAACGAGAGAAGAAGTGGTATGACAAAAACCAAAATAAAAAAACCACAAACGAAAAATATTTAAAACAAATTTAATTGCCTAATAATTTACGTAGACAAATACACAACACAACACAACTAAAAGAAGAAAGACAAAAAAAAAAGAAGATTGTGTTTTGTTTACTACACTGTACCTTGATCACAAAGAATGCCGCCCCAATTTGTGTCGCAAATACATTGCCATGATGTACCATTGCAGTAACCATGTTTGCAGCCAGGATACGGTGTACATTGATCACAAAATTCACCACGCCATCCTTGACGACATCTGTAAATAACAAAAATAAAAATCACTAAAATATTTTATATAATTAGTTTTGAAAATTCAAACTAATTTCTCTGTTTTTTAAAAACAAAAATAAATGTTTTTTTTAACATGTTGAAATAAATTTTTAACTAATTAATTGATTATTTATTTTTTTGAATCAAAATTTAATGAGCTTATATGTGTACACAAAACGGTAGACATATGTGTATTTTAATTGAAACACACTTCATAGACTTACAAAATATGCAAGATTTTTATATGTTTCAAAACATGGAAATTTACTATATCTGTCATTTCTACCATCCTTGTCGACCACTTTGTTTGTCTGTGATAGCTGATTTAGTTAGTTTTTTTTCTAGGGAATTTTTGATTCGATGCACAGATAATTTTTAAATATTTGATTTTTTTTTATTATTCCCGCCCCATCCTACACTTTCACACACTTGCAAACGTATGCATACGTACACGACAGCGTTCCTGCTGTAGGGCGCTCCTTATTGGCTGCCTATTTTAGTCAATAGCTAATTAATCGTACATAAGATAAAAAAATGGAAAAGGACTTTTCGTCTAAGAATTTTTATTTCTCCCTGATGCAAAAAAGGGCGTTAGCCACTCTTAGAACACCCGATATACATTATTAATAAAAATTTTACTTATTTATAATATTAAAATATATTTTTTACAATATTAGAATAAATTGTTTTCATGAAGCCATTTTTGCACACATTTTTAACATCAATGAACTCTTGAATGTAAATTACAAGTATCCGGAATAATGGAAAAAGACATAATAAATATCATATTTGACATATTCTAGTAAAACTAATTAACATGTCTATAGAGTACGACTTACAAATTGTAAATACAAATTTTTACAGTTAAAAACAATTTTTTTTTCGTTGTAATATGCAAAAAATGATTATTTCTTTTAAACTGCTTCTTTTCAATGAATAAACAATAATCAAAAGTACGTATACTTCTTCGATTGTATTCAATTCAAGAGCCATGTTTTACGCATAAATTTTTTTTATATGAGAAATATTCTCACATTGATGAAAGGAGAAGACGTTACAAAAAAAAAAAAAAATAAATAAATAACTTTAATGTCAATGTTACCATTATCATACATTGTAGGTTTATTGTTTTAAAAAAGAGAGAAAAGCAGTGATTTTTTCTTGAAATATGAATTTTGCTGTCTTTTTTTCACATATAATGGGAAAGATAAAAATTGTTTTAACACGTATAATGTTAAAAAGTTTACATGTATTCACAATTAAAAACAATAATTATTATTAATACATTTTAATTTTTTAATTTATTTAATCAGTGTATGTCATGAACATACAGAGGTGTATTCAGATGGTAATACAGTTACGTTCATAAAAAAGTCGATACATTTAAAAAAAAAATGTTACAATCTCATCCCGAAGTTGGCCGTTTCATATTGAAATTAAATAAAAATACTTTCAAACAATTTCCTAATGATTGGAACAAGTACAACTAAATATTTGTATTTACATTTGAATGGGATTGAATTTAAAATATGAATTCATTGATACAAAATCACTGAAGTTAAATAAACAAAATCATTACTTCTATGAAAGAGTATTAAAATAAATTGAACTTAGAGTATTAGACGAATTAAAAGAAAATTTCTTTGTGTTTGCTTTAAATATAGGATTTGGTTACTACGAACACATACCTGCTCATGCGGTTGTGTCAATCACATCACTATTTTGTTATAATATTTATAAGTGGTTAACCAATTAAAAAAAAAGATTGCTTAAAACTATGTTGCATTTCAAAACAACAATATTTGAAATATGTTAAACATTATATTACTTTCATACAAACGCTTGCGCTTGTGTCAACTTCACTACTCAACCCTTTACGGTAGTTATATCACATTCGTGGCCCCATTTACCATATTTGCTCTCGCGATCAGGTTGGGACAACCTCATATCATTTAATTTTAAGAATTTTTTGTTCAGTGTAAAATAATTTTTTGTCCAGCGAATTAACTGAAGCGCCATGTTAAATTAAAAATCACAAGAAAAACAAAATTCGTTAAAATATTAATTTTGCAAAAATATATATCCAAAAATGCATGACCCACCGGAAGTTTGATTACAATTGAAGCGTATCACAATACGCATGTGATACGCATATTCGAGATGCATATCATGTCAACATTTTGTTTATAAACGAAATTTATATTTAATAAAAAGATAAAAATATTCTAATTATGGTAATTATTTAACGTAAATACTTTTTTTATTTTTCATGCAATCCCTAATTAAAGAAAAGAATACATCATACACACAAAAAAATTATAATAAAAATATTCATAAATTAAATTAGGGATAAGATTTACATAAAATAATAATATTTAATGTAATTATAATTTGTTTGTTGACCAGGGAAGTCATAATTTTTGTTTATAATAATTATTTTATTAAAAATATATAATTTTTTTTTTTTTGGAGAATTTATTTGTAAGTATTATAACATCTCCGGTGATTTCTTATCTCTATTAAATCCTTTAATTATACTTTAAATTAATTATATTACATACTGCGTAATTTATTGTATACACACGGTATTTAACTGTTTGTATGTACTTAAATATTTATCACATACGCATTGTATTAGCTCAAACAATGACCTGCAATTAAATTTTTTTTTTAAAAAGAATTTATTACTAGAAATTAATATTTACGTTTATTGTTATAGAATGTTTTAAAAAATAATGCAAAAGGTTTTGTTGATGATAAATCATATTGAAAAAAAAAAGTAAAAACAAATAATTGACTGAGTTAATTGTTGAAATACCATGCATAGCCAGTGTTGATTTCTTTATCACATAACACATACAAACATGTGACACATACATAACTGATAAGCAAGTATAGTACATATTATAAAATTTCCGCCTAATTGGCGCCCTCACGGGTAAACAGTGATGTTTACGAAAAAATGTTTCAAACAAAAGTTGTTTAATTTTTAATAAGGAACATTTTTTATATCATCATTTACTTGCTCATTTACGAACTTGACCTCATTTTTTACGTCCTGAGTACGCTGTAAAAATTTCAGCTCGATATCTTTTTTCGTTTTTGAGTTATCGTGTCCACAGACGGACAAAAAGCTAAGCTTATTATTTGAATTCAATGATTTTGTTTTACATTATTTTGTATTGAATCTAAGTGTATAATAATATTTTTAAGTATCCTGTACTTACATATATAAGTTTTGTATCCATATATATTTTAATTGATTCGTAAAAACATAGCTTCATAGCTTCATTGTGTATTTCTAGAATGAATTCATTTAATATGATGGGAGCTATTTATTTCTTACTATGTAAATAATCTTAATGTAAATTATTTTGTGTTTTTAAGTTGGTAACAGATTTATCATAGGCGTATCATTTCAATTTCATTCTTAGAACCTATAAGTATTACAATTTTTAAGATACGCTTCGCTAAAGTTTGATGCTGTAAAAAAATATTTCATGGTAACCCCAAAATCTGCAGAGCTTCTTCTTTTATACGCAAATTGTTCCGTAATGGATTCATTTGAAGAAAGATATTCAGCGCAGTATATATTTACACCGATAATAGAGATGTTGACTAAATTTTTTTTATCACTTCGGATGAAGTATTTTTACTGAACGGGCACAAAAGTTAAGCTGGTTTTTGAAAATCTTTAGAAGTATGCAACATATGAACGTATATATAATTTAGTGACGTCATTGCACGGCATCACCATAAAGATAACATATAAAACTTTGTTTTGCTAAAAAGAGATGGGCAACAATCTTTGAATGCTTATAATTTTTTCGTTTTTTAATCAATTTTAATTTCACTTTCAAATTTTGTTATAATATCAGGTCTTATTTCAAATTTTTATGCTTAAAATGGCAAATTCGACTTCAGGAAGGTATGTAGTATTCATATGTGATAGGAAAAAATAGCGCTATCAATTTTAAGAGTAAAAAATTTACATCGAATAATCACCATAAACATAATATATAAAACTTTGTTTTGCTAAAAAGGGATGGACAATAATCTTTGAAGGCTTATAACTTCTTCGTTTTTCGATCAATTTTAATTAAACTTTCAAATTTTGTCATGGTATCAAGTCTAGTTTTACATTTGTATGAGTAATTTGGCAAATGGGACATCAGGAAGGTATGTGGAATCCATGGGTTATACGAAAAAGTATTGCCTTTTTTAAAACTTAATATCAATTTCCAGAGAAAGAAATTTATATCGAATAATGTGATACAATGAACTTGAGACGACTATGTGTTTTTGTATAATTATTTATAATTTTAAAATATGAATATTTAAAATTTCCGCGTTTTATTATTTTTTGTATAGGTATACACTCTTCTGCATCAGCTAGATCCATAAATAATGGAATATGTAAATATGTAAATATGGATTGTTGTAAATTGTAATACATATTTTATGAACGGTATTGAACTAGGCCTAAATACAAAAAAAAAACAAAACAAATGCATTGAACACAACGTACAAGATACTTACTACATAGGCAAGCCAAGCCATATTATAATATTTCATTAGCATTTTATGTTATTATTCATAGTTTTTTCTTGTGTGTGTAGTTAGTACATTCATTTTGAGATTTTACTCAGTTTTTTATCATCTATTATTATTCATGTATACAATTTATTTTCACAGCAATTAAGATATGTTGTCTAATCATTTACATACAGAAGTTACCAACCAATACCGAGTGATCAGTAAAAGAACGATATTAGTTCGATATAATACACTGATCAATCGTTATGAGGTTGTCTCAACGTCTTCGAGAGATCAAATATGGCGAATGGGGCCATGAATATGATACAACTACAACGTACGGGGTTGAGTGGTGAAGTTGACACAAACGCATGAGTTGTTTGTATGAATATACCGTCTAACATATTTCAAATATTGTTGTTTTGAAATACTCGATATACCTCGAATTACACGCTTAAAATTAGCACTTGTGTTGAGGTTTTCTCTAAATTTAGTTGATTTAAAAAGAAATATATTATATTATAGTTTTTCTCATGATAATAAAAATGAAATCTCATTAAAAATATTTTGTGTTGTTGATAATACAACCTCCGTCTACCTAACCTATACAATAATAATGCATCCATCATGCAAGTAAAGTTAAGATTGCATTGCATTACATTCATTATTAAATATAAAACTTACAACAAAGTTACTTACAACAATGTTGAGTATATTTAGGTTTATTTTACAACACTGTTATTTAATAATTATATAAATTATTACTTTTTGTTATGTACAAAGGAAGATAAAATAATATTATGAATTATAATAATAATATTATTTTAATTATTATAATTGTTGAGGACACAAACATATATACAAGTTATGGGTTATCTGTGTGTTTTTCATTCTAAACCATTATAGTAAAATCACTAATTATACATGACAAAGTGTTATTTCAATGTCATCTAATATATAAGGTGTTCTATTATTGACTGCAGAAATCCAGCTTATCAAAACAAGCTCATTAAGAGAAACAAAAAAAATCTTTTCAAAATTTGGATCTGAGGCCTAATTTAGGAGATACGGGTATCACAAAAATTGATAAATTTGTTCATTCATTGACTAATCATTCGATAGCCAATGATAATCAGACGACGTTAATAGGTTTCATTAAATAATAGAAGGGATTTAAAAAAAAAAGTATAAAATGATTTAATTGGATTTGATCAAATTATCTCACTTTTTATATTTTTCTTATATTATTGTAAAAAATAGAGCCACCGCTGTCAATTATCACAATTGCTTGATACGGAACATATTGAGATTTTATCTCAATAAGAGTGTCAATTGCGATTCCATCTCAATTGACGATATGGTGGATTTAAGAACACACTGAGTTACGGAAATCAACTAAATATTATTTATTATAAATAAATGTAATTTGTACCTTTCTTAAAATATTATTTCTACAACGGTAGTGACTTCATTAAAAACTTACTTATCTGACGTCATTAGATAAGTAATTTTCAAATAAATTCTAAAAAATTGCTTTTAATATGCTCAAGTAATAGGTAAGTAATCTAAAAGTTGAGATCAAAATTCTTTTCTCTTATATATATATATATATATATATATATATATATATATATATATATATATATATATATATATATATATATATATTTGTTATAAAGACATTTATAAATAATCAAATAATAATCTCATAATCCAGGAAATAAATTTAATATCAATAAATATTTCTATTAAACAAATTACTAGTTATTATAAATATTAATAAACGCAAACTTACATATTATATTTATTATAAATTACTATACAAAATTCTTAAATATTAAGTCAAGAAGTAATATATTGTATTTATAGATTTTTAATGAGAGTTTCAAAATTATCCAACATACTAAAAATCTCTTCAATTTTTTAGTAATATTCGAGTAAAATCATTTTAATTTGAGGATTACTCGAGTAAGTAGTTTTAAAATCTTGGTAAAAAACGCTGATGGCTTTCCACTGAAATATCAATGTTTATTTATTTGAAACAAAAAACTAACCTGTTAGAAAATGAGTGTTGCAACTTTTTGCTTTCATATTTTTTTTGATCAAAGAGGTTTCGAGGTTTTTTTGACATTGACATTTTTTTGATTAAACTGCCAACAATCTTAAATTTACCAAAAACATTTTTTTTTTTTTTTTTTTGAAGAATCTTCCTTGATATTTGTAACATCATGAATCATGATATACAGATAAAATATCTAAATGTGAGTTGAAATGATTTATCAATATTCCACCATCAATAAATAAGAAACTGTTTGTATAAAATATATATTTTACATATTATTATACACAAATGATAAATAATAAATAATGTATTAAATCATTAGAAGAAATCTTCCTTTAAAATAATGTTTTTATTGTGATTAGCGTACAGTTCTAACTCTGATGCTATTAAAAAACAGTAATATAATGTACCATACCTTGTAGATGATACCACACCAAACAACGTAAGAACTGTGACTGTGTAAGCTGTGGGGACAACTTTCTATTTCGCGCAATGCAGTTAAAAATACTCACATCTTTGTTTCATCTTTCTTATTTAAATACATAATAACTACGGTGTAGGTGCTTCTGGTTATTTATTTCATGCCATTAAGGAGATAAGACATCTCTTACTAAATTATAGGTGGTTTAAACACATCATATCATAACTTTTATTAATACATAAATTATATCAATTTTTAACTAATATAGAAGAATTGGGGCCTGTCTATATGGAGTATGACTGCATCATGAAGTATTAAAATTTTTAGAACTATTTTTAGCTGTTATTTTGTCAGAAATAATGAAAGTTTATTACGTCATATAGCAGATATGTCATTTTTAAAATGTATAACGAAACATCAGCTTTATAAAATAGATACACGGTAAGAAATTCATGGCGTTTACTACACTGCTGGTATGGTATAGAGACAGATACTATCTATGTAGTATCTATGTTAGCATAAGTAATATTACAGAATTGAATAGGGCTATCCACCAGAAGTATTGTGGGTATTGCCAACCAATATGAGTCAATAACATTTTGGAATTATTCGTAACCAGTCAAAAAATATTGTAGCCCTTAACTACTCTACAAATATTGAGCAAAAACGTTATCAATAAGTCGAAGTTTGCAGGGCCCGACAATTTTTTTTTTCGCGTTTAGTTTAAAATTGATAAACATTCGTTCCTACAGTGATTCTAGTAGAAACATAATTAAATAATTGTTTGCCTTCTTCAACCTTCTATGGATATTTCAGATATTACTTCGAAGAATATCAATGTAAAAAAAACGTTTCTAACTTGAAGGTAATTTCAGGAAATAAAGCAATGTTGCTAAAATAAATTCCGATGAATATTTGATATTCCTTCGTAAGTTTCCATTCTTATCTAATACAATATTAATTATTAAATAATGAACAAAGTAAAAGCTATATAGATATATTTGCAAACAGGTAACAACATTATAAATTCTAAAAGATGATCTAGCAAGGTATTTAAAAAAGAAGCAAAGCAAGAATGAAGAAGCCTCTTTATTACTTATAGGTTACTTGAATTATTTATTACAAATGTTTTTACTTTACGTAATTCACTGTTCTCTACTGTTTAGTAGTTATTTTGCATATTAGCTTATGGTATAGAAAAGTGAATGGTTTTTCAGTATAAAATATATTTTAATTCGATAGATCTAATAATAATTTACATTTTTAAATTCTATAGAATTATATCAAAAATATACTAGATCTGTTTGAACATTGTATAATATAACTTCAATATTTTATACCAAAAAAGACGATATTTAATCAGATAATTTTAACATTTAGAGAAAAATACAAAGCTTAGTAGTTAATTTTCTTTTATCAATATTGATTGCTCGAACGTAACGTACAAACATCAAGATTTACGTGGTCTTAATTATTATACCATGTATATATGAAATATACATAGTATATTAAGTTTAGTCCCAAGTTTGTAACGCTTAAAAATAATGATGCTAGGAAAAAAATTTTGTTATGAGTGTTCATAAAATCACCTAATTAGTCAATTTCCGTCCTTCCGCCCGTCCGTCCGTCTGTGGACACGATAACTCAAAAACGAAAAAAGATATCGAGCTGAAATTTTTACAGCGTACTCAGGACGTAAAAAGTGAGGTCAAGTTCGTAAATGAGCATCATAGGTCAATTGGGTCTTGGGTCCGTAGGACCCATTTTGTAAACCGTTAGAGATAGAACAAAAGTTTAAATGTAAATAATGTTTCTTATCAAAAATTAAACAACTTTTGGTTGAAACATTTTTTCGTAAACATCACTGTTTACCCGTGAGGGCGCCAATTAGGCGGAAATTTTATAATATGTACTATACTTGATTATCAGTTATGTATGTGTCACATGTTTGTATGTGTAATGTGATAAAGAAATCAACACTGACTATGCATGGTATTTCAACAATTAACTCAGTCAATTGTTTGTTTTCACTTGTTTTTATTTGTAAAACAAATGTGTGTACTGTTTCTATAATAAAAGTGAATAAGTAAGTCTATGAAATCATCATATTTAAATGCATGGATGTTTCAATATCGATGCCATCATTTCATCAGCAGCCAACTCTAAACACAATATGTTACTTACCTTCAAGACATTAAACAATTTAAATAAATTCTTTGCTTCTATTTAATACAATTTTTTATATAAAATTGAGGCACACGCCACATCAATAATTGTGAAATCAAAAATATCACAACTGTTTTTGTTCTTATAATTCTAAACTTTAATTTGAACTATAACAATTTTATAACTCGGATAATAAATCCAAAATTATTTTTTCCCAAGAATTATTTATTTCCCTTTACTTTCCGTCTCCGGTACAGTTTAACGAATAAATATTTATGATTTTGCGAATTATTTTGTTAGTTCAGTTTTGAAAAGTGGAAAAAATAAATATATTAAAAACAAAAAGCACTAATAACAAGTGAAAACAAACAACTACGAACTTGACCTCACTTTTTACGTCCTGAATACGCTGTAAAAATTTCAGCTCGATATCTTTTTTCGTTTTTGAGTTATCGTGTCTACAGACGGACGGACAACCGGAAATGGACTAATTAGGTGATTTAATGAACACCTATGACAAAATTTTTTTCCTAGCATCATTATTTTTAAGCGTTACAAACTTGGGACTAAACTTAATATACTATGTATATATTTCATATATACATGGTATAAATATGTGAAATCTACGCCAAAAGATATGAGATCAAGTAAATCGCAGTTAGATGATAGATGAAATAATCCAACAATTTCAAAAAAAATTACAAGTGTGAAACAGGTTTTACAATTGGAAAAAAAATCATCATTTAAAAATTATTAATTATTAATAAAATTAATATATTAATTATGCAGATATGTATATTAAATTTAAAGTGTAAATAAATAGTTAATTTATTTTCCATTTACATAATTAAATTTTTATAAATTTTTTTTACATTTCAAAATTAGTTTGATCAAAAAAAAAAATAGACGTTGATTGATGCTGAAAAAAAGTAGCTTGTCCATCATAAAATCCTAGATACTTAGCCAATATTTTATAGATTTACCTATTAATTTATATATTTAGATATTTAATTACCCAATGAGATGAGAGTTATAGAAACACAAGTTATAAGTAAAAGTTAATAGAAATTTAATGAAAAAGTTATATGATTTATTGCCCAACATATTATTATTCATATAAACTTATTATTTGTCCAATAAAATTATGACTCATTTATGGGAAAGACTCATCTTCATTGGGTCAAATGTTAAAAGAATTTATTATGTTACAAGATATTTCCGGATATAAAAAACAGATTTTTGTGTATTATTCTTTTCTAAATGCATATAAGCGGGAAGGAAGTCTGTAAAACTGCACTTACATCGATTTCGAAATTTCGTATATGAATCAATACTATTTAACGATAGGTACAATATGATCAAGGTGTGCCAGGATAATAATTAAAAGTATGTTGCACCTTTCATGGAAATTAATTTGTAAGAGACCGAAAAAATTTCAGGAAAATATGGTATGACAGCTTTTATCGTGGCAGAAAAGTCTGTCACACCGATTTTTAATATATAAAGCCAATTAAATCTTACCCTTATCGCGGAATTACTTTTTTTTTTAATTTGTTTATTTTATGAATTCTACTTTCGAAAAATCTCAATGTGACAACTCAAAGCTTGACCAAAATATCTGTGACACCAGTAAAAAATCCTGGCAAAACAAAAAAATGAATTCAAGTAGCTATATTCGTGAAAATCGCAGTTAATGACTGTGTATTACAAGTTTAAAAAAAAGAATAATAAAAAAAAAAACCACTGCAGTTTGTATTAATTGAATCTTTTTTTTTTTAATACCTACATAAAATGTATTGAACTTTTTAACCTTTAGCTAAGTGTACCTACCATTTAAAGCAAGAGAGATCACAAGATGAACATCTGAAATATTACGGTAAACATACAAAATAATACACGAAATTATTTTAATATTCTGTATTTTTTATTTTAATTAAAGACTTGATTTAATTATTTTTTTTTGGTACTTGTTAAATTGTATCACATACATAAAAACATTAAATTAACCTGTACTGACTGTAATCTCAAGCAAGTAAACGAACCAATTACTGCTGTTTCATTTTAACATTATTAAATTTTCAAGTTTCTTTACGAATCAAATTTATTCCATTCCGATAATTAACTTAGCTCTATCTTGATACGGCCTAAAAAATTACAATAGTCATACCGTAATATTATTAGTGGTTTCGAATAAAAATTACGACCTTTACGTCATTACTATAGTAGTAGTTTTTAATATGAACTTACTGCTTAGAAAAACCCCATAAAAATATGAATATGAGTCGAAAATTGCAAAGGTACTATCACATTCGGAATAAAAATAGGGATTTATGGCCGTTATAAAAAAATTTAGTACCTAACTATAAAGGTCATATTATTTAATTAATAGATATAATTACATTATGCAATCTTACTTACGCTACCTACTTACTAGTAAAAAAATTACAAAATATATTTATAATCGATTATTAAATGATACTAAACAAAATTTAATTTTTATTTTTTTTAGCAATTAAAGTGATGTAACCATTTGTACTCAAATTTGTATTTTACATAAATTAAAAAGAATAAACTCAATTCTTTAAAATCATCTCACAAAAAGTTAATTTCTTGCCACATTATTATATCCGTTTCCTAAATACTAAAATGCGGTTAGACCATCAAAAATTATACAAAATAAAAATAAAAATTATTGATTTTTAATTCATTTAAATTACATCCGTTATTACAGAAAGCACTTAAAGGCGAATTCTTTTTTTAGTTTTATGAAGTTAAATTTTAGATGATTCTAAACGGACTTATCCACAAAAAAGTTCTTAGTTCAACATTTCTAGAATCAAATCAGAATATGTCTCAACTTTAAACGTATCCTTTTTAGAGCAATGAAGTAAAGTTTATTGATCAGATAATATATAAAATGGATAATAAATACACATCAAATGTTTAATTCAAGATTACAAATGAGTGCAGCTGAATTGAAATACGTTTCTTAATATTAATTAACGAAATTTATAAAAATAGGTAAATCCACAATTTAAAAAAATATCATATTTTAATAATTTTTAAAAATTAAGTCATTAAAAAAAATTGTGCATAGAGCCACTATATTGATATCTGCTACAGCAAAAATTCGATTTGTTGAATTTAATTAAAACATTATTTTTTAATTATTTTATAATAAAATAAATAACATGATTTTTATCTTAAAAAACAACACCTAAATATTACCAATTTTAAATAAAAATATGTTTTTTTTTTTTAAATATATTTTTAATTGAATTTATTTTAATTTCGAAATAACTGATTTTTTGATATCTGATTTGTATTTTTTTTGGAAGTTGTTTGTTATTAATAAAGTTAACTGTAACGCAAACAACATTTTAATTAATTTTATTCTAAAATAAAGCTTCCTTATATACATAAAACATGTCGGTAAATTAGCATTACTAATTTATTAACAAGATTAATTATCAATTTTAATTTTGTTCGTTATTTGAGTTATTGCATTCAACTGTTGTGTTGAAAATATTCAACTGCTGTCTAAATACGCCATAAACTAGCTATTTTCGACTTGTTTTCTCGAACTTCGACATTATTTTGACCCCTGTTCAAAATGACCAGGATGACAGCGATAGTTTAAAGACACAAGAAGTTCTTTGAGCAAGAAAATTTTTAAAACGCAAAGACTGTAATTCGTGAAATTACTTTTTGATATTTCGTGTAGATAAGTAGGTTTAAATTGCAAGAATTTCAGCTATTTATAAAAATTTGACACGTCTGTCACGTGGTATAATAATATTTAAAGGTTTACATTGGAGAATTGAAATTGAAGGACTTAGATAGAAATTATCAAGATATTTCAAATTCAAAAAAGAAGAATCAAATTATTATAAAATTAAAAATACTTAATTTAATGAGAAATATGTTTGGCGCCAATTTCCTGTATCGATAATTAATTAATAAAAATTGCAATGAATAAAAAAAATTAGAAACAATAAATTAAATTAAAAAAAGAAGAAAAAAAACGTTAAAATCTATTACTTTTCAATGTATTATCGAATTAAATAGCTTCATTTTTTCTTCCAATAAATGTAATATTATCGCGTTACAACCTAATGCGCATCCCGTAGTATTTGTTGAAGCGGCACATTTGTGGTAATATGAGTTCCGGTTTTGTGTTTTACATAAAATATATTGTCTTTCTTGTGTGTGTATTGAAGAAGTTTGTACATATCACTATTCTTTTTTTTTTTTTTTTTGTTAAGTAGCCATTATTTTAATAACGATCACGCCGCCGCGTTTTATTGTTTCAAAAATAAAACCACAACGAGTACAAAAAATATTCTGGAAGGTTTCTTTCATTCACAATTTTTTTTATTGTCGTCATTTATTGAATTTTAACCTACTACAAAAAGAGACACTGTCATATTCCTGTCTGTAATTAGCAAAAAAATTTAATAAAATTGATTTTGTATTTTTGACCAAAAATATATAAAAACTTTTAAAGCGAATTTGCATAAATTTTACATAAAATATATAATTTTAAAAGATAATCTTTTCTGCAAAAACTTTTAGGATATTGATTTTATTAGATACAAATTAGATATCAAATTTCAAACTTTTATGGCGAATAAAAAATTACTGTAACTTTTTTTATGTCGAGAGATGTGCGATCACGGTCTCAGAGATGGAATATACAGTGGGTGTGTCGAAATAAGTAGGATGAAAAGTGTAAAAGCTTTGAATATATTCTTTTTCAACGCTTCCATAATAAAAATACAAAATTCATCTCGATTTGCAAATTAAATAGAAGATTGCCTTAAAAATTAAGAGCAATAGCTTGAACATTACGACCTGCACAGTTATAGTATCGAGTCATTTCTAAAAATCAAAAACTTTCTTTTTCAAAATGTAATTTTAATCAATAACTTACATAGAATTGTGTAACTTTTAAAATTCATGTAAATAAACTTAAATAATCCTAATTTTAATTAATCCAAAAAATATTTTAAAATTTATTAATAAACTCTAATTAATTTTATGCATTAAGACACAAACAAACACACACACAAATTAAAAAAGTCAGGTGTTCATAAAAGTTTAAAGATAAAAATATTGTAGTGAGTTCAATGCGTGCTTAATACACAAACCTAAGCCACATACATATATTACACATACATATTACAAACATTACAAAACTAGAAATAAAATGGAATTCGAATTATTTTTAAATTTCTTTTTCAAAAAAAATAAAAGAGAGACAAAAATATTTAAAATATTTAACTTTTTATTTTATTTCAATTGATCACACAGGAGAATTATTAAATAATATTAAAAAAAAAAAAATATTAATATAGGGTATAATGTTGTACCTTGACGACTCTTACTTAGGTATTTTGAAAGATAAATTGAATAGGAGGAGGTTAAGTTAGATATTATTGAGGCGGGAAAGTTTGGAAAAACATCCTGTATCAGTTAATAAAACAGTTACTGTAGGCCGATGAAATCAGAGAAAAGGTTGATTATCAGAAAATTTAATGCTTTTTCCTAAAATTATGGCGCCCTTAGATACACAAACAATAGAATTGATTCATGATAATAATAGTTATTTAATATTAAAATTTTCAAATAAAAATTTCAGCTTGATATCTCTTTTCGTTTTTAAGTTCTCGTGATGATAGACGGACAAACGACAAACGACAGACAGACGGACAGCCGGAAATGGACTAATGAAGTGTCTATCAATATTTTTAAGCGTTAAAAACTTGGAACTAAATTTAGTATACCTTGATATATATACATGGTATAATAAATATTGTGTAAGAATAGTGATGTTATACGTAGAGATTTTTGCAAGGTAGAATAATCTCCCATATATAAATAATATTTATATATGGATGTTAAAATATAGTTATTTAATATCGGTTTTATACTTTTATTAGTAGTTCAATAATATTTTTTATTTTTAATATATATAACAACATATATAGTTTTTATTATTTCATGAATATTCATAAATATTAAATTATCGATCGATTGATGATTATGGTTTAATCGATCGATCAATAAACTAACAAGTATTTAACTAAACGTATATATGTTGTATTGTAGTTTTATGGGTAAGATATCTTATATGTATAACATGGAAAAAAATTGTATATCGATATACCGAGTGATTTTAACTTAAATTGTACCACTTTATTATGGTAGCAGAGCGTAGCCAATCACATCTCTTAATTAAAATAATTTTGTTGCAACGGCGGGAATCAAACCCGCTACCCTAAGCATACCTCGGACGAAATTGGTTACACCTTAACCAACTGAGCTAATAGGGCGACTTGTAGACAGTTTTAAGAAAAAGGCTAACGATAAAATCCAGCCGAGTAGATCTCGTTTTGAAAGGATTCTTTCTTTTTTTAAGGAATACGCGTACTGTAACTTTCTTTACATAAAAATTATGTCTTTAATTAATAAGGTTATCGAATTATTCGTAAAAAAATTTGCTAATTTGTGAAAATAGACAAGTTTTTTTTTTGTTAATTAAAAACGAATCACATGGTATTAAAAAAATTGTTCGTAATAATATTAAGTATTAAGTATGTATAATAAAATACACTTCTTTAGATATAAAATATATTCATTGAAGCAAGAAACAGGTAAACGATTGGTTTAGATTGAAAATGACGACAGCAGCTAAAGAGTAAATCGTGACGCGCCAGAAGATGCCATTGTAACTGACAATCTCACGATCTAGTCTCAATATTATTGTTATAAATATTGTATTTATTTTTATATCCTATTCAAGATATTTATAACAAAAAAAAGACAGGCAGAGGATCTCGAAAGAGATTTTTTGTTCTAGAAATAAATTTTGTGCAAGCAAATCAGTTTATTTCCATATTATGCAAGTTGAAACCACTGGATAAGTTAAAATCTTGGTTAAAATAGAAACATTGTGGTCTAGTCTAGACGAAATTTAGTTGTAAAACTATTTTCATGTCAAATTTGACAGACCTCACACAAGTGCAGTTAGTTTTTTTTAGCGTGTCTATTACATGTATAATACAAATTTAAAAAACCACAAATAAAATTGCAATAATTGGCGATTGATTTCTACGAAACTTATTTGTTTAGCCTATATTTTGGCACGTGTGTAAAATAGAACAGTTATACATATAAATATAAAACAGAAGTCAATTTAGAAGCCGTTAGAGAAGTACTTATAATCTACCTGACATTATTATTATTATAAAATGGTTATAGTAATTATTACTAGATCTTGTCTAAGAACCCTTAAGGGTAGTAAACATTTTAAAACGTGTGTCTGAGTTTGTTTTTGTGTTTATATTTATGACATGCGATCATATTATTTTGTTTATAAGCATATGTATTATAGTTACCACATAGACACAATGACCAGTAGTTAATTTAATCAGATTGTTTGCAAATAAAATATGTTTTGCAGTAAAACAGGTGGAATTTATTTATTTTTTACTATTAGATAATTTTATGAAATGTTTTTTTTAAACAGC
The DNA here is from genome assembly GCF_905475395.1 of Chrysoperla carnea. Lineage (NCBI taxonomy): Eukaryota > Metazoa > Arthropoda > Insecta > Neuroptera > Chrysopidae > Chrysoperla > Chrysoperla carnea. Next base: position 3,617,934 of record NC_058338.1, on the reverse strand, counting down.
AGACAATTTAGTACAATAAAAACCGATATGAGGTTGTCTCAACCTCATCGCGAGATCATATATGGCGAATGGTGCCACGAATGTGATACAACTACCGTACGGGGTTGAGTGGTGAAGTTGACACAAACGCATAAGTTGTTTGTATGAAAGTAATATACTGTCTAACAAATTTAAAATATTGTTGTTTTGAAATGCAACATAGTTTTTTTTGATTGGCTCTACCACTTATAAATATTATAAGAAAATACTGATGTGATTTTCACAATTACATTTAAAAAAAAAGAAGATTTCTTCGAGTCGGATTTGAACCAGCGATATATTGATTGCTATTGATTTTAGTGTCCTACAACTTATAAAAATGATCAATAAGTTTATTTTAAACTTTCTGTAAATTAGTAGGAACAATCTTCATGTAGTTGGCCCAATCGCATATAGATTAGAAATAAAGCAAACACAAAGAAAAAATCCAGCTATGGTGCTATTATCTCTTGAAAAATCTTAATCGATATCTATTAAACTATTACTTTAAAGAAATATATTTTCCCAAAAAATAATTCGCCTCGAACTTAATTTTACAGTAATCATTTCATTAAAATCTTTTTACGAAGATAAAAATTCACATAAATAATAACCCGTAATTAATCCTACAGCTACTTTGTAAAGAAAAACATATACATGTACTAATTACTACCAAAAGCATAATATTAATAAATATAATAATTATAAGTTATATTAATTAAAACATTTCAGTTGGTAATGGTAATATGGTTGATAGGTAATAAGTAATAATATAAAGTTGTATTACTGATGATGGCACTCTTAATTAAACATTAAAAATGAAAAGTTAATCTGAACTAATTAGAATCAATCAGGCATAACATAACTAGTAATTAAATTTGTTTCATATTATATTGAAAGGTATTTAATAAAATCAATAAAAAATTTATATCATTATTCTTATATTATCAACATTCATGTTTTTACTTTCTCATAAATACTAGTCATTAACCAGTATTTTCATTTATTATCGAGAAAATTTATTTATTTTTAGTTGGAAACAAATTTTCAACGATTTTGAGTTTGATTAAGGACACTGGCGAATCCAGTATCCTTAGGTTAACTTTATAAAATGACATATTAATAATCCGTACGAGAAGGAGTTGAACCCGAACTCCTCCTTCGTAGATCCGCCACTGATTAAGGAATAAGACAGTCGAGTTTAAAATGATTCCATAAAAGTACAAACATCTGCATCATATCCGAAGGCTAGCCTTACATCTGCACATCTAGAATGTACAAGATTAAACACAAAATCATGAATGCAATAATTTTGCAATAAATTAATGTGATTTTTAATAATAAATAATTATAAATTCAATAAAAATAAATTATATAGACACAAATATTTTAAAATATACTGTGTTTTCGACAAAATTCTTAGTAAAAGTTAATTGACCCGACTGAGCTGCGACTGAGGACTGAGGACTGACGGCTACAACTACCTCTATTGATTGATAGTGACTATTATTATTATTATTATAGCTTTGCAACAAGCAATGCGATGGATGTGAATGGTCTCGTCAAGTCGTCAATGGTCACATCAATGGACATGGACACCAAAATGTGTTTTATTATTGACTGATATTTTTGACATACTCATAAAATAACAAACAATACACGTGTTATGAATTTTAAATGAAGTTCAATCAATGTGTTGTTTTTTTTACAAATTTTTACACATTATTTGTTAGTGTGATTATTATCACAAATACCATTGAATTTTGGAAATATAATAAATTATTGAAAATTTTTTTAAAAATCAATTATTATTTTTAATTTATTTATAGGTACAACAAGTTCCCAGGGTTTTAAAAAAAGTGACGATATTATATAATACATAAGTGAAACAGAACATGGAATCATCATGGTAAGTATTATGAATGTATAGTAGTAAGGTTTATGTTTGAAAATATTCTACGAAGGCAGTTCATGGAGTTTAGTTATGATTTGAAGCAGAGACGATGTCAAAGTTGATGTCTGCATGAAGTTTTGAACAGCGAATTGAAAAAAAAGTTTTTGAATGTAAAATCCCCGACAAATTTTTTGTATACGGAACCCTAAACTCGTATTTGAAACACTTCTAAGAAAGCTCTCTACAAAATTACCTTTTTCCTTAAAGCACTTTCCCAATTGAATCAATTTTGAAGATCATCGGCAATTTTTTTTGGTTTTTTCTGGTACGGAACCCTAAAATCGCCCTTGAAATATTAATAAGAACACTCTCCATTAAATTACGTGTCAAACGAAACTAAAAAAAGTAAAATCGAATCATCCGTTTAGGCGCTACGATGCCACAGACAGACAGAGACATATAGCGGTCAAACTTCGAACACCTCTTTTTTTAGTCGGGGGGTTAAAAATTCTAACAAACAGAATTCATTTTCCAAAATACATTTTAAAGCGATGGAATGAATGGGGTTTGTGTTAAGAAAATAAGTTTTCTCCTAAAAGTCATTTATATCGAAGTATATATCGAAAAATTTTACTCCTACTAACAGAATCCACCCTAAATATTTCATACGAAAGTTTCAATTATTTTCATGGGCTCACTTATTTCGGTAGAACGTGAGCAACGTCTTTAAATGAAATGAAACTTATGGACAAGAGTTATGGGTAAATAGTACACGATTTAGAATAAAACTCCATCTCTTTGAAACAATTTCAAATATAATTTCGATGATGAATCAGAAATTCTTAATAATAAACAAAAAAAACGAAGATATTTTAAACCGTAATAAGTATGTACCTAATCAGTTAAAGATAAATTATATAATTAGTTTCGGTTCTACCAAAAAACATATCAAATTGAATATTTTTTTTTATCATGATATTTATTATATAAGAAGTATCTTCTCTATATAACAATATTTTTTGTTTTTATTTTTATAAAAAACATATTTTTTTATATTTTGATTTTATATGTGTGTGTGCGTTGATTTGAAAAACCGACAATATAAAACCGAATAATAACATGTGGATAACTAGAACGAATTGCAATTATAACAAAATTTCTTTACAATTTATTTAAAAAAATAAAAAAATGTTTTTTTGATATAAAAATTTATGGTAGGTATTGTTATATTTTGATAGAAGGAATCAGGTATTGAAAAGCGTGCTATTTATAATAAAAAATAAATAAATCGTATCAAAATATTATTCAAAAAATAAGACCTCCAGTTAAGTGTTAAAAGATTTTTTTAAACACTTGACGGAATATTTTAGATAGGATTCAATACCAACTACACGATTCAAAAATAAAATAATTCATTTTAAAGTACGATTTTTAGGCCCATACTTATGAAGTATTAGTATTACGATTCTTTTATTGGTTTTTATGTAACTTATATTTTGTACCATGCATATGAAATATATCAAGGTATACTAAGTTTAGTCGCAAGTTTGTAATGCTTAAAAATATTGACGTTACGAACAAAATTTTGGTATAGGTGTTCATGAAATCACCTAATTAGTCCATTTTCGGTTGTCCGTCTGTCAACACGATAACTCAAAAACGAATAGAGATATCAAGCTGAAATTCAGAGCATAAAAAGTGAGATCGAGTTCTAAAATGAGCAACTTAGGTCAATTGGGTCTTGAATCCGTAGGACCCATCTTGTAAACCGTTAGAGATAGAAGAGAAGTTTAACCAAAAAAAATGTTCCTTATAAAAAAATAAACAACTTTTGTTTGAAACATTTTTCGTAAACATCACTGTTTACCCGTGGAATATCATTTAAGTGTGTGTGACATGTATGTATGCATCTTTCTATACTTATATGGCGTAAGAAAACAAACGATTGCGTAATCAACAGTGTCTTTACATGGTATTTCAACAAATAATTCAATTAAATCGATTCTCAATTGTTCGTTTTCACTTGTTTTATATAATTTATCTATGTATAACTGACTAATCGATCAACCTCAAGCCGAAACAGAAACCGCCGAGTCTAGAAGCATAAAATTTTGTACACAGGTTCCTTAAATGATGTAAGTGTGCACTCAGAAGTGATTTTTGGAAATTCATACCCTAAAGAGGTTAAATTCAAGTTTCTAAATGGAAAACCCATGTTAAAATAATTGTATAGACAAATATACATCAACGTTTGCTATAATGCCAATGTTACTAAGGTTTTTTTTAACTCCATGTAATTTACAAAATTTAAAAAAGAGAATTCTAATTATTTTTCTAGCAAGCAATAGTTATAGCAAAAGTATCTACAAATAGTTGAAAGTGTTCTATACCAAAATATTTCAACTGTACAATCTCCCTCGTGTGAGAAAGATATCCAAAAATCACTTAACATTATTGATTCATAAAGTTTATTACATAAATTCGTAGATATGTCGCATAAAATACCACCTCGAACTTGACTAAACATAAAAAATGATTACGTAGAGATTATAAGAATGTATACCAGGAAGGTCGTGGCCGTGGTCGTTGGCTGTCATGTCGTAGCCAATATACTCAACTCACTTACATATTTAAAACAGTGGGGACAATAATTTTATACATAGTATTAAACATATTCTCACCGATTCACTATTCACCATGACAGGAATATTAATTACAATTTCAACAAAAATAAAAATCAAGAGATCACTTTGACTCTCTAACTAACTTTTATTTTAACATTCATTTTTCTTAAATCATTTTTATTGCCCAAAAAAAAAAACATAACCAAAACGATGACATTTTATTTTGATGTGTCATAATTTTTTTTGGATAATTATTATATAAAAATAATTAAAAATTATAATTTTTTTTTATTATATTCAAGAGTGTAGGTACAGAGAAAGCATGAAAATAATTGGATAAATGATGTTAATCTACAAAGACATTAATCTCTTCCACAAAAATAAAAAAAAGATTTTTGACTCAATTAAATTTATCATTTTGTAACTCTGAGAAGAGTTTGTAATTAATCTGTTGGATTGTTTTAAGACAAAATACGTTTTTCTTGTTTATATAACGGTTTATTGTGACACCAAAATGAACTTGCGTTTGAAATTTAAAAAACCCCCGACAAATGCGATTTATTCCTTGTAAACCGATTTTTGGAAACTTGGCTATAAAATATTCTTAATCAAGTCAGTTCGACCGTTTTGGGGCTACGATGTCACTAAGAAACACACAGACGCACAGATAAACACTTTAAACTTATAACACTCCATCTTAAATCAATATCAAAGTGATGGTCAAGAACATCAGATGAGATGAAAAGGATACTTAGAGAGCTATCATTTTTCGGGACAAATTTTTGGAAATATTTTAATTGAAATTGAAATATTTGAGTTGACTTTGTTCTTTTGAATTATTGTTTTGAATTAGTTAATTATTTTACCATTTCACTTTTCGAAATGAATTGAGCCACGTTTATTTGATCATTCATTTCCATATTTCCAAATGCCACAGACAGACAGGCACTCACACATAGCGGTTCAAACTTACAAGTTCGGGGCTTATACTTTAAACATTCAAAATAAAGAAGGCATTCAGTACTTTTATTCAACAGAAGAAAAGAATCCACAAAAAAAAAAACGAATAATTAATTAAATTTAACGTTTAACGTTTAAAAAAATATTTTTATAAAAATGTTCCGATCAATTTTACGGTTGAATTTGTTTGTATGATAATTTATTTATTATTTTTAAATTCAATTTCAAATCCATTTAAATGCCTAATTTGATAAACTAATTTACTAATTTAAATATTTGAAAAATAAATTTTGTAAACATAGATATTATTACACCATAAACAATTCTTACATAATCAAACAATATTTATTAAAAAAAAACACCTTTTAATAATTTAGTCCATTTTAGTTTTAAATCTTTACCTTTAAAAAAAAATTATCACGAATTTAGATTAAAATAATTAAGTAATAATAATAAAATCGTGAAAATTAATGTGAAAAATCGTGAAACTACTGATTGATTACACTTCTACGAGAACCTCTACGAGAGCGTATTACTAAATTATATCAGAATTTATTATTATTATTATTAATTATTATTTATCAATTTTATTCAATCAAATACAAATTATTGTCACGAAAAAACATGTTTTTATATTTAAAACAAAAGATGATTTCAATAACGTAATAATTATTGTTAAATTATGAAATTAATACGTCATAAAAAATGGTACTGGATTCTTCTTGAGTGCATACTTGGTTAAGGATTGTCGATTAAGTCGAAAGTCCCGAAACTACTGAAATGAGTATCTTTACCTATTTTATCTATTTAAATGAGGAGATTACCCAAATTGTTTTTAATAATACAAAAATGATAATAATTTTTGAAAAATGATTAAAAATTAAAAACAATTAGAAATGATTAAAATAATGTTTTAATGAAATTTACTTTTTAATCAAATATTCATTAAGTGTGTAATTAGTAAATTAATTAATTAATTTAACGAAACACTTTCACTCATTTAGATATTGAAAATAATACGTTTTACTGACAGAAGTGCATTCATCATAATTCGTTAGAGAAAACTATTAAGTTTTACTTCAAATAAGCGGAAAAAAAAACAGATCTACCGGTAATCGAACTTTCGACTTCTTGGTTTAAAGTAAGATTCCCAGCTTCCTCGATGGCCTTCAGACCAGCTTTCCATTAGACAATGGATGATATTAGAGTTGTCAATGTGTAAAATGACGTTTAACACCGATCTGTAACACTCAAGGCTACGTTTTTATTCAAAACAAAATTAGTTCGGTCTAAAGAAATGAAGAGATAAACGCGCGGCACCTCCTACTTTATTTTTTCAAGTATGAGAACCAATTCTTATAAAAATCCTTTTATTTTATTAATATAAAAATATTAGGTAATAATTGATTAACCGGTGAACGACAAACAAATTTAACGCATTACAAAAATTAGAAACAATTTTTTTGTTACATTTCTGGAGGACAGAGATTAGAATATAAAAAAAAATCATCGAGATATTACGACGATTTAATAATTGAGATAATTTTTTTTTACTTCTATTCATAAACAGTAGCTTAGATACGAGAATTGATTCCATACACAAATTTCATGGTTTTAAAGACCCGTCTCATGATAGACCACAACAAAAAAAAAAAAAGACGATACTGTGAGTTCGTATAATGTTCGTACTTCGATTTAATTTTTATTAAAAGTAAATGAAATAATAACTTTTTTGTGTATTAATATACATATACAGATATAGTGCTATCTCTGTTTATCAAAATATATTTATGTTTTTCTCACAAATAGAGTGACTGATAATAACCTTTCTGCACGAACTAACATAAAATTCCAATGGTTAGCATTCACGTGCTAAATTCCCAACAAATATAACATTTTATGTATTTTGTAAGTAACGTACTAAAGCGACCTCAACCAGCGCAACGATCAGAGGAGCAGTGCTGAGTAATAAACTGTCGACAATTGTAGTACATTCCAATATGGTTGCATCTTTTGTAAATGAGTAATCACTATCAAAATATAAATCCGAATCTCATAAATATCTTCTTTTTGGCATATTTTTCCAACACTGAGTAATGAAGTCATAAAACAGGCAAAGTAAATTCTATTAGGTTTAAAATAATTTGTAGGCAATAGTTTTCCTTGAAAGTAGAAATATTTAAAGATATAAATCTTCGGGAGTAAAATCATTTTGGAATAAAAAAAACTTCGAGTAGAAATTGAAGTAGGAAAATTGTGCAGTAAAAATAATTTGTCGTAAAAAAATAAAAAAATCGAATTATTTTTCTGCCATTTTTCTCTTATATAAACAAAAACGATGTTCGCATTTGCGGTTTTATAAGAAGGTACAATATTACATCATGACTCAAGAATTTGTTAATTTTAATTCGTACCAATAAGAAATTCTTTACAATATTGGTAAAATGCCGTAAGCAAGATATTTCTTCGATTAACTTTTATACGATCGCATTGTAAAGGAAGAAATAACAATAGATATTTAAATTATTTCCAATATCTTTACCAGATTGTGTTAAATATAAGCTCTTAGTAGTTCTTATTTCTTTCGTGATCTTATAAACTATGCTAAAATACTACATATTGAATTTTTAATCAAAAACAACTTACCCGCATTCACCAGGTAAATCACATTTTCCATGTGTTGGGTGGCATCCTGGTTTACATACAGCTGTAAAAAAATAAGAAAATTTATTGATATTACTATAAATTTATACAAAAAAGAGGATTTTCGTAGACTTTAAGTGAAAACAGTGTTCATTGGGTTAAAAAAATAATGAAAATTAGCTTTCAATTTCACATTAAATCGGCAAGTTTTTGATCTGCTGTTTAATATTTAGTAGCATATACTTAAAAAAAATGCAATTATTGTATAATTTAATTAAGAGAAATTCTATTATTATTAATTTTTAATAAACAGAAAGAGAATTATTAGTTTTAATATTTATTAATTACTTACAAATCATTACATATGTTTTTTTTTTTTAATATACTGTTTTTTGTATAAATATGGTAAAATTTTTATATATTAATTATATAAAAAAAAAAATTTTTAATTAAAAAAAAATTTATGTACTAGGTTTGATATATGATTATTTGTTTCAATGAAATTGCAATAAATTAGTAATAATAGAGAAATTATATTATAAATTGATTACTTGCAAATAGTTCTTTAATATGATTTTTGTTTTAAAGCTGTCTACACACTGGATAAAAAAATGCTCACTTAAAGTACTATATTAAGGTTCAAGCATTTTTAAAAAACATACAAAATATTACATTTTAATTCGACTTCGAAAAATGTAACTGAGAAGATATTTGTGATTTCATTTAAATGAAAATGCGATGAATTTAAAAATTTAGAAATATATAAGATTATTTGGTTTGATTTTCAAAGAAAAAGAAATTCATTTTTTACGCCTTTCGGAAAACATTCTTAGATTTCAATTGAATTTCAACCAGAAACAAAGTTCTGATGGTTTGATCTAAACAAAAAATATTGTATGAAATTTGAAACGTCTATGATCAGCTTTAGATTATATATATATATACAAAAATTGGAAAGTAAAGTTATGGAAGTTATTGTATAAATGTAGTTTAAAATATAAATGGGTACATCTCAAAAATTAAATAAAAAAAATGAAATTGATACTAATTATAATGACTAAGCAATTCATAATTAATAAGCAATAATACACTTCTAATTTTAGTCAGAGCCATATTTGTTGCAGAAACATACATACGAACAGAGAGACCCATTAAATTTCTACTAACATTAATTTGTACCGTTACATGCGCGAGCGAAATGGTTTTTTAAGAAGTAAAAGAACATAATTTTTTATTTACTAATTAATTTTTCTATAACAATTTTTTTTTCCTTCTAATTTTGACATTTTGATGATTTATTGCGATTTCATTTTTCTCTGTAGCGTTGTAACATGTAGTAAAAATTTTTATGCATGCATGAGAGAATATTTACGAGTTTAGTTTTTTTACTTTTTAATTAATAATTAAATTGATTTATAATTTTTATTTGCTAGTTAACCAAAAATTATATATCAATAAATTTATTGCATAATATATAGGAAATTATTTCACGAAATTACCATTCGTGAACTAGACAGACGGTAATGTTCGTGTCATCGAATGATGAAATAGTTGGAAATAAATTGTTAGAAAATTTTCACGAACAAAATCAATGGAAAGAAAACAGATTAATTAGAAAAACAATGGAGGAAGGAACTCATAGAAATGTTGTTTATTATAAATTTTAAAATATAATTTGTATTTTAAATCATGTCTAGAATGTTTATGGTAATTTTTACTAGAATTTATAGACATGATTAATTGAATAAACATAATTTTTCAATTTAAAGGTAAAGCCTAGTTTAGACATATTGATTAATAATGATTTTAGTGTCCTAAGTATATATTATAAAAATGATAAATTTATTTCAAATTTTCTGTAAGTTAGTAACAACAATCTTCATGTAGTTGGCTCAATCACATATGGACTAGTCATGATAGATATCATAATCTAATCCTCTATTTAAAGCAAACGGAAAGAAATTTTCATTTAATTCATCGGATCGTTTTATTAACACGATTATATATTCCAACTAAGTACAATTTTATTGTCCATCAATAAAATTCTCGACTTTAAACTAAAATCAATCTCTTTCATGGAAGTAAGGATTTTTTTATTTAACTTCATTGATTTTGTATCAATGAAATCATATTTTAAATTCAATCCCATTCTAAATAAAGATATTTAGCTGTACTTGTTCCAATAGTTAGGTAATTTTTGAAAGTATTTTTACTTTATTTCAATGTGAAACGGCTAACTTCGGGATGAGGTTGTAATTATTTTAATTTTTTTTTCAGTGTACATGCTTGTAAATACCTTTTAACAATTGTAATATGATATCGGATGTTGTATTGTAATTCAATTTATATTTTTTTGATATACATCACGCCACTTATTTTGATTAATCTTTACAACGCATTTAAAATTATTAAAAGAGTTACGAAGCAGTCGAGAAAAGGGGAATACTTAAATATTTCAATTACCTTTTACTATTTAAAAAAAATTATTCCATATTTACTGTCCACCCGTATAAACAAAAAAATAAAATTTTTAACCCTTATTTGATAAAATAATTGAAATTTTTTTCTATTAAATAGTTAATCAATTGAATGGAATAATTTAAAAATTTTAAAATGCACATAACCAACTAAAACATTGTCTGCGGGTTTGATGTGAATTAAATTATGGTTTTTTTATTTAATAAATATATTTGAAATAAAATTTTAAATTTAAATAAATATTCCAGACAAATAATTTTTAAAGTGGATATTTTGATTTAAAAAATAAAAATATGTTTTCAAACATGATTGATATTTTATTATTGATAGTATAAATAATTGAAATTTTTATTTAAGTGGTCTGTTTACGAATTGATTCATGCAATTTATAGGGGGCATCATATTGCACATATTTGTTATAAAATACTAAAAAAATTACAAATATTTTTGACTTTAATTATATGCAAATTTAGTAAAAATATTTTTAGGGGATTTATTGAATATGTTTATTTAAAAAAAATTCAAAGTTTTTTCTACAGTAGCATTTTATCCTGAGGGAAAAATATTTTAAAATAAAGTAAATTACGGTAGCGATTACAAATTGTAAAAATTTTTTCTCTTAAATTATTTACGAATCGATTTTAAGAATTATTAAGAAATTTTTGAAATATTTTGAAGAATACATTGAAAAAAATTCTTAATATCAACCGATATAAGGTTGCTTCAACCTAGTCGCGAGAGCAAATATGGTGAATATTGCACCGGATGTAATGCAATTACCGTACGGGGGTGGTTGGTGAAGTTGACACAACCGCATGAGTTTAAACTAAAATCAAGGCATGCATTTAAACTAAAATCAATCTCTTTCATAGAAGTAATGATTTTGTTTATTTAACTTCACTGATTTTGTATCAATCAATTCATATTTTAAATTCAAACCCAGTCTATTGTAAATACAAATTTTTAGCTGCACTAGTTCCAATCGGAATGAGATTGTCATTATTTTAATTTTTTTCTCAGTGTGTC